>NC_059440.1:2381983-2981983 GCF_021028975.2 Sphaerodactylus townsendi | reverse complement strand
TAACATGGAAAACACGGAGTTCTTCAACAGTGTATCATAATTCACCTTATAGCATACTAACAATAGGCAAATGTTGTCACATAAAAAACCCAAAACGTTTGAAAATATGTGGTATACTGCTCTACTATGAAGAAGAAGGAGAAGGAGAAGGAGAAGAAGGAGAAGGAGAAGGAGAAGGAGAAGGAGAAGGAGAAGGAGAAGGAGGAGGAGGAGGAGGGGAAGAAGAAGAAGAAGAAGAAGAAGAAGAAGAAGAAGAAGAGGAGGAGGAGGAGGAGGAGGAGGAGGAGGAGGAGGAGGAGGAGGAGGAGGAGTTTGGATTTATAAATCCCTTTCCCTCCTGCAGGAGACTCAAAGGGGCTGACAATCTTTTTGCCCTTCCCCCCTCACAACAAACACCCTGGGAGGTAGGTGGGGCTGAGAGAGCTCCCAGAAGCTGTGACTAGCCCAAGGTCACCCAGCTGGCGTATGTGGGTGTGCACAGGCTAATCTGAATTCCCCAGATCAGCCTCCACAACTCAAGCGGCAGAGCGGGGAATCAAACCCGGTTCCTCCAGATCAGAGTGCACCTGCTCTTAGCCACTACGCCACTGCTATACTGAGAAATCATTACGTACTGCTGTGGTGGTCTTACAGTTAAAAAAAATCTTCATGCTACACATTTTGAGCAAGTAAAACCTTATCTTACAAAGCGTACTACTAATTCCAAAAGAGTTCCTCAGAATCTCCAATTTCCCACAGGAATGTTTAAAAAGTCTTACAAAGACAAAACGACGGGCCCTTCCCAGTCTATCCCCCTGACCTGAGAGCTCTTCATGCGAGCAAGAGAAATGTGCTTTGTTAGTGGGGGTGAGGGGAGCAAGAGGGGTGAGTGGGTCCCACTAAGCAATGATCTGTCTTTCCCAGGGTGTGGATAACCCTGCCCCCTGCCCCCCCCCCCAACGAGCACCAGGGACTTACATTTAGCTTAAATTGAGCCCCAGACAGAAGGGACGTGTGTCTGTGACAAACACCCACTGGGACCCGTCTGTCGCCTGCATCTTGACAGGGTGGTGTAGCCGGCCCTGCTGATAAGATGTTGTGGAATGGAAGCAAGATGGTTCCCTGGGCAACAGCTTGATAAGGAGGCTGGGTCTCCAGGGGGATCCTGCCCCAGCTAGGCAGCACTCCTCGTCTTCTTCCCAGACTCTCTGGCCTGCTCGGTTTAGCTAGCAAGCCCACCTGTGCCGAAGGACTCTGTGTGTTCCTTATTTACCAGCAGCTTAAGAACCATCACATTTTTAGCATTCCTCAACGAATCACTTGCTGTCGATTCTAGACATCTTTCATGACGCTCGCAGCCGCGAGGCTAAACACGCAGAGAGAGACTGTGGAGACTGCACGTAAAACAGAGACTATAAAAACAAACTGGAGCCAATAAAAAGTCCTCCAAGCCCAAGGAAAATGCTTTTGCTGGTTTGCTTTTCGGGTCCCAGATGAAGTCAAAGGGGTCCCTCCGCACACGAGGCCCTAATGGGAAGTTGTTGACTCTGCTCCAGAAAAGATAACAGGAAAGATGTACTGACAGGAGAATCTGCCCTGCGAGGTCTTGCCACTCACGCCCACACCCGATAACACCACGTTTCCAAAACACAGCATCTCACCTTCCTCTGGAGGATGCCGGGTGAAGGATCTATGGGAGCAGTTTTGGTCTTAAAATCAAATAAAAGAACACCAACAATGCGATGCTGCGGGGGATGCGAGGGGGGGGCAGCAGGACGACCCTTTCCCCTTGGGTTTTCCCTCTCCAGGAGCAGCAGTGGTAAAGGAGGTTAAGAGCTCATGTATCTAATCTGGAGGAACCGGGTTTGATTCCCAGCTCTGCCGCCTGAGCTGTGGAGGCTTCTCTGGGGAATTCAGATTAGCCTGTGCACTCCCACACACGCCAGCTGGGTGACCTTGGGCTAGTCACAGCTTCTCGGAGCTCTCTCAGCTCCCCCTACCTCACAGGGTGTTTGTTGTGAGGGGGGAAGGGCAAGGAGATTGTCAGCCCCTTTGAGTCTCCTGCAGGAGAGAAAGGGGGGATATAAATCCAAACTCCTCCTCCTCCTCCTCCTCCTCCTCCCCTTCCTCTCCTTCCTCTTCCTCCTCCTCCTCCTCCTCCTCCTCCTCCTCCTCCTCCTCCTCTTCTTCTTCTTCTTCTTCTTCTTCTTCTTCTTCTTCTTCTTCTTCTTCTTCTTCTTCTTCTTCTTCTTCTTCTTCTTCTTCTTCTTCTTCTTCTTCCTGAGCTGGAAACATGCAGAGCCATCCACACAGAGCTCCCTGGGCCAGTTCGCACAGCACCCACAAAAGGGAGGCTCCGCTTGCAATGTAAGATGATCACCAGAAGGCCTGATGGAAGCCAGTGCTCACTTGGTCAGGTAACTGATCTCCATGGGCTTTGGCTGACTTGCACCGCATACCAAATCAGCCAGTGACAAGGCTGGTAGGATCACAATGTGCAAGGCAGGTCAGCCAAAGACCACATGGTTCAACTATCTGACCCTCCTGCAGTCTCTCTTCTCTGCTTGCAAGCCTGGGCCACAAGGATTTATTGCAAAGAGATTATTGCAAAGAGGTTTCTGAAAACCACCCGAAAAACAAGGCTCTGTTTTGTCATCTTTCTTCCAAGACAGAACAGGGACCAATACGCACATGGGTTGAACCACAGGATGAGCCCAGGACCAGTGAGGTCCACACTGTGCAGCAAAACACTGAGCATAAGCTGAACACTGGTGCGCAACTAAGAAGAAGAAGAAGAGTTTGGATTTATATCCCCCCTTTCTCTCCTGCAGGAGACTCAAAGGGGCAGACAATCTCCTTGCCCTTCTCCCCTCACAACAAACACCCTGTGAGGTAGGTGGGGCTGAGAGAGCTCCGAGAAGCTGTGACTAGCCCAAGGTCACCCAGCTGGCATGTGTGGGAGTGCCCAGGCTAATCTGAATTCCCCAGAGAAGCCTCCACAGCTCAGGCGGCAGAGCGGGGAATCAAACCTGGTTCCTCCAGATCAGAGTGCACCTGCTCTTAGCCGCTACGCCACTGCTGCCCGAGACTTAAGTCCAGCACCCAAGTCCAGCACCCACTGCATGCAATCGAGACTTAAGTCCAGCACCCAAGCTGGTCCAGTCCTCGTATTTTTTTCCAGAGTAACACCCATTCAAGCCGCTCCACACAATGTGAACAAAACGTCAGGAATATCAGGGAGTCTGTTGCACAGCTGTTCTCACGCATGGTTTCCGGCCATGAGCCATTGCTTCTCCGGAGCTCAGATCCTTCCAGCCAGCTCACTAGTTCTGCACATGATTACAGATCAAACCATCAAATAGGAGCGGAACCTACCAGACCACGGCCACACAGCCAGAAAACCCACAAATAGCCATTAAACAGGACTATGACCAGAACCGTCCATGCCAAAGACACAAATCCCTTCGCAAGCAAGATGGCGGTTTTATTTCAATAGCATTACTACAGGTATTCTGGGGTATTTAAAAAGTGTTTTCAATTTGATGTTGATTATCTCCAACAGCAGTTTGTCAAACCTTGTCAAGAATCCCTACCTTTCTAGCTAAAACTGAAAGCAGCAGTTCTGTCCAAGTTCTGGGCTAACCCAGCAACCCCTCCTCCTCTGCAGAGTCCACTCCCCCCCCCCCAATTTGATGCGAAGAGGGAGAAAGCAAAGAAGAAGAAGAAGACTTTATTTACAGTCAATGACCAGATATATTACAAATCTCCAAAATATCTACAACAAAACAAGAATGCAGAACTCTCTCCCGTAATCCAGCACTATCCATCTATATATCATTATACTTTGTAAACACACCAAACAGCATAAAAATACTAAACAAAACAAAAATATCTAAGGGGGATACCATATTCAGATCATTTTTTCTTTTTCATAATGAATAGACAGAATTTTGCTACCCATTTAGTAATATTCTCCTTCGTATCTTGTAATAGTTTTTCACAACAAACTTTATCAGAACAATATGTCATCTTGTGTAGTAGATGTGACAGGCATTTTTCCTTGCCTCATAAAGGGGACACTTTAATAACATGTGCTCTATAGTGTCTACAGAGCAAGAACATAACCTTGCAGCGTAAGGTATCTTTTGATATTTCCCTTCTAAGACAGCAGAAGGTAAAAGTGCACTTCTTGCAAGAGTAAAAGCTCTCCTTAGATCTTTATTATCCGGATAAGTTAAATAAGTAGCAGGGGCAGTGATATATTTCTGTGTATAGCATAGAGGAAAATCTGAATATCTTGCCAGATCAGACTGTCGTGATACATCTTTGATTCTTGAGAAAGCAAAGGGGTGTGTGTGTGTGATGTCATATGGCTATCCCTTGCTGTCAATCAGCGCAAGTTGATTGATTGGCTTCTTTGCCCCAGAATGGATTTGGCAAAGAGATCCCAACGGCTTCGCAAGCAGCCAGGCTCCCAAGCACGTCACCATCTGCCTGGAGCTCAGCTGCTTGGAAGTCCAGGGCTCAGGTAGCAACAGCCTCATTCCACCCACAACACCATTAGAGATCTTTGCAGGAAGACGAACCACGACGCTCTGTGGATAGAGGGAGCAGGAAAGCTGCTGCAGCTGCACTTGTGGACAGCGGCAGGTGAGGAAAAAGCGCCAACAGGAAGTCCCTGAACTCTGTCTCAAGGGCATTCATCAATCCCCTGGGGGGGGGGATCTCCACTCCCTAAACAAGAGAAACCAAGCCCTCGAGTTTAACATCAAGGTGCCCCTGGTCGCTTTCCACTCCCACGCTTGTCACCTCTTTGCTGCCTGTGGGGAAAGGCCTGTGGGCCTGTCAAATTTGTCAAGTTGTTCTAGTCTGTTTCCATTTATTGACCAAGATCTTTTGGGAGGGCGCTTTCCACATGCCATCACTTTTGTTTCATTTATGTTAATTGTCAGTTCTTCTTTTTTCACCAATAGTTGAGAATGCAGCTAATGCCTCGCATCCCAACTGGAGTTCGATACTAGAACAGCATCATCTGTGTATAATAGAATCGGGAGGGATCGTGTATTTAATTTAGGTGGATGTGAGTCTACAGTTTTCATATGTGCTATTATACCATTTATATAGAAATTAAATAAAGCTGGAGATAATATACACCCCTGTCTGATTCCCCTATAGGTCCATATTTGGTCAGTCCTTGTGTGTTGCAACGAACTCTCAAGGCAGATTGCTCATATAGAAGACGGATTAGGGAGTACAATCTTCTATCTATGTTAGTCTCTTCTAGTTTCTGCCATAGTTTTCCCCTAGAAATTGAGTCAAAGGCAGATTGGAGATCAATAAAGGCAATATATAATGATGTTACCTTGCCAGTTGTATATTTTTCAATCTCTATGCAAATGGACATATTGAAGGTGAAATAAAAAATGGAACACGTATACAAAGTGGTTGGCAAGATAACAGAAATAAAGAACGACATTAAAGGACTAGCTACTGTCTTTAAAAAAATTCACAGAGGACCTTGGAGACGATGGCTGGAGTAAACCAGAAAGAGATGCATCAAGCAGAGAAAGTTCTTTTGCTGCATGTGAAGCAGAGGGAATGTGCATTAAGGATACATGCGATGCCAGAAAAGGATGGTGATCTTAGAAAGTCTTTATTTAGAATTGGGGGGGAAGTTTATGTCTCTTTCTGTTGGAGAAATGAATCTTATCGTGGATACAAACTATCGTGTAAGGTCAGGCAGCAAAAACTGAGACTCTCCCTCAAGACTGTGTTATGTATTTGACATGAGGATCACTTAAAGATGAGATCCTTCCCATGCATCATAAAAAGAAGATGCAGTTTCATGGTCAAGATTTTTTTATTTATACTTTAGATTTATTACCCGCCCTCCCCTGGAGGGCTCAGGGCTGCATACAGCACAGAAATGCAGTAATTAACAATTAATATATATGTATATGTAATAATAATATATTAAAACCAACATTCTAATACTCTAATAAAACCAAAGTGAATTCAAATTTAAAATTCAGATGGCAATAAAGCCCTTCCCTCCACCCCACCCAAAGCCCAGTAGTAGAGGCCAGCCGGACGTGCTTAGAGACCCATGGACTCTCAATAGGTGCTCCTCAGGATCCCGAGAAGGGTCCTAAGCGGGGCAATATGGGGAACCGCAGTCCCTCAAGTATACAGGCTAGCGCCCGTATAGCCTTAAGGTTAAAACCACAACCTTAGACATGACCTGGAATTTGATGGGCAGCCAATGGAGATGGTACAGGACGGAGTAATCTGGTCCCGACTGGATGTCCCCTGTAGGAGTCTGGCTGCTGCATGATTGAACAAGTTTAAGCTTCTGGATCATGGTCAAAAGCAGGCCAGCATATACAGTGAATTACAATAGTCAAGCCTGGAATTTGACGTTTCATGGATAACTAGTCCAAGTCATATGCGGGAGAGATACCATGCCTGCTGCAAATGATGGAATACAGCCGGAGCGTTTATTGCAACCTGGGCCTTGGTGATATACGGGGTCAGGATGACTCCCAGACACTGATAGGCGAGTCAAATGCAATGCCCTGCATAGATCTAAGTAGGCAGGCAAAGTCCATCGGTTGCTCCCATAACCCAGCCACAGCACACCTCTGTCTTCATAGGATTTAACTTCAGCCAGCTCGCTCTCAACCAACCAGCGACGGCTTCCAAACATCACTGGAGAGCTCCTGGGGCCAAAGACGGGCTGCCCTCCATCGTAAATCTGAGGCTGGAGTGTCATCTGCATATTGGTGGCACCGCGGCACAGCCAAACCTCTGGACCTAAACTTCCCAGGGGCTCATGTGGATATTAAAGGCGTGATAAGCACCTGGCACCCCTATGGGGAGACA
This sequence comes from Sphaerodactylus townsendi, assembly GCF_021028975.2. NCBI lineage: Eukaryota > Metazoa > Chordata > Lepidosauria > Squamata > Sphaerodactylidae > Sphaerodactylus > Sphaerodactylus townsendi. The sequence continues at coordinate 2,975,122 of NC_059440.1, read as the reverse complement.
CTGGGAGTTCTCTCCCCCCAATGCTACCTGCTGTCCCCAATCTAGGAGGAAATGGGGCCAGCCAGCTCAAGACTGACCCTGTACCCCTAATATCAGCCAGTGATGAAATTAGAAGGTTTACTACACTGAATCTACTACACTGAACACTGTGGTGAGATTTAACAACACCAGCTGCGCTGAACCGCCTCTATCCAAGTGAAGCTGGAGTTTAATTTTAATGAGAGAACTCCCATGTGAAAAATTAATGAAAAAGGATTACAAATTACTAACAGATGTGTTGAAAGATAAGAACATTTCTTTTCAATGGCTATTGATAGATTGAGTTTTACTTTTTATGCAGCCTATCCAAACATTACAGATTTCAAGATGCAGGACAGTTTTTTTTAAATAAGAACAAAAAAGAACTTCAGACAGTCTGAAAGTGTGGCTTACTTTCTTTTTCTCCCATCTTCGTCAGATTAGGGGAGAGTAATACAACACCAAGGGATCAAATTGAGAATTAGGAGAGGTAGGAAGGGAGATAGAAAAATTAGATGTGTGAGACAGGTAAAGAATCAGGATTCTAGAACAATTATAAATGTAGAAACAGTTTGATAATGGTTTGATACAATAAAAGGGCATGCAAGTTAGAAAAATAGAAAAAAATAGTAGTGATGAATAATAATAAGAGGAAGTGGTATAAAAATAAATGGGATTAGGTGCCTAGAAATATGCATCAGGTGAAAGGAGGATGGGAGCCAATTAGCTACCTATTCTTTTATGCTGATCTTTTAACTATTAATCGCCATTGTATGGGCTTAGGGTACTTTTTTCCACAGGCAAAGGTTGACACCATGTATTTTATGCTGTTTTCTCCTTATGTAGGGTGGCTAATCCACCAATCTTGTTGTATAGTTAACACTAATTAAAAATCTATTTAAAAAATAAAAATTACACTTGATCTCCACAACACAGAGACAAGTTCCACTGGAACAAATGGTGGCTCAAAGGGCAGAACCTATGACATTACATCCCTGTCAATCTCCTCCTGCTACCCAGTGCCCTTACCACCCAGCACAGATCATTTAGCAGCACCACCAGGTCTGAGGACCTTGCAAAAATGAATTTGGCCAGTGGACAGGTACTGGGATAGCACAACAGGGGGCCCTAGTTCAGTCCACTCAAGAGGAGGCGGCAGAGTCAGGCCCTGCAAAAGGCAGAAGGGGGAGGGGATGGCCCAGGTAACAGAGAGGCTTCCAAGATTTGGGCTGATGTGTCCCTTCAAAAGCCCTGTGTACTGCACTCTTAAGGGCTAATACTTGCCAGTGGCCCCCTTACTCATCAAAACATCCCATTTGGGTTACATACCCTCCAAGATATATGGCTTATCAGATTCCAACTGTGCCAAGGACCCCGTGTCAGATCCTGAGATCTACCCCCATTTGTAATTGCATGCATGTCCCCCCTCAGACCAGACCTTTCATAGTGACTGCCCTTGTGGTTCTGCCCCTGAAAGGATATGTAGGTGATGAGGGAAAATCTCACAAGGATAAGATGGAAAACAGCCTGTGATTTTTGATGACCATTTGCAATAGGTATATATACTATCTTGTTCTGCCCCCCAAGTGACTCTGTTTGAGGTGCCCTATTCTTGGTTAGGACAGAATAGGGGAGACACAAGCCAGGTTCAACAGTTCCTACAATGGGTTTATTACTGGAGAGAAACAAGACCCTAACTGTAGCGTGGTGGCCAAGTTTGCAGATGATACCAAATTATGTAGGGTGGTGAGAACCACAAAGAATTGTGAAGAGCTCCAAGCGGACCTTGATAAATTAGGTGAGTGGGCTAAGAAATGGCAAATGCAGTTCAATGTAGCAAAATGTAAAGTGATGCACATAGGGGCAAAAAATCCAAACTTCACATACACGCTACAAGGGTCAGTGCTATCAGTCACAGACCAGGAAAGGGATTTGGGCATCTTAGTTGATAGTTCCATGGGAATGTCAACTCAATGCATGTCAGCTGTGAAAAAGGCAAACTCTATGCTGGGGATAATTGGGAAAGGAGTTGATAATAAAACTGCAAAGATTGTCATGCCCTTATATAAAGCAGTGGTGCGACCACACTTGGAGTACTGTGTTCAGTTCTGGTCGCCACATCTCAAAAAGGATATCAAAGAGATAGAAACAGTGCAGAGAAGGGCAACGAGGATGATTGAGGGACTGGAGTACCTTCCTTATGAGGAGAGGCTGCAGCGTTTGGGACTCTTTAGTTTGGAGAGGAGACGTCTGAGGGGGGATATGATTAGAAGTCCTATAAAATTATGCATGGGGTAAGCGTTGACAGAGAATTTTTTCTCTCTCTTTCTCACAATACTAGAACAGGGGCATACATTGTTAGAAAATGCTGGGGAAATTAGGACTAATAAGAAACACTTCTTCACTGGCATTATTGATTGGTGTTTGGAATATGCTGCCACAGGAGGTGGTGATGGCCACTAACCTGGATAGCTTTAAAAAGGGCTTGGACAGATTTATGGAGGACAAGTTGATCTATGGCTACCAATCTTGATCTGCCTTGATCTCAGATTGCAAATGCCTTAGCAGACCAGGTGCCCAGGAGCAGCAGCAGCAGCAGGCCATTGCTTTCACATCCTGCATGTGAGCTCCCAAAGGCACCTGGTGGGCCACTGCGAGTAGCAGAGTGCTGGAATAGATGGACTCTGGTCTGATCCAGCAGGCTAGTTCTTATGTTCTTAACTCCTCCCTTGGGTCTATCTAATCTAATCGACTTGCTTGTCTTGAGGAGGTTTGAAGCTGCAGACTGTGCCTTCTCTTGGCTGCTTTCAAGATAGTCCACTGTGTCTTGCTTCCTTTCAGCTCTGTTAGTCTTTGCTCTAACTGTTGTTAAACTTGACTTGTGCTCTTTGGACCACCATATACTTATATGGACATCACAAATATTCTGGTCACCAGCTACCCTTAGCACCTCATTCTGACTGACTGGCTAAGACTAAAACAGGGGATTGCTGGGTAAAAAGGAAACTGACTACTGGGAAATGTCATAAAGGGGCAGGGGCTAACTAAAATACCCTCCCATAGAAGACTTAACAATAAAGTAAAACCATACTAACTATGGGGAAACTGAAGTTTAAAGGGAAAATACCCAAAGCCTCTGTGGGGGCATGACAATCTGAACAGTGATTAAGGCAATGTATGGTTCCTGTGAAAGAAGGTTTTAATTTGGTTCAGAGAACAACCCAGTTTCTTTCAGAACAACCAAAGAATTCAAAGCCAAGCTGGCCCTTTGACAACCCATTCATAAGTCATTTTTAGAAAAAGTACACAAGTCAACACATGCATTTCATATAGGTGAGACCTTATTGTGATTTTTATTGTAACCCACCCCAAGACTGCAGTGCAGGGCATGGAATACATCTAAATGAATGAATAAATAAACCAGTGGAATTGGGTGTGGAGCCTGGGAAGGACACGAACACCTCAGCAGGGTGCAATGTCATAGAGCGCACCTTCCAAAGCTGCCATTTTCTCCAGGGGAACCCATCTTCGTAGTGTGGGGATGAGCTGTGATTCCAGGGGATCTCCAGGTCCCACCTGGAGGTTGGCAACCGTACATGTAGTAGGACTGTGGGGTGTTTTCTTTTCCTTTTTTTCTTTAGCCTTTATTTGGCATAAACAGTACAAAATCACATCTACATCGCATAAAAATACAAGCTTGCAACATATAACAAATGAAGTTGATTCATATGTGGTTGTTTTTTTTGCAGAAAGGACGAACTCCGTGCTGCAGACCTTCCGCCCAGGGCTTTTGAATCCCGCGAGTTGCGGTTTTTCAACACAGCTGCTGTAACTCGCTCTGAAGGGTTCTTCTTTCTCAGAACTCGAAACCAAACAAACGAATTAGGATCACACTGGGGAGAAGAAAAGCATGCAGAAAGAAAGTGCAGCCCCGCCTCGTTGATCATCAATGAGGCAGCCGACAGCCCCCCCCCCCCAGATCTTCGTTTCCTCTCCCCCCCTCCCCCCCTCCCCCAGCCGCATTTCCGGAGCTTCCTCCTCAATGGCTGGGCGAGAATCGGCGGAGCTCCCAGGCAGTTTCCCGGGAGAGGCTCTCCAGGCTCCGGCCCCGGAGATCTTGGGGGTCTCTGCGGTGCCCCCGGCCCCCAATGCAGCCGGTGAGTCTGGGGGGAGGGAGGGCTGCAGTGCAAGGGAGAGAGGAGGAGGAGGAGGGGTGCACCACGTGGCCAGAGGGGGAGGAAGCCCCCCCAATGAGTCCCCCCCCCCCGGACCCCTTGGGCGGAGCCAGGAGGTCCCTGCAGCGGGACGGAGAGCGAGACCCGCAGGCGGCGCCCTGGGAGGCTGGAGGGGGCTCAAGTGGCCGCAGGTTGCAGAGACTCCTGGAGGAAGGAGGGGCCGGGGAAGGGGGGGGGTGAGAGAAGGAAGGAAGGACCAGATGCAGGAGGGGTGGGGGCGATGGTGGAGAAATTTGCGTGCGAGGAAGATGGAGCCGATGCAGAAAGTGGGGAAGAAATGGGGGTCTGGGGGGGAGATTGGTGTAGTAGATGTGGGAGGGGTGCCAAAGAAAGGAGTGAGGGAGCTGGGAAGGGGGGGTGTCTCCCTCTTGCTGGGAGCAAATCCCTTCGAAGGAGGGACATGTGCCCCCGGCGGCCCAGAGCTGAGCCCTGGCTCCCCTTTATGATCCTTCCTCCTGACCTGGGAGGAGGTCCTGGGCTCTCTCCTTGCAGGGATGGCGCCTGCCTAAGCCAGTCCCTGTGTGTGAAACGCCTGAGGAGGGGCATTGGATTGGGTGTCAAGGGATGCTTAGGTCTGCATCAAAGGAATTAGAGAGCCAAAAATAAGTTTGCTTAAAATGTAGATATATTGCCTAGATGGATCTTCTTGTGTGTTGGAATGTTCTCATAGCAATACAAAGAGGAGGAGCTAAAAAAAAACATGCCAGAATGTTTTACCTCATTTTATGTGGCCTTCCCAGAGACCGAAGATGATCCCTCAGGACACTCAGAATAAGATGGCTGTGATAAAGAGAGGGGCTCTAGGAACCCCCCATATCTGCAAAAGCATTGGTGTTCCAGCTAGAGTAAGTTGGATTACCTAAATGGAAGAGAAGGGGAGGATCAAGACCACAACCTAAATTTACCCGGTTGTACCAATTCCATTGAGAGAAAATAAGCGAGGGAATATTGATATTGTGCCAAGGACAGTTTTGGAATTAATGCCCTACAAAATGTCTGGACAAATGTGAGAACCCAATTAGCTTTGGGAATATCAGCATTGGCATTTGTTATAACATCAAAAGACGTTTTACTAAGCCTGCAAAGGAAGAGAATTTTATAGTTGGAGAAGATCTGGAGGTATTTGACCCTAAGTCTTTAATACCTACTGGACAAACAATTATCACTTTTGCAGACATATCATCTTTATGCAAGGAACTGACTCCTCGGCTCCAGTAATTACAGGTTAAACATCTCTTGCAAATGCTATTCAGTAAAGAGGAGATAGGAAAGAATCCAATGTACAAGTTTTGAAAAAGTACGCGTAAAGTGCCTGTAAATCTGTGAGCATCTGTATTACAGAGTGGCTTAAAATGTTCAGTAAACCTCTCTGCCAAAGAAAACTGGATACAAATTCTGTACTTGTGGCACCTGACGGCCTTCAAACGGCCCCAAATTTATCAAAGAGATTGTTGGATATGTGGAAGGTGTCAAGGAAGCTTTTATATGCATAAGTGAGAATGCAGCAGAGCAATAGGTTGCAGTAATAAGATTGCCACAGTGATCTCTCAGGGTGTCATAGAATCATAGAGTTGGAAGAAACCCCGAGGGCCATCAAGTCCAACCCTCTACAATGCAGGAACACATAATCAAAGCATTAAGAAAGAGGTGCCATTATCCCCTAAGGTTTTCTTATTGAATTGTACGGATTATCTTGCTAAAGAATTCCATAAGTTTGGCTCAATGCTGTGCCATAAATAATGTATTAAACAAAAGACTCCCAATTTTGTTTTTACCAAGTATTAACACACTTCAAAATTGTTGCTTGCTCTCTAATTATCTTAATACAATTAATTCTTAATTATTGTCACTAGCAAGTTTCACACTTTCTCAGTTATATCTTAATCTTCTCATCCTCAAATCTAGAAATCATCAACTCGTTCTTTTCCGTTCTACACAAAAAGTCTATCAGAGGTTTCCAATTATTCAAGAATTTAGATAAGTTTTTTTTCTTTCATCCAAGTTGCCCTGAGTCCTATGGGGATAAAGCAGGGTATAAATTGAAATACAAGTACAAAAACCAAAGAAGTCAGTTTAGCCATCTCTGCCAACTGCAGAAACTTCGCAAGGCATTTTTCTGTTGTAGGTATAGATGATTTCCCAACCTGGAGCTGGCATCCCTTAGGGGGAATTGTTCTATGTGAATGAGAGATCTGTTGTAATAACAGTGTAGCCACTGCCAGTACTGTTGCTGTGTGTGGAGGCAGAAGCCCGTGGGCAACTGGGAAGGCAGTGAGGGGCGGAAACAGAAATGTCAGGCCTGGAGGAGAGAAAGAGTCAGAAAAAGTCTGGCAGGAAAGAGAAAGAGTGAGAGTCTGAAGTGGGGGAAGAAGGGAAGAAGCAAAGCAAAGAAGAAGTTAGTTGTCTATTGTGTAAGTCTGGGAGGACAATCAAGATCACTTGGAACTGCTAAATTTATGTGCTTACCAAGAGAGTATCATTTAGTTGTTGTTGTTTGTTGTTTTTCCTCCTGATAAATAAAACCTCTGATTTCCAAGCCTGACCTCATCTCCTGACTGGAACAGGAATCAGAGCTATTTCTCCTGATCTTTGTTGAACACGAGGGATTGGCAGGTAGCAGCATCGGTCTGTCCTGGGACTGCCTATTTGCTGCACTTTCTTCCAAGAGCAGGAGGATTTCTGTCGCCTTCTTTATCCTCGCAGTTTGAGTTTATCCTCAAAGGAGCTTAGATGAGTTGTGGGTGCTGGAATGGTCCCTGTAGATCTTAAGCCTATGAAAATGGGACAACTTTCTTTTCTCAAGTCCTGTGGGCTTCTTAGTCTAGCCACGTATTGCCCACTCTGGGAGCCAGAGACTTTCAGACAAGGGGGAAGGGGTGTTTTCCCCCCAGCCCCAATGGATTATTAACCACAATTTCCGGAGATCATCAGTGTCACCAGGGAAGAGACATTGACCCTGTCAGGCACGTGCTTCAGCCTGAGTGTCAGACCTGGTCCACGTAGCCAGGAGGAAGAGCCAGCAGAGGCCTGAGGGGGTAGCTTGGGCAATACCTGAGTAGGCCCTTTTCTCCTGCTTTGTGGATGGGTGGATTGAAGGCAGCTTCACTTGAGACTGTGGTTGGAGGGACACACATTCCATCTGGGCTAAATGACCCTTCCACAGAAAAACATTGTGGACAGCGCAGGCAGAGAAAGCAGGAACCATTTCCCAGGATGACTAGTTTTCTCTGTGCAGGGAGATAGGTGTTCCTAGCTGGCGTTTCCTGGCCCCAGCTCCAAATCAGGTGTTCCATCCTGGCTGCTGCAGCCAAATTCCCTCCTGATCAATAAAACCTCTGATTTCCAAGATCTGCAGCCACATTCCCAGGACATTGTCCTTGTGGGGTGAACCAGGCCGGCGAGTCTTGGATTCCCCTCCAGAGGGATAGGAGGAGGCAGTGATGGCTTCAAACAAGTCAGGGGACTAAGATGCTCCCTGGAATGGATTTGGTGAGAAGTTAGGAGGCATTTTGAGGGAGGGGAGGGGGCTCTCTCCCTCCCATAATGTCAGGATCCCCTGCTCCCCTTCACATAATGGCTGTCTGAGCAGAGAGAGAGAGTTCCTGGAGTCGAAACCCCTCAGGCATTCATTAATTGGATCCTAGAATGCACAATGTGTTTTAATTTTTTCAGCTAGAAACAATTTAACAACAAAGTTAAAAATATTATTACAGAAAATTTAGATCATATGGACTCCCAATTTCATCTGCATCAGGGTACTAATTTAAAAGAAATATTTAATTTACTAATTAAAAAAAATAGATAAATTGATAAACAGCACTTTTATTATTCTCTCTATTTAATCTGAATTTTAAAAATATTATGAGCTTCAAAACTACTAGCCATTTTTTATCTTTTTTATATATTCTATCATGGGTTTCCAATTACCCCAAAATTTATTCCAAGGTCCCTTCTTTACAGCAATGAAGTAAGCTCTGCCAAATTTTCTTGTCAATTCCTAATATCTTCACCCACCATTTCTCCAATTGTAGGAATAGCTGAAGTTTTCCATTTCTGCGCATATATTATTCTTGCTGCTGTTGTCGTAGAGAAAAACAAAAAATCTAGTTTCCGCTCCAAATTTCCATCCATAAGTCCCAAGAAAAAGGCCTTTTCTCTCATTGGAACATTTGTCTTTAAAATCTTTTGGATGGTTGAATGTATTATTCGCCAGAATTCTCTAGCCTTATCACAAGTCCACCATAGACAATACAACGTCCTTTCACAGAGCTCACACATCAAAAATTAATATTTTCCCTCATTTATCTGGCATCATATACCATTTTTACATCACTGTTTAAATAATCTCTTTCAAATTTATATTTAAGACCTTTTTTTCACATATTTTCCCACTGCTTGTTCAACTAGACTTGAAAACAGGCTCTTGACCTGCGCCCCAGATCCAATCCAGGGAATAGTTCACTCCTGGGACGAGCCCAGAAAATGTGGCAATAGAAGAAAGGTCTTTCTTTCTTTCCCTCCCAGGAAGCAGCAGACAAACTTCCTGGAAGATTCCTCTGCCATCTTCTAGGGGTGATAAAGGGACAAGAGCCATCATGCAACCAACTGAGGTATGGGGATGTCATGAGGGAAATGTTCAAAGTGGGGCAGGATTGCTTCCTTCTTGGTTGCATGGCTCACAGGATCTGGTTCCTTGAATCTGGCACTGAAGACGCCAAGTCTGCCCACTGGAGAGGCTGGGAAGTGGTCACCCCTATCTAGGATGGGACATGCTGGGACTATGGAAATAATACTGGACCATGGTTTTCTCAAAGAACACATGTTGGTCCTTTCCATATAGCTATCTGTGGCATCTTCCCTCTTCTTGCAGGGTATGGTGTCCTTTGAAGAGCTGGCTGTCTATTTCACTCAGGAGGAGTGGACTCTGTTGCGCCCTGCCCAAAGAGCTCTCTACAAGGAAGTCATGCTGGAAAATTTTGGGAACGTGGCCTCTCTGGGTGAGGATGCTTTTCTCCTGGATTGTCTCTCTCTCTTGTTGGGAAGAGAGTCCACAGAAGTTGAGAAAGCCATGGTAAGGAAACTGTCTGCCCTGGAGCCCCAAGGCTGATCTCTGCCATCCTCCATGAAAGTCCTTCCTGTGACATGGGAGGGTTCTGGGCTCTCCTTGCAGAGCAAGGGGACCACTGACTAGCAGTCCTGTGTGTCTACATTTAATGTGAGAAGGTCATCAGAAGAGGAGTTCAGATGCCCTACACTTGGGAGAAAGGTGGAGCAGTGGAAGGAGGGACTTCCCTCCAATCTAAACGACATGCAGGCTGAGATGTGGCTGTGGAGGGAACTCAGGTGCTGTCTCTGGGACTGTTCTGTTGTCAGCTGACATTTCCCACTGTCACGAGTCAGGAGTATAAGCAGAGAACAGCCAGTGTCAGATGAGTGAATACCCCTTAAGGCTCTCCATCCCACCCCTATTTCTTAACTTCTTTTGTATTTTCTGGAGGGACAGAAGAGTTAATCTGTCTTGGTTCACTACTAAATTGATGTGTGCATGAAGAGATTTAGAATTGTTTGTGTTTGTCTTTTTTTTCTAGGATGGAGGGACCTCAGATGTAAAACCTGATCTCATTTCACAGGCTGGAAGAAGAGGAGAAGAGCTGTTTCTAGAGTGGGCTGTGATGAAGAGCAGGGACTGGCGGAGTAGCAGCTTAGGTCTGTTGTGGGATTTTGTGTTGTCTGTACTTTCTTTGAATGGCTGATGGACTTCTTTGTCTTCCCAGTCTTCTTTGTCTTCCCAGTGGTCCTTCTTTGTCTTCCCAGTGTGAAATTCTCCTCTAAAAAGCTAAATCCTGAAATGGCCCCTGTAGACCTGGGACCTATGAAAAAAGGCAACTTCCTTCTACCAACCCACATAATTTCTGCTAAGTTGAGCCAAGAATTGTCCTCTCTGAGAGGCAGAGGCTTTCGGGCCAGGGTGTTTCCCAGCCCTGTTTCTCCTCAGGTCCCTTGACATGGAGATGGCCAGCCTTTTCTGTTTCTACTATGCACAAACTCAGGGTACTAGATATACAAAGCGGAATAAACCAAAGAAAAATGAGCTATGATGAAAAGCAGGGGCTGACAGGGGCTGTCTTCCTCTCCCTTTTCCTTTCACCAATCACCTCACGATCCTTGGCATACCTTGTATTTGCTGGTTGCAGATGTCTTTATGAACCCGTCCTTCTGTCCTCCTTCACTGCTTCTGCAAGATCGAGTGTGCAGCTGCTATCTGCAGAGAGCCCCAAATAACAGGACAGTTTCCCTTTTCAGAACCCTCCCCACATGGACTTGGATTCTGAGCCAACATGGATGCCAATCCCTGGTGCTCTACTCCGGCAAATCAATACTGCCTGTCAATAGGTCTGGCTAGCATGTTTTCCCCTTGAATTGGGAATGGCATTCTCTGCCCGTAGAGTCACAGAAATACCAATGTGTTCTTCCATCACCATAACTCTTACAGCATCTCTTGCCCCTCTGGCTCTCATACACAACAAGGTGCCTTCCTGCAGAGACATCAAAAAAAGCAGCTCCAGATAACTCTAATTTTAACATGAGCCCTGTGGCTGAGGGCGTCCATCAGGGTGGTCGATAGCCAAGGTGGTGTAGTCTCTGAGAGCAGATGGACTCTAATTTGGAGAACTGGGTTTGATTCCCCACTCCTCCACATGACTGGTGCACTCTTACCTGGTGAACCAGATTTGTTCATCCACTCCTATGTTCCTGCTGGATGACCTGAGGCTGGTCACAGTTCTTCAGCATTCTCAGCCCCACCTACCACACAAGGTGTCGGTTGTGGGGAGTGGAAGGGAAAGGAGTTTGGAAGCCCCTCTGGGTCTCCTTACAGGAGAGAAAGGCTGTGTATAAATCCAAATTCTTCTAGTGGATGCTGCTGGGACACCCCCCCCACACACACACACCGCCACAAATTTCACCTGCAGTCCCCAGTCCTGGAAAAAACAAGGTCCAGCAATTTCAAGGGAGGTACTCAGACCCTAGCATCTAATTTGGGTCAAAAGGGTCATTGTCGACAATGGTGGTGGAGTCAAGAGGTCATTTTGGATCTCTCTGCAGCTTTTGACATTATTAGGCAATGACCTCTTGACCCACCACCATTGTGGAGCAATGGTGGGTGGGTCAAAGAGAAGGAGTCATTATCGTGTCAGTCAGAATAGTCAAGAGGGGTCATTGTCGCACAATGTCAAAAGCTGCAGAGAGATCCAAAACATCAGCCCTCGGGTCCAGCTGCAGTCAGAGCACTCATCTGTGATGGTGACCAGCACAGTCTCTGTCCCAGGGCTAGGAATTATTTATTTGTTTTATTAAATTTATATCCTCGCCTATCCCCGTAGGAGCTCAGGGTGGAGTTATAACATAAAACACCAATAAAATCATTGAAAAGAACAATACAAATATTTAAACACAACTCTAACATTCAATAAATAGAATTCAGATGGCTGTAGGTAATGGACATCCCCAATCATCACCCTACTTCCACCCTCCAAGCTGAAAGGAGATGGTCTTATATTATTCAAAAAACTGCCTGGCTAGCTCTTAGGTAGGGACAACCTTTAACACTCAAAGAGTCAGTTTGGACCCGCTTTTCCATGGGAAAAGAAACACACTTGAGCCGCTAAATAATTTTTTGACATTTAAAATAAAGATAACAATATATATAGGGTTTTTTAACCTTTTACTCCATCGGGCCATTCTGAGAAGCGCATGGGATGCGCCTTATCCTGCCACCTGCAGAGGCGGTAAGCGATGAAGCCGGCGGCTCGGCCTCGGCCGTCGCCCGGGGAAAGCTTCGGCCAGCCTCGGCCCAACGGGGCGGGCTGAGAGGGGCTGCCGGGCGCCGCCCAGCCAACCTGTCTGCAGGGCGGGCAAGGATGGGGCCGGCTGACTCGCCTCGCGGAGCCACAGTGCAAGGAGCAGAGTCAAGAGGCGCTTGTCGGCCTCTCGAGTCGCTTAGGTTCCCTACCCCTGGCTAGCTGGAAAAGCCTGGTGGAACAGCTAGGTCTTGTAAGCCCTCATGGAACTGCTCTGACATCACTCAGAAGCTTGTTCCACCAGCCTGGAGCCAGGGCTGAAAAGGCCCTGGCTCTTGGTCGATGCCAGCCAGATGACTCTCAGGTTGGGACTCACAAAGGTTTCCTCCGATGACCGGAGGGGCTTTGAGGGCACATGGGGGGAGATGTGGTCTCCGAAGATATGTAGATCCAATACTACTCCACGACCTTAAAGGTCAATACCAGTACTTTGAAAATGACCTGGAACTTGACTGGCAGCCAAGCTTAGTTCTTTATGAGTTTATGAGTTTATATACATGAGTTTATATCATTGTTCATATTTTTTATATATTTCTCATTGGTTGTAAATACAATCATTTCTTGGTTTTACTACATCCAACTGTAAAGTTCAACTTATTTTAACAATTATAACAAATAAATTCAGGGTCATCCAGGATTAATTCCAGGTATATATTTAGTTCACACTCTCCCATCAATTCATATCCTTAAGGTAAGAGTCTGTATGTATTCAATGATAAGTCCAAAAAAGTCGACCAAAGAAGATGATTGTATTTACAACCAATGAGAAATATATAAAAAAAATATGAACAATGATATAAACTCATGTATATAAAACTCATAAATATCATTTATTTGAAATACAGTTATAGCCAGAGTGCAAATAGTAGTGGTAGTTCTATTATTATTAATATTGACTGTTGCACTCTTTTCTGTAGTGTGGGCTCCTGTTCCTCCGAAGCCATGGCTAGAGTCCAAGGTCACACCCGTGACAGTCTTGGCTGATGGCAGACAGTTTAAGATCCTGCATCCACTCAGGGTTTTCAGCTGGGAAGAAAATCCAGAGGTGTCTCCTCACCACCCACCAAGCCAGAGAATCTCCATTTTCTACTGTATTCAGTTTCAGTCTGCTTGCTGCTTAACCAACCTGCCACAGCCATTAAACATAATGCTGGAGGAGCTCTCAGAGGCGGCGCCTACCTCTAGGCCCACCACTGTAGGAATGAGCTGGGTATAACATCAGCTACAAATTGGTAACACCTAAGCCCAAACTCCATACCAGTTGAGGTTTCAGAGGCCACATGACTCATTGAGGTCATACTGGATATCAGATTCCAAAAGCTGATGAAAGTCATCCAGAAATACATGCAGCTGTTCTGATATCACTCTCTCAACTAACTACTTTGTCCAGTAACAAATAAATTTGAAAATGGGCATATTAGAATAGATCCACAGGATCCAAAGATGGCTTCTTTTATCATAGAATCATAGGAATTGGAAGAGACCCTTCAAGTGGCCATCAAGTCCAACCCCTGCAATGCACACATAATCCAAAGCATTCTTTGACAGATGACCACCAAGCCTCTCTTTAAAATCCTCCAAAGGAGGAGAATCCACACACCTTTAAAGTAGTGCATTCCACTGCCTTTATAGGCCCTTAATACACGGAAGTTTTTTCCTGATGTTTAGGTGGAATTTCTTTTCCCTTTATCTTGAACCCATTACTCCTGGTCCTAGTCTCTGGAGCAGCAGTCAAGTTTGCTCACCTCACCAACATGACATCCCTTCAAAATATCTAAACATGGCTATCATGTCACTTCCTCTAAACCTTCGCTTCACCAAATTAAACATACCCAGCTCCCTAAGTCTCCTCATAGGGCATGGATTCCAGACCTTTTACCATGTTGGTTGCCCCCCTCTGGACACGCTTTCAGCTTGTCAATATCTTCTTTGAATTGCAGTGCCCAGAACTGAACATAATGCAGTATTCCCAGGTGAGGTCTTAACCAGTACAGAATAGGCAGGCCAATTATATCCTCACCTAGACACTATAAAGTTTTTTATTGATACAGCCCAGAATCGAGCATTGGCTTTTTTGGCTGCCACATCACTGCTGCTGCCATGTTCAGTTTGTGGTCTTCTCTGAGACTCCCCAGATCCCTTTCATATGTAGTGTTGTCGCTTCAGGTGTCACCCATCCTATATCTATGCATTTCATTTTTTTTCTGTCTAAGTGTAGTATCTCAGATTTATTCCTGTTGAAATTCATTTTTTGTTTGTTTTGCAATGGGAAGCTGCTGGACTCTCATTGATATGAAAGATCCTTTGTCAGGGTTAACTTCCACATCTGCTGCTGCCCAGTAGCTACTCTTCCAGGATTCCTTAGTCCCCATCACCACTGGAACTCTCCATTTTCCTCTGCCAGTGTGACCTTTGATCCTGGAAGGAGGTGGATGCATCTTAGTTTGGTTTCTCAGCTGTGACCCTTCCGCCTTGAGTGACTCTGCTAGGAGTTCAGCTTCTGAATTGGCCATGCTGGTAGGGGCTGATGGGAATTGTAGTTCCTGAACATCTGGAGAGCTGCAGGTTCCCTACCCCTGGTCTAGGCGCAGTACGGAATCGCTCTCAGCTTGGTTGGCAATAACAAACCTTCTTACCATGCTAAAGTCTTCATCTAAGAGGGGTTTTTGCATATACAGTGTGCCAGTGCTAAGTCCAGCAACTTGGAGAGGAAATCCTGGCTTTCCCCACATATTTCAAACCCTACTCAGGATTGGTTCCTTCTGATTAACAGATGATTGGATGATGGTCAGATTAAGCCTCTCAGGAAGCTGATTTCATACTCCAAGAACTGTGCCCGCTGCCTCCTTAGCAGGGGGATGGCCCTCAGATGGGCAGAGAATGATGTGAACAGAACAACCTTCCTTCCTTCCTTCCTTCCTTCCTTCCTTCCTTCCTTCCTTCCTTCCTTCCTTCCTTCTTCCTCTTCCCTTCCTTCCTTCCTTCTCTCTCTTCCTCTCTTCCTTCCCTCCTTCTTCTTCCTTCCTTCCTTCCTTCCTTCCTTCCTTCCTTCCTTCCTTCCTTCCTTCCTTCCTTCCTTCCTTCCTTCCTTCCTTCCTTCCTTCCTTCCTTCCTTCCTTCCTTCCTTCCTTCCTTCCTTCCTTCCTTCCTTCCTTCCTTCCTTACTTACTTACTTACTTACTTACTTACTTACTTACTTACTTACTTACTTAAGAACATAAGAACATACTTACTTACTTACTTACTTACTTACTTACTTGTCAGTCTTGATATACCGCCCCATCTCCCAAGGGCTCTGGGCAGTGAAGAAAGGGTGGTGAACCTTAGTCCAGAAGACTGGCTAGGCTGACCTAGGGCTGAGGAGGATATGCCACAGGCTATGGGTGTATCGCTGCCCTTAATGAAAAACAGTAGCGTCTCTCCCTTCAGCAAGAATTGACTAGTGAGAGATAGTGGGACTCAAGGTAAACTAAGAGTGAAATTTCTTTTCTTTTTTGGTAGGGGGTGTGCGGGAATCAGCGAATGAAATGAGACAGCTCCCACTGACAAAGAAAGAGGATACATCTTCAGATGTGAGAGAGAATTTTGACTATTTCCATGAACTGAGGATGCAGGAAAGAGAAGGTCCACTTAACGAAGGGGAAAATTCCAGCTTTTTACAGGATGAGACCTTTGTACTGCAAGACATATATCAAGGAAAGAAGAGGAACGAGCGCACTGCAAGCAGGGAAGATGTTCCCCAAAACTCAGTCACTTCTAACAAAAAGCAACTATATAAATGTCAGGAGTGTGGAAAAGGCTTTGGGGACAAAAACAGCATAACAACTCATCAAATAATTCACACAGGGAAGAAACCATATAAATGTCTAGAGTGTGGGAAAAGCTTCACTCAGAGTAACAAACTTACTTCCCATTCAAGAATCCACACAGGAGAGAAACCATACAAATGCCTGGAGTGCGGGAAAAGCTTCACTCGGAAAGACAGTTTAACCTCCCACCGAAGAATTCATACAGAGCAGAAACCATATACATGTCTGGATTGTGGGAAAGGCTTTGCTCAGAGTTCTAATTTTATTTCCCATCAAGGGATTCACAATGGGGAGAAACCATACACATGTCTGGACTGTGGAAAAAGCTTCAGTTGGAGAGAAAGTCTAACTTCCCACCAAAAAACTCACACTGGGGAGAAACCATTTAAATGCTTGGACTGTGGAAAAAGCTTTGCTCAGAGTTCCAATTTTACTTCCCATCGAAGGATTCACACTGGGGAGAAACCATATACATGCCTGGAGTGTGGGAAAAGCTTCTCGGACAGACAAACTTATATCCCATCAAAGAATCCACACAGGGGAGAAACCATATAAATGTCTGGAGTGTGGAAAAAGCTTCAGTCGGCGAGACAAACTTATTTCCCATCAAAGAGTCCACACAGGGGAGAAACCATATACATGTCTGGAGTGCGGGAAAAGCTTCACTCGGAGAGATAAACTTATTTCCCATCAAGGGAGCCACACTGGGGAGAAACCTTATAAATGTCTGGAGTGTGGAAAAAGCTTCAGTTGGAGAGAGAGTCTAACATCCCATCAAAGAATTCACACTGGGGAGAAACCATTTAAATGCCTGGACTGTGGAAAAAGCTTTGCTCAGAGTTCCAATCTTACTTTCCATCGAAGGACTCACACTGGGGAGAAACCATATACATGCCTGGAGTGTGGAAAAAGCTTCCCTCGGACAGACAAACTTATTTCCCATCAAAGAATCCACACAGGGGAGAAACCATATAAATGCCTGGAGTGTGGGAAAAGCTTTAGTTGGAGAGAGTATCTAACTTGCCATCAAAGAATCCACACAGGGGAGAAACCATTTAAATGTCTGGAGTGTGGGAAAGGCTTCAGATGGAGAGTGAGTCTTACTTCCCATCAATGGATTCATACTGGGAAGAAACCGTATACATGCCTGGAGTGTGGAAAAAGCTTTGCTGTTTTTGAAAGCCTTACTTCTCACCAAAGGATTCACACAGGGGACAAACCATTTAAATGTCAACAGTGC
This sequence comes from Sphaerodactylus townsendi, assembly GCF_021028975.2. NCBI lineage: Eukaryota > Metazoa > Chordata > Lepidosauria > Squamata > Sphaerodactylidae > Sphaerodactylus > Sphaerodactylus townsendi. The sequence goes on along the minus strand of NC_059440.1, from coordinate 2,957,961 downwards.
GGGAAAAGCTTCGGTTATCGTACAAGCCTTATCTACCATCAAAGAATTCACACAGGAAAGAAGCCATATAAATGCCTGGAGTGTGGGAAAAGCTTCAGATGGAGAGTGAGTCTTACTTCCCATCAATGGATTCATACTGGGGAGAAACCATATAAATGCCAAGAGTGTGGGAAAAGCTTCAGTTGGAGAGAGAGTCTGATTTCCCATCAAAGAAGCCACACAAGGGAGAAATCATATAAATGCCTGGAGTGTGGGAAAAGCTTCAGGTGCAGAGCGAGTCTTACTTCCCATCAATGGATTCATACTGGGGAGAAACCATTTACATGCCTGAATTGTGGAAAAAGCTTTGCTGTTCATGAAAGCCTTACTTCTCATCAAAGGATTCACACAGAGGAGAAACCATTTAAATGCCAAGAGTGTGGGAAAAGCTTCGGTTATCGTACAAGTCTTCTCTACCATCGAAGAATTCACACAGGGGAGAAACCATATAGATGCCTGGAGTGTGGGAAAAGCTTCAGATGGAGAGTGAGTCTTACTTCCCATCAATGGATTCATACTGGGAAGAAACCATATACGTGCCTGGAGTGTGGAAAAAGCTTTGCTGTTCATGAAAGTCTTACTTCTCATCAAAGGACTCACACAGGGGACAAACCATTTCTTAGAATCATAGAGTTGGAAGAGACCATCAAGGGTCATCAAGTCCAACCGCCTGCCATGCAGGAATACACAATCAAAGCACTCCTGACAGATGGCCATCCAGCCTCTTTTTTTTTTTAAAACCTCCAAAGAAGGAGACTCTCACCATGCTGCAAGTTGTCATGCATTCCACTGTTGAATAGCCTCTTACTGTCAGGAAGTTTTTTTTTCCTGATGTTTAGGTGGAATCTCTTTTCCTTCACACCTTTAAACCCATTATTCCTGGTCCTAGTCTCTGGAGCAGCAGAAAACAAGACTTGTTTGTAGGGTGAGCCTACAACCCAGTAGGAACCGCAGATAGAGCGCATGGAATGCTCCTGTGCCAGCTGCGGCCTTCTGGGCGCATACACTCCCCCCCCTCGCTCCGCCCCCCGCGGAGTCACAGGTGGTCATGAACTACCTGGACTCACGGGTCACTCAGGTGTCCCAGACAAAGGGGACAAAAGGGCTCTTGCCCCCAGGTGTGGGATTAGACCCAGACACGGACGCTTCCTCCTGCACGTAGCTTGCAGCCCGATGGAGATCATGCATCACATGATGATCTCTCCCCGCTCTCCGCCTCCGGCCTATCTTCAAATCTCCCCCCCCCTTTACACTTCAGGTGAGAAACCCTAATAAAAGGTGCCAGGGACTAGCACACCTGCAGAGTTGCCAGGTTCACGGACCGCGCTTTCCTGCTGCTGGCTCTCTCCACCGGATGATATCACCGCCTCGCCTTCCTTTAATTTTCATTAGCGACCCCTAAGGCACGACTTCACTTGTTCCCTCACTGACATGACATCCCTTCAAATAACTAAACATGGCTATCATGTCACCTCTTAACCTTCTGTTCACCAAGCTAAACATACCCAGCTCCCTTAAGTCTCTCCTCGGAGGGGCATGGATTGTAGACCTTTACAAATTTGGTTGCCCTCCTCTGGACACACATATTTTAGCTTGTCAATATCCTTCTCTTGAATCATGTGGTGCCCAGAACTGCAATACAATAATGATTCCAGGTGAGGTCTAACCAATGCAGAATAGAGAGGTACAATTACATCCCCTCGATCTAGACACTGTACTCCTATTGATGCATCCCAGAATTGCATTCGCTTTCTTGGTCAAGCCGCAGATCACACTACTGACTTCCTTGTTCAGTTTGTGGTCTACAAAATACACTCCCAGATCCCTTTCACAAGTAGTAGTTGTCAAGCCAGTGGTGTCACCCATACTATATCTGTGCATTTCCATTTTTTCTGCCCAAGAGTAGTATCTTAGATTTATCTCTGTTGAAAAGCTCATTTCGTTTGTTTTGGCCCAGCTCTCTAATCTGTCCAGGTCATTTTGAATTCTGACTCTGTCGTCTGGGGTATTAGCTACCCCTCCTAATTTTGTGTCATAATGCTATCTCCTCCTCCTTTCCTATTTGATCTGTTTCTCTGAAATAGGTTATACCCTTCAATTCTTATGTTCCAATCATGAGACTCATCCTACCAGGTTTCAGTGATACCTATAATATCATATTTGTTTTGCTGTGTGAAAGAGTTAGAGTTCACATCTTGTTTATTTCCCATGCCTCTGTTCATTTGGTATAGAATGGCAAGAGGCGTGGGAGAAAAGCTTCTAGTTATTGTTCATGCATTATCTACCATCAAGGAATTCACACAGGTGAGGAACCATTTAAATGCCTGAGTATGGGGAAAGCCCCAGTAGTTGTAGAACCCTTTACTTCTCATCATCAAATAATTCACACAGGAGAGAAATCTAGTATAATGCGTTCCTGGAGTATGGGGAAAGCCTTGGTACTCACAGAACTCTTTACTTCTCATCACAGAATTTATATAGGGAAGACAGCAAATATGTGTCAGGAAATGTGTGGAAAGGCTTCAAAGTTACTATATTAAACCTATAAATACCACCAAAGAGTTCACAGTGAGAATAAACTCCTCAATCATGTCTACAAGGTGGAAAAAAGCTTCAGTATGAGTGGAGCACAGTACTTCCAATGAAAGCAATTCACACAGGGGAGAAACCGTGAGTAAATGCCTGGAGGTGGAAAAACCTCTCAGAGTTCCACTTTTACTTCACATCAAAGAATTTACACAGGGGAAAAAAAGCTATATATGCCTGAGGTGTGGGGAAAGTTTCAGTGATTGTATTCTTCTCATTACTCTCATTTCTCATTAAAGAATTCACACTGAGGAGAAACCGTATAAATGTCTGGAGTGTGGGAAAAGCTTTACTCAGAGTAACAAACTTACTTCCCATTAAAGAATTCATACTGGGGAGAAGCCCAAATGCCTGGAGTGTAGGGAAAAAGTTTCGCGCAGGATCATAGAAACCTTACATCTCATCAAAGAATTTATACTGGGGAAAAATCATATAAATGCCTGGAGTGTGGGAAAAGCTTTTGATGGGATAATCAGGTTACTTACCACCAAAAAATTTACACAGAGGAGAAATCATAGAAAAACCTGGGGTATGTAAAAAGAGCGGGAGCCAAACAGCTACAGATACTCCAAAGTCAGACCAAATTCAAAGAGTAGAATAGCTGCTAATCTCTAAACAAATGGACATGATGGAGATGAAATAAAAAATGGAACACATATACAAAGTGGTTGGGGAGATAAGTGCTGGGAGCCCAAGTGCTATGGAAAGAAAGAATACACTTTGTGAAAGGAAGTTAATGTACCTAAATAGCCTAAAGTAGGCTACACCCTGCCAGGATGGCTGAGGCTAACATGATCTCATCAGGTGTAAGATGCTAAGTCCTGATTATTCCTTAGATAGGAGACCACTAAGGATGTCCAGTGTTGCTACACAGAGGCCCCTTCCTCGCGATTTGGCGTGCTTATTATGAGGCCTGGGGACGGCAAACGCCGCCCCCAGGCTGCTATTCAAGACAGGGGGGTGCAGCTGCATCGCGAGCCGCTGGGCCGCTTCGCGTCGCCTGCTGACCGGGCGCCAAGTCGGCGCTCTCGAGTGCGCGCTGGGAAGCGCATCTTTGCGGGAACGCCGCCAGCCGCTTGCCGTGGCGAACGAACGCAGCAGCTTCATCGGCGCTCCCCTTCCTCCCCTCGGCCGATTTTGAATGAAATTGTTCTCGAGCCGGGCGCTGTCATTGCCTACCGCGACTATCAGACATGCGGCCTTTATCGGTGAGCAGGCACGAGGGTCAAGCGGTCCTCAGGCTTCGGCGACGCCAGCCGAGGCCCGGGAACATGCTCTGGGACATGCCAGCGTCAGTCGGGCGACGGGCGCTTCCTGTGGTATGGCCGTTTTGTTTCTTTCTGGGACCGTTCATGGCTTAAGGCGGTCCTTAGCGCCATCGAGGTCGGGCGTGCCGAAGCATCGCCGAATTCCAGCCACTTCCGTCCCGGTAGCGGAAGCGGCCAGAGGTATTCAGTGGCAAACCACCTCTGAACATCTTTTTTCCTTGAAAACCCCAGAGGTTTGACTACGATTTGTTGTCACCTTCCACTGCCACTAAAATAGTCTGCTGAAGAAAAGTCTGCTACAGAAGTAGTCTGCTACAGAAAAGTCAAGAAAAAGAAAATCCTTATGTCCTGTCAGCTGTCCGGAATTGCAAAGTATGACAACAGATGGGGCCTCTTCTCGGTCAAGGAGCACAGCTTCGCTTTACAATATCAGCCTAGCATGAGGTTCTAGTCTGTGAGCTACTTTTAACAACAGTGATTCATCATACTGGCCTTTGCAGGTATACAACATTGCTGACAGTCCCAGGATAACAAACTGGAAGTGTTAAGCATCCAGTATAGATAAGGATGCTGTCTGCTCTTCTCCTCGCCTGCAAGGAGAAACACGGCTAACATGGAAAAGCAATGCAGAACGATGAAGACAAAGAGATAATGAAGAAAGACTGTTCGTTCCTGGCTGGTAAAATGCACAGGATGGGGTGGGGGTGGGGGGGAGATGCAGTAGGGGAAGGGTGGGACTTCAATGGGGTATCATGCCTTGCCATAGAGTTCACCTTTTAAATTGGCCGTTTTCTCCAGGTGAAGCGATCTGTCTCTTGGGAATCAACTGTAATACAACAAAACTCCAGCCCCCACCTGGAGGTTGGCAATTCCAAGTGAGGCCCTAATAGCTGTGCTATAGAGAGTGTTCTAACCTACTGCATCTGTGTATGGTTCTCCAGTTGCACAGTGGCGAATAGGAAGGCGCTCCAAAGGGTGATCACTACTGCACAAAGGGATTATCGGCTGCCCTCTCCTTTGGAAGAAATCTATAATGCCCTCAAGCCCAAATAAAGCCCAAAATATTCTGAGGGACCCGGCCCCATCCAGCACACCTTTCTCTTTTAAACTGTTACCATCTGGCAGATCATACAGGGCCCTCAGAACTAGGACAAAGAGGCTTAGAGACAGCTTCTACTCTAGAGCTGTGGCTATGCTAAACCCCGCTGCTTCATATTGATGTATTTGGGGCTGTGTAGGGATGGGTGGAGGAAGGGGAAAGTGAGGATGATGTATGAGTCTGTAATTGTGTGCATCACGAGGGAATGTTGCTGTAAATTCTCACAGGTGCACAATGACAATAAAAAATGCTTATGCTTATGTTTGAGCTTATGTTTACTGAGGATTCTGCCCTTGAGTTCAGCTAATAGGGTTTTTACTTTCCCAAGAGCTGAGCTCAGTGCAGATCCCTAGTTGGCGATGCAAATTAAATAATGCGTCACAATCACTTCAGCATTGGAAGGGGAAATGAACACTCGGGGAAAATCAACCCCCATGCAGGGATCTCTTTCCAAAGGCTTCCAAGACCCTGTGACGACCTGTTAGCATTTCAGCACTTCCCTTGTCAATAGGCCCATTCTCTGAGCCGACCAATAAAATATTTGGGAAAGGGTACCCATGGTGAAACAACTTAGGGCTACTCCTAGCCTGATGTTCAACAGTGCCCACACCTCAGAGGTCAAAATGCTGGTGGCTATATTATACTTCTGCCTCCCCAGACAGCAGGGACGAGCAGATTTTTTTTATGGTCTGGTGGGGCCACACCCCCACGCCTCCCAGGGCATGGTGGCTTCACGCCTCCCAAGCCCCCTCACTGGCCTAGCGGCTTATAAAAGCAGCTCTCTGAGGTCGGGGATGGCAGACTCCCTGCCCCTCCCCTCTGGGCTGAGACATAGAGGGAAAGTAATGGAGCCTGGTGCCCAAAATCTGAGTGCCTTTATACTCCAATCAAGTAGCTGGCTAGGGATGATGGAATCCACCCCCAAATAGCATCACTTTCAATTGTGTTTAAACTAGATCACACCTTTAAAGGGAGAATCTGGATGCCCCTGTTGGGGTCAACATTGAAAGTGATGTTTGGGGTGACTGGATCCCCATCCCTGGAAACAGCATCACTTTCCAATGTGGCATAGTGGTTAAGAGCAGGTGCATTCTAATCTGGAGGTCCAGGTTTGACTCCCTGCTCTGCCACACTTGAGCTGTGGGAGGCTTATCTGGGGGGGGGAATTCCAGATTAGCCTGGCTGTACCCCACACACTTCCAGCCAAGTGACCTTGGGCTAGTCACAGCTGGAGACTCTCTCAAAGCTCCACCCACCTCACAGGGTGTTTGTTGTGAGAGCAAGGGCAAGGAGAGATTGTAAGCTCCCTGAGGTCTCCTACAGGAGAGAAAGGGGGATATAAATCCAAACTCTTCTTTTCTTCTAAACTAGGGACCTAGAATTCTCCCTTTAAATCCATGCCTAAGGTGTGGATTTAAAAGGAGAATCTGGGGGAAATTTGGGAGTTTGCTGCTGTCAGGGGTGAAGTAGTTGAAAGCCAGAAGCACCAAACTTTCAAGGGTATCTTTTGCAAGGAGTTCTAATGATAACACCCAGGTTGGTCAGGAAGTTTGGTTCAAGGATGTCCAAAGTTATGGACCCTCAAAGATGTAGCCTTCATCTTCTATTAGCTCCCATTGAAAACAATGGAGAATGGGGGGGCACTCCCTTTGGAGAGTCCATAGCTTTGGGACCCCCCCCTGGACCCAAACTTCACAAAACCTGGAGTGGTATCATTAAGAGACTCTCCTGATAATGCATCTCAGGTTTGGTGAAGTCTGGACCAGGGGGGTCTCAAGGTTATGGGACCCTCTCAAAGGTGTAGTCCCCATCTTCTATTAGTTCCCATTTAGGAAACAATGGAGGATGGGGGCACCCCTTTGGGAGTCCATAACTTTGGGACCCCTGAACCAAACCTCACTCAAACCCAGGTAGTAATTACTCAGGAGAGTCCCCAAACAATCTCCCTGAAAGTTTGGTGCTGCTAGCCCAAACAATGCGCCCCTGCAGGTCAAAAACCGAAAAACAGTAAAATGTTTTTAAAACCCACAAACGGGTGGGCGGAGCTTCGGACATGAATGGATGTCCATTGCATATACTTTCTCTTTTGTTCTCTTTGTCAATGTTTGTACTGGCAACTTTGCCACTGTACTTAGCTTGGAATTTTCAAAGAATAAAGAAAGGAAGGGAGAAAGAGAGCTCTCTAAAGACAGCTTCATCTTAACACCTGAGCATTTCCATTTCAATTTAATAACCCGCTACTAAAGCAAAGTTTAAATCCCTACACTCCAGATATCTGGGAAAGTGTCCTCCAATCACAACCAATTTCTTTTTCTTTTGATAGGAGGTGTGCAGGAGTCAGCGAATGAAACAAAAAGACCTCCACTGAGAAAGAAAGAGGATGCATCTTCAGATGTGAAAGAGAAATTTGACTATTTCCATGTAATGAGGAAGCAGGATGGAGAAGGTCCACCTTACAGAAAGAAAAATTCCAGCTTTTTACAGGATGAGAACGCTGTACTGCAAGACATATACCAAGGAAAGAAGAGGAACGAGTGCACTGCAAGCAGGGGAAATGTTCCCAAAACCTCAGTTATTAATACTCAACAAAACACATCTAACAAAAAGCAATTATATAAACGAGTGGACTGTGGGAATGTCTTTGGGGACAAACACAACATAATATCCCATCAAAGAATTCACATAGGGAAGAAACCATATAAATGTCTGGAGTGTGGTAAAAGCTTCACTCGGCGAATGAAACTTATTTCCCATCAAACAGTCCACACAGGGGAGAAACTATATGAATGCCAATGTGGGAAAAGATTTGGATGGAAAGAGAGTCTAATTTCCCATCAAAGAATTCACACTGGGGAGAAACCTTATAAATGCCTAGACTGTGGAAGAACCTTTACCTACAGTACCAGTTTTATTTCCCATCAGAGGACACACACTGGGGAGAAACCATATACATGTCTGGACTGTGGGAAAAGTTTTGCTCAGAGGTCCAATTTTATGTCCCATCAAGTGATTCACACAGGGGAGAAACCATATAAATGCCTGGACTGTGGAAAAAGCTTTGCTCAGAGTCCCACTTTAACTTCCCATAAAAAAATCCACACAGGGGAGAAACCATATACATGCCTGGAGTGTGGAAAAAGCTTCATTCAGAGAGACAAACTTATTTCCCATCAAAGAATTCACACAGGGGAGAAACCATATAAATGTCAGGAGTGTGGGAAAAGCTTCAGTTGGAGAGAGTGTCTAACTTCCCACCAAAAAACTCACACTGGGGAGAAACCATTTAAATGCCTGGACTGTGGAAAAAGCTTTGCTCAGCGTTCCAATTTTACTTCCCATCAAAGGATTCATACTGGGGAGAAACCGTATACATGCCTGGAGTGTGGAAAAAGCTTTGCTGTTCATGGAAGCCTTACTTCCCATCAAAGAATTCACACTGGGGAGAAACCTTATAAATGTCCGGACTGTGGGAAAAGCTTTACCCACATTTCCAGTTTTACTTCCCATCAGAGGACACACACTGGGGAGAAACCATACACATGTCTTGACTGTGGGAAAAGCTTTGCTGTTCATCAAAGACTGACTTCTCATCAAAGGATTCACACTGGGGACAAACCATTTAAATGCCAAGAGTGTGGGAAAACCTTTGGTCATTGTTCAAACCTTATCTACCATCAAAGAATTCACACAGGGGAGAAACCATATAAATGCCTGGAGTGTGGGAAAAGTTTCAGTCATCCTAGAAGCCTTACTTTTCATCAAAGAATTCACACAGGGGAGAAGCCATATAAATGCTTGGAATGTGGAAAAAGCTTTAGATGGCCTAAGCAGTTTACTTACCACCAAAAAATTCACACAGGAGAGAAACCATAGAAACACCTGGGGTATGTAAAAAGAGGAGGTTCTAAACAGCTTCCGATACCCCGAAATCAGACCAAATTCAAAGAGTAGATTTGTTGCTAATCTCTAGAAGAAGAAGACTTTATTTACAGTCAATGACCAAATATATTACAAATCTCCAAAATATCTACAACAAAACAAGAATGCAGATCTCTCCCGTATTCCAGCACTATCCATCTATTATTCATTATACTTTGTAGACACACCAAACAGCATAAAATTACTAGGCAAAACAAAAATATCTAAGGGGGATGCCATATTCAGATCATTTTTTCTTTTCATAAATGAATAGACAGAGATTCCTTTGGCTGCCCATTTAGTAATATTCCCTCGCTTCTTATCTTGTAATAGTTTTCACAAACAAACCTTTATCAAGAACAATATGTCATCTCTTGCAGTAGTAGATGCTTGACAGGTACTTTTTTCCTTGCCTCATCATAAAGGGACACTTTTAATACAACATATGGCTCTATAGTTTCTACAGAATTCAGAGAGCAAGGAACATAACCTATGCAGCATAAAGGTATCTTTTGATATTCCCCTTCTAAGACAGCAGAAGGTAAATGTGCACTTCGTGCAAGAGTAAAAGCTCTCCTTAGATCTTTATTATCCAGATACAAATAAGGAGCAGGAGCAGTGATATATTTCTGTGTATAGTATAAGAGGGAAAATCTGAATATCTTGCCAGATCAGACTGTCGTGATACATCTTTGATTCTTGTGTAAGTTCACTTCTTAAAATGATCCCAATTTTTGATCATATAGATGTTATATGGAAGGCCAAGCATTTATTAAGGCAACTTCTCCCATCCTTTGAAGCCCACCTAGGTTTATATGATCTTTTGCTAGAAAAAAGGCCAGAGACCATTTGAATCAGTGTGTAACTTCATCCATTTTATATGCCCGTTGTTATTATTATCTTATCCTTCAGGCTCACAATTCCTGTTTCAAGCCTAATAAATGTATTTGCAGGACTTCCTGGAGGAAGCTGAGGGATTGCTCTTAAAAATTTGGACTGTAGCCTTTCTAGCTGTAATATCATACCTGGACAGTGCAATCCCCAAATAGACACAGTGATAGAAGTTGTGCCAAATATTTCAGCTTGATGTAATTTTAATGCTGCTGGTACACTTCAGAAAACCCCCCCCCCCTTTAGTAACGAGGAAGAACTTCAGCACTGTATATAGTGTCTTTTCTACATGCTCAGTTAATATATTACAGTGAGTAACATGGTTCCCTGAAGCTTGAACCATCACACCTAAATAATTTAAATTTGTCAAGTTGTTCCTAGTCTGTTTCCATTTATTGACCAAGATCTTTGGGAGGATCGCTTTCCACATGCCATCACTTTTGTTTTATTTATGCTAATTGTCAGTTCTTCTTTTTCACAATAAGTTGAGAATGCAGCTAATGCCCTCCTCGCGATCCCAACTGGAGTTCTCGATACTAGAACAGCATCATCTGTGTATAATAGAATCGGGAGGGATCGTGTATTTAATTTAGGTGGATGTGAGTCTACAGTTTTCATATGTGCTATTATACCATTTATATAGAAATTAAATAAAGCTGGAGATAATATACACCCCTGTCTGATTCCCTTTATAGGTCCATATTTGGTCAGTCCCTTTGTGTAAGCTGCAAACGAACTCTCAAGGTACTGCTCCATACAGAAGACTGATTAGGAGTACAATCTTCTATCTATGTTAAGTCTCTTCTAGTTTTCTGCTTAAGTAGTTTTCCCCTAGAAATTGTGAGTCAAAGGCAGATTGGAGATCAATAAAAGGTAATATATACGATGCTACCTTGCCAGTTGTATATTTTTCAATCTCTATGCAAATGGACATATTGAAGGTGAAATAAAAAATGGAACACGTATACAAAGTGGTTGGCAAGATAACAGAAATAAAGAACGACATTAAAGGACTAGCTACTGTCTTTAAAAAAATTCACAGAGGACCTTGGAGACGATGGCTGGAGTAAACCAGAAAGAGATGCATCAAGCAGAGAAAGTTCTTTTGCTGCATGTGAAACAGAGGGAATGTGCATTAAGGATACATGCGATGCCAGAAAAGGATGGTGATCTTAGAAAAGTCTTTATTCCAGAATTGGGGAAGTTTATGTCTCTTTCTGTTGGAGAAATGAATCTTATCGTGGATACAAACTATCGTGTAAGGTCAGGCAGCAAAAACTGAGACTCTCCCTCAAGACTGTGTTATGTATTTGACATGAGGATCACTTAAAGATGAGATCCTTCCCATGCATCATAAAAAGAAGATGCAGTTTCATGGTCAAGATTTTTTTATTTATACTTTAGATTTATTACCCGCCCTCCCCTGGAGGGCTCAGGGCTGCATACAGCATAAGAAATACACAGTAATTAACAATTAATAATAATAATAATAATAATAATAATAATAATATATTAAAACCAACATTCTAATACTCTAATAAAACCAAAGTGAATTCAAAATTTAAAATTCAGATGGCAATAAAAACCCTTCCCTCCCACCCCCACCCAAAGCCCAGTAGTAGAGGCCAACCGGACGTGCTTCGGGCCATGGACTCTCAATAGGTGCTCCTCCCAAGGATCCAAGGAGACACGGGTCCCTTCAAGTATACAGGTCTAACCAACCGCTTATAGCCTTAAAGGTTAAAAAAAACCACAACCTTGAACATGACCTGGAATTTGATGGGCAGCCAGATGGAGATGGTACAGGACCGGAGTAATCTGGTCCCGGACTGGATGTCCCTTGTAAGGAGTCTGGCTGTTGCATATTGAACAAGTTTAAGCTTCTGGATCAGTTTAAGTTTCTAAGCTTCTGGATCATGGTCAAAAAGCAGGCCAGCATACAGTGAATTACAATAGTCAAGCCTTCCGAGGTGACCGCTTTCATGGATAACTGGTCAAGTCTGTTAATACGGAGAGATACTCATGCCTGCTGCAAATGATGGAATGCAACCCGGCCGCTTTGTGCAACCTGGGCCTTGAGGATAGCATCGGGTCCAGGGATGACTCCCAGGCTTTTGATAGACGAGGTCAAATGCAATGCCTCGCTGCCTAGCTGTAGACAGGCAAAGTCCATCGGTTGCTCCCCCCCCACAACCCAGCCACAGCACCTCTGTCTTTGTAGAGGATTCAACTTCAGCCCGGCTCAGCTCTCAACCAAACTGTAGCCACTGCTCTTTTCCTAAACAACGCTGAAAGCTCCAGGGGCCAAAGACAGACTGCCCTCCATCGTAAATAATGAGCTGGGTGTCATCTGCATATTAGTGGCACCGCAGCCGCAGCTCCAAACCTATGGACCAAACTTCCTAGGGCTCATGTGGATATTAAAGGCATGACGCCTGTGGCACCCCTGCATACTATGGGGGCAACACTGGGAGTTCTCTCCCCAATGTTACCTGCTGGGTCCCCAATCTCAGGAGAAATGAGGCCAGCCAGCCTAAGACTGGACCCCTGTACCCTTACTGAGTCATGGTGGCAGTAGAAGCCAGAAGGTTTACTAAGCACTGAATCTACTACACTGAACACTGTGGTGATTTAATAAACACCAGCCAAGTGCTTGAACCGCCTCTATCCAAGTGAAGCTTGAGTTTAAATTTAATGAAAAGAACTCCCCATGTGAAAAATTAATGAAAAAGGATTACAAATTACTAACAGATGTGTTGAAAGATAAGAACATTTCTTTTCAATGGCTATTGATAGATCTGAGTGCTCTTTACTCTTTCATGCAGCCTATCCCAACATTACAGGATTTCAAGATGCAGGACAGTTTTTTTTAATAAGAACAAAAGAACTTCAGACAGTCTGAAAGTGTGGCTTACCTTTCTTTCTCCTCCCCATCTCCGGCCAGATTAGGGGAGAGTAATACAACACCAAAGGGACCAAATTGAGAATTAGAAGGAGAGGTAGGAAGGAGATAGAGAAAATTTTCAGACATGTGAGACAGGTAAAGAATCAGGATTCTAGAACAATTATAAATGTAGAAACAGTTTGATAAATGGTTTGATACAATAAAAGGGCATGCAAGTTAGAAAAAATAGAAAAAAATAGTAGTGATGAAACAATAATAAGAGGAAGTGGTATAAAAAATAAATGGGATTAGGTGCCTAGAAATATGCATCAGGTGAAAGGAGGATGGGGAGCCAATTAGCTACCCATTCTTTTTATGCTGATCTTTTATCTATTAATTGCCATTGTATGGGCTTAGGGTACTTTTTTCCACAGGCAAACGTTGACACCAATGTATTTTATGCTGTTTTCTCCTTATGTAGGGTGGCTGATCCAAACAATCTCTTGTTGTATAGTTAACACTAATTAAAAAATCTATTTTAAAAAATTGGCACCTGATCTCCTTGTGAACACAGAGACAAGTTCCACTGGAAACAAAATGGTGGCTCAAAGGGCAGAACCTATAAATTATCACATCCCCTGTCAATCTCCCAATACCCAAACTCCAGCCTCCTCCAAACTTCACTCCCAAATCTCCTGGAATTCTCCTAGGTCCAGAGCTGGTGCTACGCATGAATGTCTCTCAGACGAGATTCCCACCCATTGCTCATTTGATTAATGCCAGGCAGTTGGTGGGAATCAGTAGGACTAAGAACAACATTCTAAAAGAGTCCTGTTAGTCTTTTCCCCCCACTCTCCTGGGGCGGCTTGGTGGAGGTGTATCCTGTAATTTTCTCCAACCTGTTTGCTGCTTCAGATAAAAGTTACACCCCAGCTGTGAATTATTTCCATTTACAATTAGGGACTCTAAGAATCTTCTTAAGCATTTACACCTGTTAGCAACAATGACTTTTGCCAAGCTGGTCTTCAGCAAAATTACCATGAGAGTTTCGATTGGTCTGTTTAATGCCACCCGGACCAGTAGTTTTTTGTATAATTGCCTTTCCAACACCCCTTTTATTATTATCTTTCTCTTTTTTTCATCTCTTACTTCTCACTGCTGTTACCGTTTTGATGTCCCTGCCTGTTAAGTATTTTTTCAAGTCATAAAGCTCTGCTAGTAAGTTTTAGTAATACTTCTTGTTTTCCCCTTTGCTTGCATTCATTGCAAAGAAGCTAAATTTACTCCCAAAAGCCTTTTATTTCTGCTTCTATGGAATTCCTTACATTCTGGCATTGTGGCATTGTGTCCTTGGACTGGGGCCCGTCCAAAGGACACCGGGACTAACCCTGGAATTGGGAGGGGTATCCGTACCGCTTCCCAATCGGTTAATCAGTTAGCGACCGCACCTGAGGTTGCCACCGAGAACCACCAGTGGCTTCACGGCATTTCACGGTGTCTCCGATGTCTTCGCTTCCAGACGGCGAAGAGTCCGAAGAAAATACCTGCATTCAAGCCGGACCGGTTTCCTCTCCCATCGAGAGAGGACTGGGATGAGGAAGTGGAAGGCGACTACCGAGATGCCCAAGCGGCGTGGAACATTGAGCATCCAGCTATGGGAGGAGGAACGAGGCACAGTTGCAGCAAGAAGCGAAAAACCTGCAGAGGGACCGGGAACAACGGCGCAAAGAAGTCCAGCACCGGTTGGACCGTTATAGACGCAGCTCCAACGATAATATGCGGAATAGCCAGTCCATGATAAAGTCCTGGAATTATTCCAGACTGGATTTACAACGGCAACGCGACAGCGTTCAGGAACTGCGCATGCGCAAAGTGAAATACACTGAAGCCCTTAAGCGGGACGAACTGGCTGCGTTGGAACGAGAAAAAAGCTTTGCTTTCGCATGCGCACCAGGATGCGATGACTCGCAAGGAGAGGGAGCTAGCTGCGTTGGAGAGGGGAACTAAGGAGGCAGCAATTCGAGGAAGCCCCAAGTTGGAATCTATGCTGTTACTGATCATGCCGGTACCAGAGGGAATGCGTGCCTGGGTCCTGCCACTTAAACGCATAGCGTCTTCACCATCAGCGCCCCCGATTCCATACAACAGCTGCCTGCACCAACCTGCTCAGCCGAAACATGACCCACCTCCCCAACAGGCGCCAAGAGGCGTCGGCGGGGCTGCACTATCGGCATTTGATACCAACCGGTTTTGATGGGACCGCTTCCAAACTTCCCTACTTCATCGCGCAACTCAATGCCCACTTGGAAGACTATGATGAATTTATATGCCGGTCTGAGCTTGAAAAAATACGGGACGCTCGGCTCAGTCCTGGATGGGGCGGCAACCCGACTGGTTAAAATTTGACTCTTTTGGATTTGCAGGATGAGGACTCTCGCACAGTGCCACTTGTCCTCCAAGCTGGCAAACGGCGCGCTTTCAAAGTCCAGGCGCCGAGAATGAAACTATCCGCACCATCAAAATCATCCAGCAGAAGGCAACCGCCATTTTGCAGAATTTGCCCATTAATTTCGTGCGGCGTACCTTTCGACTTCCTCCTGGAAGTGGCCTGAACGCATGAAAATCGAATACTTCCCGGATGCTGTGGGCCGGCAAACTTCGATAACACTGATTGTTTTTGGTTCGATTTTCTCGTTACTATTACGGGTTGGATCCAGTTGGGGTCCCCAAAGTGGCGTCTCGTTTGGAACTCATTTCGTCAAGAAGAGGCCGCCCATGCGTAAAAACCACTACTGTGTCCACAGGGTCAAGCCAAGCCGCCCCTTCTGAAACCACCTCTGAACGCCGTGCGCCCGACTAAGGATTATTGATGGCTTTACTGCGGAGGGCCAGCAGGTCATCTACAACGTAACACTATCCCAAGAAACAAAAACCAACTTACGCTCCAGCTCGGCGCACTCCGTCTGCCAAACCACCACGCGCAAGGTCAGGAGCAGCCTCCCACGAAGACTGCGTCTAAAGCGGTTACCAAAGGCGACCCAGAGGAGGGGGAAGCAGCTGTTTCACCTTTCTTTAGCCCCCATGAATATGGGCCCGACTCCTGGCAGCGATTGAGTGAAACAGCGCTCCCATTACTGTTCAAGCATTTCTGTAACCCAGCTAAGCTACTCGTAATATAGCCTGCGGCCCTTGTGGATTCCGGCTGCTCCCACTGCTTAATGCGGCCCCAGGTGGCAGAGGAGCTAGGTCTGGACCGAATTCCCCCTGGCTGAAAGCCCTTCTACATTCACCCAAATGGGCGGCAACCCCCTCGAGAACGAAGGACCGACCCAGTACAAAACACAGCCGGTTCTCCACTCCGTTGCGCCCGACCATTCGGGAGAAAATTGGTTTTATTTTGAGCCAATTAATAAACACTCCCGCGGAATTGGGCATGCCTTGGTTATTGTTACATGAACCAAAGTTCATTTGGAAAGAGCGGATCCTAGAATTGCTGACCCTCCCCTGCGGTGAACACATGGTGGGGAGAGCTGCGTCTCCTGACACACCCCCCTCCCTGGCTATCAGTGATTGCTCCCGATTCTATTGGCATCCCACCTGCATATCATGTTGTAGCCAGAGTTTTTCAGGAGCAAGGAATCGCGATCGGTTGCCACCCCACAGAGACACTGACTGTAAGTATTAAAGCACAACCTGGGGCACAACTGTACCCAAAGGTAGAATCTACCGCATATGAAAGGTCCCAATGTGGGGAAGGAACTTCGTGCCTTCTTGGACAAAGAACCTTGCTCGTGGGTTCATGCGGCGGGCTATAAACACACACAACATGCTCCACGTTTTGTTTGTCAAAAAGAAAGATGGGTCTTTCTGACTTTGCACTGGGTGTCGAGGGTCTCAATGCCCGATTCTCCCTGTCCAATAAAATATCCTTTGCCTTTGATCAAGGACCTTTTGGATGCACTTCGACAAGAGGTAGCATTTTTACTAGTGGACTTGAGAAAAGCTTACTACAGAGTCAGAATTGCTGAAGGCTATGAACACCTGACCTACGTTTAACACAAAGTTTGGACGGTTTGAATATTTAATAATGCCATTCCGGGTTAAGTGGAGACTGAACTTTTATGGCCCTTATCGCCGAAGTTCTCCATGATTTACTGTACAAAGGGAGTTGTTGTATACTTAGATGAAAGCGTTTTTAATTTACTCTACAAACCATAGAAGAGCATGAAATATTGGTTCGAGAGGTATTGAAACGCAGCATGACAACTCTCTTTATGCCAAACTCTCCAAATACTGTTTTCATCAGACCTCCCATTGACTATTTGGGTTACCCGGATCTCGCCCGAGGGGCTTAAAAATGGATCCTACTAAGAATGGCGCGGTCCTCCAATAGGCCTGCCCTTACCAACGCCAAAGAACTCCAGTCGTTTTCTTGGTTTTGCTTTAATTTCTATCGTGACTTTACATACTAGTCGCTGAACTGACTCTCCCTCTCACAGACCTCTTACGCACTAAGGGTGAAGATCCACTGTCCGCCATGGCCGAGGCTAGCACCACCGGATGCGAGGGAATGTCAAACGGCCTTTCAGCTATTAAAATCTGCGAACACCACCGAACCTATCCTAAAGCGCACTGATTAGATCTCCCGTTTGTGGTTCGCGTGGATGCCTCGGGACCAAAGCACTTGCAGGGGCAGCCCTGTTGCAGAAAAATAAAGAGATGGTAGGCTTCAGTTCCGATGCTTAGCGACATTAAAAAATTCTCTGGTGCCGAACTCAACTGAACTGTGGGAGACAAGGCCCTGCGACCATCAAAGTGCTTGCACTTTCTGCTTGGCGCCGCTGGCTGGAGGGGGCTAAGCACCCCTTTCAAGTTTGATTCCGGATCGCCAAGCCTGGCAGCTCTTTCCACCCCCCTCAGAAGATGTCCGCTTAAAAACAACTTCGTTGAGCCGATTTCTTTTCTCGTTTCTCTTTTACAGTCCATTTTTTCCCTGGGAAAACCAACAATCAGGCTGACGCGCTCAGCGCCTACTACCAGGGAGGGGGGTGGAACTGCCGCCACGAGACATTCCACGCACTGTATTCTTTCCCCCTCCCAGTTGGGGTTGGCTGTCACCCGATCTCAGCGTCCACTTCTCCTCCACCCCCCCCATTCCCAGTCTGGTCTGCTCCTTTCCTGCGGGGAACTGGAGGGAAGCGAGGGGCTGCACGAGCAACCAGCGGCCGAAGGTGACTCCCAAGTGGATTTGGAGAATGGAGTTTGGAGGGGGGGGGAGTGTTGGTAAGTGCGTCCCCCCCACCGCAAGCAGGTTGTTGAAGCTTGCCACGGTGCCCGTTCGACTGGACATTTTGGCTTTTTGAAAACTCTGCATTTATCGCGCCGGCAGTTCTGGTGGCGCGCATAATGCTTCTGTGAGAGCATACATTAAAAGGCTACTTTCGGTTTTGTGCAGAAGCCAAAACCATCGGGGAAAAGCCCCATGGAGCTATTGAAACCTCTCCCGGTATTGGCCTCCGTAGCAGGAAGTCACATCTCCATGGATTTTATTACTGAATTTGCCACGAAAGTCATGGCAACACGGTTTTATATGGTGGTGGTAGGCACCTTCTCTAAGCAAGCCCGACTACATTCCATGTGCTGCCATCCCCTCCGCTCCTAAGTTGGCACGGCTGTTTATTCAACATGTTTACCGTCTCCATTCCGCCCCCGTTAAAGGGTGGTCTCCGACCGCTGACCCCAATTCATCTCCAGGAGTTCTGGACAGATTAAACGGGTTGTAGGGGGCCGCCCCGGCCGTCGCCGCCCCCTACCAAGTTCAAAGTGGCGGCGAAGGCGAGGAGAAGCGAACAGAACCCTAGAAACGGTATTTCACGTTGTTTACACCAACCTACCACACCAAGACAATTGGTAAGAGCTTAAGGCATTTCCGTTCGCGAAGTGCGCCTACAACAATCACCGGTTCATAGTGGTACAAAGAAAACCCAACTTGGTATTAAGTCTGGTCGCTCCTTCCGCCCGTTGCCACAACACTACCAGCGGCAGCTTTGGACCCCCCAGAATTTCAACAATGGATTTCATCCCTAGCCGAGGGATGGAAGTCCGGTCGAGACCGCCCACAACAAACAAAGGACTCCCAAAAACTATAGCGGATCGCTTCGCTTCGGTCACTTTCACTCTGCGTTGTGGGCTCTTGGGTGTATTTATCTACAAAAAATCTCAGGGGCGATCGCCAATATTCCAAACTTGGCAAGAGATTTGTGGGACCTTTCGAGATTACTAAAGTGATTAATGATGTCACTGCCCGCTTGGGTTTGCCTAACTTTCTCTGGTAACATCCATCATGTCTTCCATTTCCAGCTTGCTCAAGGAGGCTCCCGCTTCCGATGCCTGCTTACGACCAGCCGGAGAGGCTACCGATCCTTATTGATGGCCACAAGCTTTTCACGAGAATGACGCTATCCTGGACTTTCTAGCTTTAATCATAGCGGCTACAATGTTTAGTCTCTTGTTGGGATATTCCTCTGGGTATAATCAATGGGTATATTCCGAAAATATTGAAGCCCCCACCCATATTTCTGCTTTGCACAGCGCGTTTCCGCATAACCACTGGGGGGAAAGAGACAACTTTAAGGGAGGCAGGATATTAAGGATTCAATGGTGTTGATAATTGAAGTAACCTTGAGTGCATTCCACAGCCCGGGCGATGGGCCAGATGCATCGGCGGAGACTTTATCTTTGCGCGGGAGATGAAGACTCCGTTCCCATGGGAAGCAGGAAGGGGGGATGGGGTGAGTGGTGTTATAACCTGTGCTTCTGGCGGGAAGTGCCATTCCTGCCACTGCGTGTACTTGAGCTTTCTAAGATGTCTTAATAAATGGACTTTTACTCCCAAAAGCCTTTTATTTCTGCTTCTATGGAATTCCTTACACTGGCTCTATAGCTGGACACTTTTTGGGCCTGGGACCCCCACTGAATTCAACACAGTTTCATGTGTTCATGTGATACATCTCAGTACTAAGACAGGTCAAGGAGAGAACAGCCAGATCGCTACGCTACCAGAGATATCCCAACACTCTTTGCAAGAAGAAAAGGTGGCCCCAATGGCATGCATGAATCTCAGCCATGATGAAGTGTTGTGGCTGCTGTGGCCTCCTGGCAAAACAACCCTGAACCGTGGGCTGGCACGTTTACACCTCAACTCAGCTGCAAATGGGTGAGCAGCCCTAAGAGGGCCTCAGTCCCCCCTCCAAAGCTGACCAGGCTGACCAGGATAACAGCACTGGACCACCTTGCAGGGTTACTGTAAAAATTTACTGGGATGATATATGTGAAACTCTTGAAATAGTCAATTCATGGAGTAAAACTTAAGGTGTTACGCGGCCTGGGACCCTCGTACCTTCGAGACCGCATTACCCCATATGTCCCGGCACAACCTCTGCGCTCAGCAGAGGCCAATTTACTGGAGGTCCCTGGCCCCTCAATGACGCAGCTGGCCTCCACTCGGGCCAGGGCCTTTACAGCTCTGGTGCCGGCCTGGTGGAACACTCTCCCTCCAGCTGTCCGGGCCCTGCGGGACCTTGGAGAGTTCCGCAGGGCCTGTAAGACCGAGTTGTTCCACCGGGCCTTTGGAGAAACCAGCCGCTGAAGGTGCCCCCTGCCCCCTGCTCCATATGGGTCCCTAACATCATCAGGACCCACTATCTTTTCTTGGGAGGGTTTAGCAAGGGTTTCGTGGGACACTGTGCTGGGAAATAATTGTTATTTTTAAACTGTATTTATGATAATAATGATGATTTTATTATGATGTTTTTATGTTGTACACCGCCCTGAGCCCATCAGGGATAGGGCGGTATATTAAATCAAATACATAATAACAAATAATAATAAAACAAACAAACAAACAAACAAACAAAGGTTAAACATAAGTGTTTGCATATAAGGTGAAAAAATTCTGCCGCGATTCCCCAGAAGGGACAGTGGGGATTTTTCCCATTCAAAATTGCTGCCTTGGCACCCACGAACTGACATCTCTGCTTTCATCCAGATCCTCTTTGGCTGTTCAGCTATCAGCCATGAAATACCACACACAAACTGCGCTTCTGTCCTCATGCTGCAGAGCCTGGGGGTATTTCCGATGCATTAATGACATTAAGCTAACAGCTAATGAAAATGAATATTGTACATTATTTACTCATTACTGATTTATGCCTGTTAATCGCAATAAAAGCTCACTTTGAAACGCCACGGAAAATTTGTCTTCGACTCTCAGCTAAGAAATACTGACAAGTTGACTAAGTCCTCTCATTCCTCCTCACGAAACGCTCTGCCGCGAAGCAAAAGATGCGTTGTTAACCCAGCCAAAGACACACTCGGTGCGGAGACGCAGCAGCCCTGAAACGTCCAAAAGGGAGACTGTGGTTTATGATACCCTTTTATAATCTTATGGGATGGTGTCGCTCATTCCAGCAAATTGCCCCATAAACACAGTTCTTGGGGGACAGTTATGGAGATGCACGTTATTTATGGCTCCGTCTGTAGGAAGAGATGCTGTCTGCTCAAAACAAAAAGAACTCGTTGCTTTTAAAAGGCCTCATGACAAACAGAGCTGGCGCTTGAATCTGAGCTCCCAAGACAGTGACCCCCCCCCCCCCCCGGCTGTTTTAAGTTACAAGCGTATTTTTCTGCTTCATCCAAAGAGCCCAGTTGGGGGCAAACTGCACTCGCCCCCCCTCCATGTCATCCTCACAGCAGCCCTGTATGGTAGTCTTAGAAGAGAGAGAGAGGGAGAGTGTGAATGTGTGTGAGGCTGGGCCACGATCACCCACCAAATTTGACGGCAGAGGAAGCATTCGGACCTGGGGCGCCTAGATTTTAGCCCAACACACCCCAATGAAAATTTCGGTTAACCACTGTTCGGTTTGCCACCAAGCCAGTGTTGGCGCAACTTAACGCACGGTTACTTGAAGTGGCACTCAGAGCCACTCTCTGTGGGCGCGCACAAACAGAAGTTAGATCATGTGGGGTTGAAATGCCCCCTGAGGCTAGCCTGGGCCGCTGGGCTCGATTATTAGCATTAAACCTAAGACCTAGTTTTGGGGAAGCAGTGTAGGCAACCCTGTTAAGCGCTGTTAAACCCCACTGATTTTCATTCAAAGAACTAAAGCATGATCCTTTCCCTGGGAATAAGCTCGGTTGCTGGCAATGGGGCTTGCTTCCGAGTAAACCCTCCTAGGGTCATGATTCACCTGTTCAAAGAGTTGCATAGTTGCTTCAAAGCAATGCCAACAACTACCACCAAGCTTACTCCCGAGTAACGCACGCTTCGGAGCCAACCGTTTTTTCTAAACTAAAACCTCAGTATTCAGGCTAAATTTCCGTGTTGGCACTTTGCAATAAATAAGTGGGCTTTAGAGTTTGCAATTTTGGGCGCTTTCGGGTCTCAAAAAGGTTCATACATCACTTAATAAACAAACATCTATGACTTCTAGAATTTGACATTTGTGTTGTGGTTTTGCCCTGATTTTACATCAGCGCCTCCTCTAGAATGAAGAAACCACCGTAATACGTGCCCATTCTAATTGGATGCGGTTTGGTTCTCCCAAAGTACCAAGCCATCTCCCCTGCCGCTTGGCCCGTTCCGTTTCAATCTTCTGAGTTTTGTCTAACCAGATCTGGTGAAATCTGCTGTTGTATAAGGCTAGTTCGTGCCAAATAACGAAACCTGTTCCCAGTAAGCCGTGTTCTTGTTTTACGATGACTGGATTTACTGCAGGAAGTATTTGCAACATTCCTTGTAATTAGAGTCAACATAGTTTAAGGAGTTGTTTTTGAAATTTCCTGACACTCAAGTCATGCATGTTTGATCTTTACAGCCTCCCCCCCCCCCCCCCCCCCCCCCCCCCCCCCCGCCCCGTAGTTCTCGGATGCCTGTGGATTCTCTACAGAAACAAAAGCAGGCCAGAAACCAAACGGGGACATATTTGGCTTCCTCCCCTTATGTCTGTCCCTCCGCATGGATTGGGCCTCTGCCTGCTAAAGTATAAATGAGGTAAAAATGTCAAGGGATGGAACAGTTACCTTTATCTCATTGCTGTTTATGTTGCCTCAGTGCTAGGTGGCAATTACAGCCCCATAGCCCAGTCCAAGAAGACTGCTGATGTTATTTCAGAAAGAAAACAGAGGCTGATCCAATCCAATCCAATCCAAAAACCTTTATTAGGCATAAACCAGAAGTACCATACATTCCAAATACAAAAACAGGATCATTGCTACATATATGTAGAACAGGGATCTTCAAACTATGGCCTCCCAGATGTTCAAGAACTACAATTCCCATCAGCCCTGCCACTTGGCCATGCTGGCAGGGGCTGATGGGAATTGTAGTCCATGAACATCTGGAGGGCCATAGTTTGAAGACCCCTGATGTGGAACATGGATTAAAAATGTAGCAACTGCTTCAGAAATTTCTACATTAGGGCTGTTCAATAGCTTAGACATTTTTAGTTTGTCTGAGAGAAACATAAATGCTAGAGGTAGTAAAGCTCCCAGATCGGTTCTAATATCATTATACCTCGAACAGTAAAGCAGGATATGAGGGATTGAGTCCATAGCGTTGGGACAGTGCCGACAACAATGCTCACTTTGTGAGATTTTAAGGAAACGACCTTGAAGATAGACAGAGGGGAATGAGTTGCACCTTGCTCTGGTCATGACCCATCTGCACTTATAATTAACAAGCTGTTCTAAGTATACAGCAGGGCTAGATTTCGGGGTGGGGGGGTGGGGATGATCCCAAAGTATAGAGGGGAACAGGAGCTTTGTGCAGCACTCAGGAGAAATTGGGATTCCTGGTTGTACAGTCTGATCTTTAGATGATGGTAAATTTCCATGGCGGTACGCATATGAAGGGGCTCCCATATGGAGCCACCACTTTGAAAGCTGAAGCTCCCTCATTTCTAGCAAAAATAAAACTTTTTGGATCTGTGCAGAAGCAGAGACGCAGCATATGCTGATCAGTCACAAAGTTTCAGGCTGTTCTCGTGTCGGAGCTACACATTTACACCAGGTCCCAGACATTATATGAAGGCACAGTTGAGGGACTGTCCTGGGTCCCCACACACTCCACAGGAGTAGGTTACTCGTGATTTGATTACTACAAGGAGCTCTGTGTGGGGCTCTCAGCTGCTGGCTGGGATAAGCCCCATGGAGCACAGGCCGCCAATCCTTTAATCTGCACTGGTTCCTCAGACAGACAGAGTTGTGTAGTGGTTAGCGCACAGGATTAAGATGGTTCATACTGGCCATGACACTCACCTAGTTCACTGACCATTTCTGAGTCTTTCTTTCTTTCTTTCTTTCTTTCTTTCTTTCTTTCTTTCTTTCTTTCTTTCTTTCTTTCTTTCTTTCTTTCTTTCTTTCTTTCTTTCTGTTTGTTTGTTTACTATGCTGCCTGCCCCCGAAGGGTTCTGGGCAGCGTACAAGAGTAGAACAATTAAAATAATAATTAACAATTAAAAACAATAAGCAATTTAAAACACAAACAGTAAACCAGCAGAGCAAAGACCTAACATCGGATGGCAACCTGGAAAATCTCAAACCCACTGGGTGGAGGCAGGCACAACAGATATCGGCCATTAAGATGGTGTGTGTGTACACACACACACACACACACACACACACACACACACACACACACACACACACACACCATCTTAATGGCCGCTATCTGTTGTGCCTGCCCCCCCTTCCCACCCAAACAGTCATGTGAGGGGAAGGGGAGGAAAAGGAAGAAGAAGAAGAAGAGTTGGATTTATATCCCCCCTTTCTCTCCTGTAAGGAGACTCAAAGGGGCTTACAAACTCCTTTCCCTTCCTCCCACACAACAAACACCCTGTGAGGTGGGTGGGGTTGAGAGAGCTCCGAAGAGCTGTGACTAGCCCAAGATCACCCAGCTGGTATTATTGCACAGGCTAATCTGAATTCCCCAGATAAGCCTCCACAGCTCAAGCGGCAGAGTGGGGAATCAAACCTGGTTCCTCCAGATTAGAGTACACCTGCTCTTAACCACTATGCCACTGCTGCTCCCACCATTCCCTCAGTCCTTCACCACTGCCACGGACGAAAGATGTCCTTGAATATGCTGAACAGTTATGCCAAGAAGAAGTCCATAATGGGGCAGGAGGGAGGGATGTGCGCTTTCACAGAAACCAACTGGATGAATTGCAGTTACACATAAGTGCAACGCTGCATTTTATCTCTGTGAGTATTCTGTGCAGCCCCACATTGAGAGAGTCGCAACCTCAATCACTTCCGAGGTGGCCCTGGGGCTGTCCACGGAAACAACACTCGTGAAACCACTCTCCCAACAGCCTCTGCAGGAATCGACATCCACTGAATAGTGTCTGATGAATGTCATCAGAGAGGAACAAGTAGGTGCTCCATAAATGTCCAAAATGTTGATATTAGCAGTCCACATGGCAGACGCGGCTTGAACTCTAGAAGCGTAAGAGTGGACTCCAAACGGGCACTGCACACAAGCAAAGTCGCACGCTTCAGTGATGGTCTTGGTAACCCGTCTAGAGAGTGTCTATGAGGTAACCTTGCTACCTTTATGGGCCCCCTTGAAACTAATATGACAGCTGGTGCCCGAATAGATGTGCATTATGAGGAAGAGCAGTCTGTCCTCAATACCAAGAGCAGCAAGCTTGGCTCAGAGAAGTCTTTTAGGAACTGTGTCAAAAGCTGCCTTAAAATCGATGATTTAAAAAAGCAGAGTTTGCAACGTGGCCTGCTTGCATATTTGGCTGCTAGGTGGGCTAGAACTATCACATGATCGAGCGGGGATTTCTCTTTGGTAAAGCCAATTTGTTCGAACCCGATGGTTCATATTTGTTGAGCCCATTTCTGGAGTTTCTGTAAAAGGAGCGTCGCATAGATGAAGAAGAAGAAGAGTTTGGATTTATATCCCCCCTTTATCTCCTGCAGGAGACTCAAGGGGGCTGACAATCTCCTTGCCCTTCCCCCCTCACAACAAACACCCTGTAAGGTAGGTGGGGCTGAGAGAGCTCCGAGAAGCTGTGACTAGCCCAAGGTCACCCAGCTGGCGTGTGTGGGAGTGTACAGGCTAATCTGAATTCCCCAGGTAAGCCTCCACAGCTCAGGCAGCAGAGCTGGGAATCAAACCCGGTTCCTCCAGATTAGATACACGAGCTCTTACCCTCCTACGCCACTGCTGCTCCAATAACAGATAGAAGACTGATGGGGCGGAAGTTGGAGGGGTCAGAGGTAGCTCCCTTTTTGTAGATGGGTACCACTATCGCCGATAACCAGGATTTGGGAATTATACCAGAGTTGTTAATTCGTGTGAACACAGTGGCTAGGAGAGGGGCCCACCAATCGACATGTGATTTCAGGACCTCGGGGGTGATGATATTTGACTATCCTTCCCAAATGGTGCTGTTCTTTGTTTGTAGGAAAGTAGTCAAGTGGTTACCAATTTGTTCTTAGCTTGTCCCCTATTGGGGGGATGTGTATTCCTGTGCCCCTTTTATTGGGGTGTTGGGGAGGATTAAAACCGGCCTGGCCCTGAGGTTAATGGGGGGGCTCACAAATATTACAGCTGAAATGAGCCATTGGAGGAGGAGTACTTAAAGAAATACCTGGGTCTATATGACTGTGCTGTGAGAGGGGACTAGCCCCAATGACGTGGCTGTTGCATTGATTGTCTTGATCCAGTGTAAGGTGATCATCTGATCAGCTCGAGCCCTTGTTAAACAAATTGGTCTTATCGAACGGGAAATCTTCAATACAATTTCTATTATCGATTGGCAGTCCCAACGTCCCTAGTCAAGCATGCTATCAGAAGGCTATGGAGCTAGCAACACACTTAGTCGCTGCAACAGTTACGTGGCGAGCACCACTGACCTAAGTTAGCTCAGCTTAACTCCTTCTTGCTAGCAACAGACTTAATCACTCCATCACAGAACTGCAGTTTGCCTGGCTTAACTCCTTCTTGCTGGGGGGCCTCGGTTGCAAGCCTGTGCTCCTCTTGTAGGTCAATGCAAGGACTCATTCTGTCCCAGAGATGAATTTCGTAGCAGGACACTATAGTCACTAAGTTTATTCTCATCGTACCTTCGAGACCGCATCACCCCATATGTCCCTACACGGCCTCTCCGGTCATTGGAGGCCAATTTACTGGTGGTCCCTGGCCCCTCAGCGATGCGGTTGGCCTCCACGGGGGCCAGGGCCTTTACAGCCCTGGCCCCGGCCTGGTGGAACACTCTCCCTCCAGCACAGTAGGATTTCTTGGTTCGGTCCGCAGGAAACCTGTAAGGCGAAGCTGTTCCGCCCGGGCCTTTGGAGGTAACTTCCAACCGCTAGCGATTTTATCTTTTTATGGCCAGCCATCTAGGCCACTTACCATCTACTGTGACTCACCATGCCTCCCTTTTTCGGGGGAGGGGGAATTTTAATCTGGAATATTGGACGCCAACTATGCCATTTATTGTGATGTACTACATAATTTAAATTTGTAGCTTTTACCGCTGCCTTAACTGTTGATTGTTTTTATTACTATTTTTATCTGCTGTGCACCGCCCAGAGCCCTTCGGGGATGGGGCGGTATAAAAGCTTAATCAAATAAATAAATAAATAAATCTCAAATGAACCCAGAGAATACTGTTCGTGGGGGGGAGGGGGGTATTCCTAGAAGGAGCAGCTTCCATTATCATAGAATTGGGCTGAGGATGATTAAATACAGCTTTGTAGCTCTCCATTTGCACCCTGTACAAATTCTCCAGTTTCTGGAGCAGCAGTGGCATAGGAGGTTAAGAGCTCGTGTATCTAATCTGGAGGAACCGGCTTTGATTCCCAGCTCTGCCGCCTGAGCTGTGGAGGCTTCTCTGGGGAATTCAGATTAGCTTGTACACTCCCACACATGCCAGCTGGGTGACCTTGGGCTAGTCACAGCTTCTCGGTGCTCTCTCAGCCCCATCCACCTCACAGGGTGTTTGTTGTGAGGAGGGAAGGGCAAGGAGATTGTCAGCCCCTTTGAGTCTCCTGCAGGAGAGAAAGGGGGGATATAAATCCAAACTCCTCTTGTTGTTGTTGTTGTTGGAACCCAACCCCATAGCAGGCTTTGCCCAGTTCAGTGTGGTCATGTCCAGAAAGTTTTTCATCATGGGCAACTGTAAGGTTGTGGTCTGATGTGTGTTTCTGTTCAGCCAGCCTGGCCTTGGAACATTCCACGGTCTGGGCTGTATGCCCAGGGTGGCTGCTGGAGTTAACCTTGCTGTCTGCGCTTATCATATATGGTTGAAGCTTGTCTTTTTCTTTCGTGGGAACTGTATTGGGGAGTTTGGGGAGGAGCCGTTTTGCCCGTAAAAGAGGCGACCTGATCTGGGGAAGGTCAGAATCTGCATTCCGTGTATTGTGACTCCTGAAGTTTATGAAATAAAGAACTATTCAAAGTTACTAAATTTCGGGTCCTTCGAGGTTCCTTACATTATGCAGTCAGTCAGGTAGCTATGGGTGCATTGTCGGGTGCAAACAGAACATCAGTAATCAAATCCATGGCCTATTGAGGGGCTGCTCGATATGACAGGTTGAACGGCTCGCCCGTATGGATGGAGCTGTTCAGAGAACAGCCGAAGATTGTCACCGCAGAGGGTTTCCCAATGATGTCCTCATGGGAGAAAAGCATCGAGTCAGAGTCCTTGTTGGACTACGAATGCTCAGGTGAGTACAATAAATCCCGCGGAGTTGAGCGCTCCTTACAGTGTGAGTGGCTCAGCTCCAAGGAGTGTCATTGCTGGGACCTCAGTGCACTCCTCCGGAACTGAGATAGTAGATCTGGACTGTGCCCCTGTTTGGGAGTCCCTCAAGAGATGTGAAGAGGCAGTCTGGGTGTGTTCTGGGGAGCAAGTCAACTTTGAGGAATGCCTCTGTTGAGGATATGATGGTGGTGAATGGTGGTGTTTTTACGCTGAGGTTGTCACTGCGGCACGAGAGGTAGACAGGCAGTGTTTCCGTGGCAACAAGGACAGTCAGTTCTGAAGTAAGACAGACCATTGGTGCCGATGAGGCGACAAGGAGGAGCACAGTCTTCAGGTAGATTGTCCCACAGTCAGCAGTTGGAAGAACAGCCCAACACTGAACACCAGCACCAAGGCGAGAGTGGTGAGCCAGACCGGCACCAATAGGCAGATCTGCTGCTTGATCGTCAGTACCGGTCACTCGGGTCTCGATTCCAAAGGATGCCTCCTGTTCCTAGACAAAGCAGGCCAACTTCGGTCCCTCAAGTCACACTTCCGTTGCTTTCAGGCAAAGGAAAGTGATGTGGGCAGTAATACGGGGGACACCGTGGCCAACCCTATGGAAGAGCTGGTGGCCCCAATGGGCAGGTCGATGCACCCGGTCGCACTCTGATGATGCCAGCGGACAGTGGGATTTCCACATCACCTTCTGATGAGTGATGACCTTGTAAAATGTACAGAGAGAGGCAACGATGAGGGTTTCCTGTCTTGCGGTCCGATTGGCAGAGCAGAGAAGTCACATAAGAAAAGGGGGGGGGTGCAACAGTCAACATCAATCAACTTAGAACTACCTTTCACTGTTCCCCTTACCTCTGGCTATAACCAATATTTCAAATACGTATATTTACAAGTTTATATACATGAGTTTATATCACTGTTCATACTTTTTACATATTTCACTGGTTGTAAATACAATCATTTCTTGTCGACTACATCCAACCGGTAAGTTCAACTTATTTTTTAACAATAATAACAAATAAATTCAGGGTCATCCGTATTAATTCAGGTAGGTATTTAGTTCATACTCTCCCATCAATTCAGCATCCTTAAGGTAAGTCTGTATGTATTAAATGATAAGTCCAAAATAGTACACAGACAGAAGTCCAAATTCTTTTAAACACTTTTAAACACTAGGAGGAAAACGCATTGCGCCTAATCCGCGTTTTTCAATGGCTTCATCAACCTCACACGTTGTAGATGTAATTATATTGGCTTCATATGGGTACTTTTCTCTCAATCCGTCCTGGTGACTTCTCTGCTCTAGAACTACTACTACTGTTGCACTCTGGCTATAACTAATATTTCAAATACGTATATCTATATACATGAGTTTATATCATTGTTCATATTTTTTATATATTTCATTCGTTATAAATACAATCATTTCTTGTCGACTACATCCAACCGGTAAGTTCAACTTATTTTTAACGATTATAACAAATAGATTCAGGGTCATCCGTATTAATTCAGGGAAGTATTTAGTTCATACTCTCCCATCAGTTCAACATCCTTAAGGTAAGTATTCAATCAATGCGAAAACATGTATATACGTAAATATATTCAGTCCATCTTGGTTCATCAACATTTTATATGAATCCCATGGCATGATGGGAAATGTCAGCTCAGATTGAGAGAAAAGTACCTATATGAAGCCAATATAATTACATACAGACTTACCTTAAGGATGCTGAATTGATGGGAGAGTATGAACTAAATACCTACCTGAATTAATACGGATGACCCTGAATTTATTTGTTATTATTGTTAAAAAATAAGTTGAACTTACCGGTTGGATGTAGTCGACAAGAAATGATTGTATTTACAACCAATGAAATATGTAAAAAGTATGAACAGTGATATAAACTCATGTATATAAACTTGTAAATATACGTATTTGAAATATTGGTTATAGCCAGAGTGCAACAGTGGTGGTAGTTCTAGAGCAGAGAAGTCACCAGGACGGGCAGGATTCCTGACTCTGGATTTGTGGGGTGGGGGCTGGGGGGGATATTCACCTAAGCAGGCAGAAGTGTTAAAAGGTGAAACCTTTCTTTGTTCTGGGTTCAAACACTTGACTGGGGAATGTGTTTGCTCCCTCCGAAGGTAACAAGCATGATGCAACCCAGTTAGGTAAATGTTTTCCTTTTACTTCCTTAGATATTTGTATCCTCCAGATTTGATGGCTACTTTCATGTCTGTGCTCAAGTTTAATCGTTTGCATTAAAGATTCTTTCCTATTTAAGAAAGCAGACTCTGTCTGAAATCCCACCTACCTACTGAGACAGCTCATACAGTCTAAGGCTATGAATCCACAGTAAGCTCTGTCCTTTGTACTTACTCAGAGGCAGCCCTATCACTGTACTCAAAGGCGCTGGTTACAGAGAGGCTGGGTTTTATATCTTGGGGTGATGACAAGAAGAGGAAATACACTGTTAGATGCAGGCAAACATGCAACACATGTGTGAGAACACACAGACCCATGGAGTATAAACTGGAATAAAGAACTGATTCCGTTGATGTGAGAATGGGACGGCTCTTTGTACATGAGATAATTTTGATTTCCATCTAGTGACATGATGACATGTACATGCATGTGAGTATATGCACACATATGCAGTGGTGGGATCGAAACATTTTAGTAACAGGTTCCCATGGTGGTGGGATTCAAACTGTGGCGCAACACCAATGGGGCGTGGCTGGGCATTCTGGGGGCGGGGCATTCCTGGGCGGGGCTGTGGCAAGGACGCAGCCGCTGCGCCGGTCCTTGGGCGGGAAACGAATGCACGCAGGCGCAGGCTGCCACGCACGCCGGTGCACCTCCTGCTAGACTGCTTCAAGTTCTGCGCGCTACTGCTGAGAGGAGGGGCATAACTAAGGCAAAAATCACGTGACAAAATCACCAATTAGTAACCGCCTCTCGGCACACACAAATAGTTAGTAACCTACTCTCTGGAACCTGTGAGAACCTGCTGGATCCCACCTCTGCACATATGCCAGGACAGCCAGTGTGGTGCAACAGAAAGTTCTGAACATTGGGAGGCTTGGGTTCAGATCCTTGATGAGACCACAAAAGTCACTGGATAACTTCAGGGCAGTCATTCTCTTGTGAGAGGGAAGGGAAACGAGCACAGCCAAGCTCTTGAGAGGAAGAGTGGGATATAAACATGAAGAAAACCACACGTCTTATTGCTCAGCAGACAGCTTGCAAGCCTAGTCACAGTTCACTCCCGTGCAATTGGACGCTGCAAACTTACACCGATCAGGCTGCACCACTTGTTCAGCATGCAGGGCTGCCGGGGAAATCTCTCTGATGCAGGAGACTCAGGCTTAATCCAAACATTTTAATTACACGCAGTTTACATTTTTCATGTCGTTTTGATGAAGCCTGGCAGATGCCGAGGGAGAATTGGCAGATGTCCTGCACTAATTCTACAAAGCACAGAAATTGTTTCCAGCCCAAATGTGAAAAACATGAGTGCCCCACAGAGAATTTATTCCTCTCCAAATCATATGCAGTTGCAGAGCCGGCTCTGTTGAAAAGAATCAGCACAGGATGAAAGAGGGCACGGAAGACGGGGAACTGACTGGAATTCGCCTCTTGAACACACGAACACCCGATGCTGCCATATAGTGAATCAAACTATCAGTCCAATCTAGGTCATTATCATTGTCTACCACTCTACACCAATTAGCAGTGGCTCTCCAGAGTCTGGCCTTTCACATCAACTACTTCTGACACCCAGAGAGATTTTCCGAACCTTAAAAAGTAGACTTCTAGAACAGGAATATCATATCTTGTTGGGGTAAGCAAATAAATCTTGCTCACCCCTCTCTGTCGGAATAATACCGGAACAGGGGCACATAGCCAAATATCTTGAATTATTAACTGAACCCCAACAGACATGGATTATCACAAGGGCCAGATCCATTACCTTCCCATCGGCCGTTACAAAGGGTCGTTACTTATCCATCCCTCTCCAGGATCGGGTTTGTCCACACTGTAAAAATCAAGTGGAGACTCTTGCTCACATTATTCTTGACTGTCCGAGACTTGCCCTTCCCCCCTCACAACAAACACCCTGTGAGGTGGGTGGGGCTGAGAGAGCTTCGAGAAGCTGTGACTAGCCCAAGGTCACCCAGCTGGCATGTGTTGGAGTGCACAGGCTAATCTGAATTCCCCAGGTAAACCTCCACAACTCAAGCAGCAGAGCTGGGAATCAAACCCGGTTCCTCCAGATCAGAATGCACCCGCTCTTAGCCACTACGCCACTGCTGCTCTTAGCCACCATGCCACGGCTGCACTGAAATAGGTGATACTCCTCAATATTGCATTCTAGCTATGAGACTCATCCCACCAGGTTTCAGTGATGCCTATGATATCGTATTTGCTCTGCCATGCTAAGAATTCAAGTTCGTCCTGTGTATTTCCCATGCAATCAATACAGTGTAAACCAGACAGCCCAGAATCTTTAGCTGAGGGAAACATCATGCCACAAGAACATCCCCATCTCCACCTTGTGCAATACTGGCAGGCAACAAGTACTCCCCTCTCCCTTGGACCACCCTGGCTTATGTCTGAGCTGTTTTCTAAACCCACCCCACAAGTAGGAATATGAAGATCCACATCCAACCCGACACTGGCAGGCTTACGAACACTAAGGAAAAAGAGAACATAAATCCAGACATCCTTTAAACCATGTTTATGAGCCTTTTAGCTGTTTCTGCTGCCGTTTTTATTACCTTCTTATCTGGATTTTTAAAAGGATTACAGTTTTATTGTTGATTTTTTTCTATTTTCTGGTGCTGGTAGAACCTTTGTCTAGAAGTTGCCTTCAGGGCCCCCAATCAAAAGGTAGGGTACGAATGCTATAAAGAAATAAGCTTCATGAAACAATATAATCAAATAAGCCGAAACACAGCATGCTAAATGTAAGAAGATGCCCCCAAAGGGTATTTATTTTAAAGATTTTATCCTGGTCATCCTCTAAGAAGCTCAGAGCAGCTACATACTTCTCCCTTCCTTTACATTCTCATCACAACGCTGTGAGGTAGAGAATCATTATCGAAAGGTTATCCCACGGGCTTCATAGCCATGTAGAACTGGAAGCCACCTTTCCCTGTCTTAGCCCAAACCTACTTATTATTTTCTTCCTTGTGGGAAAAGGCTAGTTCTTACACCTGTTCCTCCTTACCTGCAAACTTTAGAAACAAAATCTGCCCTTTTCTTAAAGTAGACTGTGCATACAAGACTCTTTGAAATCACTTAATGGCATTTGAGCACAAAAACAGTTTTAACAACTAGCTTCACCTCTGCCCTCTTTCCTGAGTCAGCAACCACAACGGTGGCACACATTTAAATATATTTCAAGTATGAAATGTGTGATTTTTGGTCTGTTTCCAAAAAGTGTTACTGGTGGTGTGAAACATCTCTTTCAGTTCTCTGCAGCGGATTGTCAGGGGGATGCTATCTAGGTGGTTGAGATACATTCCCGGAACCGTGCAACTGCTTAAAATAACAAATTGCTGCTGCTACAAAGATATATGTAACCAGCCTGCTATATGTATCCACTGCCATCTGCACATTCTTTCCTTGATCTTTACTTTATGGCTTCACATGCTTGTAGACAACTAGGCTTTTCCTGATACTCCTGTCCCATGGGAACTGTGTTATCTCGTAGGGCAGGAAGCCAGGTGGCTCTCTTGCTATCTGCCGCCAACCTTGAGAAGCCTTAGTCCCAAAGACTGTTTTTCACAAACTCTTGGGAAAACGGGAGTGGGGGTCTCTTCGGGGGATAAAGGGGGCTGTGAACGCCAGCTTTGTCAGAACTGCCTTTGCCAAGTATGGTGTTTCGATACCTCTTCAATAAACGCTACTGATCAATACTTCAGAGTCCATTTATTGGCTTAAGGTTCTGAGACCTAACACAGATCTCCCTGGATAACACCAGATAAAGAGGCAATTTATCGTTCAGCTGAAGGTTGTGCGTAACACATTATCTGTCTTCCATGAGGATCCGCACATCTTGTGCCAGTCCTCTGTGTCGTAGCATGACCTCTAGTCCTCCATGTTGAGGTACCATGGCAACACCAAAATTAACACAAGGAAAAGACTGGGAGGTGAATGCATTTATTGATTGCATGAAAACTTGTATTTCATAATTCCATTATCTTTTTATATCCCATCTTAACTACTCAGTATCTATGGGGGGAGGAGGGGCGCAATCACGGAGGTCATCAGTGGAGGGAAAGCCTTGCAAGCAGATAAAAACACGAATAAAGGACAAATTGATGTGATTGTGAAGTGCTGTTCACCAAGCATCAGTTCCCATCAGCCTGAATAGATTGTGGGAGAGTTTTGTTTAAGTTCCATAGCATCCTTCTACTACCATACGCAAATCCCTCCTTCATCTCAGCTATTTACCTACCCACCTTTATCTAGCCCTTCCTCCAAGCATTGTATATTGTGCTCTCCCCCCCACACCCCCCCACACCATTTTACCCTTATGACAATCTTATAAGGTAGGTCAAGCTGAGAGAAGTCTGGGCTACATTTCATCCAGTGAATTTTGTGGAAGAGAGGGTATTTGAACATGGTCTCCCAGGTGTGTTACTCTGACCAAAACATCCCACTGTCATATTTATTCTGCACAGAACTTGTTTTCTGATACACTATTAGATAACTACAGTTATCCCACCCTTCCTCCAAGAGTTAACTGAGGGAAGAATACAGGTTTCGCATACATACGCACAACACCAACCACACCTATCTATCCAGATAGCCAATGCTGCTGAAAAGATCTGAGCTACAGCTGTCCCATAGTAAAAACAGCCAGTCCCACTGCGAAATATTCTTAAATTTTACAGGATCCCAGCCTAAAACCAAAGGAACAAAAAACAGAGGCAGAAATTCAAACAGAAATAAAGAGGAAGGGGTTGCAGCTGCTTCAATAACACAACTGCTTCGGAAGCCAGAAGTGTGGGGAAGGTGGAGCTCATACAGTGAACACTGCATTGAAAGCACACAAACTTGTCCCTTTGGCTCATTCCGCACATGCAGAATAATGCACTTTCAAGCTGCTTTCAGTGCTCTTTGAAGCTGTGCGGAATGGCAAAATCCACTTGCAAACAGTTGTGAAAGTGGTTTGAAAACGCATTATTTTGTGTGTGCGGAAGGGGCCTTTTATACCTGTAATATAAACACTAGAAAAGGTACCGGGGGGGGGGGGGGGGCGTTTTGAATCCATTGTGGGTCAGATGCAGAACCTCTGGTGACCTTTTGGCTTGATTCAAACCCCCAGCAATCCTCAGGACTACCACCCAGCTTTCCCAAAATCATAGCAAGTCCTGGAGAAAGAAGAAAACAGAGAAAGATCCCAGGAACTGCCATGGTAGGACCTCAGGTATTATCTGGAGCCAAGCACAACTAGGAACCTACATTAATTCAAAACAGACTGCTCAAGCAGCAGTGGCGTAGGAGGTTAAGAGCTCGTGTATCTAATCTGGAGGAACCGGGTTTGATTTCCAGCTCTGCTGCCTGAGCTGTGGAGGCTTATCTGGGGAATTCAGATTAACCTGTACACTCCCACTCACGCCAGCTGGGTGACCTTGGGCTAGTCACAGCTTCTCGAAGCTCTCTCAGCCCCACCTACCTCAAAGAGTGTTTGTTGTGAGGGGGGAAGGGCAAGGAGATTGTCAGCCCCTTTGAGTCTCCTGCAGGAGAGAAAGGGGGGATATAAATCCAAACTCTTCTTCTTCAAAACTTATTAATTCTGACAAACATCCTCCACTTTCGCACAGATCCATACAAAGTTGCATGTTGGGGGGAGTTCTGCTCTGCCTTCAATTTTTCTTAATTTGCAAAATTCTGCTAAATAACCTGGTGTCCAATGCAAAGAGTTATCACTGGAGACAGCCTGTTCTGTCTTCATCCATCAAGAACAACTTCAGTCACACTCAAAAAGTGCCATGCAGAACAAACATGGCCGATAACATCTCTGCATCTTTGAAGAAATGCAGTTAAAAAATAAGTGGGGGAGAGAAACTCAGCGATAAAGGGGAATACAAAATGCATTCTAGCAACTCCTCCAATATCATCAACTTGTACCGTGTCATCCCGACTCAATTTAAAGGATATTTATAAAGACAATACATTGAAAGATTTCTCTTCAGACTTATTTATTTCTGGGGAATGGGTGAGATTACTTTTGTCACATGCACTTCAGCAAACTGGATATTCATTCAATATTGGAGACTGCAGATTAGTTTTGACAGCACCTGTGGATGACAGTTTCTCAGAGAGGGAGAGCACTCTTGATGCTAACCAGCTGGTGCTCGGAAAATAATTTGGTTCGCTGTTTTTAAAAGAACCAGTACAGTTGTCAGGCTTCCGAGTTCCCAAAGTTCCCCACCAGCCACTCCGATCTGATGTGTGTGTGGAGTGCTTTCCTGGAGAGGAAGTCCTGCACACCCGACTGCCATCCGCACACAAAGAGACAAGAATACTCCACAGGGCAATCTAAGGCTCCTTCCGCACATGCAGAATAATGCACTTTCAAACTGCTTTCAGTGCTCTTTGAAGCTGTGCGGAATGGCAAAATCCACTTGCAAACAGTTGTGAAAGTGGTTTGAAAACGCACTATTTTGCGTGTGCGGAAGGGGCTAAGACGGCTGCACTTCTGAAAGCAGTATCTAACTTCTGCACTTGGGTCTGTGAAGGGGCGCTGACTGTTGTCAGACATCTCTGAGGGGGAAGGTCTACACATCTGGAGTGGGAAGGATAGAAGAGCTCCCGCCTCTGCTGAGATCACAGCCTTGTAACCCTGAAACAAACAAGATTTCCACAGTTCCAGAACAAAGCCCCGCCAATCTAGGGAGGCGAGACAGAGAAAACATAAAGGAATAACTTCCTGGGAGCAACCCGCTTAAGCGCTGGAATATGACTCCCAAGGGGTGAGCATGAACTGGGATTTGTCAGAATTTGAACATATATGTGAAGCTGCTTTACACAGAGTCAGACTGCGGATCCCACACGCTCAGCGCTGCTCCTCTCACGAGGGGTGGCTCCGTCTACATGGTCTCAAGCACAGAATGGCCTTTCCCAAGGAGCCACGGGGTCTCCCTTGGTGGGCTAACAGCACCATGGAAGCACTTCACGCAGCATTTCTCAAGCTCCAAGAATAAGTTAGGAACCTCGCTGGGGCTTCAGGCTCTTCAGCCTCCTATAATGGGGCTGGTAAAAACTGCAGTCAAGTCGCAATCAACTTATGGTGACCCTGTAAGTTTCCAAGGTAAGAGACATTCAGAGGCAGTTCGCCCTCTACCTGCCTGGTGGTTTCCTATCCAAGTATTAACCGGAGCCAACACAGATTAGCTTCAGAAATCTGATGAGACCGGACTATCCTGGGCCAGTCAGGTCAGAGCAAAGACAAACAGTGTTGGTTTGCTATTGTCTGCCTCTGCACAGCAACCCTGGGCTCTCTCGATGGTCCCTGATCAGGGCCACCTTTTGTATACGAAGCACTGCTGTGCAAGATGCTCATCCTTGTTCAAGGGCATGAATCACCCACGCATCACAGCTCGTTCAGATGAATTAAAACAGTGGGTTGCCTAAGACTCTCTGCATCAGTGTTCTCCATTTGTAAAATGGATAAATGTTAGGGTTGGGGGTCACCACAACATGAGGAACTGTACTAAAGGGTCGCAGCATTAGGAAGGTTGAGAACCACTGCATTAAAAGGATGCAGCCCGTAGCGTGTCAGACTCTCGAATGTGGAAATAACAGAGACCGTAGGAAAGTACAAAAGCAGTTTATTCCAGGTGATACGAAGAGTAACTATGTAAAGCAGGATCTGAGCTAGAGAGCTCAGATCCAGGACTTATATCCTTTAATCCCCCCCGTTTCGCCCCACACCAAATGTCCACTACGATTTCTACTACAAAACTACAAAGAACCTGGGAACCTTTCACACCTCTTTTAAGATGGGCTGGCGCCAGGAGATTGCTAGG
Organism: Sphaerodactylus townsendi; assembly: GCF_021028975.2. Lineage (NCBI taxonomy): Eukaryota > Metazoa > Chordata > Lepidosauria > Squamata > Sphaerodactylidae > Sphaerodactylus > Sphaerodactylus townsendi. The sequence goes on along the minus strand of NC_059440.1, from coordinate 2,919,453 downwards.
AAGGGAAGAAGGGAAGAGGAAAACAATTGCAAATCACACACAGCAAGACATCAAGATACTGACAGGCATGGTCCTGACATAGCGTAAACACTGCGAGCGCAAAGGAACTTCCCTATACTTGGAAGTGAAAGATGTGCCCATTTTTCTCCCAAGTTGCCCAAGCTAACAACTGTCCCATTCCTCTCTCTCTCTCTCTCTCTCTCTCTCTCTCTCTCTCTCTCTCTCATCACAGTGTTTACACCTAAGAAGTGGGGAAGCACTTTGTCAGAGTTGTTATCATCACTCCAAAATGGGCTACCCAGCACAGTTCAAAACTAACGGTTAAGTCAGAGAAGCACAATTGGCAACTGATAACTCCCGCTTTTCTCTGTGTTCTTCCACACACTATGCGTTGTCTTGAGTCCCAGCCTCTCTCTTCTCCCTCCCCTTCCCACACAGATGCGGTTATTCAGCTCGGAGAACTATGAGGGTGACGGGGCTGCGTGGGAGCAGCTGCTCTGAAGCTTCTGTCGTAAATCTACCACAGCATTTGGCAACCATTTTGTTATTTGTTACCATCCACGACAGAACCCACAAAAGGCAGTCCAAATCAAACCAGGAGGCATTCCATCCTGCAGCAACTTTACTTGTGTTATTTTGACAACACTCCTTGAGCTGTGGAGGCTTATCTGGTGAACCAGATTAGCTTGTGCACTCCAAAACATGCCAGCTGGGTGACCTTGGGCTAGTCACAGTTCATTGGAGCTCTCTCAGCATCACCCACCTCACAGGGTGTTTGTTGTGGGGGGGGAGGGAAAGGGAATTGTAAGGGTAGAAGGGGGGGATATAAATCTTGCCATGGGGGGAAAAACCCCATCGCTTGTGGTCTTGGAGCCCAAAGTCACCCAGCAGGAACATAAGCATGGAGGAACAAATATGGTTCTCCAGATTAGAGTCCATCTGCTCTAACCACTATACCATGCTGACTCTCACAGATCAGAAGATGCTTCAAAGTGCAAAGAAAAACTCATTTCTCCAAAATCCTGGACTTGCAGAAAACCTACCATGAAGGCTTCAGGGTGAAAGGGTCTGTTACTCCAGTCAGCAAACAAGACTCAGGAAAGTGTCAAGAGCTTTATTGGAACTGTGTCAGCCCAAGGATCAGGAAGCCAAACCCCTGAACCCCAGTCTAAGCCTGAACATGGCCACATGGCTCATTCCAGATTCCCCCCAACCTTGCATTCCCAAAACATCAGCATCACAAAGGAGGGTGAGAAAGAGGTATTGTTTTGAGACATTCGCACACACTTCCCTCCTCCAGGAACTGGAGATAAGAAAAGCGGTTTTGCCCATTCAACTAGTTGCAAGCAAGCAACAGGAGCCTTTCCCAGCCCCAGGCAAGGATAATCAAGCCCGGCTGCGGCCTTGGGGCGGACCACGGCTCAGGCCTGACGCAGGGGGCCACCGGAGGACTCCTCGCTGAATCAAAGCCGGTCTGGAGTGGGTGAGTGTCTGCACAGGACACCGTCTGGGAATTCTACACATGCCATCTTGAGTTCCACAATGGAAGAAGAATGGCGCACAAAAGTAATTTGAAATAATAAATATGTCAGTAAATCTACACTTCGAAGTTCTTCTTCAGCTTTTTCCAATTAAACTTTTTTTAAAAAAAATCCTCCTCAGCTGTTTCTAAGAAGTCCTACCAGCATATCACCCTGTACCAACATCAGTGAATTTTCACTTGGCCCTCTTCTCTCTGAATTTATTTATTTGTTTGTCTGTTTGTTTATTAAATTTATAGGCCGCCTCTTCCCCGAAGGGCTCGAGGCGGCTCACAACACGGCTATTTCAACCGCAAATTAATACAACATAAAAATAACCCATTAAAACTCAGCAGCAATTAATAATAAATAATTAAAACAGCAAGATTGTGTAAAATACATATACACATATGCACACAGGTGCCCGATCTAAAGGCCAAAGAAAAAAAGAAGAAGGAAGGAAGGAAGGAAGGAAGGAAGGAAGGAAGGAAGGAAGGAAGGAAGGAAGGAAGGAAGGAAGGAAGGAAGGAAGGAAGGAAGGAAGGAAGGAAGGAAGGAAGGAAGGAAGGAAGGAAGGAAGGAAGGGAGGGAGGGAGGGAGGGAGGGAGGGAGGGAGGGAGTGGAGGAGATAGGCAGGGCCCAAGGTGGAATCAGAGCCCAACCAAGATGGTCCAGACAGGCAGTTTTGATTTCAGTTTCAGTTTCAGTGGGGGGCGGTGGAACCGCGGCCGGCCCCTCCAAAAGCCCAGTGGAATAGCTCCGTCTTACAGGCCCTGCGGAACTCGCCAAGGTCCCGCATGAGACCCCGGACAGCTGGAGGTAAAGCATTATTCCACCAGGCAGGGGCCAAGCGGTAAAGGCCCTGGCCACGAGGTGCGAGGCCAGCCGCACATCCCTGCGCCAGGGCCTGGGATCACCAGTAGTTCTGCCGCCGTTGATTGTAGTGGCCTATGTGGGACGTAGTGGGTGATGCGGTCCCGTAGGTATGTGGGCCCCATGCCGCGTAAGGCCTTAAAGGTCAATACCAACACCTTGAAAACGATACGGAACTCCACCGGAAGCCAGTGCAGGCGGCGCAGCACAGGGGTGATATGATCTGAATAATCACCACCTGTCAAAAGCCAGGCCGCCGCATTCTGGACCAGCTTCAGCTTCCGGATCAGTCGCAAGGGAAGGCCTACGTAGAACGAGTTACAGTAGTCCAACCTCGAGGTGACCGTCGCATGGATCACTGTGGCCAGGTCGGACTGGGAGAGATAGGGAGCCAGCCGCCGAGCCTGGCGAAGATGAAAGAACGCAACCTGGGTAACATGGGCCACCTGGGCCTCCATTGATAATGAAGAGTCCAGGCGGAATAGTTGCCGTTTACCATGTATCCTATTTCATCATCTGTTCAAACCTCTGACCTCTCTCGTCATGGGCTTTGGGTAACGGTTTATTCTCACAGCCTTATTCTCATAGCCTTTTCTACTTCCACGCCTCCTTTCCCCCTTGGATTGGCAACTGGCACTTGAAGGCCTCAAGGAGGGATTCCTAGCAAGCATCTCAGCCTGAGCTCCTCCTTCCCTGCCCCTTGGAATCTCCTCCAAACAATGAATCCCCAAATCTGACAAAGTGAGATGAGACTCACAAAAGATCCTAATAAAGCTGATGCTGCTCGTCTTCAAGGGACCCCTGGACTCTTCTCTCCAGGTAAGACCTTCTCTCCAGGTAGAGCTCCAACAGACCTCCCTCCTGATTCTCCAGCTATCAGTACAGACAATTCCCATCCCCACCTCTTCCTTCCTGAGTCAGGTTAAGAACATAAGAACTAGCCTGCTGGATCAGACCAGAGTCCATCTAGTCCAGCTCTCTGCTACTCGCAGTGGCCCACCAGGTACCTTTGGGAGCTCACATGCAGGATGTGAAAGCAAGGGCCTTCTGTGGCTGTTGCTCCCGAGCACCTGGTCTGCTGAGGCATTTGCAATCTCAGATCAAAGAGGATCGAGATTGGTAGCCATAGATCGACTTCTCCTCCATCAATCTGTCCAAGCCCCTTTTAAAGCTATCCAGGTGAGTGGCCATCACCACCTCCTGTGGCAGCATATTCCAAACACCAATCACACGTTGCATGAAGAAGTGTTTCCTTTTATTAGCCCTAATTCTTCCCCCCAGCATTTTCAATGGATGCCCCCAGGTTGGCAATAATCTGGGCCTAACTAGGAACTGATTCGGCTCTCCACTCCTCACAGCTTGGGGTTTGTCCATTCGAAGCACCATGGGGCCAAAGTTTCCCAAGCAGAGCTGCCCTTTGGGGTGAAGAGCGGGGAAAAACGCTCACCAGGAGACTGGGGGTGCCGCCGGGCAAAAGCAGTTGAAGAAGGGAAAGATGAAAAGGAAAGAGCGGCAGGAAAGGGAGGAGGAAGCGCTGGGGAGGAGCCATCAGACTCCCATTTTACTACCCTGTGTTTGATCAAGGCCGCTTTCAAAAGCAGACACACAAAAGCAACAGAGACGTTAGGAGGAAACTTGTGCCTGATCAGCGGGTGTCAAGTGCCAAAGAGCCGGCCGTCTTGTTTGCAGGCGGGCTTTCTTCCAGCCTGCCAGACTCTGGATCCATTAACAATCAGTTGTGTCTGAGGCGAGATGCACATCAGCGGCAAAAAAAAGTACTTTCAGGCCAAAAGCATGTTATCTTTGAAGCCTGAATTTCACATTCACTTGTCAGGAGTCAAAATAAACATTTGCTGAGTCTCCTTTGAGGGGGGGCGGGGGGGGGGGGCTGAGAGACATTACACTGAAACTAACATTCATTTTTTTCCCATCTGTGACATTAATATCCTGCACCAAAGTGTTTGGAGAGATGCTTTTGCCTTACAACACCCTTGTGAGGAAGATAAACTTGGCACATTCCTTTCGGGGGGGAAGCGGGGAGGATCCCAAGACCAAAGCAGTGCCAAGCTTTATTTATGACGCACGGCTACAGGTTCCAACTTTGCCATAAAACACACCTGCACCCAAGGCAAGATCTGAACCCAAATTCTGAAAACTGGTTCCAGTTTTCCACCAAGCAGGCGACCCGAACTCTCTGGAAAAGGCACCGGCCCTCTAGTCTACAGCTGAACTCCAGGCAGAGCTCAAAAGGAGGACCTAGGCAGTGGTGGCGAACCTTTGGCACTCCAGATGTTATGGACTACAATTCCTGGGGTGCTGTGTGGTTTCCGAGCTGTCTGGCCGTGTTCTGGCAGCATTCTCTCCTGACGTTTCGCCTGCATCTGTGGCTGGCCTCTTCAGAGGATCTGATGGTAGGAATGGAAAGCAAGTGGAGTATATATACTGTGAGGTCAAAAGGTGAGGCCATCTGACTAGAGTAGCCTGGCATGTGAGTCACAGAGAAGTCTGTAGCATGGGAGTAACAATGAAGATAGCAAGGTCAATAGGTGAATGGATCTGAATAGAAGTATCAAATTACTACAGTTGGCCATGCTGGCAGGGGCTGATGGGAATTGTAGTCCATAACATCTGGAGTGCCAAAGGTTCGCCACCACGGAACTAGAGGCTTTTGAAAGTACATGCCCTCTGCCAGTGGGTCGATGCTTCTTCCTGCTATCCTTTAAGGAAACAGGATAAGCTTTGGGCCCATAGCCTCTCAACCTGCTCCAAGCAATCTTTCTTCTGGGCCCTCCCTAGCACGCTGCAGTCTCATGGGGCACACCACCATCCGTTGTCCATATGGCCCAGAATAGTGGTTCTGATAGCGGAATCAGAAGTGATTTTATTCCATTTCTGATCTTGTTTCTAAATGAAGATGGAACTGTGTTTTATTTCTGTATAAGTTAGGTAGGAACAAACTGTATTAGATAGAAAGTAGGAATTATAGCTATCTTTTGTATTTGCGTCTGCATGGAACCTCCTTGGCTCAAGGCAGGAATCCACCCCTGCTCCACCTCCGGGCAATGCTCCGCTTTCATTTGTGAAAGGAAAGCCATGAATGGACGTTTGACAAAAGGGAACCCGAGGGAAGAAGCGAGCATTTGTCCATCTGCCTAATCCCATGGACCCAGACAGATAAGGGTGCCCATCATCATTAGAGTTTCGCTTTCCTGGCCTCAAAGCACCTAAAGGGGCAAAGGACCTTCTTTTGTGTTTTTTTCCCACCTGTTGCCTACGTCATATCGCCTACAGCCTCTGCTTCTGCAGGGAAATTCAAGAAGGGACTGCCCTCTGGATTCTAGTTGGTTGCTATGTATCTGTAAATGAATGGTTGAAGGCTGTCCTGCATTCCCTCGGACTCCCGGGCGGGAGAAAGTGTATTTAAGTTGTTGTAAAGCTGCTAGGCAGTTGCAGTTGCCGTGGTGTGGAGGTGCTGACACATAGGTCAGCATCTCAATAAAACCTTTTATTATTTCACTATACTCGCTGTGTTGGGTCCCGTTTCTGTTCCCCTGCGCTGCCAAGAGCTGGTTTGTCAGGAGCCATTAAAAGTTACCAGGCAGCGCGGTAACAGTTCCTCACATGATGCCTTTTGATCCACAAGCAGCACCCTTTTGGAGACGAGGGGCCTTCATCGTAGGAGGGTACCTGGCTTGGCACTGCCCAACATAGGTGGAGCCATTTGCAACTGGAATTATCCTACATGGTAGCAATTTTGTGATTGATCCACACACCTGGAAGCCATTTCGTTAGATACCCACTAGCTATTCTCAAAATTCCTAAAGTTCCCACAAATTCAGCAACATTAGAGACCCCCATCCTAGAAAATAAGCATGTGTGACCGCAAGTGAACAACGGGTACACAGGGATGCAACAGCTCAACTCCACCAGATTCTGATGAGAAAGCCCTGCCAGAGAATAGCTGGGGAGTTTTGAGTGAGGCCTGCCTGAGCTGAAGTTGAGAGCCAGTGCGGTGTAGTGGTTAAGAGCAGGTGCGCTCTAATCTGGAGAACTGGGTTTGATTCCCTGCTCTGCCACTTGAGCTGTGGAGGCTTACATGGGGGATCAGATTAGCTTGTGCAGTCCAACACACACCAGCTGGGTGACCTAGGGCTAGTCACAGTTCTTTGGAGCTCTCTCAGCCCCACCCACCTCACAGGGTGTTTGTTGTGGCGGGGGGGGGGAGGTGAGGGAAAGGAGATTGTAAGCCCCTTTGAGTCTCCTTACAGGATAGACAGGGGGATATAAATCCAAACTCTTCTTATTCGTGATTTACAGAAGACTCTGATTGAGACTTGAAGCCCAAAATGACGTACCTGTATGGAACAGGTACCAAGAGACCTCAGGTCTATTCTTGGCTCCAGTTCTCGCTTCTAAAGGAGCAGCAGTGGCAAAGAGCAGGTGCACTCTGATCTGGAGGAACAGGGTTTGATTCCCAGCTCTGCCGCTTGAGTTGGGGAAGCTTATCTGGGGGATTCAGATTAGCCTGTGCACTCCCACACACGCCAGCTGGGTGACCTTGGGCTAGTCACAGCTTCTCGGAGCTCTCTCAGCCCCACCTACCTCACAGGGTGTTTGTTGTGAGGGGGGAAGGGCGAGGAGATTGTAAGCCCCTTTGAGTCTCCTGCAGGAGAGAAAGGGGGGATATAAATCCAAACTCTTATTCTTCTTGCTCAGAACAGTGCATTTTTATTTGCTCATTGTGAGATGGGATTCTCATGAAACCATGATCTGAAAACCACAATTTCAAGCAACCTGGACTAGCTTTCACCCATTGTAGTGTACACTAATGCAAATGGCTCAATCAACTGACAGATATTGACTTGGCATTATCTTGGGCTAGTCACAGCTTCTTGGAGCAATCTCAGCCCCACCCACCTGACAGGGTGTTTGTTGTGAAGGGGAAAGGGCAAGGAGATTGTAAGCCCCTTTGAGTCTCCTGCAGGAGAGAAAGGGGGGATATAAATCCAAACTACTACTACTACTACTACTACTACTACTACTACTACTACTACTACTACTCCTTCTTCTTAATCTTTGTCCCCCGTCCCCACCTCCTCTCATCTTCAATAAGCCATTTCACTTCCACCTTGTCTGGAATAGTTAAGGTGCCATCAAGTGGGGACCAGCTACAATCCTTTGCTTTTGAGAAGGCACCACGAGGAGAATGTCTCCAGCAAGTCTGGATGTTTGGGATGCTTGACGACAGCTTGCAGAAATGTAGAACTGGGGAGAGGGGCTGCAGCTCAGGATGGAAGTGGCTTTTGGGGGGCAAAATGCACAGAAGTCACAACTGGGTTTCCAGCAGCTGTCGCTACTTGCTGCAGTGAAATGCGGGGTTAATAATGGACCGAGGAGGTGATGCACAGGCTGGAACGGCAGCTGCTCTAGTGAGCCTGAGAAGCCTTCCTGCAGGTGGCGCCCTACTGCACATCGGCTGGAAAGGCTCACTGGAAAAGAACACACACACACACACACACACACACGCACGCACACACACACACACACACACACACACACCAAGCCTATCCAGGCAATATAGTTCGTAGGTGACTGGCAGGGGGGAGGGTCTTCCCTAAGGTGACCAGATTTTCACCTTTTTAAAGCAGGACGCGCAGACACACACACACAGGCGGCCACAGGAGCGCACTGCCTTTTGGGGAGCTCCCCGGTTTCCCGCCCTGTGACAGGGAGGGAAAAGGGGAGCACCCCAGAAGGCAGTGCGGCAGCCTACCAAAAATCGGGAGATTTAAAAAAACCCCGGGATGCGGGACAAATTGCTTAAAAGCGGGACTGTCCCACCAAAAACGGGACGTCTGGTCACACTAGTCTTCCCCCCTCCTTGTCATTTAGCTCTTCAAGGCAATAATCTGTTTTTCAAAATAAACTTTCCCAGAACTTCAGAAAATCATGGGGTCGTTTTGAACTGGAGAGCCAGGCATGCACCCATTGAACCTTCGACAACAATCTGCTGTAGTAAAGGATCAGGGGAATAAACAACAATCACACACCATCCTGATTGTATTCCTGGGCTCTCCCAAACATACACACAGGGGGGGGGGGCACTTAGCTTCAGTGACGCTGCGCTGGAGCCACTGCATTTAAGGCAAGAAGGCTGGGAGCAAAGGGCAGATCTGGGCTGCACCTGTTGGACCTTCTTTTGGCACGCACTGTTTCTGTTCAACCCTCCCTTTACTGCACACGCCTGACATTCACTTTGCACTCAAGAAAAGAAGAAGAAGAAGAGTTTGGATTTATATCCCCCCTTCTCTCCTGCAGGAGACTCAAAGGGCTGACAATCTCCTTGCCCTTCCCCCCTCACAGCAAACACCCTGTGAGGTGGGTGAGGCTGAGAGAACTCCGAGAAGTTGTTTAGCCCAAGGTCACCCAGCTGGCGTGTGTGGGAGTGCACAGGCTAATCTGAGTTCCCAGATAAGCCTCCGCAGCTCAGGCGGCAGAGCTGGGAATCAAACCCGGTTCCTCCAGATTAGATACACGAGCTCTTCACGCCACTGCTGCTCCTCTTTTGCCCCTTCCTGCCATACTGCGAACAGCAAAACAAAGCTGTGGGATTGCCATACAGCTCAGTGGTGGTTTTTCTAAACAGCTGCGAAGCACGGGAGAAGATTGGGGGTGCCCGTTCTGGCTGCTCACATAATCAGGCCCGCGGGCCCATCGCTGTGTCCAATGTACTGGTCTGCCTAGTTCAGTCATTACTGGACATGCAGAATTCCAGCACCTACAAGTCTGTGTCTCAGAGACATCTCGTAGTGGAGCAGGGCTGTCATGGCCAAGAAAGTACCCCTCTCAACAGCTGATACCTGAGATCCTTTACCTGGATAGGTGCAGGGCAGCACCTGGATGTTCTGCACGCAAAGCACCTGCTCTGCTTCTTTGCTACACGGCTCCCGCCCACGCAGACATCACTGGGCACAGTTTCAAAGCTGTGGGTTCAGAACAGAGTCCCCTGTGCCCAGATGCAGTGCTGTTGTCTGAAGTGACAAGGGACATCTAGAAAACTACAAGTATGTTTCCTGTTGGTTGTGGTGGGCTTCCCGGGCTGCGTGGCCGTGGTCTGGTGGATCTTGTTTCTAACGTTTCTCCTGCATCTGTGGCTGGCATCTTCAGAGGGGTATCACAGAGTCTATTATAAGAGAAGTCCGGACACAGTGTGTAACAGACTTCCCTCTGTGATACACCTCTGAAGATGCCAACCACAGATGTAGGAGAAACGTCAGGAACAAGATCTACCAGACCACGGCCACACAGCCCGGAAAACCCACCACAACCTGTTGAGTCTGGCCATTTAAAGCCTTCGACAATATGCTTCCTGTGTTTCTGGCTTATGACGTGTAACTGGATTCTGCCCCCCCACAAAAACCAGCAACCTTGTGAGAGAGAGAGACGGCCGAGGTGGCCTCATGATTGCCCAACAGGTTCTAGGGCAAACTGGAGGTTTGAACCCAAGCCTCCCACATACTAGTCTGATACCCTGACCAATACACCATGCTGGATCTGTGTCAGGCTACCATGCTGGTAGGGGCTGATGGGAATTGCAGTCCATGAACATCTGGAGAACCACAGGCTGGCCACCCTTAGGCTAGACAGATCCAAGATTCCCATAGCAACTAAAAACGTCATGGGGGCACCCTTGGCAACACTCAGTAAATTACAAAGTTTACTAGTCATTTCACCTCAGAATACGTTTTATGGTAGGACAAAAGTTTATGCTCACAAAGTTACTGCTACTGGTTATATCTGCTAGTATCGGATGAATTAATTTCTTAACCTGCTGCTTTCTATGCTGGATCCAACGGTCAATTAAATGGAGTTTTTAAAAACAATAAAGAGATAATGAGCAACTGGGGGGGGGGAGGATTTAGGTTCGGGTCTGAAGTTCCCTTCTTGCCATGCGAGGTTAACCCATATTTATTTCTATTCTCTAACACATTTGGGATAGTTTTAGGATGATTATGACAAACTGCGAAAAGCTCAGGAGTAGGTTTGGGGTTAGCAATAATTAGAAGACATGATTTAAAAAAGACAATACCCTTAAGGCTGAAAAATGAGTCTGGCTCCTACAGACAAAAGAAAATTTGTCAGAGATGTTCTACGCATGAGGAAGGAGACTGCTTGAATGATACCCCCCAGGTTTGGTGCAGTTTGGTTCAGGGGGGCCAAAGTTATGGGTCCTCAAAACTGTAGCCCCCATTTTCTATTAGCTCCCATTGGAAACAATGGGGGATAGGGGTACCCCCTTTGGGAGTCCATAACTTTGGACTCCCTGAACCAAACCTCACCAAACTTGGGGGGTAGCATAAGGACAGTCTCCTGATGATACGCTGAAATTTTGGTGCCGCTAGCCTGAAAAGTACTGACCATCATCACCACCAGTCACATACACCAACACACACACCCTGACCCCACCCCCCACCCCCCACCCAAATCGGCAGTCAGACAAGGGCTGGTCAGTCAGAACTTGCCTCTGAACCCCAAGATGCAAAGTGAAATTTGTTTAAGCCCTGCAGAAAGGCAGACGTCTCTGGCAAGTTTCCAGGAAAAGGGGCTTCTGCTGGAGGGGGGGATAAATCATCAACACACATTTCTGCCCCCCACCCCCGCCTTTACAGTCCTGACCTTGCCCCAGTACTTCGAATGTGTATGCAAGTATTTATTTAATCAAGAGCATAGCATTCTTACAATCTCTCTCTCTCTCTCTCTCTCTCTCTCTCTCTCTCTCTCTCTCTCGTGTGCGAGAAAGAAACTGGAGTATGGAAGTTATGAAACTTATTCGCTGACCTTTGAATGACGGAAGCAGCAAGAATGGACTCTTTTATATAACCTTTCTGGAATAAAATTTATTTTGTGTATGTGTATCTATGTTAAGAATTCCGCTGCATCTTCCAGCAGTTAAATTGTTTCAATATTTACACCGCCTAGGGCTGCCAAGTTTGAACTCAGAGTAATTCAATAGTTATTTAAAAGAAAGGGGAGGGGGGAAGAGGAGGAGGAAAAGCAACAGAAGGAAAACGGCTCTCCAGGGCCCCGGGCGGAAGTGCCCCATGTCAGGAAACATTTGTTTTCATTTCCTCTGCCGCCAAATGCACTTCACTCGTGGCAGCGGTTTGGGGCTGGACTGAATCCATACAGAAGCTAACCAGAAGCATTTGTTTCTTAAATAAATGCCTCTTCTGGGAACAGGCTATATATAAAGAGGAAACCTCCTTCCTCCGCAGCCATGTGCTAGGCAGCCCAGCACGCTTTGCGAGAGAGTAATTTCCAGGCTCCCATTAGAAAGCATTTAACAGCACACTCCGGCACGTGTCTGCACTAAGGTATTTTCATCAAGATGCACAGAATAATCAAGACAGGTTCACGGGGCCCCCCTGCAGGGCTCGACACTGATCACAAATCCCAGGAGGGGAAAGGTGGGGGTGGCGGAGAAGACATCGGCCTGGGATGGCTTCCACCCTAGCAAATCTTGGGCTGCAGAATGAAGGACTGGGACTTGCACTTCCCATGGGCTTGGGGGGGTGGGGAGGAGGAGGGGGAGGGGGAGGAGGAGGAGGAGGAGGAGAGAAGAGAAGGAGGAGGAGGAGGAGGAGGAGGAGGAGGAAGAGGAGGAGGAGGAGGAGGAGGAGGAGGAGGAGGAGGAGGAGGAGGAGGAGGAGAGAAGAGGAGGAGGAGAAGGAGGAGGAGGAGAAGGAGGAGAAGGAGAAGAGAAGAAAAGAGAAGGAGAAGAAGAAGAAGAAAGAGGAGGAGGAGAAGAAGGAGAAGAGAATGAGGAGGAGGAGAAGAAGGAGGAGGAGGAGGAGAAGGAGGAGAAGGAGGAGGAGCAGAAGAGAAGGAGGAGACGAAGACGAAGACGAAGACGAAGAGGAGGAGGAGGAGGAGGAGGAGGAGTTGGTTGTTGTTGTTGGATTTATACTCCCTTTTCTCTCCTGTAAGGAGACTCAAAGGGGCTTACAATCTCCTTGCCCTTCCCCCCTCACAACAGACACCCTGTGAGGTGGGTGGGGCTGAGAGAGCTCCGTAGAGCTGTGACTAGCCCAAGGTCACCCAGCTGGTGTGTGTGGGAGTGCCCAGGCTCATCTGAATTTGGAAGGGGTGGGAAGAAGATCCTGATACCGCAAGGGATGATGGGACTGAGTCTGGCAGCAGACCCCATGAAGTGTGTCCTGCATTGCCGGGGGTTGGACTTGATGGCCCTCGGGGTCTGTTCCAACTATGATTCTATGATTCTAAGAGATGGTACCCAAGAACTGCCTCCTGGTGCCAGCTATACAATGTGGTATAGTGGTTAGAGTGTTTGACTAGGATCTGGGAGAATCGGGTTTGAATCCCCACTGTTCCATGGAGTTTGCTGGGTGACCTTGAGCCACCTAACCTACCTCACAGGGTAGTTGGGTGGATTAAACAGAAAAGAGGATAATTATGTAAGCCACCTTGGGGAGAAAGGTGGGGTATAAATGAACGAAAGAAAATAAATATGGAAACAAGGCTGAGCTCAGTGAGGTGTGCGTTGATTTTAATGACTTCTACCCCGGTCTTTCATATAAGTGATTTAACTAAAGGTCATCCAGGGCTCGTAGCTCACCTCTGAACCCTGGGGAAGCTAATAGAGAAGTACAAGATTGGAAAAGCTTCTCTTGTTGTGAAGATGAGACAGGAATAACAAATGGGGCAAAAGGGGGTATTTGGAGCCTGGGCAGAATAGATGGTGGAACCCACTAACGCAGCCCAAGAAGTGCAAAGGGCAAAGGTCAGTTGACTCCCATCGTGAAAACACTCCCATTTGTCATACTGCTCTCTCTGCCTGCTGCTCAGAAGAAGAAGAAGGAGGAGGAGGAGGAGGAGGAGGAGGAGGAGTCTGGATTTATATCCCCCCTTTCTCTCCTGCAGGAGACTCAAAGGGGCTGACAATCTCCTTGCCCTTCCCCCCTCACAACAAACACCCTGTGAGGTGGGTGGGGCCGAGAGAGCTCTGAGAAACTGTGACTAGCCCAAGGTCACCCAGCTGGCGTGTGTGGGAATGCACAAGCTAATCTGAATTCCCCAGATAAGCCTCCACAGCTCAGGCGGCAGAGCGGGGAATCAAACCCGGTTCCTCCAGATTAGATACACGAGCTCTTAGGCTCCTACGCCACTGTGTAGAAAGCACCCTCGCCATAGGAAACACAGTTCGCTTCGTCACTGCCAAGGTGAGGCAAATTCATGTCCCCGGGTAGCAGACTTCTGGACATCAGTTGCTGGGGCAGCACAGCCATCATGGGGGAAATCTGTTACTTTCGTGCCCTGTTTGTTTTTGAAATCAGGGTGCAGGACTGGCTGATGCCCGACTGCACCCCTGCCTGACCTGACAGGGTTTTCCTTCTGCAGTGGCTTGACTTTGGCTGGACCTTTTTTTTAGTGGATGTATACTTTTTAAGGATGGACGTGTCACTTGGCCCCAAAGTTTCCACATCACGTGCCCGCTCAGTGACAGGAGAAAGAAGCAGGTCCGGCTAAACAAGAGCGAGGCCTACGCTACAGCCATTCACTTTCATCCCATTCTCGCCCAATGCAGCCAAACCTATTTCCAAATTTTAACCCTTGCTGGCTATGAATAAAGACCCCTTTGTGAGCTGCAGCGGAACGTCTTGGAAAAAATCAACTGCTTGCCGGGTGCAATAGGGCATGACTCTGTTTACGCAGGAATAATAGCTCAACAGCGATGGATTCTAAATCTCCATGATGGCCAAGATTTGAAGGAGTAAAGCAGTTAAGAAAAATAATTAGCTTTCTGGCTTTGGTATTTCGAGAGCCCTTCACACACGGAGAGAGCAAGAGAGCAGCGGCCCGTTTGTTGTTGTTGTTTGCTTGTACAAAAAAATTCTCACCTCACATAAGGCAGATTCTTTACCACTCAGCGGTAAAACTGGAGGAATCGCACTGCTTCTTGAATGCCTACAAGCGGTGTGTGTGTGTGTGTGCGTGCGTGCACACGGAGAAGAGGTTTTGTTCGATATTGGTAATTTATTCCTAATAAATACTGATATTAACCAGGCTTGGGTGGGATAAATATATGAGCTGTACACAGCAGAGCCGGGATTTGCAGGGCTTGCAGACAACCAACCGGCCTTGTCCACTCACTGCTCTTCACTAATGCCGGCTGCGTTTCTGTCAACAAATCTTTCCAGGGCAAAGGGGGCACACTGGGGGAGGGGGGGGCTTTACAGCCTTTCTGTGGGGAAGGTAAAGTCTCGGCGTAGCCAGAAAAGTGAGCCAAGTGGTGGCTGCCCAAAGGCCTGGCATGTGCAGTGCAGCTGGAGCCGTGGCCAGGTTGAGATCTCCTTGCGGCTCATTACATCCTTGAGGCTCAATTTGCCCTGGGGACTCGACTGAGCCACTGCAAGTAGCAGACTTGCCCTGGGCCACTGCGAGTAGCAGAGTGCTGGACTAGATGGACTCTGGTCTGATCCAGCAGGCTAGTTCTTATGTTCTTATGTTCTTATGACTATTTCATCCTTATTTCGTTTTGTAAGCGCCCTTTGTAATCTACAAGGTGGTAGAAAAATATAAAAATATTCTGGCTAAATCGACTGACTAAATCCACAAATTATTCTTTCCCCAACCTGTATTCCGGTACCTTTAGAAAAAATATATATATTCTTTTTTGAGGTGGTCCCAGCTAATCAGGAATTACATAAGCAATGCAATGAGACATCTGGGTACCTGACCAAGGCACGGGTGTAACACAGAACTAGAACAGGAAGCAATGCCCTTACTTGGAATAGTCTTCCTATTGAGCCCACACAGACCTTCAGGGCTGAGGAATTCAAAAAGCCAAACCAGAGTAAGACTAATGCTTCCTGTTGCTACTCTGGGGAGTGGGGGAGAGCAATCCTGTCCCATTATCAGCCGTTGTATTTTCAGGATGCAGAAAGGAAGTGTTCTGCAATTGGATGCTGATGAGTGAGAAGGCTGTGAAGAGGTTCAGGGTAGGGTTGAAGGGCAGGGAGTTGGACTGTACCACCACTGCAGCACATTCCTGGGGACTCATCCCGCCACTTCAGAGCACGACACCAAGCACAGGGTGATCGGAGGCCGAGAGCAATAAACTTGTCTCCACAGTAATACATCTGATGTCCATATGCAAAACTCGACAAATGTTTAGTAGTCCAAGGTGATAGTGTGGTTTGTAATCTGTTTCGATAGTATTTGGATGTAGCAGTGTTGTTAACGTGAGGGGGGTGGAGGAGTACTTTTTCACAGCCTGTCTGTTAACTTCGGGGTGACATTCAGGATACTTTTTTGCAGCCTGTTTGTGAACTTTGGGGTGACATGCACCATATTTCCTCACAGCCTGTCTGTGGACTGATGGGTTTGTTTTCAAATAGGTTCACGTGTGTTGTGGAGGGTGGTGGTAGAGTGCAGTTGGTGAAGGACATGAAGCTGGTGGTGTTGAACTGTCACGCTTAGAATGTTTGTGCAGCATGTCTTTGGACTGAGCAGTTGGTTTGCCCTTGGAATTTTCACGCAGATGGCCAGAGATGAGCAGTGAAAACAGTAAATAGGTAATAAATCGAGGGAAAGTGAATATTTTGGGAAATCCTTTCTTAGTGAGCACCTGGAGTACGTAAGGAACAGGTGTGCCAAATTTCATGTGTGTGGCTTCGGCGGTTTTTGAGTTCTGTTGATGAGTCAGTCAGTGAGTCAGTCAGTGTCAGTCAGTCAAGTATTTATTGTTTGAGCGAGTCAGTCAGTGGTATTTCACGTTTATATATACAGATTCTCAAATGTCCAGAAGAGGGAGGTTTTGGCAAACTGAATTCCGTCTACAATCTACCCATCCCAAAGCAGTCTAAACTCATACATATATAAACACCAAAACACATAATCCAGCTCTTCTTGCACACAGTTCCACCTCTCCCCACCGGGCTATTAATTCAGGAGTCAACACAGGACGCTGGGCCCAGACAGGCAGCATCTGAGGGCTGACCACCAGAGCTTATTTCATTATTCACACTGAGCTCAAAATGCAGGCACCCAGCCACCTAGAAAAGTTCAATAATGAAAAGGATGAAAGACACACACACTCCCGGAATGGGAAAACGCAGGCATTTATGGACTTTCTGGGGTGCCTGCAAATATTTTAAAGAAAAAAAGAAAAGGAAGGAGGCAGCCGCGGGGGGGGGGGGGGGGGGGGGTGTCGCTGTGCCCTCACTGGGCAAAAGGCCCCTTTGCACGCTGTCCCTTTGAGCCTTTTGAGGCAACTTCTAAATTATTTAGCAGCATATAATTTAGAAGAGAGAGAGAGAGAGATGGAAGATGATGGCATCAGCCAAGGGAAGCTGGCAAGGAGAGGAAGCCTGCTGGTGACATTTGCACTATCTCCACGGCACCCAAGTGGGGCCATTTGAAATCGAACCGTCTCTGGCAACAATGGCCCTCCGGTTCACCAGGCCTCTTCAGGTCAAATTTACATATAAAAGAACGGCCGCTGTGAAGCTATTGCGCTCCAGTGTTTCCATTTCTGACCCGTGGTGAGCTGGGGAGAGGATAGGTCACTGGCAAGTGGAAAGAACCAACTGAGACCCCATTAATTTTTCAGGGATTCTCAAGGCTCTGGCCTTTTCAAACTTGGCGAGAGAGAGGAAAACGGCAGAAAATTATTCCCATTATGAGCCTCTCGCTCTCTCCGTTCTCCCCCCTTTTGCACTGTTATTGTCAAAACAGGGTTTCCTTCCTCTGAACTTATCCCGTGGCTCAATTAGGAACGAAGCAGCAGCACCTTCCTAGAGGGGGAAGGAACACCGGAGAAGCGTCTGACACACGAGAGGTTTCTCTCTGTGGCACGATTGTGGGGAATTTATTTCCGTTGTAAACCATTATGTGCCAATCCTTCGAATCAATCTTACGACTCAAGAGCACCAAAAGCATTTTCTGCCTAATAGGCTCCGAAACTCCGTTGCCAATGCAAAGCCGAGCAAACGTTAGCTGAAAACGTCTTTATAAATCTCCTGCTACACATTTTTCATGCAGC
The DNA here is from genome assembly GCF_021028975.2 of Sphaerodactylus townsendi. Taxonomy (NCBI): domain Eukaryota; kingdom Metazoa; phylum Chordata; class Lepidosauria; order Squamata; family Sphaerodactylidae; genus Sphaerodactylus; species Sphaerodactylus townsendi. The sequence goes on along the minus strand of NC_059440.1, from coordinate 2,901,996 downwards.
TGCTTTGAAAAGGAGCCCAGCTGCAAGGAACCGGGGGAGGGGGGCTGCAAGGAGGAGAGATAGCAGGTTGGGAAGGTCCTCATCTTTGAAGCCATGGCCAGCGGGGAATGGGGGGGGGGGGTTGTGTCCCCTGAACAGCCCTTCCTTCTTCAGAAACCATTTACTGCCATGAACAGCCACTGACAAAGCTGTCCGTTGCCTCCTAGTCTGGACCAGAATAGTTCTGAAAATTATGCCCACTAACAACAGCTGGCAATAACTTGCATCTTTGTATTGTTAATTGTGCCCATGTAACGACGGCTCAGTTGAATCTCTGGCCCACCAATTACTACACTGTCTCAGATTCAAGGAAATCAGATCCAAGTATGTGAATCTTACTCCTTTACATTTACCCCATCTCCCCGATTTAATTAGATTACGCTACTTGTTGGACAACCCTGATCCTTCTCTCTGTATGATAGTGGCAGACTTTCTCCTGGAAATTACCAAATGCCAGTATATTTCCTTCGACCTAACATTTATGTCCTGTATTGTATATGCTTTTTAATCCGGTTTTTATTATTGTTGTACTGTTGTCTATGCCAACAAAGGCTTGCTTCTGACTATAGATCTTTGTATTGTTGTAGGCTTTCACGGCCGGAATCACTGGGGTGCTGGGTGGTTTCCGGGCTGTATGGCCGTGTTCTAGTGGCATTTTCTCCTGATGTTTTGCCTGCATCTGTGGCTGGCATCTTCAGAGGATCCTCATGATGCCCGACACAGATGCAGGCAAAACATCAGAATAAAATGCTACTAGAACACGGCCACACAGCCCGGAAACCACACAGCACCCCAACTTGTATCTTCATTTGTCCAGGGTGGGCACTTCCCGGCCACCAATGGGGGATGGGGGCGGGGCTTTCAGCTCCCAATTGGAAAACTATTGGAGATTTGGGGGTGGAGCCAGGAGGAGAGCAGGGAACTCACCCCTTTAGTCTGGAGATGAGCTGTACTTCCAGGGTATCCCCAGGCCCCACCTGGAGGTTGGCATCCCTAGTCCTGTGACTGTTGGAGAAGCTAATGGGTGTTGACAGGTGAACTGTTGATCTGCTTCATTTCATTCAGGGCCAACTTCAAGGTGGGGCAAGCATCCACACACGCAGCCTGGCCAGAGTCCCGCCCCTGAGGAAAGATGTTCAGCCCATCCATTTTGACCAGCAATTGTAGATTGCCCAACACGTTTTGTATTGTTGTCTGGCTTCTGGGACAGTCTCCCATTTCGTGCTGTGAAAAGATGCCCAGAGAGAGCAGAGCAGATACCCAAGAGCAGTGGCGTATCTGCCCAGGGACGTGGGGTAACCCATGTCTCCAGGCACAAGCTACCTGGTCACTTGGGGGAGCGCAAAATTGGGGCACCCAGGTGGCCAGAAAGTCAGCCTCTCTCCGGGAAGCACAGCGCAGGCCAGAGAAGAAGAAGAAGAGTTTGGATTTATATCCCCCCTTTCTCTCCTGCAGGAGACTCAAAGTGGCTTACAATCTCCTTGCCCTTCCCCCCTCACAACAAACACCCTGTGAGGTGGGTGGGGCTGAGAGAGCTCCGAGAAGCTGTGACTAGCCCAAGGTCACCCAGCTGGCATATGTGGGAGTGCACAGGCTAATCTGAATTCCCCAGATAAGCCTCCACAGCTCAGGCGGCAGAGTGGGGAATCAAACCCGGTTCCTCCAGATTAGATACACGAGCTCTTAACCTCCTATGCCACTGTTCAGGTGCTATAGAAATGGGGCCAGATGAAAGTCAAAGGGAGAGAAACGGCAAATGAAGTCTTTCCCCTAGTGCTCACACCTTTTTGTTGGCCCCTTGCTTGAAAATTGAACCTGAAGGCATTGCCCAGTGCACACCAGAGAGCAATTTGGGCCTCTTTTGTAAGCTACTATGGTTTTTATCGAAGGGACTTGAAAGGAGCAAACAGCCAGAACTTCTTGCATTTGCTCCTGCGCAAACGGAAAGGCTGAATGCTTTTTGTGAAGAAAGTGCCAAGAGGTGAAGCTTATAAGCTCTGAACCAAGTTTCACAATGGAGGTTTAAAGCCCCAGGATGGAGGCGGAGGAGAGAAGAGGGGGAAGGATCATCTTTGGCTTGTGTTAATGCAGCCAATTTCGCTTTGGGTGCAGTCACAGCCAATGGAGACCCATTGTTGTCCTGAAAGCACCACCATTTCTGCCCATCCCACAATATCCTCTCGGCTGACATGCTCCTCTGACTCCACTTGAATGAAGAGCTTACAGGAATGACAAAAGCTATTATCAGATGCTACAATTGTGTATGTCGACAACCTAGCAGCAGGCTACCAGATGCACGTGGTCTTTGTGTTGTGTGAACAGGAGAAAGGCATGTATAACCTCAGCCCCCAGGAGCATGAAAAATGGTGCATATCATAGCTGCATGTTCATGGCAAAGACATGTTGGCTTATTTTTATCAGATAATGGACCTCTCTTGTCTCCCCATGTAAACCCAAAGGAGCAGCAGTGGCGTAGGAGGTTAAGAGCTCGTGTATCTAATCTGGAGGAACCGGGTTTGATTCCCAGCTCTGCCACCTGAGCTGTGGAGGCTTATCTGGGGAATTCAGATTAGCCTGGGCACTCCCACACACGCCAGATGGGTGACCTTCGGCTAGTCACAGCTTCTCGGAGCTCTCTCAGCCCCACCCACCTCACAGGGTGTTTGTTGTGAGGGGGGAAGGGCAAGGAGATTGTCAGCACCTTTGAGTCTCCTGCAGGAGAGAAAGGGGGGATATAAATCCAGACTCCTCCTCCTCCTCCTGTTTACAGCACTGCTCTAGCTCACTTGACTTTATCCTCAATACAGCAGACCAGTGAAGCAGGCTAGGCTGAGAGAGAGGAGGCTGGCCCAAGGTCGCCTAGCCAGTGAGGACACAGATCTGGGCTTCCCAGATTGCCACAACCTGCCAGCTCTCGGCGCACACTGTCCCTTCTCACACAACGCAGCAACCGCACAGCGGAAGACCGGGAGGGATGTAGTATCCGAAGAGTGGACTGAGAGCACCTAAAGGATGATCAGAGCCTCTGAAAACCTCGGTGGCAGGAAGGAAATCGAGAGGAAACAGTGGCAAAAAATCCCCCGTGGCCTCTTTAGAAGGCTTGATTTTTTTTTATCCATCAGCATCTTTTATATACTTATTAAAATTTAAGATACTGAGCCACTGACCCCTGTAATTTCTCAATTGTTCAAATCGGGAAGACGGGCTTGACTAATTATGAGGGAACAGCTGTTAGAAAGGACCTTGAGCTCAGCAAGGAAAACAGCAGTGAAAGGCTGCCTGGATACCAAGATCTGAAGACAGCATTTCCACCATCAGCACCATCCTGCTTTAAAAGAAGTTCAGAAGTTAATTACACAGAATCTCTCAGAGGGCTGCACACGAGCAAACAATTTCCAGGGCCAAATGAGTGGCAGCCCCAGGAACACACACACAGAACCTTTGCAGATTTCACCTTCATTTGTTTGCGCTTTTGCCGAGATTATCACGGCTCTCAACTCCGGGCAAAAAGAAACAGGGACCGGAGGGCCATATATCATTTGGTCAGTGGGGATCATAAGAACATGAGAACGTAAGAACAAGACAGCTGGATCAGACCAGAGTCCATCTAGTCCAGCTCTCTGCTACTCGCAGTGGCCCACCAGGTGCCTTTGGGAGCTCACGTGCAGGATGTGAAAGCAATGGCCTTCTGCGGCTGCTGCTGCTCCTGAGCACCTGGTCTGCTAAGGCATTTGCAATCTCAGATCAAAGAGGATCCAGATTGGTAGCCAGAGATCGACTTCTCCTCCATAAATCTGTCCAAGCCCCTTTGAAAGCTATCCAGGTTAGTGGCCATCACCACCTCCTGTGGCAGCATATTCCAAACACCAATCACACGTGAAGAAGTGTTTCCTTTTATTAGTCCTAATTCTTCCCCCCAGCATTTTCAATGAATGCCCCCTGGTTCTAGTATTGTGAGAAAGAAAGAAAAATGTCTCTCTGTCCACATTTTCTACCCCATGCATAATTTGATAGACTTCAGTCATATCCCCCCTCAGACGTCTCCTCTCCAAACTAAAAAGTCCCAAACGCTGCAGCCTCTCCTCATAGGGAAGGTGCTCCAGTCCCTCAATCATCCTTGTTGCCCTTCTCTGCACTTCTTCTATCTCCTCAATATCCTTTTAGAGATGTGGGGACCAGAACTGAACACAGTACTCCAAGTGCGGTCACACCACTGCTTTATATAAGGGCATGACAGTCTTTGCAATTTTATTATCAACTCCTTTCCTAATGATCCCCAGCATAGAGTTTGCCTTTTTCACAGCTGCCATGCATTGAGTTGACATTCTCATGGAACTATCAACTAAGACGCCCAAATCCCTTTCCTGGTCTGTGACTGAGAGCACTGACCCCTGTAGGTCACTGATCGCCCAGAAGACGTCCTCCAGCTCAGAGGGAGAACGTCCTGCCACATGGGAAGTTGCACTCCTGTGTTTTGAAAGCAGCAGAAAGGAAAACTAGGCCTGGGTATGATGGAGCACAACTGAAACTCCCCTTCCTCAGCCAGCTGTCCACGTTAATTGGGACCAATAAAAATGCTACCGGCAGTAGGACCTCAAGTGAGAAACCATTCACTTGGAAACTCTTGAGTGTTGCTTCGGAGTCACGTTGCAACAGGTGTGACGCAACTTCTAAAAGATTCCTTCTAAATTTTTGTTGTTGTTTGCTTGCAAACCTGCAATTTTGTCAGCTTTTCTTTGGAACAACCAACAGAAGGAAAGTATTGAAACCCCAAAGGCATCTTGACAGTGGCTGCCAGCTATCTCAAACCAAAACTGCTGTGCTACCTGGGCAACAGAGAATCAACAGAGAGCTCCGCTGGGATGTGTGCCTCCCCTTGGGCAAAGTTACTCTGCCTAATTGCAATGGACAGCTGCTGCCAGGAAAACACCATCCCATCCAGCCACCCATGGGAGCCACAGACGGCCACACTTCTCCCGCAACAACGCTCCTTCCAAAATGGCAGAGAAACAAAGAGAATCCCTGCCACTTTTTATGCCTACAAGTCTACCACTGAGAGTAGGATTGCACTTCGCAAGAAGTAACGCATATATTTTCGTTGGTCTCTTTTCATCTTCGAGTTGGGACAAGATTAACTATTATTTTTTGTCATTAAAGAACACAATCTTCGGGAGTGTTCCTTGGGCAGACAATTACGTGAGAAATACTACAGAATGAAGGAACCTCCTCAGAAAGGACGAGAGGAAGAAGAGAATAACCAGGGGCAATATATCCCAGACCAGACACATCAGACTGAGGAGGAGGAGGAGGGGAAGAGTTTGGATTTATATCCCCCCTTTCTCTCCTGCAGGAGACTCAAAGGGGCTGACAATCTCCTTGCCCTTCCCCCCTCACAACAAACACCCTGTGAGGTGGGTGGGGCTGACAGAGCTCCGAGAAGCTGTGACTAGCCCAAGGTCACCCAGCTGGCATGTGTGGGAGTGCACAGGCCAATCTGAATTCCCCAGAGAAGCCTCCACAGCTCAGGCGGCAGAGCTGGGAATCAAACCTGGTTCCTCCAAATTAGATACATGAGCTCTTAACCTCCTACACCACTGCTGACTGAGACCCAAAGATGCCAGCATCCAGAGGATGGGCAACTAAACATTCCTGGTTATTGGAAATCGCTGAACAACCCTACAAACATTATTTTATTTGCATCCCACCCATCATCCATAGAGCTCAGGATGGCAAAGGTGAAGCGGGTGAGGTTTCATGGCTTTGAACTAAGTTTCCGAACAAGCGCTCGGTTCAACTGGTCTACAGTTAGGACACGTGGAGCTTCCTTTTTCAACAGTATGTTGATTCTGCAAATAATTCTTCCATTGGCTGACTTAAGACTAACCGCATGGACTGAACCCTCAACTTCTTAAATCAAAAATCTACTCTCTAGGTTTAATACTTGAAGATCTCTGTATGCTGTCACCCAGAGAGATTCTGCAAACCTTAGAAAGCAGACTTCTAGGAATACCATATCTTGTTGGGCCAAGCAAATAAATCATGCTCACTCCTTTCTGTCAGAATAGTACCAGAACAGGGGCACTTAGCCAAATATCTTGAACTATTAACTGAACCCCAACAGAGACGGATTATTACAAGGGCCAGATGCAATACTTTCCCATCGGCCATTGAAAAAGGGTCGCTACCTATCTATCCCTCTCCAGGATCGGGTCTGTCCACACTGTAAAAACCAAGTGGAGACTCTTGCTCACGTTATACTTGACTTTCCAAGATATGTGGGTATTAGGAATTTCTCTCCCGGGCAGGTCTTAGACAAATCTGAAAGAGACTCTGACAACTCTGTTGTGGAGCTTTTGTTAAATAACACAGAGGAAAAAGTAGCAAGATTTCTTTTACAAGTGACACAATTTTCTAAGTAACGTCCAATGCTAGATACAGTTTATCTGTCTGCGTTTTGAATGTACTTTTGATTTGTACTTCAGAAATGTCTGTAATGCTCTGGAGCCTATTTTAATATGCCTAATAAAGGTTGTTGTATTGGAATTGGACTGAACTCTCTTTCAAATGCTGGCTGACATATTCAAGATTCCAATTTCTAATGTCCTCTAAGGAAGATGAACATATACCAGTGGTGGCGAACCTTTGGCACTCCAGATGTTATGGTCTACAATTCCCATCAGCCCCTGCCAGCATGGCCAATTGGCCATGCTGGCAGGGGCTGATGCGAATTGTAGTCCATAACATCTGGAGTGCCAAAGGTTCACCACCACGGACATATACACATATACATATACAGCTGCCTTATATCAAAGCAGACCACTGATCCATCTCACTTGGAACTGGCGATTCTGAGGAGGAGCGACTCTCAGGGGCCCCCTCTGCTATCCAAGATCCTGCTGACCCAGACATGCCAGCAGTGGAACTTGAGATCTCCTGTACACAAAGCAGGCACATGCCAAACAGGACCACTTATGAAAGTCTGTCAAACTAGAAGGGGATGAACTGAGGCCATTCCTGCGCAGTTCTGCCCATTACGTTCAGAAGTCCCCCATTTTAAGAGGCCATTTCTCAAAACACAAGGCAAGAGATCCCGCTCCACTTAAGATGGCTTCAAAATAAAACTGAACAAGTGATTGTAAGGGAGAGACAGGAAGGTAACATGACAGACAGCATTTCACATGGCCCCTGCTGAACCTTTACCCCATTTGACACATAGATTTTTCCCACGCAACTCCACTCTCCACCCTGCATTACTATTATTTCTGGAGATGGCAAAATAATGCTTTATTGACTCACTCAAACACACCACTGCAAGAGAAGCGTGGGCAGTTCTTTACGCTGCCCTTCTGGCGCACGGCGATGCTCATTTTAGATCCCTACATTTTCAACACTGATGAAATTCATGGTTTACTTGGAAGTATCAGAACAGTCGACCGAAAGATGAGAAAAGGAAGGCGGGCGGTTCGTTCACGTTATTTCAACAGAACAGAGTCCTGTGTTCTCAACGCCCCACATTTAAAAACCAAGAAGGCAAAAAAAAAAAAAAAACCGTTGCCCAAGTTTGCCTCAAAAGGAGGGGAGCAGTGGTGGGATCCAAAACTGTTAGTAACAGGTTCCCATGGTGGTGGGATTTAAACTGTGGCGTAGAGCCAATGGGGCTGGGCGGGGCACAACGGGGGCGTGGTCACACATTCTGTGGGCGGGGCATTCCTGGGCGGGGCTGTGGCAAGGACGCAGCCGCTGCGCCGGTCCTTGGGCAGGAAACAAATGCATGCAGACGCAGGCTGCCATGCACACCGGTGCACCTTCTGCTAGACTGCTTCAAGTTCTGCGTGCTACTGCCGAGAGGAGGGGCGTAACTAAGGCAAAAATCACGTGGCCAAATCACCAATTAGTAACCCCCTCTCGGCACACACAAATAATTAGTAACCTACTCTCGGGAACCTGTGAGAACCTGCTGGATCCCACCTCCGGAGGGGAGTCAGATGGAGCTGAACAGGAAGTGTGTGATGGGGGGGGGCGGGAAGGAGGATAGAGAGACGCAGAGAGACAGAGTTCGAAGGTTCCACAGTTTGCAAGCCATCATTTCAGCCCTTCCTTCAAGTCAGCACCTGTCACCGGGTGGATGGATATAGTCCAACTGTGGCCACAACGAAGAACCTCAAATGCCGCAGTTTCCCTTCTGCTCCCGACTGACCTCTAATTGCTCCAGATCCTGATAAAACCAGTGCCAAAGAAGGGTCCGCGGGATTAGCCTCGTGGCACTGGCAACGTGGCACTCGTGCCAGCACCGATTGTTTCCAAGGGGCCTGTGCATTGTTGGCTTAATCTGGGAATGGAACTTGGACCCCAGGGGGCTAGAATAGCAGGACTGGAATGAAAACTATTTTAATGCTGCGGAGCACAGACTGTTTGGCTTTTATAGCAGGAATGCTGGTGGAGCGTCTGAGGGAGGTGGGGGCACACAGTAGCCAACAGACGAAGGAAAGTCACACAGCTGCTCAACCCAAAAGGCGGCTTCACACGGCTCACGGAGGCACCGGCCGACCCTCCCTTCCCCCGGGCGGGCGCAGCTGGTCTGGGAAAGAACCTCTCCAAGGGCTCTAAAGCACTTACCGCTGAGCCATTACTACTGTTAGCACGCTTTTATCTAGACCAGACCTGGGCATTATACGGCCCGCGGGCCACATCCGGCCCGCCGGATGACCCTGACTGGGCCCCCTGCCATGCTGGGGAGCGAGGAGCCTTTGAGAGCCCTGCAGAAGCCGGTTGCCTTGGCTGCCAGTTTCTGCAGGGCTTTCAAAAGCGCTTCGCCCCCCTGCCTTTTGGCCCGGCCCTCCACAATATTTTCTGTTTCTTATGCAGCCCCATGGAAAAAATAATTGCCCACCCCTGATCTAGACTTTCTTCCAAGGAGCTTATCGGGCAAACGGTGCTCTCCACTCTCTCCTTCAACCCTCACCGCAATTCTGGAGGCTGAGAGGAAGAGCTACCGGCCCCCAGCCAACAAGCAAGCTTTGAGCCAAAATCACCTGGCCCTCTAACGACGATGACATCCCACTGCCCGCGTTCTGACAGAAAGCCCCGAGAAGGCCGAAAGGCTGCCCAAGGGCAGAGGATTTTTCAGGGCACCCACAAAACAAGGCCTTGGCCCAACACCATCCAACATGCTTGAAGGGGCCTGATCCCGAATCAGACCCCCGAGAACGACTCCGGCTGGCCATGGCTCTGCAGGGTCTTTCACCTCATCTTCTGCTTCGCCCTTTTAACTGGAGGTGCAGGGGGGAGAGAACCCGAGGCCTTCTGCATACCAAACAGATGCTCCATCACTGAGCCACGGCCCCTCTTTGGCAACCGTTGACCCATCCCCTGCCTTGCTCCCCTGGCCCGAAGAAGAAGAAGAAGAAGAAGAAGAAGAAGAAGAAGAAGAAGAAGAAGAAGAAGAAGAAGAAGAAGAAGAAGAAGAAGAAGAAGAAGAAGAAGAAGAAGAAGAAGAAGAAGAAGAAGAAGAAGAAGAAGAAGAAGAAGAAGAAGAAGAAGGAGGAGGAGGAGGAGGAGGAGGAGGAGGAGGAGGAGGAGGAGGAGGAGGAGGAGGAGGAGGAGGAGGAGGAGGAGGAGGAGGAGGAGGAGGAGGAGGAGGAGGAGGAGGAGAAAAGAGGAGGAGGAGGAGTTTGGATTTATATCCCCCTTTCTCTCCTGCAGGAGACTCAAAGGGGCTGACAATCTCCTTGCCCTTCCCCCCTCACAACAAACACCCTGTGAGGTGGGTGGGGCTGAGAGAGCTCCGAGAAGCTGTGATTAGCCCAAGGTCACCCAGCTGGCGTGTGTGGGAGTGCCCAGGCTAATCTGAATTCCCCAGAGAAGCCTCCACAGCTCAGGCGGCAGAGCAGGGAATCAAACCCAGTTCCTCCAGATTAGATACACGAGCTCTTAACCTCCTACGCCACTGCTGCTGCTCAACCTCCTACGCCACTGCTGCTGCTCAGATTAAGAGCCATGCAGGCCATACAGTCACACAGAGAGCAGCAGATCCCTCTTGACCAGAAGGAAGCCGCCCCATCAAGGTCTATTGACTTGGAAACCTCACAACAACTCTGCAAGGTAGGCTGGGCTGAGCGAAATGACCAGTGCAAGGTGAACTTTACAACCAAGTAGGGATTTGACTGCAGGTCTAACTTTGTCTAACTCTCAAATTGCCACCCCTTGCTCATATGCATTGGTTCATGGCCAGTGAACAAGCGTCCCCACCAAATGCAAGTTTCCCCACAGCTGAAATGCCAGAAGGGCTCTGCATATAGACATTGCCTTCTATCTATCTTCCCAACAAAGCTGAGGGTTTCAAGATGTTTAATGCCCTCCTCCAGCCCTTCAGATGCCAGCGACAATATCATAGGACCATGGTGGCGAACCTTTGGCACTCCAGATGTTATGGACTACAATTCCCATCAGCCCCTGCCAGCATGGCCAATTGGCCATGCTGGCAGGGGCTGATGGGAATTGTAGTCCATAACATCTGGAGTGCCAAAGGTTCGCCACCACTGTCATAGGACAACAGCAACTCCCTCTTGGATATATTAACCTAGATTCTCAGAAATTCCACCAAGCTTGTCCAGAGAACATTTAATGAGCATGTCTGATCCAGCTAGTTGAGTACACTTTTTATTAAAGACTGTTGTGACCGTGTTCCCCGCTGTGGAGCCACAGTGACCGAATTCCAGATGAAGGCAGACCTTTGCACCAAGTTCCACTCAGTGGTCGGCACCGAACACAGTTTGCGTCAGGAGCCGTGCGAAGGATGCAGCTGAGGAGCAGGTAATCGTACAACAGATGCATGTCTGGTTGGTTGCAGAGCACTGTTCTCTCTCTCTTTCTTAAACAACAGAGGAAGGGAGAAGTCGCCCAGCCATAAGGGTCACATCAAAAATCCATCACGAGCTATAGATCTGCAGCTCATTTGCATATTTTCAATTTGTATATCATTTGCATATAGAGAACAGGAAGGGACAGGAAGATGCTTGCCAATCTCACACGCTGACTTTAGGGCACGTTAGTAGAGAAAAAAATGTAATCTAGAAGGGGACACCAACGTTCACACCAGAGCAGGGTATGTATTTGTTACAAACTGGAACTGAAACAGTGAGCAGGCATATAGTTTTCCCTTTTAGACATATAAGGAAACAGGAAAAGAAGCGTGCTCATATTAACCTCAGAACTTGCTCTCCGCCCACTCCCAGAATGGAGAATATTCCACTGGAAGGCTGACTGGTGGCTATTTTTAGGGACGAGGGGAGAGGGTTAGGGTTAGGGTTAGGGGGAGGATGCAGTGAAAAAAACTGTCATGAGCTGAAGCTGAAACATCTGACTGGGAGAAAAGGCATGGCAAAGATGAATATAACGAGGCCTAGTTTGCTACCATAACCTGGATTGAGGTTCTCGTGTATCCTCGGATCTCAGAAGCTAAGCAGGGCTGACCCCGGCAAGTATTTGGACAGGAGACCTCCAAGGAATACCAGAGTCATGATGCAGAGGCAGCCAAAGGCAACCCAGCTCTGGATGCCTTGAAAACTCTACAAGGTCGCCATGGCTGTTTCCGCACGGCCACGCTGGGGGTTGGGTCGGCGTACATGATGCCGACCCAACCCCCCCCCCCCCCGGGACTGTTTGCACGAACGGTCCTGGTAACGAAAGGGAAGACAGCCCCGCGAAGCGCTGTCGCCCTATTGACCTACCTTCTCTGCAACTGTCCGGCGCGTTGCCGAGGCCAGGGGATACACCCCCTGCCCTGCGTGACCGCTCTGGAGTCGCAGGGCGGGGGGGGGGGCGTGTCCCCAGGCCTCGGCAACGCGCCGGACGGTGGCAGAGAAGGTAGGTCAATCAGGCAAAGGGGGGAGGGATGGCGCCTTCCAGCCTCGAGAAGAGAGGTGGGAAAATGGCGGCTTCGAAGCCCCCCATGCGAACAGCTCCCTGGGGACGGCGTTTTTGCCATCCCCAGGGCGCTGTATTTTGCCCGTGTGGAAAGGGCCCATAAGTCAGATGTGACTTGGTGGTCAAAAAAATTGTTCTGGTTCCAAGAATCCGCCCTCAAACAAGAGGCTTCAGAGGACTGTCCGGATAAGACAGAAGGGCCTCCTGCCAACCTGTGACATTCCGGTACCTTCGTGGCTCTAGAAGACTGGCTGTCACAGTTTAAAGCAACACCATATAAAGAGGTGGGACGTCCAGCAACGTGAAGTAGCCGAGATTCACAAGCGTGTGCCTATTTTCACCTGTGAAAAGTTGGTGGACATGTGGACATACTTATTGACTTAATTTATACATGTGGACTTAATGTACACACTGCCTTCCTCCCCAGTGGGCACCGAAAGTGGTTTATATCATTCTCCTCTCATCCATTTATTATCCTCACAACAATCCTGTGAGATAGGTTAGGCTGAGCGAGTGTGCAATTAACTTAAGGTCGTCCTGGGTTTCCCAGAACCTAGTCCATCACTCTAACCCCATGGTGGCGAACCTTTGGCACTCCAGATGTTATGGACTACAATTCCCATCAGCCCCTGCCAGCATGGTCAATTGGCCATGGTTCACCACCACTGCCCACTACACCACACTGGCTTTCTGAAGCTGGAGGGCAAGTTTATGCAGAGCTTCATTAAGATGGGACACAAAGAAATGCTCACATATGCACAGAGATTCTGGGATTCTGAAGTCACTTTTACATGCTCACTCTGACACAAAGCTTGTTTTCTCTTCCAAGTTTGCCCAAGACCTTTGTGTTTCCTTACTCCAGAGCCCCCCACATGAAATCAATCAGCCAAACCTGACCTCGAGGAGGGACAAGGGGAGAGAAACCTGCCTAGCAAAGAAGCTCTCTTCTTTTTACAAACAATGAAAAAGGCAAGCTTTTGTCCCCAGAAAGTTCACACAAAGTCATACATCACACCAGATGGCATGTTTACTCCTGAAGCCTGCGAAATGCAGCAGCTGGTCTCAAAGGGTTTCAGAAACTAGGAGCCAACAAGGAATTTTCATTAACAACTTGGAGCAGAAATCAATGTGTCCCCGGCCCCATCTCATGTTATTTCAAGGGGGGTGGGGGGTGGGCAGAGGACTGAGAAACACACAATGCAAATGGCTTCTGGTCTGAAGCCAACCTGTCCTACACATTCACTGCTTCCTCCTCCTCCTCCTCCTCCTTTTATAACACAAATTATTTTTTCAAAGCTTTAACTGTCCCCAATGAATTATCTGCACAGGCAGCAAAAGCCCCCTTGTTCATTCATTTTGCACCTCTCCATTGTTAGCAAGGTAATACCACCTCAGAGATAAAGCCTCCGCATGACTTGAAGGAGATAACGGGAGCTGCTACCGAGACAAATCACAGATAAAAATCCAAAAGACCAATGATCCAGACCAGCGGTCCATCTACGGTGTTCATTCCGAGACCCATTTCGGGCCTAGGCTGACATTCTGTGAAGAGCAGTACGAGCACCAGACGCTGTCTGGGAGGCACAAGACCATGACAGCGGGATCCCGGCCAGCAGCCACTCCCCAGGTTTTAAAATGAAGGACTGGATTTCTTTGTCGGGGGTGAAACGCTTTTCTGTCAAATCTGGATGACCTCCTCGGCCTCTGTTGTCCAGCTGGGGCCAAGAGATCTTCTGGAATTTCAACCACAGAAATCAGTTTGCCAGGAGGAAATGGCTGCTTTGGATGGTGACCCCTCTAGCACCGTGATGACCTTCTCTATGCTCTACCCGCAAATCTCCAGGAATTCAGCAACCTCAGGTCTAGCCCAACAGTTCAGATCTGCCTCAAAGTTTCAGAGGGTTGCCATGTTTGATTCCAGTCCAGCAGCACTTTAGAGACTCCCACTGAGTCAAACAAGAACATTGTGCTCCCCTTCATTCCTCAGTATCAATCCAGCAGCTGGCAAGATAGCCACATATCTATAGCCATGGTGGCGAACCTTTGACATTCCAGATGCTATGGACTACAATTCCCATCAGCCCCTGCCAGCATAGCCAATTGGCCATGCTGGCAGGGGATGATGGGAATTGTAGTCCATAACATCTGGAATGCCAAAGGTTCGCCACCCCTGACCTATGGCATCTTGCTGATCCTAGGCAACATTGGGTCCTCACCAGAGCCAGATGCAACGTTTTTTTCTCCAGCCTTGCTACAGGGTCGGTTTGGGAATTCTCCTCTTTTGGACAGAGTGTGTCCACATTTCTGCCCAACTTGCATTGGACACACCTTGTTCTACTGCCCAAAATATAAGCCTCTCAGGGAAGCCTTATTGTCACAGTTTATACGCAACTGCTCGCCTGAAGCTGGCACCGTAAAAATACTCAACAGCAACGATCCCTGGATGCTGGGGAACACAGCCCACTCAGTATTTGCTGCAGAGGAGGCGGCGGCGAGGCGACGCAGCTGAGGCTCGTCGAGCCGTCAGCTGGGCGCGGCAGCGAGTCGGGGAACGCCCCAGAAGCCCCTGCGAGGGCTTATAAGGCGGGGACGGATGGGCAGGCGAGGCTTGGCACAACGGGGTGTGGGAGGGAGTTGTGGAAGGTAGAAGGGAAGGAGCGGGGCAAGAGGAAGGAGGAAGCGGGGGAAAAGGAGTCTGGGGGGTAGCGAGGAGTCGACTTGGCGGAGTGGGGAGATGAAGAGGAGAGAGAGAGAGAGAACGGAGAGGCGAACAAGGAGTGGAACGGGGAGGGAGGAAAGCAAGAGGAGAGGAGGAAGGAAGGAGGAGAGGCTGAACGGGAACGACACCCGGGGACAGGCCACTGACAGTTGGCGAGGGGGTCGTTTACGCCCGAGGGGGAAAGGGACGGCGGCACCCCTAGAAGAGGGGCCGAGAGCCCAAGCCCAGAGTAGGGTGTGCCACCCGTGGAAAGAGAGGGGGCTTCTACCCCTCCTCCCCCGTGGGCACCCTGTGGTTTAGGCAGCTGACTACATTGAGAACCCCAAAGACCGGGGCTACTGATGAGGAGACCAGCACCTCGGAAAGGGACGGTGGGACGGCTTGTCAGCCCCACCCACAGGAGAGGGAGGGGGATTGCCACAGTGGTATTATCCTGGACACGTAAGCCTAATAAAGGTCTTTGGATGTTTGATGTTTTGGGACCAACAGAAGTACCAGAGTGTAAGCTCTCTAAGGTGCAACTGGACTCAACTCTTAACTGAGCTGACTCCCAAGAATCCTGTTCTCTGGGCTCTGCCTTCAGAGGTGAGGTGGACGGCAGGTGGAGACGAGGCCTGGAGATCAAGCAGCCTTCAGCCATGAGAAAAGAAGGGTATAAATATTTTAACTTGTTTATCAATAAGGGCCTGGTGCCTGTTGAAAGACTCACAAGACCTCACAGGTGCTGACAATAACTCTATTGCGTGCCAACACACCAATGGGTGAATCTCATTCACCATTTAATTTTCAGCCGCAACTCTAGATGGATACTAAGCATTAGATTGCTACCATCATAACAACAACAATGTTGGTTACATCAACTATTTGCTACTGGTATACAGTGCCTACTTCTGCCAGTAACCTGTGGATTCATGGTCATCCAAAGTCAAATAACCTGGGGGTGATTAATAGAGAGATGTCGTAGTCTTGTTATCGATTGCCAGATGGTGTGACAATTGAAGGCTGTGGAAACCTATTGGAGTCAGATCAATTGTTCGCCCATTTCCTTGTCCCCTATCCCTTGTTTTGTGTTTGGCGCCACCCCAACAAACTCTGTGTTTTATAGTGGAGTGTTGATACTGTATGTTGTTGTGATGCCTGGGTTCTGTTGGTGGGTCTTCAGTCTGGTCTGTGGAGAGGTGTATGGGAATGCCACTTTTGATGAGTTCACTTGGACTACAACATTGATAAGACTCTGAATGTTTGTTATATTTTTCTGTCTTTTACGGACAATTGTTTTATTGTAATTTGGTATGCCAATAAAGGCTTGATGATTATTATTATTAATGTTCAGCCGTAAAGGCCAAGGGGTGGGAAATCCCACCTGTGAGCAGGGCTCAGAAGTCTAGCAAGAAGGTGCAACAGTGGCACGCAGGCCTAAAAGAGGACTCACGATGTTGACAGCGCTTTGTAAGAGGCCAGAGCCCCGCCTAACTCTTTCCAATGGGAGATGCTAAGAATACTCCCTTTGGAGCGTCTTCAGCCCAACAGCAAAACAACCCCAGAGGGAGGGAGGGAGCACACAAGAGCCCCAGTTAACGTCAGCATTAGTCAATTCCACACTCGGATAACTTGACACTTGTTGCTTGTTAATATATGCAGCCTCCACTCTCTGAACTGCTTATGAACACTGTAATTTTCTTCGCTGAAAACACTGTCTAATAGCAACACCCCCATTCTAATTATAGGCGGCGCTCTTATGCATTATAATCTTTACACAATTAAGCCCACTTAAAAGAGTAAATGATTGAACACCCCTCCAAAAAATTTAAGTGTTCAGCGAGCATGAAGGTGGGGATGCAAAATGACAAAAGACTTCAGAAAACTGAAAATTATCAGCATTTTCACCCTTTGCATTTAGAGAGCGACAGGATGGAAAAGCAGCCCCAACTTTCAGAATGCAGCCATCAACAATTCACCCACCCAGCATTGTTTCTGTAATGTAAAATTACATCCCTTTGGAGAACCTCATGCAGAAAGGCAAACAGTCTCCCGTGCTCAGTATATTACATGAACTAAAGCTGTCTAGGCTTAGAACAAATGGAAACGTTCTCCCTGGAATGTTTCTAAGGATTAATTAAGGTGAGTCCTTTCAATTAAAAAACAACAGCCACAGAATTGTTAGGCTGGAAAGGAAGTTTTGCCGAAAAGGACCACAATTAACCCTGAAGAACCACATTGAGGAACCTTTATTTTCAAACATGTATTTCTCCCAAGAACATAAGAACATAAGAACAAGCCAGCTGGATCAGACCAGAGTCCATCTAGTCCAGCTCTCTGCTACTTGCAGTGGCCCACCAGGTGCCATTGGGAGCTCATATGCAGGATGTGAAAGCAATGGTCTTCTGCGGCTGTTGCTCCCGAGCACCTGGTCTGCTAAGGCATTTGCAATCTCAGATCAAGGAGGATCAAGATTGATAGCCATAGACCGACTTCTCCTCCATAAATCTGTCCAAGCCTCTTTTAAAGCTATCCAGGTTAGTGGCCATCACCGCCTCCTGTGGCAGCATATTCCAAACACCAATCACACGTTGTGTGAAGAAGTGTTTCTTTTCATTAGTCCTAATTCTTCCCCCCAGCATTTTCAATGGATGCCCCCTGGTTCTAGTATTGTGAGAAGCCTTGCACCCTGAGGCCCCGCCTTCCCACAGGAGGTGGGAGTGGCCTATCGCCCCTTCTCTCTTCTCTTCTAGCCCCCAGGCTCCTTTTGACCCAGGATCTTAATTATGGAAGTAGATCTTCTAATGCAATTTTAGTAGTCCGATTCTAGCCCCAGAAACTGTTCACATTTTTATATTGTTTTTATGCTCTAGCTGGCTTTTCAGTTGGGTTAAGAACTTTTACGATGGTTTCCATTTTTTTACGGTAAGCAGATTCTCTGGAGAGGCAGCATAGAAATTTTCCAAACATTCTGAAAAAAACAAGAAAACCTGCAGAAGGGTGGTTCCCACAACAATAGAGAAATGCACTTCCACTTGTCCCAATGAAACTCCCCATAATCCCCACTCGTCCCCAGCCCTGTGCCCCTTTCAGCTGCCCCAGCCCAGAAGGCCTCGGCTCTCCGGCTTCAAGTTAAAAGAGGAGAAAGTAGCAAAATAATATTTTTTAAAAAACTGCAGCAGAGCATCTGCTGATGTGATGCCGGAGTATCACAGAAGGAACCCTACCAGCCCTGCACGAGCACCTATGCCAACGACTGGCACACGTCAGCCTGTCCATGCACAGTCCTGCTGTAGCCTGATTTTAGGTACTACGGGTGGGTTGACTGAGATAGCCCCAGGCTAGCCTGACCTCATTAGATCTCAAACACGAAGGAGGGTTGGCCCTGGCCAATATTTGGATGGGAGACCTCCGAAGGCTACGGAGACAGGGAGGCAGGCAATGACAAACCACCTCCCGAGGTTAAGAGCTCGTGTATCTAATCTGGAGGA
Organism: Sphaerodactylus townsendi; assembly: GCF_021028975.2. NCBI lineage: Eukaryota > Metazoa > Chordata > Lepidosauria > Squamata > Sphaerodactylidae > Sphaerodactylus > Sphaerodactylus townsendi. The sequence continues at coordinate 2,883,843 of NC_059440.1, read as the reverse complement.
ACCGGGTTTGATTCCCAGCTCTGCCACCTGAGCTGTGCAGGCTTCTCTGGGGAATTCAGATTAGCCTGGGCACTCCCACACACACCAGCTGGGTGACCTTGGGCGAGTCACAGCTTCTCGGAGCTCTCTCAGCCCCACCCACCTCACAGGGTGTTTGTTGTGAGGGGGGAAGGGCAAGGAGATTGTCAGCCCCTTTGAGTCTCCTGCAGGAGAGAAAGGGGGGATATAAATCCAAACTCCTCCTCCTCTTCCTCCTCCTCCTCCTCTTCTTCCTCTTCTTCCTCTTCTTCTTCTTCTTCATAAGTCAGCTGTGACTTATGGTGCTTCACACACACACACACACACAATACCCCACTCAACACCAACCGAAAAAGCACTTTAATTATATATTTCAGCAGTATGATCATGTCAGACAAATACAACATGATTTAGTGTTTCCATTTAGGTATTGGGCATGCACAATACTTCTACTTTTGTGAATAATTTTCAATTTCTGCAGCTTGGTTTACATTGCAGCTGCTGTCCCCCTTAGCTAAAGGAAAATTTCACCCGAAGCCCGGCAACCTCTGAAGCCTCAGACCCTGCGATTTCCCCTGGGGTTCCACCTGGGCTTGTGGCTCACTTTCACTTTGCCATTCACGCTTTGAGGACAGGCTAAAATTAGCAGCATCTCTGGTTGCTCCAAAACTGGTTCTGGCAAAGAGAGCCAAAGCAGCTGCCATAAGGACTCATTAAGTAGATTCAGCTGCTGCTGCTTCTGACTGGACACCCAACCTGATCCCAGGAGCAGCAGAGAAGGGCTTGCTGCAGATGGCTCTTCTCCGACCAAGGAGAAACCACAGAACCTTTCTCTGAACATTAAAAAGGGGAAATTTTCACCCTTTGGGTTGGAATCTCACAGACAGGTTTTAAAAGGTCAACACAGCAGCTTTTGACAAAAGCTGGTTCCCTCTGATTCTGAGCTGTGGGCTTGTCCTCATTTTATCTGCTCAAAGAAGACAAGTCGCAGTCCAGAAAAGTAGACCGTTTAAGTGGCCCTCGCTTGAAAGCAGCTGACAGGTTCTTCCAACATCTCTCTCCAAGGAAGTCGAATCTTCTCATGACCTTGCACAGTTCGGGGCCTCCAGTATATGGTGCATTGTCAAATCCAAGTACCTCTTCTGCTTAAGAGATTTATCTTATATTTTTATCTCAAGAGTAGTTGCTTTAAGGTCAGGGAGAACGGTAGAGTGGAGAACCTGTAGAGCATAGGTGTCAAACTCGCGGCCCTCCAGATGTTACGGACTACAGTTCCCATCATCTCCTGACAGCATCATGCTGGCAGGGAATGATGGGAACTGTAGTCCATAACATCTGGAGGGCCGTGAGTTTGACACTTGTGCTGTAGAGTATCTGATTCAATTCCCAGCATCTCCAGTTTACAAAAGGATCAGGCAGCAGGTGATGGGAAGAATTCCAACCTGAGGCCCTAGACAGGTCTTGTCCGTCAATCCCAACCTTGATGTTGGCCCAACAGGGGAGTACAGGAGGTTAAAGTAATGCCTCCAGCATGGATGGATAGGGAATAGATGGCAGTCCCATGACAAACAAGGTCTTTTCCACCCCCTAACTAGAGATGCTGTAGATCGATGACTGGGACTTTCCGCATTGTTGAGCTACAGACAGCAAATCTCCCTCTTCTAGGTAGAACAGACATTTCGGCACCGTCCAACTTACAAGAGTCACAAAAAGGTGCCGAGTGCAGGTCAATGACTAAAAATAGAGAACAGGTTCCGTTCCAAATTTTCTAACGTTCCATTGGTTTAGACAACTCATTTGCTTGCTATATTCAGCATACGAATGGAACGGCAGGACCCATATTTAATAAAGTAGGAGGATTTAGGTTTCACCATATTGCTGGACACTCTCAGCTGGCAGGTCAATTTCTTCCACTGTCAAAGGGTCCCATATCTGTCTATACTACAAAGGTTCAGATGGGAAGAACTGAGACTTTGCCAACATGTGCCAATTTCTTTTGCAGGTGAAAGAAATCAAGCAGTGTTTATCACAGTCATAGACTGTCCTGTGATCACATTTCTGAAACCACACACTCCTTTTCTCTAAACCCTTTTCACATTTGGGCAAGGCTACTTGCTGTACAGGAAATGACTGGTTCCATAGAGCAGTCTTTTAAAAAAAACTGTTCACCACAGTCTCTGGACAGAGCTCCAGGTAACCTGGGTATGGGTCACAGAACCAAAAAGTTGGAAGGAACCTAAACACCATCCAAGTCCAACCTCCTGACAATGTAAGATGACCTAAGCATCCATGACGGATAACTGTTCAACCTTTAAAACACCTCCAAGGAGGGAGAACCCAAAACATCCCCAGGCAACCGATTCCACCACCGAATGACCCCTTATTGTTAAAACAGTTTTGTTAGTATCCCATTGAAATTTCCTCACCTATAATTTAAACCCACTATTACTAGAATGATAGAACCTCCTAGTGGCATTTGCGTTTGACTGGGCCCGAGCCAATACATATTTTTGATGAGTGGACCATGACAAGTCCTAGTCCCATTTGTATGCTGAATATAGCAAACCAGAGTCCTAGATATTTGAAATTTTTAACTTGCTCAATGTAGTGGCCCTTTATCTTCCAGACTTGTTTTTTACTGCTTTTTCCAAAAACCAGGATCTTAGTTTTGTCATAATTCACCTGCAGATCATTTGTCTCACAAAAGTCAATGAATCCATGCAGGAGTCTTGTTAGACCCACACGAGAAAGGGATAATAGGGCTGCATCGTCTGCAAATAACAGGAGAGGGACATGCTTTGGGCCGATGTTAGGGCTGTGCCCATCCACTCGGGCCAGGGCCTTGGGGAGGTCATGTAAGAAGATGTTAAATAATAAGGGGGCTAGTACACAGCCTTGTTTGACTCCCCTTTTTACCTGGACCGGGTTCGACAAAAATCCCCTGTGGTCTTTTACCTGGCATGAGTTTTGGGTGTGCAGTTGTTTTATCAGAAAAAGAGGTCTTGAATCGATATTAAGGGCAGCAAGTTTTCCCCAGAGCTTTTCTCTGTTCACAGAGTCAAATGCCCCCTTAAGATCCAAAAAGGTCACACTTAATTTAGTAGAGCTGTTTTTGGAGTATTTGTTGGCTAAGTGGGCCAGAACATGAACCTGGTCTAGTGTTGATTTCCCCTTGGAGAAACCCACTTGTTCAGGACCAATAATATTGTTTAAACCCACTATTACCTGTCCTACCCTCTACTACCAACTGAAACAGCTCCCTATTCTCCTCTAACCTACAGCTCTTCAATTATTTTCAAAGAGTAATCATATCCCCCTTAACAAATTCACAACAGGTCTCCTGGTAATTCTTTCTCCTCCTCCTCCTCCTTCCCTCACATGCTTGTTCCAGATGCATCCAGAATTCTGCCCATCTGCCACCTCTGCCTTTGTGAAGACCACCCAAAAGAATTGCCCAGCCCCAAAACTCACGATGCCACAGACCAGACCCAATGAGGTACCACTCGCTGCAGCTTCAGAATGGCTCAAAAATGTGCCAAGCATTGGGGAGGTAGTGCAGATAGGAAAGGCAGAGTGGAACATGAACCACTGAGAGGTGGGTACCAAAGTCTCTACCTCCAGTGGAGTGATGACAAAATGGATCACCCTACTTCAGACTCCAGACAGGGGAATCACATTTTAAAGGTTGACCTACTTGAAACAAAAGAATCCATAAGTCTCTGTAATCAGAAAATACTATGACAGTAGAAGGCTAGGAATTGTCTTCCTACATTTTTATTAGCAGGGTTTCGTTTTGTTTTTTTAACTTGGGGGGTTTGATAAAAATGGCATGCCTCACCTGCAATCTTAATTTTTAATTTAATTTAATTTAATATCCCATCCTCCCTGGCCTTACTTGGGCTCAGGGTGGCTAACATACATGTTAAATAATTACATAAAAATACTTAATACAAACAACAATAAAAACATATAATAAAAAACCCTGATGGCAATTTAAATCTAAATTATTTGCCCATGTAAGTGCCAACTACCCAATTTCAAAGCTCTTATTTGGGTATAGGAGGAGTGTCAATGCTGGGGCCCGCAGATTTCACATAATTTTATCCCAGCTTCAATTCTGTTCCCTACAGAATAGTTCAGTTTTGCAAGCTCTGTGGAATTTTGCAAAATCTCACAGAGCTCTAACATCTGCAGGGAGTTCATTCCACCACATAGGAACAGGACAGGGAACAGGGTAGAGGCTGCACAGCCCTAGCCAAGCTGCAATTAGCAACCCTCAGCAGCCTTAGAAAGCCAGGCTGCAATCAAGGAGGAGGGTCAGTAAGGCCAAAGAGGCAGTTTCAGACCGGTTGGGCAAGACAGACAGCTCGCCAACCACTAGGAGGTTGGAGCAAGGAGCTCCCAGGAGGGAGGGAACCTCCTGAGAGGGATAAAAGGGAGGCAGGGCAGGAGGGAGGAGACTGATGTAGTGCGTAGGCTCGGGTTTGCAGGAGTGCTGTTAACTTCCTGACAGAAGTAAAGAGCTGCTGAACAGAAGCCAAAGTCATGTCATGTTTTTCCCAGAAGGGTAGCCATGAGCCAAGATGGCCTATCTTGCAGGGGTGGCTCACATAGGTCAGTCTGGTCTACAGTCTGCAGTGGCTCTCCGGGCCCTCCAATTGAGATTTTTCACATCATCTGGTCCTTTTAAACTAGAGGTGCTGCGGACTAAACTGGGGGTCTTCTGATGCTCTGCCATTGAGCTGCAGCCTCATCATTCTGGAGCTTCTTCATTCAGAGACAGTCTACCTGTAAACTGCCATCATTCTGCCATGCTTGGGAGTTTTCCCAGGCAGATCTGCCGGCCACTCCCCTTCTGGGCAAGAACCACCTTTGGCCTGACCCAGCAAGGCTGTCCTTTGCTCCCGAAACCACGTTCTTCAACGCCGCTCCTCCGAGACCCCACGAGCACCCCGGGATGAAACAAAACGACAAGCTGAAGCATCATTAAAAGAGAAAAAAAAGCTTCTTGAGCAAATTAATTTGTTTGCACGCCTGCCTTCGATCACATTCCTCTCCCTGCCTTTTTCACCTCCCTTTTTTTGTTGTCGTTTAATTGCGAGCAAAACAAACCGGGCCTCGGATGTCACCTTCTGTCTCCGAAATTGGAAGACTCGCCTGGAAGAGCCAGGAGGCAATTAAACAAGTGTTTATATTACACCTTGTTTTAGCTGACAGCAACAGAGCAGGCAGGCCACCCACGCACTGGCTGGGCATTTCAGCACACCGCCCACCGCTCAGAGAAGGGGGCGGGAAGGAGCCATTTCCAGCACTTCCGCTGGACAGGAACCGGCGGTCCTCAGCCACCTCCAGTGCTTCAAGGAGAATTCAGAGCAAGATAGCACCGCCTGGCTTGCAGTGCCAACGGGGGGGGGGGGGGGGGTGGGTGTGGGTGTGGGTGTGGGTGTGGGTGTGGGTGTGGGTGTGGGTGTGGGTGTGTGTGTGTGTGTGACAAGTCAGGTTTCCCACAAGATGCATCCCTGTCGCAAACACAAAGCGGCATAAATTACAGGACTGCATGGTATCCGTGCACAAATGTCGAGAATACACAGCAGCAGCAGCAGCAGCGTCTACAGAGGCAGTACTTCATTAAAACAAAAAAGGTGGCACTTGGCCAGCATTATAAATAGCCCACCTTGTCTGAAAGGGACCTGCACGGGGAGCAGTTGCTTCTGTCTTACTTGCCGACTAACGCTGCCGAAAAACCTCCCCGGGCCCCATTTAAGAAACCTGAGCTGGGGGAAGCCGCTACTGTAAAGGACGGCACAAAGCAATTTCACGTCCCAGCTGGGCCGGCCATTAGCTGCGCAGAGCTTCCCAATTAGAAGGGTGCAGCCAACCTCATTCGCTGCCGACCTCGAGTTTTTGTTCTTCCTGACCACGCACAGTGTTTTTCTTTCTCTCTGTGGGAAAGAAGAAGAGGAGTTTGGATTGATATCTCCCCTTTCTCTCCTGCAGGAGACTCAAAGGGGCTGACAATCTCCTTGCCCTTCCCCACTCACAACAAACACCCTGTGAGGTAGGTGGGGCTGAGAGAGCTCCGAGAAGCTGTGACTAGCCCAAGGTCACCCAGCTGGCGTGTGTGGGAGTGTACAGGCTAATCTGAATTCCCCAGAGAAGCCTCCACAGCTCAGACGGCAGAGCTGGGAATCAAACCCGGTTCCTCCAGATTAGATACATGAGCTCTTAACCTCCTATGCCACTGCTGCAGTACGGCTCTACCTGCGCATCATGACATCACTTCTGGGTAAAACCATGGGACTTCCAGTGGTCCTTGGAGCTATGCAATATCATTACTGGGTTTTCCCCCACAAGCTACGTCATGTGTTTTTGAAACAATGCCCCCCTCCCTCCCATTCAGAGCGATGGTGGGTCACAACTTCTGGCAGCCCCAAGGAAGAGGCTTCTCGAGGGAGCGTGTCTCAGACATCATAATCATACCTCCAGCACCATCCTGCTTTCCTGCATGGGGCACCATTGATGCCACATTGAAGGAGGATTCAGGTCCAGTTGTTGGACTGGTAGAGCGGAGGGGAAATCCATCTTTCATGCCCAGACTCCAAAATGGGTTGATTCAGGACCAAAGTGGGAGAGGAGTTCCCTGATGTCCGCAGGCGCCTCACCTGGAAGGCACTGAGGTACGCCAGATATTCGGTGCTCCTGCTCAGGGCAGATGCCTCCCCTCCATGCTGCCCCCACCTCTCAGGTGAATTTGTGGGTAGAAACTCCTGAAGCCAGCAGATCTGGGCTACATCTAGCAACCCTCCCAATGGGGTGGGGGTTCCCCCCACCAACGCCCCCCCCCCATTTTTTAAAATGAAGTCAGAAAGTAATGCCTGCAAGTAAATGCCTGCCACCATTGGTCCCACTGACAGACCTCTCCCCCATGAACCTATTCTCAGCCGGGGGTCAGCAGCCTGCAGTTCTGGAGATGCAGATGGTTCTTTTGCCTTGTTGCAGTGACCCCCTACCCGAGTAGACGGCCTGCCAAGCAGAGAAGAGCAGTGCAGAAGGCGAAGGCACAGCCTGGTCTGGAGGCCAGCAGCTGATTGCCTGCAGAGGCCGCAGGGCTGGGAAGGAGGGCCGCTGGTTTCACCGACAGGGTTTTTTATTTATTTTTTATTCATTCATTCATTCATTCATTCATTCATTCATTCATTCATTCATTCATTCATTTATGAGGGCTCAGGGCGGTTTGCAACAAGGTTAAAACATACATTAAAACATAATTTAAATATTAATTACCTAAAAACAGAACCCATTTAAAAATGTGGATGGCGTCTGGCTACCCCCCTCCCCCCCCCCTTGTGCCCATGGGAGGCCAGATGACACGGTAGATGTATTTTTAACCAAACGCCTGGCGGAACAGGTCCATCTTGCAGGCCCTGCGGAAACTCTATAAGTCCCGCAGGGCCCTGGTCTCCCTAGGGAGCCTGTTCCACCAGGTAGGGGCCAGGGCTGAAAAGGCCCTGCCCCTCGTCAAGGCCAGCCTGATCATTTTCGGGCCAGGGATCACGAGTAGGTCCTCCTCCGAGGAGCGGAGGGGCCTACCGGGGCAATATGGGGTTGAAATTAGAGGGTTCACTTGTCTCCGGTGGTAGCAAAGAAGGCTCCAGAGCACCCTGGGTGCCTGCAGCAATGCCCTGTCAGGGGGAGAAAGTGGAGAACGTGTTCTCTTCCTCTCCAGGGGAAAGAGGCACCCAAAGATTTAGATTTGATTGAGATTCTGATACAAGTTATCTACACTTATTTGTTTATTTACTTGATTCATTTATATCCTCAAGTTCTCCCCAATGGGAACTTTGCAGTAATGATGACAGTAAAGCAAGTGGAATGTCCAGGGATGTCAGGAATTTAGAAAAGAACCATTTTGCACTTTAGTTAACAGAAGTGTAATCCGAGGAAGTTTTCTTTTTTTTGGAAAAGCCAAACAGGACCAAAGGTACAGCCAGTAAGGAGGATGCTGGAGCTAGCCTACGCAAGGATCTGCGTGCTTCTCCAACTGTTCTGCCTGCCTTCCTGGACGCGAAAGGCAAAGGAACCATATTTCTCCCTGGCTAAGGTTATGTGGAAGGGTAATCTTCCTTTCATTATGTGTAATTATCATCATTATGGGCAACTTGAAAGAAATTCAACCATGGCCGTTATTTACAACAGCACATATGGGGCTGTTGGTGATGGCAGGCTACCAAATTTACTGTAAAGCTGGCCAAGTTTGCTTTATTAATTCGCAGTGCTCCTTTATTATACATGCCTTTCAGAATTAGACAGGCTTCTAAAAGCTCATCAGATTAGTGCGATTACAGCAATCTGGAGGCCGAAACGTTGCGCCAGCCAGCCCGAACCTGCCAATAGCAGCGGGGGTGAGGGGTGGGGGTAGGGCGAACCTTTTCGAGACCGAGTGCCCAAATTGCAACCCAAACCCCACTTATTTACTGCAAAGTGCCAACCCGGCAGTTTAACCTGAATGCTGAGGTTTTGGTTTAGAAAAAAACGGTTGGCTCTCCCTTCCTCCACCCCACCCACTCAAGCAGGGGCCAGCCTGCTGTAGGATCCAGCAAGTCCCATGCGCACCGCTCTGTGCCTCTCTAGGATCTCTGCCCCCTCTGCACCCCCCCGGGCAGTAGCCACCTGGAGCACAGGCACCAGGCCCACCAGCCAAGTCCTCCCTGCTCACTGCGGTGTGCACATGTTGTGCTCAGTGGCCCAGGCCAGCCTAGATGGGGGGGGGGGGTGATTTTCCACCCCCACATGACGAACTCTATGTGTGCGTGCCCACAGAGAGGGCTCCGAGTGCCACCTTTGGCACCAGTGCCATAGGTTCGGCATCACTGGGGTAGGGGGTGTAAAGGGGAGGAGGCAGTGCCACGGAAGGAAAGAGACAGGAGGTGAAGACCCAAACAGCAAGAGAGTGGGCTGGCTGTCCACAGGGGGGGTCTCTCCAGGCATCCCCCTGGTGAGAAATCTGACCAGAGCATAGATTCCATATAAAATTCTGCACAATACAAACAGCATTCAGACCCAGCAGCTGGAACCATTCCACTAAAGGCTTGCAAGCTGTAGGTGGGGAATAGCAACATTTTTAAAGGGGGAAAGGTATAAAATTTGTTTAATTTTTCCAGATATGACAACTGCCCTTCAAGCCACACAACCATAGAGCAAACATCGAAATTGTCTCTGGGCTGTGGTCCATTCCAGCTCTGACAGTGAGGAGCAGCAGTGGCGTAGGAGGTTAAGAGCTCGTGCATCTAATCTGGAGGAACCGGGTTTGATTCCCAGCTCTGCCATCTGAGCTGTGGAGGCTTATCTGGGGAATTTAGATTAGCCTGCACACTCCCACACACGCCAGCTGGGTGACCTTGGGCTAGTCACAGCTTCTCGGAGCTCTCTCAGCCCCACCTACCTCACAGGGTGTTTGTTGTGAGGGGGGAAGGGCAAGGAGATTGTCAGCCCCTTTGAGTCTCCTACAGGAGAGAAAGGGGGGATATAAATCCAAACTCTTCTTCTCTTCTTCTTTTTGGAGGGAGTCTAGTGAAGTCACTTTGCCTCTTTTCATTTGTGTCTTTCTAACTACACAATAGAAGATTGTTGTTTTGGTTCCTGTTGTCAAGCGTGTGATGCAAACAAATGGATGCCTGCAAGAAGAGCGCAGCAACATTATGCTCTTCCCCTGAGAGAAAGAAGGGGAGGGAGCGAGACTTTTTTTCTAAATCTTAGTCAATTGCTAACCACGTTTGTGCAAACCCAGGAGTCTTTTTCTTGCAAGCTATCACAGTCAAGCTGTTGCAATACAGTCAAACAGTCCATGAAACGTTCAGGCCCCACGGCTGCCCTCTGCAAGCTGAGGGGCCTGGAAGATTAGGGCCAAAATATCCCACTGAAACTGAGGCTGCCTGTTTTCCATCTTTTTCCATCTTGGTTGGGCCTGATTCCCTGATTCCATCTGGTGAAGACCCACCTTTACTCTCCCTCCCACTTTCTTTTGGCCTTTAGTTGGAAGCCTGTTTTTAAAGCAATTTTTTCTGTTGTTTGAACTGAAATTAATATTTGTTGTCAGTAACTGCTGCTTAAGTTTTAATGGGTTTAAGTTTTGTGTTGTTTTGATTTGCTGTCTTGGAGAACAGCCGTACTGTAGAGAGCAAACGCCCTCGAGCCCTTCGGGGGATGATGATGATGATGATGATGATGATGATGATGATGATGATGATGATGATGATGATGATGATGATGATGATGATGATGATGATGATGATGATGATGATGATGATGATGATGATGATTTTATTTATTTATTTATTCTTTGGATTTTTATACCACCCCATCCCCAAGGGCTCTGGGCGGTGTACAACACGAAAAAACAACATAATCGAAATTAAAAACACATTTAAAAGCAATGAAGGAAACCCGTAAAAGAACATGTCTAACAAATATAATAAAGATTATAATAAAAGATAAATGGCGTTCACCAATCCCACACTACTATAACTCCACCCCTGCAGCCCAAGGAGAGTGGCGTCCAATGCCAATGATGGAGGAGGGAGGAGGAGGAGGAGGAGGAGGAGGAGGAGGAGGAGGAGGAGAGGAGGGAGCGACTGACGGCAGCGAGAGAGCCTGGAAGCGAAGAAGAAGGCGAAGGAAGGCCCCGACGAAGAAGGCGAAGAAGAGAGGCGAGAGAGAAGAGAGAAGAAGAAGAAAGAGAGCGAAGAAAGAAGAAGGAAAGAAGAAGAAAGAAGAAGAAGAAAGAAGAAGAGAGAGAGAAAGAAGAAAAAGAAAAGAAGAAAGGAAAGAAAGAAGAAGAGAAAGAAAGAAGAAGAAGAGGCCCCTGCCCTCTGAGTCCCTCACGTTTGATAAGGGGAGGCGAGAGGAAAAGAAGAAAGCCAGAAGACCTAAAATATTATTCCTCCCCTTCTAGCTGCTCTCTCACCCCAGCTCTCAAAGCTCCTGGCCCTGGCAACCCAAGGCAACCCCAAAGAGCTTTCCCGGTGACGGAAGCCATGGGGCAGGCTGACCTTCAACCCCTTCGGCACTGGCAGAAGGGAGGCAGGAGTAGTGGGAGAGAATTCATTGGCTAGGCCAAAAAGACTTTCCCTAAATACCACCCACACACCCACTACAACCAACATGCTGATACTTTTTGCGAAACCATACACATGAACACACACACACACACACACACACACACACACACACACACACACACACACACACACACACACACACACACACACACACACGTTCTGGAGAAACCCTAAATCCCTGCCTTCCTAAACCTCCTCTGAGCCCTCCTAAACCTGCAGGTTGGGTGAAACGCAAGGAAAAAATGCCTGTCACATCTACTTCACAAAATGACATATTGTTCTGATAAAGTTTGTTGTGAAAAACTATTACAAGATAAGAAGGAGAATATTACTAAATGGGTAGCAAAATTCTGTCTATTCATTATGAAAAAGAAAAAAATGATCTGAATATGGTATCCCCCTTAGATATTTTTGTTTTGTTTAGTATTTTTATGCTGTTTGGTGTGTTTACAAAGTAGAATGATATATAGATGGATAGTGCTGGAATACGGGAGAGAGATCTGCATTCTTGTTTTGTTGTAGATATTTTGGAGATTTGTAATATATCTGGTCATTGACTGTAAACAAAGTCTTCTTCTTCTAGGGGTGGGGAGGCTTAAAATAAGGTCACAGCACCGTCATGGGAACAAAAGGGGTGACCGTCCGCTGTTGGCTTCCCATCCCTCCTCTCCCTCTTCTCCCTTCTGTGGAGCTGCCATCCCCCCCCCCCCCGGGCTGGAGTTTTCCCATAATCACAACTGATCTCCAGGTAGAACAGATCAGTTTTTCTGCAGAAAAGGGCAGCTGTGGAAGATGGGCCTTATGCTCCATTGAAGCCCTTCCCTGCCCTAAGCCTCGCCCTCCTCAGGTCCCGCCCTCAAAATCTCCAGGTATTTCTCCAGGTATTAAGTCTATGTCAGGGGTAGGAAACCTTTAACACTCAAAGAGCCATTTGGACCCGTTTTCCACGGGAAAAGGAAACACTTGGAGCCGCAAATAATTTTTGACATTTAAAATAAAGATAACATTGTATATATATTGGGGTTTTTTACCTTTTACTCCACTCATTCTGAGAAGCGCATGGATGCGTTCGCCCTGCTGCCTGCAGGGCGGGCAAGGATGGGGCCAGCAGCTCGGCCTTGCTGGCCGCCAGGAAAGCACCCGCCCCGCTCCAACGGGGCGGGCGAGAGGGGAAGCCCGCAGTGCGGCCCAGCCAGCTGCGGGCAATTGGTGCGCCCGCCCTGCTGCCTGCAGTGCAGGCAAGGATGAAGCCAATGGCTCAGCCTCGCCGGCCACCGGGAAAGCGCCCGCCCCGCTCCAATGGGGCGGGCGAGAGGGGAACCCCGTGGTGCGGCCCAGCCGGCCGTGGGCAGTTGGTGTGCCTGCCCTGCTGCCTGCAGGGTGGGCAAGGATGGGGCCGGCGGCTTGGCTCATGCAGCCGCAGTGCAAGGGCAGAAGAACCGCATGCAGCTCTCGAGCTGCAGGTTCCCTACCCCTGGTTTATGTCAACACCACGATCTCCCCCTCTCCCCGCCCCCCAGCACTATATCTGATTGGTCACAGAGGAAGATGGCACACGAGCACCTGAAAAGGTTGCGGAGAGGAGAAAGCCAAATTTGCAATAAGCAAAGACCAGACGAGAGGAAAAGCAGCCGGAACAGTTTTCCGCAGCGCTTACGCAGCAGACGGCCATCAGGCAGGGAGCAGAAGTTTGGCCGCATCAGCAGCCCCCTCCAGAGGCATCTGGGGCACCAGCTTTCAAGCGGGCCTTTATAAAAGCAGGGAACCCTCTCAACATTTCCACCAGACAGCCTCACCTGCAGAAGGGGGCTGGGGGGGTCTCTCTCCTCGGAGGAGGGGAAAAATCAAAGCAGTCCCCGGACCCCGGAGGCGGAAGAACCGTTGCTTCAAAAGGCATCCGAAGCATTTCAGAATTGGCGCTTTGATTAATAAGCTCTCCCCTCCAGCAAAGAATGATGTCCCCGGCTATCAGTCTTCCTTGGGACATTGCTCTGTTTGTTTTGTCTACATGGAGTTTCTGTTTTAAGTGTGGGGGGGAAGAGAGGGGGGCATATCTTGGCCACTTTGATAAACCAAACTGTTTGCTTGCTAAGTTGTCCTGACCTTCCCTCCTGCCTCTTTGCTCCTCCCAGTCCCAAGCAACAGAAATTAAATTGATTTAGTCTATCAGGGCTCTGCATCTAAGTGATTAAAATTCAGCTACTGGGATGGGGGGTGGGGGCAGGTCTGGTTTGTGCTGCATCTGAGAAATACAGACCCTTGTCAGTGGATGTGATCCCACCAGTGGGTGGGCGGGCGGGCGGGGGGGGGGGAGGTGTAAGACAGACCGTGCCATTGTGTATTTTATCAGGAGCAACATCTCTCTTCCATTAAGACCGGGGGTTTGGTTGCTATGGATGTTTTAACATTTCACCGCTCTTGGCTCAGGGGGACACACAGACAGAGTGGAAAGCTGTAACCAGCCGACTTCCAAAGCCTCAGAGGTATCTCCTGTCCTGGGACGTCTATATGTAGTTGCGTGTTCTTCCTCCCATCCGTCCATCCAACCATGCAACTGCGCAATGAAGAGACGTAGCCAGGTAGATATGGCCATGATGGTCCTCTTGCTTATACTCTGGACAGGCGATTAGAGAAGCAGACCGGAGCTGGAAGCCCTGCTCTGCCCGGAACGTCCGCTGGGGGACAGTCCCTGTTGCTCAGCCTCGGCTCCTTCCCCGCAGGGTTGTTGTGAGGAGGAAGTGGTGGAAGGAGAAATGATCGCCATGAGAGAGAAAACCTGGGTAAGCAATTGCATTTCACCACATTCTGTGTATACCAGACGATACAACAGAGAGCACCATCTTCCATCCTCTGATAGATCTTGCACCTGCAATCCTGGTCTTGAAGAAACCGTCCATCATGTTCTATTATATTGCCCTTTATATGCTGTAGAGCGGGAAAGACTACTTAACCCTCTCTTAGCTGCTCTAGGCAACACTACAGATGTTGTCAAAACTTTGTTCTTGTTAGACAGCAACTCAACTGTTACCATCGAACGAACTGCCAGATTCTTGTGTGTTGTCATCACTGAACGTTCCCAAATGCTTAGCAGACTCAATCCCAATTCAGTGGCTTAATATTCCAGCTCTCCTGATGCTAGTTTTTTTAAAAAATTTTACCTGCCAATTTTAATTTCCATTGTATAATTTATATATATGCTAGTAAAGGTTTCTACAAACATTCTGTGTATAGATATAAAGCCAGGGGTGCGGGGAACTGGCTCTGGGCAAAAGGGCACACGGAAGAGGTTTCGCCACAGTTCACCTCCCATAGGGCGCAGGTGGGCAAAACCGCACTTTCTCTAGGTGGCCAAGGACCGCTCAGCCTCCAGGATGCTTTTGGAGCTTACTGACTCCCCTGAAGTTTGCTTCAGCATATATAACGTTTCCAGAGGCGCACCATGGGTAAATGATGCCTGGAGACAAATTGTCTCCAGGATGCCCCCCCAGGCTCTGCCCCACCGCCACCCCGGCTCCGCCCCCTGATGCCCCCAGGCTCCACCCCCCACTGACCTTTACCCCACCCATGTCACCATGGACATGGGCAAGTTCTGGGCTGCCCACCTCCCCTCCCCCTGCCAGCAGCCTGCAGTCTCTTCTGACTGGGGAGGGGAGGAAGGAAGGGAGGGAGGGGGGAGTCCGGGGGGGGTTGAGGGTGCTTGGACTTTCTGCTGCCTCATTGTTTTTGCGTGCCTCGACTGACACGGATAGGTTGAGGCACGCAAAAACGACAAGGCAGCAGGACTTCCTGGTCATGTGGGGGGGGGTCAATTTTGGGCCCCCATGTGACCAGAAGAGTGGCGCCCGGGGACAAGGGGTACCCCTTATCCCTAGGTAGATACGCCACTGAACGTTTCCGAACAACATTATAGGCAACTCTGCTGGACAAATCACCATTGGGCTCCTCCGCAGGCGAAGCAACAAACGGCCCTTAAGGAGAAGCAAGCAAGTCGTGCAGAGGGAGCCTGCCAAGCCAGACACGGCTCCCTGAGCAACAGACTTTCCGGTCACCTGTCCAGACACGCACACTCCTTACCTGCCAGCCAGGACACAGCAGCAGAAACACTTGTGCAAATGCAACCGGAAGATTTGTACAGTAGAAGGTGTGTGGATCTGGTGAAGAGCCAGTCGCTCACTGAGACGACAGCAGAATAATTCATGTTTCCCGCACACTTGTCCAATGACTCCTGATGAAGTTACAGCTCAAAGCAAACTTCACTGAGACAACCCATCATTTTAAAAGCTAAGGATTGGAAGGTGGGGGGCGGGGGGAAGTCTTCTCTCTCACCGGCCAAAGCGTGATCTTTCACAATTCAAAAATCATGCACACACTGACATGGAGTCATGCATATGTACACAAAGGCCGCACAAAAGAACAACCTGGAAGCAGTTCAAATCCTCCGGCAGGCCGCTTCCTGCATTTCTGGGATTCCTGGCACTGCGAGCGTTTTGACCCGACCTGACCTCAACCCAATTGCATCAAAAGAACTCCAACTAAAGTAGGTCATTCCTCACAGAAGGGAATAAAGTTGAGGGGAAGTTGAGGGAATTAAGTGAGACTATCCCTTTACCAACACCCACTGCTAGCAGCCTTTTAACAATCCTCCTCCGATTCTTTCTTCAGTAGATAAAAAGCGCTTCAGTGAAGAAAGGTATGCGTGTTCCAGGATAACCCCCACCGAACCAGCAGTCAAAAGAAGTACATCTGGAAAAGCCATGTGCTAAAGCAGTGGTGGCGAACCTTTGGGACTCCAGATGTTATGGACTACAATTCCCATCAGCCCCTGCCAGCTGCTGACAGGGGCTGATGGGAATTGTAGTCCATAACATCTGGAGTCCCAAAGGTTCGCTATCACGGTGCTCAAGCTACAGGGTTCCAGTTAAAAAAAAGAGGTGGAGTTAAGCTAGTGATGGCCACTAACCTGGATAGCTTTAAAAGGGGCTTGGACAGATTTATGGAGGAGAAGTCGATTTATGGCTACCAATCTTGATCCTCTTTGATCTGAGATTGCAAATGCCTTAACAGACCAGGTGCTCAGGAGCAACAGCCGCAGAAGGACATTGCTTTCATATTCTGCACGTGAGCTCCCAAAGGCACCTGGTGGGCCACTGCGAGTAGCAGAGAGCTGGACTAGATAGACTCTGGTCTGATCCAGCAGGCTTGTTCTTATGTTCTTAAGTAATCAACCACAGAGCAGATCTAAAGGTAACTGATTACAAGGGCCAGGAGATGCCCCAATCAGTTTAGCCAAGAACTGATGCAGTACAGCACATGCTTTTTCCAAACAGGCTTACATTCAATTTCAACGTCACCGGCCAGCAGGGCTATCCTAAGAAGACTGATGCTCTTTTATGTCCATTGAAGTAAATGGCCTCAGAAAGATCCAACTCTGGCCCCTTCCACACTTGCAGGATAACGCACTTTCAATCCACTTTCACGAGTATTTGCCAGTGGGTTTTTGGTGTTCCACACAGTAAAATCCAGCTTCAAAGTGCACTGAAAGTGGATTGGGATGGCACTACAAAAGACTCGGCAAGCAGAGCCAAAGCAATGTATGTGAAGAGACAGCTTGGATGTTCTCAAGAACATCACTGCCTGCGTTTGAAACCAGGTGCTTATTTGTATGATCAGCATATTTATTTATTTATTCATAATTGATTTTGTATACCACCACCACCACCCCGCCCCCGGGCTCTGGGCGGTGAACAACACAGTAAAACAACAATCATATTAAAACCCCATTAAAACAGATTAACAAAATTACATTGGTGTCCAGCATAAAACTTCATAAACCCACCCTGGGAAGAAACAAATAATGGGGTGGAGGGCCCCCCTAATTATTAAGTGGTCCAGAGTGTAAAAGGGGGGGAGAAGAGGTGCACATCAGCGGCCGGCCCCCCCAAAAGCCCGGTGGAACAATTTGGTCTTACAGGCCCTGCGGAACTCTCCAAGATCCCGTAGGGCCCGGATAGTTGGTGGTAAGGTGTTCCACCAGGCAGGCATATGACGTGCACAGTCAGACCACTGCTCCATCAAGCTCCGAGCTGTCTTTGCGCTGTCCTAGCAGGAGGTCCCCAAAACTCCTTGCTGAAGTCTTTCTAGCTCCTGCTACCCAACAAACCCTAACTAGAGAGGCCAAGGGCTCTTAAGCATGCAATTGTAGCCTTGATCCCTTCACCTGAACCAGTTATAGAACATCAGCGGAATCAAATGGTAAAGCTGTTCTGAGACTCTATTCCTGTTGCAGGAATCCCCACACTAAGGGGGTGCAATGGAAAACATGTAATGGAAACTCTTATTCTTGACTTATTACATTTCTCTATGCAGGGAGTATAGGAGGTTTGAGAAGCAAACATATGACCACCAAACTATAGCATGAAGTACAGGACAGGAAGAGTCACCTCTTGGCTCTTCTGACCGAATTCATACTAAGTAGGAAAGGGGTGGGGAGGAGCCCTCATCTGGCCAGGGCCCATCTACCCACCCTGGGGCAAGGGGGATGGAGGAGGCCCGTCATCTGGTCAAGACCCACCCACCTGCCTTGGGGAGGTCATCATCTGGAAGTTTCTTATTTGAATGGAATGATTTTATAGATTTGACAACACTACAGATAAAGACCAAGCCGCTGGGAGGAAAATCGACATTGCAGAGTCTCACATTCAACACTGTACGATAACTAGAGATGCTGATTCCAAAGGACCAGTATAGTGAAATGGTCAGAGTGTTAGGTGAGGACTTCAAAGACCCAGGATCAAATCACCCCTCAATCACAAAATTCACCAGACACACTTAGTCTGGCCCGCCTCACAGGGCTGCTATGAGGATTCAATGGAGGCTGGGAGAATGGTGCGTGCTGCTCAGAGCATCTTAGAAGGGGGATAGAATAAAAAGAATGGAGTAGAACCGTGGGGGCGAACCTTTGGCACTCCAGATGTTATGGACTATAATTCCCAATTCCCAATTGGCCATGCTGGCAGGGGCTGATGGGAATTGTAGTCCATAACATCTGGAGTGCCAAAGGTTCGCCATCACGGGAGTAGAAGAAGAGACAGACGAAGACTCACTCTGCATGAAGCAAGTGGATCTCCCCCCTGAACTTCTGGCAGCTCCACAAGCAAGGAAGGTTATTTCTCCGCTTCTATCAAGTTTCTACTATTTGTGCAATTCAAAACACAAAGGGCTTCTTTTCCAATGGGAAAAAGGCTTCTTTTCCAATGCTGTCATAACACTAAAGGGCAGGAGTAAAATCCCCCGTGATGGATCATGACCAAATTAATTTAGGCTAAATATCCCTGATGCTTAAATTATGCAACTGCTCTGTGGAATTTCAGGCCAGACTCGTTCATGTTTAGACAGCGCTCTGACATGCTACAGTGCGATATAAGTGACTCGTTCATGTTTAGACAGCGCTCTGACATGCTACAGTGCGATATAAGTAGCATTATTAACCAGCAGCCAGCCAAGGATGCCTGGTCCATTTGCCATCTGGGGGGAGACAGATTTAAATGGCCTGTTCAGAGGTCCAAGTGCCCTTTAATGGTTTCCAAATATTCTTCCAATTAACCACAGATGGTGTGAGGTCTGACATTCCTTTCCCCAGTTTATCACAGTTCCCAAGAGAAATAACAAAGGGCAAAAGGGAGGGGAGGGGAGGGGAAAGGGGGAGGAAGGACTTTTAACCCATTACAAGGCTGAATCAAATGCCTTTCTACCCTCAAGCAGATCACACTGTCTTCTGTAGCCGCAGAAAGGGCAGAATCACCATTTAAGCAAGTTTACGTGACAAGCACAATTAATACTTTGGAACCCATAAAGCAAAGATCTCTGAGTAGCAGTGGCATAGGAGGTTAAGAGCTCATGGATCTAATCTGGAGGAACCAGGTTTGATTCCCCACTCTGCCCCTTGAGCTGTGGAGGCTTATCTGGGGAATTCAGATGAGCCTGCGCACTCCCACACACGCCAGCTGGGTGACCTTGGGCTAGTCACAGTTCTTCTGAGCTCTCTCAGCCCCACCCACCTCACAGGGTGTTTGTTGTGAGGGGGGAAGGGCAAGGAGACTGTAAGGCCCTTTTGAGTCTCCTGCAGGAGAGAAAGGGGGGATATAAATCCAAACTCCTCCTCCTCCTCCCCCTCCCCCCCCTCCCCCTCCCCCTCCTCCTCCTTCATCTAAGCCCCGACTCAACCAGGCACCAATGTCCATTAAATGACCTACGGTCCACCCTCTTCATTTATTTAATTTTTTACCCTAGAGATGATATTTTGCCCACATACAAAAAATCTTCAGTTCCATCAAAAGACCAGCTATTTTCATCTCGGCTGTTTGGGTAGGTGGGCTTATAAGATACAAGATTAGAAAATAAAGGCATTCTTTCCCCTCCCTAAATAGCATTCTACTAATGGCTCTCAAGTCTTCTCCAGAGTTTCAAGCCTTTCGCAAAAGTAGTGCTATACTAGAACTAAAAAAAAAAAAGTTCACACCCTCCTAGGGGGCAACTGATTTACTTGCGTGCCACGAAATGTTCAAAATGACTCCACATTCAATCAAGTCAGTCTGACAGAAACCTCACATATGAATGCGGCACGGGCATGACAGAATGCGAGTATTGTCTCGGCTGAAATCTTTGAAAGATGGGGCTTGATCCGCCGTGATGGTTGATTCGCACACGTGAGCCATTATGCCATGCCAAAGGCATCCCCAATGGTCAGCACAGGAAGCACATTTTTGAACACACAGAGACATGTCTGGGTTGCCACAGTTTGCTCTTCTATCAGCAATTGCTTGTACATCATTGAACATTATTCTTGGGAAATGCTGCCCCCCCCCCCCCCAGGAGGGTGAGTCTGTGGGAGGCGGAAGAAAAAACCCATAGGAAGAAAGAAGAAGCCAAAGAGATCCTTCATATGCATGGCCTTTGGGTCATGGTTTAAGTGGTGAATGCACGTGAGAGAGCACCCTCAGACACCACCGCCAACGGCCGCCAACTGTGCTGGGCCAAGACTTCTTGCGACCAGGTTGGAGGACCCACATGCCACCCTTTTCCTCCTTGCTACCCAATGTCCAAACTCTTGTGTGCAAGTCCCAGGGAAGTGAAGTGCTTTCCTATGCAGTTCTTATTGATTTATAAGGGCTCTGCAGGAGAAGGGTGGCCCCATTCTCTCCATGGTGTGACCACCAGCACCCTGGGAAGGCATGATCTTCAGCAACAACAACAACAACAACAACAACAACAACAACAACAACAACAACAACCTTTATTAGGCATATAAAATAAGCCTGCATCCCATTCCACTGCCCTCAACTGCACCAAAAATTCATTGCCTGGGAGAGCTATTTCTCTTTCTCTTTGGGAAGGCCCACGGCTAGGAGACGGGACCAACACTGTATGTCATTATAATTCTGTCATAGGCTGACCCTCAAATTAGCTCTTTTGGCCTTGTGCATTAGGAAGTACCTACGTTTTTTCCCCTCTCAGACTCATGGGTGGGGGGAACACAATTGCACAGGACAATGGAGGAAGAGGTGTATCTGCAAGAGCTGAGAAGTCCAGGCCGGGGGGGGTTAAGAAATAAAACACAACACACCCCAGAAATGACAAATTTTCAATAGAAGTGTTACTGGTAAGATGTGCAATACTCTTGATGGCTCTGTTTTAAGTTTCCATAGAGAAGTGGAAAGGTTAGCTGTACTCTTCGGCAACTGCAAGGAAGAGGGAATGCTCATGTTGGGATAAGTGCTCCTGGTAGTTGGAGATTATCCCTATTCGTGGTTAGCAGAGCGGCACGGGTGGCTAGAACACAGTAGAAGCCTTACCTCGTGTGCGTGGGTGTGCGTGATGATGGATCCCAATGTGCGGCAAGCTTACACAAAAGAAAGTCGGAGTCAGTTGTAGTTTCTAATCTAATGAAAAGAGTATTTATTAGTAAACTCCATTCTGGATAGAAAGGTAGGTACATAGAGTCACTATGCTACCCTAATCTAGCTGGATGGAGATGGATGCGTGGAGCATCCATCCTCTTTCTAGGCATGGTAGGAAGAAGAATGGAGAAGGGGTTGAGGAAGAAGCCAGAAGGAAGGAAGTCCCTGAGAGTATCAGTCTAACATCAAAGGGATAGAGTAAAGGTGTCAAATCCCGAGGTCCCTATCTAGCCACTAGCTCCCTAGTAAAATCCCCTCTGTAGGTTGAGGCAGGAAACAGCATAACAGCGTACAGTCCTTCACTTCCAACAGCTCACACACCCAGAAAAGAGTGTACAATACTATATCCTCTCTCACAGCTACTGATATATTGAAGATTAAGGCCGTCAGGATGGCTTCATGATACTGCGCTGACGGAGGCAAAAACAGGCAGCCGCTAATAACAGCCGAGCCACAAGAGAGGTAGGAAAAGGCGAACGCAAAGCAGCCAGGCCTTGCACCTGCCCTGTGAAATTCTCCCCATGGTGTGACCATCAGCATCCTGGGAAGGAATGATCTTCAGCAACAACAACAACCTTTATTAGGCCTATAAAATAAGCTCTAGAACGCTACCAGGCATTTGTAATGTACAAAGCAAGAATATGATCAAAACACAGACAGAGAAACTGTGCCTGACATTAGACGTTACTTAGAAAGTTCCATCGCTTGTAAAAGAAATTGTGCGACTTTTCCTAAGAGCCTGACGTCTGTGTTGCTTAACAATGATCTCCAGCACTGGTAACACAAGGCCCAGTCAGCAGTGCAAGCCCTTCCTCCTCAGCCAGGAGCGGCTCAACCAGCCAAGCGCCAGCATGACAAATAGCTGGCAACTGGCACCATCAAAAGGCAAGGTCAAAGGCCAGCGTGTCAGAAACCCAACCAACAAAGGTGTGTTGATTCCTTTGGCTTTCTCAAGAATTAGGGAGAACAAAATCCCACACTGATCTTCGTCTTTGGCTGGATCAACTCCACAGGAGCAGATCCAAGCCGGCAGCGCCTGTTCAGACCATCGGAGTAAGCAGAGCCATGCTTTATAAACTTCAGGGCCGCGAGGCACTCCCACGGTCCAGCCTATTATTAGCTCACTTCCATGACATGGAACGGGATTTCAGCCACTGCCCAAAGAAATAAACGGGCAAATCGAATCCTGGAGTTAAATGAGGTCTGCCAAGTGCATGCAGCAGCAATTCATAATAAGACAGAGATGAAGGGAGATCTACCCCAGGTTTTCGTTCAAAACCAGAAGAGTTCTCAGTTAGTGAGTGAAATTTCCTTTCTGTGTAGTTGATGGATTGCCAACAAACCCCCCACAAAACAAAATAACCTCCACCCCCATTTTCCACCTCAATATCAAAAATAAAGCTCTAATCACATTAAAGAAGAACAGGATCAATTTCTATTTATACTGAGGGAGAGTCATGGCTGGCATAATCCGGCTGCATTGGCCATAAGCAGCAACAGGCGCATAGATGAAGACATAACATTAACTCATCTGGGACATCAAACTTTCTTCTTGGAGAAGCTCAGATGCGATGGAGAAGACATCATGGTGCACAGGTCCAAGTTTGGTTAGCCTCATACATCAGAACTGATTAAACAACTGCATATCCACACATGCACCAGATGACTAAGTCCACCACCAAGTACTGATGCTCAAATTCATCTGTCTCACTGATTCCCTACTGACCAATCCCTGGCATCTCCAGTTAAAGAGATCAGGTAGTCAGTGATGGGAAAGACCTCAACTTGAGAGCTGGAGAGGAGGGCACGGTAGATCATCTTGACCCTGACAGAGGAGAGATCTGACTGAGAATAAGGCAGTTTCATGAGCTAACAAAGAACAGGTTACCTGCGCAAGGTGTGGGCTCCCACTACGTTGGAGGGGAAACAGCAAATTTGTTCACTGCTGTGCCTGTCAGCCAAGTCTCCCATCGCTTGCAGAGGGTTACTTTACCTGGTAAACAATACCACTATGAATATACCCACAAGCCCATTGACTGTTCTGCTAATTTAAGTCTGCATTATCATCATCAGTCATCAGTCGAGCCACAGCAACAACCAGCTGGTACACCACAGTGACTGCCCCTTCAGGAGAAGTCTATAAGAGAACCTGAAAGCTTCAGGATGAACTTCACACATGCTTGTCCTTTTGATTTATTCAGCAGAAATAATTGCCAGTAGCCAACACCCCCAGCAACTCAGGCTGGATGAGGGCACTAATGTTTAGCCAGTCCAAAGAATAACATCACAAGCCGAAGGGGAGAATCAGTCGCCTATCCAATCGAGTCATGGTTTTGGGCCTGAACACTGCACAGGAAGGGTGCAGCCAAACTAACTTCTTCCATGGCAATTAGTCCAAAATCACTTTAAGGGAGGGAAGCCTGACCTTGCAGCACCAAGAACACAAAACACAGGTCAGGAAGTCCCCACTTGAACCCCCATACCTGCCTTGTGTTCACCAGGTAGTTTTCAGTAAGCTAATATCACTCAGTTCAAGAGGATGATTGCCAAGATGCTTGCAGAGTATCCAAGATACTGTGAAGCACTTGAGTACAGTGCAGGTCTCTGAATTTCCAGCCACTAGAGCAGTGATGGCGAACCTTTTCGAGACCAAGTGCCCAAACTACAACCCAAAACCCATTTATTTATCGCAAAGTGCCAACGCGGCAATTTAACCTGAATACTGAGGTTTTAGTATAGAAAAACGGTTGGCTCTGAGGCGCATGTCACTCAGGAGTAAGCTTGGTGGTAGTTGGTGGCTTTGCTTTGAAGCAACTGTGCAACACTTCAAACAGGTGAATCACAACCTTAGGAAGGTTTACTCAGAAGCAAGTCACATTGCCAGCAACCGAGTTTACTCCCAGGTTAATGATCACGCTTTCGTTCTTCCCATGAAAATCAGTGGGGTTTAACAGCACTTAACAGGGTTACCTACACTGCTTCCCCAAAACTAGGTCTTAGGTTTAATGCTAATAATCTCCCTGAAATAATTACAGTATTATCACATGACGAACTCTGTGCACGCGTGCCCACAGAGAGGGCTCTGAGTGCCACCTCTGGCACCCATGCCATGGGTTCGCCACCACTGCACTAGAGCAAGCACCTACCACCTCCTCTTTTACCCTATCCTTCGCCTCAACCACCTCCACCATGATGAATGTTAAACATGGTTCCCATCCACAGAGCCCTTCGGGGGTAGGGCAGTCTATTAAATTTAATTAATTAATTAATTGATTGATTGATTGATTGATTGATTGATTGATTAATTAAAACAACAACAACAACAACAACAATAATAATAATAATTTAAAGGCAGGAGATAGAAACTGGTTCTCAAATTCTGGCTAACTCTAGCTATCATTAATCATGGTTAAAACAGGTTGCAGAGCCCTGCTTTAGAGGCTCTCTAGATGGCACATGAACATTCCAACTGAGCCAAGGCTTGTGATCTGCACCTACAACGAACATGCCTATGGCTACTCTGCTTTGCTTTCCCAAGGCCCCTTTAGGAATCTCACTTTATAACTGCCTGCAGAGATGGACCCAGGCATGACCCACCTGACAGAACTTTTGAAGGAATAATGTGGAGGCCTGGCAGAAATGTGAAGGGTGGCGGGATGGGATCCACTCCACTGAGGTTTTGCCTCCTTGGTGTAGTACAATGCAGAATGGGATCACCAGCTCTTCAGACCCATCTCTATTTATGGACCATGAAATTACATGAATGGTGACCTCTCTGTCAATGACACATTCTTCAGTCACAGCTGAGTCACCAAAGGCCCATAAACACATTTCCAAAAATAGGGTCTGCTTACTAGAATCAAAATCGCAACACTTGGACAAAAAGCACGCAACAACGGAAAGAAAACCGAACGACCAAAACGCAAGAGTGAAATGTAAAGTATTGCCGGGTTATTCAACGGGGCCCTTATTAGAGAGCACCAAAATCACATCTCTGACATAAATCTCCCCTTCCCCCTGCAAGTTGTTAAGAGTGTTCTTTATACCCATTACCAACCTCCCAGAAAAGCCCTCACCTCGAAAAGATGGTTCCCAGAGCGTTCTTTGCAATTCACAGGTTGCAAAAATATACACATACTTAACCACGGGTCAGAAGGATCATTCACAGCAGGAGGCGGAAGTAATTGCCTTGAAAGTGGTGTTAAACAAAGGGTTGAAACCACAGAACTGCTGAAGAGGGAATGTTAAAAATGAAGCATCGATGGAAGACGTTCACCAGCGGCTGCTCTCAGCGAAACAAGCTACTGGCCTACAGATGTCTTAAAAGGGTATTTGGGCTAATGGGATCAACATGACTGTTTCTGATATAAATCATACCTTGGATGCTAACGAAACAAACAACCGCAACCACAAAAAAAGTGAAAATGGAACAAGTTCAAACTTTTTTTATCGTAATAGTCTCCAGTCGAGCATAAGCACCAAAGCTACAACCGATAAGATTGCCAAAACTAAGGAAACATCTGCGAGATGAATTCATCTCCAAGGGGAAGCGAACAGCTTGCTATCGTTAAAGGAGGCGATGCTCTCTCTGAACGGAAACTGCAGGCTGCCTTGTTACTGCCTCTGGAGGGGCAACTGGGCCAGATGTTGGCAGCTACCTTAAGACGGACAGTAGGCACCTGTTGTTCAGAGAGAATGCCCTTTAGGGCTCCTTGCTCTTTAATTTGGGTTTTGAAGTGATGTTTGACAGGTCTATCCCTGAAACTAAGAAATCTTCTGATGTGGGGGTGAACGGTTGGACTGCAGCCATCTAAGGAATGCATAACAGATGCAATAACCGCAACTTGCCTGCGAAGAGTAGACGATCGAAGGCCTGACTCCAACCCCACTTGGAGGAAACCTGATACGTCTCGAATCTCCAGAGATGTAGGAGACACTTTCTTCCTCCAGCACCATCTGACTAAGGTTTTCCATTTGATGTTATATATTTTTCTAGTAGACAGATGTCTCGAAGAAAGGATGGTGTCTGTAACTGCAGGACCACTAGGTTTCACTGCTCAATCTCCAAGTGGTCAAGCTCAAGCATCCTGGATCTGGGTATAGTATCAGTCCCTGATGAAGAGGGTCCCTGAACTGCGGAAGGTGACATGGTCTGCGTACCAACAGTTGTAAGATGTTAGTGAACCACAAAGACGACCTCCGCTTTGTCCTCTCTGATTTTCCTTAACAGTCTGGGAATAAGCGGCACAGGAGGGAATGCATGAAGAATTCCGGGAAGTCAACTGGAGGATAAGGCATCTATTGCCTCTGCCATGTGATAGTGGAACCGAGAGAAGAATCTGAGTTTGCTTGTTGAAATTGGAAGCAAACAAGTCCAGCACAGGAACTCCCAGCGACTGAGAAATCAGAAAATCTTCTTTAGAGACCACTCTCCCAGGTGAATAGTCTGACAACTAAGCCAGCCGGCCTGGAACACTCAAATCCCCTGGATGTGTTCTGCTCAGAGAGATAAAACATGTGACTCCACCCAGTTGAGCAAGAGAACTATCTCCCTCTGCAGCGCCGCAGATCTGGAATCTCTCTGTCAATTCAAGTATGTCTTGGCAGCTACGTTGTCTGTTCTCACCAGAATGTGGGACTCTTGGAAAAGGTGTTAAAAGTGACGTAGAGCCAAACAGATTGCTCTTAGTTCCAAAAGGTTGATAGGTAATTTGGACTCTGACCGTGACCAAGTTCCTTGTATAGGGTTGTTCTCCAGCATCCTGACAGGCTCGCATCTGAGAAGATTTGTTTGGTGGAGCTGATTCAGAAGCATTTTTCCCTGGTTCAGAGACTTGTTGGTAATCTGATCCTGGAAGAGTCTGAGTAGCCTCTGAAGTGGCCTGAAATGAAATCAGCCCCAATGGATGGGGTATGCCACTAGGAATATGCCACTAGGAGACCCATCAGGCTGGTCAAGGTGAGAAGAGAACACCTGGATCTGATTACGACTCCTTGGATCTTGGACTTTAGGATCCTCTGCTTTTCAATGGGAACCACCAGCCTGCAAGATATTGTATCTATTTGGAAACCGATATGTTCGAGTTGCTGAGTCAAGAACTCTTCTTACAGTTGACCAGGAAATCATGCTGTTCTAGGATTTGGATAGTTTGTTCCCTATCCATTAGTGCTTGGCTCTCCCAATCTGAATGGATAGGGATGCTGTCTAATTAGGGGTGCAACTGTATTCCCCTCTCTCTGAGTATCACAGTGGCACCAAGAACACTCTTGGTGCCACGCAGAGGTCGAAGGGAAGGGCTTGTCACTGAAAATGTTCTGGTTCTACGCCAAACCGGAGGAAACTCCGGTGTCCGAAGATTGGGTTGTGTAGATAAGCTTCTGACAGGTCTACGCATGTCAGGAATTCATTGGGTTGTAGCGAATGTGCTACGGAGCATAGAGTTTCCATTGTGAAATGACGTAATTTTACAAACTGATTTACAAATTTTAGATCCAGGATGGCTCCCCATTCTCCATTTCTGTTGGGGACTGTAAATAGAATGGAGTACACCCCTGTGCCTCTTTGACGAGGAGGTACAGGCTCTACTGCTTCTATCTCTACCAGGTGGGAAATTGCCGCTAGTTTCTGTGCCTTTCTTATGGGATCGTCGGAAAGAGGAGAAAGAATGAACCTGTTTGGAGGGGGGGGGGTATCGAAATAAACTCTATTACGTAACCTGATGAGACTATTTCCAAAGGAGCAGCAGGGAACAGCAGTGGCGTAGGAGGTTAAGAGCTCGTGTATCTAATCTGGAGGAACCGGGTGTGATTCCCAGCTCTGCCACCTGAGCTGTGGAGGCTTATCTGGGGAATTCAGATTAACCTGTACACTCCCACACACGCCAGCTGGGTGACCTTGGGTTAGTCACAGCTTCTCGGAGCTCTCTCAGCCCCACCTACCTCACAGAGTGTTTGTTGTGAGGGGGGAAGGGCAAGGAGATTGTAAGCCCCTTTGAGTCTCCTGCAGGAGAGAAAGGGGGGATATAAATCCAAACTTCTCCTCCTCCTCCTCCTCTTCTTCTTTTTTTTTCTTGGCTTGGATTTCCATAAAAGCCTCCTGGTAGCGACCGAAGATGCCACGGCACAGGCAGAGAAAGTCAGGTTGTCTAAGCTGGCGTCAGTGCGAAAAGAAGCCGCTTTGAAAATCCTATTGACCCTCTCTATCACTCTGGTCTCACCTTCTGGAATGACTTCTACCTGCCTTCTTGCCCAGACAGTGGATGCCCTGGCAACGATGTAGGCTGCCGCTGCGGACTTGATGGCCACGGCCTCATGGGAGCATCTTCAGAACTGCTCTGCCCTTCTGTCCAAGATGTCTTTGATTTGCCCCCGGCCGTCCTTGGATACTAGGCCTGTAGCTTTTAGTGCTGCCACAGGGGCATCTATAAGAGGAACTTGCAGAATATCGTTAGTATATGTCGGCATAGAACACAGTTTACGTAGGAAACTAGGACATTGTCTATTTGCAGCTGGTTTCTCCCATTCCCTGGTGACTTAGTCTTCAAAAATCTCTGGGAAAGGAAAAACTTTTTTAGATCGAGTGTTGGAGGGGAAGAGTTCTGCATCTCCCTTATGTTTGGATTTAAACTTGTGCCTGGCTGGTTCTTCCCCACCTTCCGCTTTGCTTAAATGCTTAAATGTGCCGCCACAGATTTAGACCACAAATATTGATAACCTTCCACATTGAAAAAGCAGGAGGCTTGTTCAGGGACCTGAATCTCTTCTAGGTCCTCTTTCCTTGAGGAGAATTCCCCCTCCTCCCTCTCTGCTGTGTCTGAGGAACTGATCGAGATGCAGTCTGGACTGAGCCTGGGTCTTTTTAAGGCTGTTCTGGTTTTCCAGACAGAGGGATCCCTTTTATTTTCCCTAAAGCAGTGATGGCGAACCTATGGCACAGGTGCCAGAGGTGGCACTCGGAGTCCTCTCTGTGGGCACGCGCACACAGAGTTTGTCATGTGGGGGGTGGAAAATCACACCCCCACACACACACATCTAGACTGGCCTGGGCCACTGAGCACGACATGCGCCACCATGGTGAGAAGGGAGGACTCGGCTGGTGGGCCTGGTGCCTGTGCTCCAGGTGGCTGCTGCCCGGGGGGGGGGGGGGTGTGTGCAGAGGAGGCAGAGATGCTAGAGAGGCACAGAGAGGTGCACGCGGGACTTGCTGGAGGCTACAGCAGGCTGGCCCCTGCTTGAGCGGGTGGGGCAGAGGAAGAGGGAGCCAACTGGTTTTTTATAAACTAAAACCTCAGCATGCAAGTTAAATTGCCAGGTTGGCACTCTGCGATAAATAAGTGGTGTTTTTGTTGCAATTTGGGCACTCGCTCTCAAAAAGGTTCGCCATCACTGCCCTAAAGGAATGAACGGGGGGGGGGGGGGTCCAATGGCACACTGTGAGGGAATTTGAGGAGTCTCAACCTTAAGGTGGGCTCTGAAGAGGGCCACCATTTCCTCCTTCATGGCTGCCCTTTCCTGCTGAAAAGTCCCCTTTATAAATTCAGCCAACTCTGCATCTATTCCAACCTGCAATTATTCCAACCTCAGGAGATGGGTCTCCGAGACTCCAGAAACAGGTCTGGAGTCTCAGAGACCTCAATCAGAGTTGTTTCCAGGCCCTCCTGGCTCTGGGAGGAAACTCCGGAGTGTGTCAGGCTTGCTGGCACCAAATTGTGCCTTCCTGCATTGCCAGCGGCCATTTTAGGCACCCTGAGCGTTTTCGCACCAAATCTGGAGTTCCCAGACCTCACTTGATGGCAGAGATCCCCCTGCGGGGAAAAGGGATCAGGCAGTGTGGGGGGGGATGGCGGCTCTAAGGGAAACATCATGGTCTGGTTGAGAATGCTCCCGGCAGGGCGGTTCCCATCACGAGACGACATGATGACATTCTTTTTCTCACTCCTCTAGGAGCACAACTGTTTTTTCTTACACTAGATAGTTTCCAAACTGAATTTCAAGTTTCACTTGAATGGCTCTTCTTTAAATAGCCCTTCTCTCTGGATATCAGAATCTCATGTGAGGAGTAAGAAAAAGAATACTTTGTACAACAATTATTGGCTTGACAAAGGACTGCCGAAATAAAAACCTAATCTAGAGGTTTTATAGCCATACCTAACGGTGCACTTACTAAACATTTTTTGTTATATTTGTGATAGTAAGATAATGTTAAAATGATACTCACCTAGTGAGTTGGAGTACGCATGGGTGTAATATTTGTGACAGTACAGGCAGACTTGCAAGCAAATACACACTCATCGATCACGTTGCTAGTGCGTGACTTGTATCACATAGCCCCTACTGTCTCTCTACTGATAAGCATGTAATAAAAGGTGACCAGGGACAGCGATCGGCAGAGTCGCCGCTGGCCCTCTCCAACGGAAACCAAGAATCTGTGTCTGCGTCTTCCTTCAGGGCAGCCCTTTCTGGGTATGTGCCTGCCCTTGCTGGCTGGAAGGAAGTTGACGCCTAGTTTTCCTCCTCGGAGGAGAGAAAAACCTCCTTTCTGCAGGGCATGCTACCGTGTTTCCCCGAATATAAGACAGTGTCTTATATTAAATTTTGCTCCCAAAGATGCGCTATGTCTTATTTTCAGGGGATGTCTTATTTTTTCTGTGTTCTGTTCGTTGGGCATACTTCCAAACACAAACTTTGCTATGTCTCACTTTTGGGGGATGCCTTATATTTTGCACTTCAGCAAAACCTCTACTATGTCTTATTTTTTGGGGATGTCTTATATTCGGGGAAACAGGGTATTCGCCCCGTTGCAGCCCGCTACGTTGTTGCCTGCAGCCTAAAAGTGCAAAAAAGCACTTAAAAGTTGTTGCCTTCGCAGCTCTAACAATGGCCGTGAAGCCTCTCCCTCTCAAGGCAGCAGAACGACCACAGGACTGAGAGAGAGGGACAGATAAATAGCTGAACAAGAAAAAAACAGGAGCAGACGGGCAACTGTACGACTGTTCTCCCCAGAGACAGAAAAAGAACTGGCTCAGAGAGGGGTGGTCCCCAGCACGGAGGGGGGGAAGCTGAAAAAAATCAGTTAGGATCCTGCCTCCCTGATTGGTAGATGGATATATAGCCCAGATGTCCTTGAGCTCAATGGAAAACTGTGCAGGTTTAAGTACCTCCCATGTGTTTCATTCAAGAAGAAAGCTTCAAATGGCTTAAAGTTCCACCCTCAGCAGAAAAAAAATCCAGTAGCAACTTACATGGCAAATTCCTTGACGTTGGAACTAAAACATGAGCAATCGAGTGCCGTGTAAAACATTCTAGCACCTGACAGCTGGAGGGAGAGCGTTCCACCAGGCCGGGGCCAGAGTTGTAAAGGCTCTGGCCCGGGGGGAGGCCAGCCGCATCATTGAGGGGCCAGGGATCACCAGTAAATTAGCCTCTGCCGAGTGCAGAGACCGATTCGGGATCCTCTGAAGACACCAGTCACAGATGAAGGCAAAACGAGAAAACGCTACTGGAACACGGCCATACAACCCGGAAAACCCACAACACACTATTACCTACATTGGTTTTCCCTGAGCCATTTTGTCCTTGTCCTTGTTTTCAGGAGAATGGTTTTTTATGACTGTACACTGAATCACATGATTTTTAATTATTACAAAATACATGTAATAATAATAAACATACAGGCATTTCTTGCATGAAATTCAGACAGGTCACATGCTGACCTCTTCAAAATGAGAAAATTGGGTAATCTGCAACTGAAAAACATTTTCAACATATTATTATTATTATTATTATTATTATTATTATTATTATTATTATTATTATTATTATTATTATTATTATTATTATTATTATTATTATTATTATTATTAATTCTAGATTTCATAGCTGCCAGATCTTTAGCTGGTTGTTGGCCTTCATTACAATTCGAGCCTCACCCAGAAGCCTAGGAAGTTGTAACGTATCGGTGTAGCATTCGCACGGATCCCAGCAGGGCTGCCTTCTGAATTTGACCGATGTTAATTTTGTCAATTCGAAGATGTTTCAAGTGCTGCCCTAGTGTTTTTGGGATGGCGCCCAATTATTGTACATTTCACAGCTGCCAGATCTCTAGCTGGTTGTTGGCCTTCATTACGATTCGAGCCTCACCCAGAGGCCTAGGAAGTTGTAATGTATCGGCGTAGTATTCGTGCGGATCCCAGCAGGGCTGCCTTCTGAATTTGACAGATGTTAATTTTGTCAATTCGAAGATGTTTTAAGTGCTGCCCTAGTGTTTTTGGGATGGCGCCCAGTGTGCCGATTACCACTGGGATGATGATGATGATGATGATGATGATGATGATGATGATGATGATGATGATGATGATGATGATGATTTTGGATTTTGTAGACCGCCTCATCCCCAGAGGGTTCTAGGCAGTTTACAACCCAACACATAATATCCAACAATCGTTTAAAACACAATTACAAGCCTTAAAATCAATAGCAGCATTCAGAATCCTAAAAACAGAGTCAACTCAAATTCCCTATGAGTGGCGCCCGGTCCCAAGGCTGGGAGGGGCGGCAGTGCCAGAAGATGGAGCCAGTATAAGGCATTGCCTTATACATTATGCAACAACCGCATACATTTACCCCTTTGGATAACATTGTTTTGTCTAGGTAACGTTCATCATAAACATGAGCAGAAAGCCATGTGGATCTCTAAGAGTGAATAATCTCTCTGTGGCATTCATTCCCCACTTTCCTCTCATACGTCTCCTTATTTACGTTACCCATATGCAGCACACAACATGGATGACATACGCAACAGTCACACTCCCAACCAAGATGCTGCAACAGTGCTCCCTGCAAAGGTGATCCCTTTGGCTGATGAGCTCCACCCGGAGCACTCAGCTCCATCTGTCCCTGCTGAGCTTTTCCCAATTTTTGGCAGAGTTGGAACAGTAGCAGACATCCCATAGCGCCTGAGCCAGCGTCTAGGGAACTCAAATTAGCTGAAGCCAAAGCTGAATGAAGGATTCAAAAGCTGCCGCCTGCATTTACCTCTTCTTCTCCCCCCCCCTCCAAAGTTTATCACATTTTTTGCAACAAATTGGCAAGCCCACCATTTTTGTGAAAAGAGATAATGCAAGCAAACATCTCAAACCTTCTAGGCAGAAGTGACTATATTTATAGAGGCACTTGAAGAGGTCACAAGTGACCAATTTACAGCCATTTGTATGCATTCAAGGGACAATACATGCATTTCCTGCAATATAGGGCTTCCTCTACCTACTACACACATACTAGCTCTCTCTCTCTCTCTCTCTCTCTCTCTCTCGCTATAGCCAAGGAACATCTTTCTCTCACCAATTTTAAATATTTCCTGCTCTTGTGAGTAGTTTGATCCAATACATCCCACTTAAAAAAATAACCCATCCTTAGATAAACAGCACTTTACTCAGGAGATCTACCTTGTAGCAGCGCTAGCACACACTCTGCAATACCAAGCAACCTTCCACATTTTGCTCGAGTCTGCGGCAAACCAGCAAGTGCCAGGAAGCCAAGCCAAGCACCTGGCAGGAAGCGGCTGCCCATCTACCCCTGGTGTCCTGAAAAGAGCACTACTGGATCAGACCAGAGATCCAGCTAGTCCAGGATCCTTTTTCAGACAGCAGCCCACCAGTTGCCCCGGAGGACCGACAAACAGGGCACCCAGAAAGAGGCTGGCGGCTCCCTTTCGTCACTATACCTGGTAGCCACTGATGAATCTCTCCTCTGCGAAACTGTCTGAGCCCCCTTTTGACACCTCGATGCTTGTGGCTGTTAAGAACATAACAACATAAGAACAAGCCAGCTGGATCAGACCAGAGTCCATCTAGTCCAGCACTCTGCTACTCGCAGTGGCTCACCAGGTGCCTTTGGGAGCTCACATGAAGAAGAAGAAGAGTTTGGATTTATATCCCCCCTTTCTCTCAAAGGGGCTTACAATCTCCTTGCCCTTCCCCCCTCACAACAAACACCCTGTGAGGTAGGTGGGGCTGAGAGAGCTCCCAGAAGCTGTGACTAGCCCAAGGTCACCCAGCTGGCGTGTGTGGGAGTGCACAGGCTAATCTGAATTCCCCAGATATGCCTCCACAGCTCAGGCGGCAGAGCTGGGAATCAAACCCGGTTCCTCCAGATCAGATACACGAGCTCTTAACCTCCTACGCCACTGCTGAAGGAGGTGAAAGCAATGGCCTTCTGCGGCTGTTGCTCCTGAGCACCTGGACTATTAAGGCATTTGCAATCTCAGATCAGGATTGGTAGCCAGAGATCGACTTCTCCTCCATAAATCTGCCCAAGCCACTTTTAAAGCTATCCAGGTTAGTGGCCATCACCACTAAGAGAGAAAAATTTCTCTCTGTCAACATTTTCTACCCCATGCATAATTTTATAGACTTCAATCATACCCCCCCTCAGACGTCTCCTCTCCAAACTAAAGAGTCCCAAACGCTGCAGCCTCTCCTCATAAGGAAGGTGCTCCAGTCCCTCAATCATCCTCGTTGCCCTTCTCCGCACTTTTTCTATCTCTTCGATATCCTTTTTGAGATGTGGCGACCAGAACTGAACACAGGACTCCAAGTTACTATCTCTCCTGGAAGTGAATTCCATTATTCAGTTAAATAAGTACTCCTTTTCAGTTGGCCTGAATCTACTGTCCATCATCTTCATTCAGTAACCCCAAGTTCTATTGTGGGAGACACATAAAAAGTTCTGTACCCCGTGCATAATTTTATAAACTTCTCTCTCCTTTTTTCCCCTTCTCAGCCTTCTCCCTTCCAAGAAAACCATCAGAAATGTTCAGACTGACCATCAAAGGGAAATCAAGCTACCTTCGGTTCTCAATGGTATTCATTTGGCCTTCTGGCTGGCTACTGGCTCTACATAAAATGCCAGCCCCTGGACACCTCGTGGCCAAAAGCCTAGCATCAGACCAGTCGCCGTGAAGTTGAGGACCAGGGCAAGACAAAAAGCAGTTTGTAGCTAGCACCTGGAAGGGAGGTGGCATCACCTGAGCTCATCAGATATCAGAAGGTGAGCTTTTGGATTAATTTGTTGCATTTTTATATTGTTCACCACCCTGAGCCCTTCGGGGGAGGGTGGTCTAAAAATGTAAATATAAAATAAATACATAAAATAAGCTGGGTGTGTACTTAGAAGGGGGACTGCAGAGGAAGACTCTGCAGAAGAAGTCAACAGCAAACCACTTTTGCTCCTCACTTGCCTGGAAAGCCCTTTGTTGGGGTCGCCAGAAATCGGCTGAGACTTGAGGACCCTTTGCATAGCCAACTAGAACCCATAAGCCTTCTAACTGCCTTATCAAACTTTATTTTTTAAATAAAGTTTTTATTAATTATTAATTTAAAAGGGTAAACTTACAAAACAGATGATACAAGTGCTCAGAACCATACATAAAATCAACATAGTATTGACATCCCCTACATACATATATAGATCCATAAATACATATAATACCCTCTCCCACCCCTCACCCCTTAGTGCCCCTCACCCATGCTTTACAAGATAGTAGTGTTTAGAAAGTTACTTCGGATTTACTTTCTACAAGATATGTATTATAACATTAATCTTTTATCATGAATAGTATTCTTACTTCTAAATTTACTCCTTACATTACATGTAATACTAATCTCTTATCTTAACTCAGGTAATATATTCCTTGCTATATTATCTTGTAACTTTTATCTCTATCTTGTATTCCAGACTTCCCCTACGACTGACCCAAATTGACCTATCGTCAGTGACGTCTGCCTTATCAAACTTTAGTTTCAAATGGTGTCACCATTCAGAGGGGCACCTGAAAAAAGTTTGTCTCGGTAAGTCAAACTCTGAGTGGAAAAGGAACTTGCAAATAAAATGAGAGACCAGTTATGGTCCTGGCCAGTCTGATTCAAAATCAGTTTGGCATGGAATGTGAAGATTCGGGATGGAAGGGAAGGGAAGCCACCATGCGTGCTTCCTTTGAGTATTGAAACCTTCTGGAAAGTCTATTTACCCTGTTTCCCCAAATATAAGACATCCCCTGAAAATAAGACGTCGTATAGGTTTTGCTGAAGTGCGAAATATAAGGCATCCCCCGAAAGTAAGACGTAGCCAAGTTTTTGTTTGGAAGCATGCCCGACGAACAGAACACAGAGAAATAAGACATCCCCTGAAAATAAGACATAGCGCATCTTTGGGAGCAAAAATTAATACAGGCCCCTTCCACACACGCAAAATAATGCGTTTTCAAACCACTTTCACAACTGTTTGCAAGTGGATTTTGCTATTCCGCACAGCTTCAAAGAGCACTGAAAGCAGTTTGAAAGTGCATTATTCTGCATGTGCGGAATGAGCCATAAGACACTGTCTTATATTCGGGGAAACACGGTATTACATATTAGAATGCTAATAAAACCAGGCCTGCATTTCCGTTAGGCTGAATATAACTAATTTACAAACAGAACATCTCAAAAATACAGCACAGAAGATTACAACAGCCTAAGAAACAGTCAAAAATGTCTAAAGAACCGTTTCTGAACAGAGTGCAATTTTTAAACTGTAACACCTGTAACACCACATCAGTCGGAAAAGCCCCTCCCACTGGTCCTGGCGACAGAGCCTTCACTGCTGAAAGGATTGCAATAGTTCTCTGCTCTGCTGGTACAAGCCAATATTGAACGGGACCCTTCATAACGCCCCTCAACGAGCCCGTGGAAAGGCCAGCTTCCGTGTCTCATGCAAACCATCTGATTGAAATGACATCTTTCGGAGCCCCTCGGGCCTCGGGGAAAAATAAACCTTTGGAGTGTTTAATACTCCAGTGGGTCATTAACTTGTTCACACCCAGGCATCCGCGCCGGAGGAGGCAGAGGTCTCCTGTCCAGATGGGGCGATGTTTCCACAGCTGTCAAAGGAGAAGGGTCTAGAGGAAGTTGCTTCTGCAAGCTTTTAGGATGTACTCAAGACACTGGGACTCTCGCAGAGGGCTGGAAACAATTTAAATGTAAGCATACATTTGTGGAGTTTAAAGGGCTCGCTGCTGGTTCCGCTCTTGTTATCCCCGTGTAGGATAGATTAAAAACAGGGTAGAATCATCGTATTTTCTTTGGAGCTCACACATATGTTTGACGCCCCCTATAATATGCATGCAAAATAAAAATGAGGCACGCCAAAGCAACATCAAGGATTTTCTCTTATGCTCTGCCCTTGGCCCATTACCAGAGGCGTAGCTAGCAGAAATGGAGACCAAGGCAAAATCTGACTATTGTGCTCCTCCCTCCCACCCCTGGGCAGCTGCCCTCCCCCACCTTGACCAAAGGCTGCCCTCCCCCACCACAACCAAAGAACAATTTTTTGCTCCAGGTACCTTGGCTCCATTACTCCGTGTCCCAGTCTCTAGAGCAGAAAAAACGATACCACTGCGCCAGCAGCACGCCCACCAGAGTACACACACCTAATAACTGCACTAGATTGGGATGCTTGATATCCTTCATAACAGAAGCTTCTTCCAAGAACGACCCATTGGATAATCACCGTGAAGGGGTCTTCTCTAGGGTGGTTTCGGCCATCTTGTTGGGTTGTACTTCTTTACCAATTGCTATCTTCCTGCCTCACTAGCAATTGGTAAAGAAGTACAGCCCAACAAGATGGCCAAAACCACCCTAGAGAACTCTTACCTCCATAGTATCTTCCTTGAGTGTTTTTATAGCAACTGTGAGGTAGTATTTCTTCCAAACCCCAACATACACTTCATCGTACTGTCCTGCCCCAAGTTTGTGCCTCGTGGTGATGTCTGCTCGTTCCATTTGTCATGGATTGAGGACACCCCACAGACTGTGGGTTTATTGCACTTTGTCCCCAGACCATCAGCTACCACTGAGTGATGGTGAATTAACTCTGCCAGTGTGCTGAAGGGGGGAGGGAGGGGGAAGAGGAGGAGGAGGGAGAAGAGGGGGAGGAAGAGTGGGGGGAGGGAGAGGAGGCAAGGGGGTGGGGGAGAAGCCACAGAGGGTCCGGGGAGTAGAAGAGGTCCCCACTGGAGCACACGGCTCAAACCTGAAGAACTGGGCCAATTCTCCTGGCTCGGAGTTCCAATCTGATCGGGCTGTGGCGCTTGAAGTCCCACGATTTATACTTTGCCAAGACGGCTCCTCTAGCATAGTGAAGGGAGCCCCGGCTTCTCCTGGGGCAGCTTGGGCAGTGGAAGCACCAAGAAGCAACAGAGCCCAAGTGCACAAGGGGGGTGGCGTGGGGGGGGGGGCAGAAAGGAAGGAAGGAACAAAAGCAGTGCTCCCCCACTGCCCCCCAACTTGCTCAGCGGTGCTGGGCATCAGCGTGTCCCTCAGCCAGCCCTGCTCCCCCTGGAGGGAGATGCACAGAGTGGGGCTAGCCTGGCACGCCCAGGAGGACATGGGGAGGGTGCCCACGCACAGCAGGGAGCGTGCAGCAGCCTCTGCCGGGTGTGGCGGGGTGAGGGGGAAGGAGGACATGCCCCTCTTCCTTCCCCCCTCACTCCGCCAGGCCCGGCAGAGGCCCCAGCCATGCCATGCTGTCAACGGGCCGAGGCCTGCCTGATCATCATGCCCAGGCCCAGCCATGCATCCAGTGGCAGAGGTGTGGCTGGGGCAGGGGTGTTCCGGGGTGGGGGGAACGCTGCAGCAGGGGGCAGGCGCACCCTGGGCACAGTTTCCCCTCGCTCCGCCTCTGCTTGCATCTCATCACTTCCTCTGGCATTCAGTTCCAACTCAGGGCACTTTATTTGGTCAGTGTTGGCACTCCAGCAGGAAGGGAGCTCCAGCCATTCCTCTTCCTGACATTGAAAAGGGCACTCAAGCCCCCATCTTCGCACAGAAGAGGCTGCACTCTGCTCTTGTGAAGGAATTCTGCTTCATCCGTAGCTCCGAGGAAAACAAAAAGTGTGCCATCCATGACATGAAGGATGTACTGGTTTTCAACCGGGAGACACTGGAATTCAAATCTCCATTCAGTCGTGATGCTGTCTGGCTTTGAGCAAAATGCATTCCTCTCAGTCTACCCTGTTCTTCTGAAGATAAAACAGAACAGCTGCACGGACGCTGCTCAAAGCCATTGGAAAGAAGGGCAGGGCATAAACATATTCAGTGCCATAATTCAATCAATGCGTGCACTGTTGATCCAAGCACAAATTTACAGCCACAGGAGCAGAATCTCTGTTGTGGTTCTACAACAGGGGTAGGGAACCTGAGGCTCAAGAGCCGCATGTGGCTCTTCTGCCCTTGCACTGTGGCTCCACGAGCTAAGCCACTGGCCCCATCCCTGCCCGCCCTGCAGGCAGCAGGGCGGGCACACCAACTGCCCACAGTCGGCTGGGCTGCGCCGCGAGCTTCCCCTCTCGCCCGCCCTGTTGGAGCGGGGGGGGGGGCGCTTTCCCAGCGGCCCGCGAAGCCAAGCCACCGGCTTCATCCTTGCCCGCCCTGCAGGCAGCAGGGCGGACGCATCCATGCGCTTCTCAGAATGAGCAGAGTAAAAGGTTAAAAAAAACCCCTATATAAATAGTGTTATCTTTATTTTAAATGTCAAAAATTATTTGCGGCTCCAAGTGTTTTCTTTTCCCGTGGAAAAGGGGTCCAAATGGCTCTTTGATTGTTAAAGGTTCCCTACCCCTGTTCTACAACGTTCAAGGAGGTGCTTGAATTGCGCCCCACATAATTATAATCCGAAGCTTCAATCTGTCATATTGGGATACATCAAAAAAAATTAAATATGAAAAACACATGAATGGAAAGCCTTCTCCTGCTTCATGATGATACAGAATAAAGGGAGACGGACAGTAAATTTAACATGTCTTTCCTTTGCAAGTTATTCCAAGAATAAGAGAAATCTCAGATTGAGTTCTGAATACTGACGCCACAATTCACAGGCCCTAGGCCATAGGTGTCAAACTCACAGCCCTCCAGATGTTATGGATTACAGTTCCCATCATCCCCTGCCAGAATCATGCTGGCAGGGGATGATGGGAGCTGTAGTCCATAACATCTGGAGGGCCGTGAGTTTGACACCTGTGCCCTAGGCATTTGCATATCTGATCTTTTAAGAACTACTGTATACTGCAGATTATTATTTTCTGGATATTTCTGGACTTAAGACTGGCCTACCCAACACACAACTATCTCCTGGACAGAAAGATCACAAGGGTCAAACAGCTGCCACACATCATTTTATCTTCTTGCTCTTGCTCATATCCAGTGAAAAATATATATACATAAAAAGCTAACAGTGACTTTGTTAGTCACGCCCTAACACCGAAACAGGGACGGAGCGCCCCCAAATTTTCACAGGACGTTCCTCCCTGTTGCAGGCAGGTAATCGGACCTTCAAATCGCCGAAAGTCCATACCTGAGCCAGGTAAAACGTCTTTTTCCTGGCGCACCAGGCCATGAAGCTGCCTCTGTTTAACTGTCACCCCTGGGATGTCCGTGCAGCCTGTCTGTCTGTGGCCTGAGGGCTTACAATGTTCGCTCAGATGGGCAGAGATGAGCAGTGGAAACAGTAAATAGGTAATACTGGTAGGTAGTACGAGTGGAAGTGAAACACATACACACTTTGCCGTGTGAGATGTCAGGTGGGTCCCCTTCCCTCACACGCAGGTAACTTTCACTCTCTGTGCCTCACCCACTGCTACCACATAACACACCTACTCTCATACACATCCAGCTCATCCTCACACACCTCACTCTGCCCTCCCTCACATCCAACCACCACTTACCCACTTCCTCACCCATATTCACCACAGCTCTCTTTTACTAAAAGCGAGCTGGAGTTTGCCTTTTTCTTCTAAGAAAATCTGTGAGGTGGGGGCGAATCAACACTACTGGCTCCGCTTCTTTTGCACGTGGCCCTTTAAGAACCCCGGGAACTGGCCTCGCTCTGAGCGCCTCACCCCCCTGCCTCTGCTGCCTGACTGGGATACCTCCTTGCCCCAGTTCTGCCTTACCCAAGCCAGGACTGTGCGTGTCAACCAGCCTCATGGACAGCGGGATTCGCACTCTGGACAGTTCCGTTGTGGAATGGAAAGGGTTACCTTATACTAAAAAAACAAGACACCACCATATAACAATGTGAACTGAAAAGGGAAAGAGGGATTCCATTTGACCACCCCAAAAGGCTATGCTGCGGATCACTGGACCTGCATGGACATCTGTGTGGGTTGCGGACTGTGATGAGAAGGACAATTGCCACAGCAACGTGTGGCCGGGCCCCGCTAGTAGTACTATAAGCACCATAATTCAGCCACTGCAAAAGCTGACCTTGAGCCTTTTCTAAGAAGATTTTGCCTGGCCAGGGCAAAAGAGCCACCAGGCGCACCCGGAGCTGGAACCCAAACTCCTTGGACACATCCAACATAGAGCGGCTAAAACGTTGCATGTTCAGAATGGCATTTCTGACCCCAACAGACTTTGAAGGTGAGACAGACCTTGGAAGCAGAGAGGAGTTAAACATTTCACAATGCCGAGCTGCATCTTGACACAAAACCAGACGGACGTGGGAAACAGGGCGGTGGAGGTATAAAGGGCCGATTGTAGCAGCCCACTGGATTGGAAACGGCTCTGAAGCCTAATGAAACAACACTCTGGCAGGAAAACAGAATGAAAGGAACGGGACAATAAAAAGGGTGGGAACAAAAGGGAGCAGAGTCGCTTCAGCTTAGCAAAATAAGCTCACTTTGTTATTGGGGAAAGCCAAAGCCGATTAGGATAAAACCAGTGACTAAGCAGAAGTCTTCCCAACTAATTACATAGCTCACCATATAAAGTATAAATTGCAAGTCTCCAAATAAAGACCAAGTTACTTTCGCAGGAGTTCTGGAAAGCAAGTGGGACCCGCTAAAGGGAAGGAAGAATAATCAATCCCTTTTATTCGCAGCAGCTTACAGCTTTAAAAGGCTGTTCGCATCACGGGAGAATCATGTTAACTGTGAGCTATTTGAAAATTAAAATCACATTTTAAGAGTCTGGAGGCTTTTAAAATAGATTCATATTTTCTCCATCGCTCAACAATGAACATATTTAAAATTTAAATACTTCTGTATATTCCAGTTGTACAAAGAAGGGGGGGGGGATAAAAGAGTTTAGATGTTGAGGTTGAGTCTGGGATTCCCTAAATCAGGGGTGGCCAACCTATGGCACTCCAGATGTTCATGGACTGCAATTCCCATCAGCCATGCTGGCAGGGGCTGATGGGAATTGTAGTCCATGAACACCTGGAGTACCATAGGTTGGCCACCCCTGCCCTAAATCAACCCCTGACCTTCCCATAGATTCTCTAAATGAACCTGAACACATGACAGTTTACCTGAAGATGCTGCTCTTAAATCACTTGAGTAATCCTATGGCAATCCACAACATTACTCCTGACAGCTTGATCAAGGCAGATTAAGTGCATTTCAATTTCATTAGGGAGGAAGAAAAAGACCTCAACAGCAAAACTGGCATGCATTAAAAGGTCATCTTGATAAGGGTTTTAAGGCAGGGTTCTGAGGTTCCAAGGAAGTGAAAAGAGCAGACTACACAGAGAAGCCATTGAAATCCACGAGTACACGGACAATTTCAACAGAAAGGAAGAAACCATGAAAATGAACAAAACTTGGCTACCAGTGTTGAAAAACACTAGAGTCAAGACAGTGACTAATCAGCTCCACACAAACACAGGATGACTATAGGCAGTAATACAATCAAAGGGAACAAAGGACAGGCTACTTCTA
The DNA here is from genome assembly GCF_021028975.2 of Sphaerodactylus townsendi. Lineage (NCBI taxonomy): Eukaryota > Metazoa > Chordata > Lepidosauria > Squamata > Sphaerodactylidae > Sphaerodactylus > Sphaerodactylus townsendi. The sequence goes on along the minus strand of NC_059440.1, from coordinate 2,841,001 downwards.
TTCAGATGCCCTCACCTAGTGACCTTGCTATCTTCATTGTTACTCACATGCTAATGGGTGGATCCCACTCAACACATGTAAATCTAGCTTGCTAATTGCACCCTTTACTTGTTAACAGACAATGGTTCTTTCCCCACCCTGGACACTCCAACAGGTATATATACTCCACTTGCTTTCCTACTATCAGATCCTCTAAAGATGCCAGCCACAGATGCAGGCAAAACATCAGGAGAGAATGCTGATAGAACACGGCCATACAGCTCGGAAACCACACAGGACTCCAACGTACGTATTATTTCTATTAATAAATTGTACAATGTATAAAAATATATAGATGTAAATATATAGTTCTGTGATGGCATAATAAACAACTTTAAATGATACATACTTGTTTGTGTCTATTAATATCAAATCTCTATTGTTTGAATGAAATTATAAATAGATACACCGACTTTAACGGAAGCTACGAATGTTAATACTTACTGATGCACTTATAGAGCCCCTTGCATACTATACAATATACCTTAGAGAATTAACACAAGTTTCTATTAAACACCACCTCAAAGAAAGATACATGCTACAAAACACTAGTAATGCGCTATCATGCAGCAAATGTACTGCAAATATGTAATAGCGTAAGCCAGTGGTGGCGAACCTTTGGCACTCCAGATGTTATGGACTACAATTCCCATCAGCCCCTGCCAGCATGGCCAATTGGTCATGCTGGCATGGGGCTGATGGGAATTGTAGTCCATAACATCTGGAGTGCCAAAGGTTCGCCACTACGGGCGTAAGCCAATTTGAAACTGGCAGTCGTGCCACAAAGGCACTTACGGGCAGCTTTTTTAGTGTTAAAGAGGCAGCACCCTTAAAAGGTAATGAAAGATTCAGAATGGCGCTCAGCCAAGGTGTCGTACAACAAATATATAGCAAATACATAGACAGATCTCCACTGTCCAAATTGTTTGCGGCCTCAGTCGCCTTCTTCAGTACACCAGTATTGCGTGTGGGATCTCTAGCCTTCCCAGGGGATGTATTAAGTACCTACTGTATATACTCGCGTATAAGTCGACCCGCATATAAGTCGAGGCACCTAATTTTACCACAAAAAACTGGGAAAACTTATTGACTCGCGTATAAGTCGAGGGTGGGAAATGCAGCAGCTGCTGGTAAATTTCAAAAATAAAAATAGATGCCAATAAAATTACATCAATTGAGGCATCAGTAGGTTAAATGTTTTTGAATATTTATTTCAAAGAAAAACAGTAAACTGGCTCTCTAAGTGGAAAAGAGGGTCAACAAGAACAATATGGTATCAACAATAACTTTAAAAGTACAAAAACCTTAGCTCAACCAGCAACCAAGCTAAAACACAAGAGTTAAAATCCTTCAAAGCTGGATTCCTCATCATCATCTGTATGTCCAAATGCAACCCAACTTAGATTTTAAGAGGGATATTATCAGCAATGGAAAATCTACTATTAGCTTCCATTGTAAACAATGGGGGATGGGGCATCCCCTTTGGGGGTCAATAACTTTGGATCCCCTGACCCAAACTTCACCAAACCTGGCTGGTATCATAAAGAGACTCTCCTGATGAGACCAGCCAGGTTTGGTGAAGTTTGGTTCAGAAGGTCCAAAGTTATGGACCCTCAAAAGGGTAGCCCCATCTACTAATAGCTCCCATTGAAAACAATGGGGAATGGGGGCACCTCATTTGGGGGTCCATAACTTTGGACCCTCTGAACCAAACTTCACCAAACTTGGCTGGTATCATCAGGAGTGTCTTCTGAGGGTACCCTGAAATTTTGGTGCCACTAGCATAAAAACTGCGCCCCCTGCTGGCCGGCAAAGTAAAAACACAAAAAAATTTTAATGACCCGCATATAAGTCAAGGGGAGCTTTTTCAGCATTAAAAATGTGCTGAAAAATTCGACTTATACATGAGTATATACGGTATTTATATTCATTCAAACTATAGAGATTTGTTATTAATAAATACAAACAAGTATGTATCACTTAAAGTTGTTTATTACACCATCACAGAACAGTATATTTATGCATACATACTTTATACACTATACAACTGATCAATGGAAGGAATGCATATATAATTATCGCTACCAATGTGCGCATGGTTTTAATATGTTTGTGATTTTAAATTGGATACCTTTAAATGAGTAAGAGGCTGCACCCGAAGAAGATCCAAACTGTCAACTGATATACCCTCCACAAATTCAGGGAACAGCCGTTATAAGAGACAAAAATGCAGACAATTTTCTGAAAGACTGGAAATCCTTTGTGGACTACTTATTGAAAACATATACAAACAGAGAAACAATGGCAGGATTTGAGACTTAAATGAAAACAGTGTATTGGATTAAGACTATAAGAAGGACTAAAAGTGAAAAAATGTAGATACTAATATGTAGATATTAATTATAAGCACAGAGTAAGATTTACGCTTGGATTCTTAGGCCCTTTCCGCATGGGCGATATACAGTGGCCCAGGGACGGCAAAAAACACTGTCCCTGGGCTGCTGTTCACACAGGAGGTGCTGCTGCACCGCAGAAACGCCATCCTGGCCACCCGAAAGCTGCGAGTTTTTGCAAAGCAGCGTCTTCCCATCGGCGCAGTGTGGGTCCCTGCAGACCACTAGGGCGACGCTGGACATGACGGTGAGTAGAGGGGGCTGACCGTGCGGATCCGCCTCTCCGGCTGGGGGGGAGTGGGGGGCGCTCGCACGCTAGCGTGCCAACGGTCCCCACGCCTCCACCGGCATAAATTATGCCGGTGGAGGCTTGTTTCTGCCCGTGTGCAGAAAGGGCCTTAGTGAAGTAACTGGAAGTCACCAAATATATGTGTAGGTGTTTGTGTAGGTGTGTGGTTTTCCCTTTTCTTTTCACTTAGTATTATTATTATGGGAGGAGGGGGGACTACATGGGGATCTTTTCTTTATCTTTTTATGTAAGTGCTAATTAGATGTGCAAAATAAATAAACATTCTCACATAAAAAGGACCGTTAGTACTGAGGGCATTATCCTAGGCTAGTTCTGGGATCAGCTCCTAATAACAGAAAACCTGCAAAAACAGCAAGCAACCGCAGCTTTTCACAGCATATTTGTACACAGCATTGAAAAGTGAGGTTTAGTGATGGAATGCATTCAGCTTTAAGGTCGCAATAAAAACAAACGTATATATTTTTTAACAAAAGGGGAGGAAAAGGTTTTCTAGAAAAGAGGCCTTGCAGAAACGCTCCCCTTCAAGGAAACACAAAGAGGCACCAAGCCCCATGAAATTGCTTGGATGATCTCAGCTTGGCTGCTGATATTTTCAGTCTCAGCATGAAGCCACCAGATGGCAAAACAAAGACGATTCCTCAAGGGTGCACACGAGCAACATGGAAACATGCATGCGGCAAAACTGTTATTAACTTCAAAACTAGACAGAGGAGTTTGGCAGATTTGACAATAACTAAGGAAGAAACATAATCCTTTAATAAAGGGCTCAGCAGGCCGTAAACATCATCCTGCCGGAATCGAAGATTATCACTGAAAAACCAAATGAATAGTTTTGCAAAACAACTATCAGTTGGGCACAATGACTATTTAGCGGTTTCTCCCACCACCAAGGAAGAGGCGCACAAACACAGCTTTCGACTGCTACCCTACAAAACGCAGAATGCCACTGATGTCCGCTTCTCTTGACAGACTCCAAGGAAGTAGATGAGAGAAGCACAGGCCAAATGGCATCTGGCTGGGGCTCCTCCAGTAAAACCTGCACAACATCTGCCCATGGGGAAGCGCTGTTGGGACATTCAGGGTGCTGCCATCACCTCCTTTTGTATGGGCTGCACTGACACCAGAAACCAGCAGGCCAGACAGATCTGTTTTGCAAGGAGAAGACCCCAACAGCACCCCATTACTCACACCACCAGCCTCACCACAATTAACAATAGCAGGATGCTTACTGATTGATATTATCTATAACCCACCTTGTTGGGGTGAGCCAGCGAACCTTGTAGGGTCTCAGACAGAGCACGGGAATGCCTGTGCCATCTGTTACCCCTCGGGCAAGCAGACTCACCGATCACAAGACCCCCATGACTCACAGGTCACCAGGTGTCCTGGACAAAGGGACAAAAGGTGCGTACCCCCAGGTATGGATTAGGCCCAGACAGGAGCGTTTCCTCCCGCACGTACGCAGCCCCTATGATTCATGTATTGCACAATATTCTCCCGCTCTCCCGCCCTCCCAACCCGCCTCCCGAAAACCCTAATAAAAGGTGCCAGGGACCAGAGTACGACAGATTAGCCCGCTACTGGCTTCTCTCCACCGGATGATATCGCTGCGTCTCGTCTCTTCATTGCGTCGCCCGTGACGACTTCACCACCTTTCTTACCCAGACTCATCGACAGCTCCTAGTCAGGCAGATCACACCTGTGGCTCAGACCCCTCCATATCTTACATCGCTGTGATTACGAGCACTAAAACTTTGCCATTCGAGGCAGCTTTTGCACCTTGCATTGAGATGAAAACATATTTTGAAACATTCAGCCTGAAAGAGGGTTCCGGGAAGCCGGGAAGATCATGCGCTGCAGTGTGACACTGGGTTGGTCCTAATGGAAAGCCCCGTGTGGATCGTGCCTTGGGATAAGGCAATCTCAGACGGAAACAACAACATCTTAGAGACATGCCTGCCCCCCCCACACTTTAAAGCACACGATGTCAAAAATCAATCAGTGCCAAACATACTTTTGTATATTTCTATCCCCAGTTATTGTGAACGGATTAAAATGACTGAACGCTGTGTTTTAATGTATACCATTACTTTGTATGGTCTGTTATTTATTACATATATAAACCTTTATTAGGCATAGAATCCATATAACAGCCAACATTGTCCAAACAAGTATCCCATACATGAGAACCATCACAGGTAATCATTTCAAAGTTTCTATAAGGAACCTCGCTACAAAAGTTAAAATCTCGGAGGTGGCATTGTTAAGTAGACACGTAATCTTCCCAACAGCAGAGTATTCATTAAAGATTACAGGACAAAGAGCAAAAAGTCTGGTCCTAGATCCCTCGTATTTGGGGCAGTCGAGCAATATATGTTCCATGGTTTGAATCACTGTGATACAATGAGGACATTTCCGCTCTTGCGGGTCAATTTTTCGGAACCTTCCTTGTCGCATAGAGCAAGGGAAGGAGTTACAACGAGCCCTAGTGATTCTCCATCTATGCTTGGGCTCCTGAAGTAAACTCAAATGATTTGCCATGTGATTGATTTTAAATTTGATGTTAAAAAAGAGGGGGGAGCAATTATTTATTACATGTTGTGAACCGCCCTAAGCCCTTTGGGGGAGGGTGGTATATAAGTTTAATAATAAATAAATAAAATAAAATAAAGAGTGAAGAACAACGTCACCTATACAGACTTAACAGTAGCTGGGAGGTCTGCTTACAGAATATCAGCAGAATGCAAGAAACGTTTTATTTCTCTGAAGATCAGATTACCCAATGAGGTCAGTGGAATGAGGGGTTTGTGTGGCCCACACAGATACGTATTGATGTTTATTATCAGACAAGGAATCATTTGAAACAAAAGCAACAAAAAGGAATTCGGCTGCAAGGGAAGAAAGAGGAATGTTGCAAATGCAAGCTATGGTCACAGTAATCCAGTTAAGGAAGCGGGACAGGCTCAGGAAAGGGAGGGAAAAGCCATAAGGCTGCCACGGGGATCCCCTCTCTTGAGGGGTGGGGGTGGGGGAACCCACACTGGATGGGCAGAAGACCATGTCCAGCAGTCCTGTCTCCAGTTCTTCTCCTTTAGAAGAAACATACCAGTGAAACCAATTAAAAAGAAAAGTTTTCCAACATCAGTACTTTCCAGTATAGCCAACACCCATCACTGGCTGTCCTTGATGGGGGCAGGGAATTTTAAAGCGATGATTCAGGACACAGGGTCAGATCATCTGGACATTATAGAGAACAAGGGGGAAGAACTCGACACAGGTGGCAGTTCCATTCTTGTAATATGGTCTGCCATTCAAAAATTGTGACCTACAGCCCATACAAATGCACCCTTGAAGCCTGAGGAAGAAGAAACCAAACTTCTTGCATTGCAAGGAGTTTCTGTGCGGGCCATGTTCAGACCAACAGATCAACCTGCCTGATACCAAGAAATGGTCTGTTTAGTTCAGGACTGTCTACTCGGACCGGCAACACCTCTTCAGACACAGCCAGGCCCTTTCTGCGATTTTCTTCAGCTGTAGATACCAGGGATTCCACTTGGAACCTGCTGCAGGCAAACTGTTCTGCCGCTGAACTAAAGGACCTGTATCCTTGTTCTGCTTCCCTGTGGCTTAGATATGAATCCCATAATGAACTCCTGTAATGTGCCAGCCATGACACCTACACTGACGGAACCTTTTGCCATAAAAGGAGATACGCTGACTAACGCTCTCTCAATCCACTTTTAATGAACTTTTCAACTGGACTTTGCTGTCTGAAATGACTTGCAAATGACTGCTAAAGTACACTGAAACTGGAATGAAAGCGCTTCATTCAGCATTCTGCAAATTCAGCACCCTAAATACTAAGCGTACACAAACTACCAAATTCCGCAACTCACATCTCAGCCTGTACAGTCCCCTCTCTCGTCCACACACAGCCCTTACTTCCACACAAACATTAACATCCACCTCCTATACTAGACACGGTAAGAGTGCACCAATGTGCCAAACGTGGTAACCTTATTCTGCTAAACAGCAAGCCATTTTTGATAGCAATAACCATGCCATCTCCTTACGAGGTGAAAATGAAGAAAACTTGTACCAACAGGCTACAATAATGACTTCAAAAAAATTAGTTCTCCCACTGGAGTAGCAATTTGCTTTTAAGTAACCAAAGTAATTTTATAATTTTACAAACAGTAACCAAATGTTTTGGAAAAATTGTTTACATTCTCATTTTCACCTTGGTGTGTACCTTCCCCTCTTGCTTAGCATGGAGGAATCTCCTTACGAGCAGCATAATGCTCTTTTGCATGACACAAGAGTGTGATATTTGTGGATCCAGGAATCAGTCATACAGGATTATTCATCAGTACTTCTAGTCCAGGGGTAGGGAACCTGCGGCTCTCCAGATGTTCAGGAACTACAATTCCCATCAGCCCCTACCAGCATGGCCAATTGGCCATGCTGACAGAGGCTGATGGGAATTGTAGTTCCTGAACATCTGGAGAGCCGCAGGTTCCCTACCCCTGTTCTAGCCGCACAACAGGGGAGACAAACCTGTAACGACCACAGACACTGGGGGGCATTCAGTCTGGAAGGGTTGCCTTGCACAACAGGACTCCAGCTGTTGCACTGGTGCGTTTTTGGGGACTCCTGAAAAGCCATAAAGAATGCAGAGAATGTTGCATTGACAGACACGGGGACTCACCTTGCCAAACTGCTCAAAGTATTGCTTTACATCTTCCACTACCGTATTAGCAGATAATCCACCTACAAATATTTTCTTTGTTCTCGTGACCATCTGTAAGAAATTACAAAACAAAAAGAAGCATTACCCCAGATTGTTCAAAACAATGCCTGCCAGAGATCTGGTTTTCAGACGCCACCCCTCTAAACCCAGTTAACAAAAAGGAATACACACTGAAGTCAATGCACACTTGGTTAAGAGATCTTCAACGTCTGGGCTTAAGCATCCACCAGCCCCTCTGCCCCCCCTCTTTTCATAAGCATTTCAATTTTGAAAAAAAAAGGATTCCCTTACTACCATGACTTTGACATTCCCCACATACAACCCAAAATAAATTGCAACCAAGAAGCAAACATTTCCTGCCACCCTACAGTGGCTTCAAAACACAACTTCAACCTTGAGCGTTGCCAACAATTCTCAGAACTTCAAAAAACAAAACTGTCAGTTCATTCATATTCCACCATCATGGCATGCAAGACGGCTGAAGGTAGGCCGCCTTTCCCGTACATCTGCGGCCCAGACCACCGCTATCCTTCCCTTCAAGAGAGGCACGTCCAGAGGTGGGATCCAGCAGGTTCTCACTGGTTCCCGAGAGTAGGTTACTAATTATTTGTGCATGCCGAGAGGGGGTTACTAATGGGTGATTTTGCCACGTGATTTTTGCCTTAGTTATGCTCCTCCTCTCAGCAGTCGCGCGCAGAACTTGAAGCAGTCCAGTAGGAGGTGCACCGGTGTGCGTGGCAGCCTGGATGCATTTGTTTCCTGCCCAAGGACTGGCGCAGCGGCTGCGTCCTTGCCACAGCCCCGCCCAGGAATGCCCTGCCCCTGGAATGCCCGGTCACGCCCCCGTCGTGCCCTGCCCAGCCCCATTGGCACTACGCCATAGCTTGAATCCCACCACCATGGGAACCTGTTACTAACATTTCTGGATCCTACCACTGGGCAAGTCGGCTCCAACCCCTCTCCCAGAGCAAGGGGCAGGCCTTGTCCTAACATCTCAGCCAGGGCCCCTCACAAATTGCACAGCCAGGTTAAGGGTTGGACTTTCTTGGGTGCTTCTTGGCACTGCCCAGTATTTGTGATTGGCGGCATCCTTATTCCCCTCCTCAAGAAGATGCTCAGAGGGACAGGGAGGGCAATCCATGCTATTCCTGGTCTATCACAGAAACTTGCTGGGTGATCTTGGGCCAGCTTAGTCCACCTCACAGAGTTGCTGTTGTGAGGATAAAATGGGAGAGAGGATTATGTAAACCATCTTTGGGTCTCTTTGGGGAGAAAAATGGGGCATGTATGAAGTACATAAACAAATGAATACGCAAGGCCTCCATGTTCGCAGGGCCACAGAACAGAACCCGTATCCAACATTACATACCTGACAACAACACCCGCTCCTGCGCTGATTAAACACACACACGCAAATGCACACACGCACGCACACAAGGACGGCACTCAAGTTTGCACAAAAATATAAAAAAAGTTTTTGAGATTCACTTCTAATACCGTTTCCCCGAATATAAGTCATCCCCTGAAAATAAGATGTAGTAGAGGTTTTGCTGAAGTGCGAAATATAAGGCATCCCCCGAAAGTAAGACGTAGCCAAGTTTTTGTTTGGAAGCATGCCCGATGAACAGGACACAGAAAAATAAGACATCCCCTGAAAATAAGGCATAGTGCATCTTTGGGAGCAAAAATTAATGTAAGACACTGTCTTATATTTGGGAAAACACGGTAGCACAGTGGCAGTTAAAAACAAGAACACTGTGGAGAAAACTGGCTAAGTGCCTCTCTTCTTGAGCTGTCAGTTTTCCACTTGCAAGGAGTTGGGGTTTTTTGGTCAGAGCACACTCAAAATGGCCCCTGCCTCCTTCTGCCTCAAGTGGCGCAGTCACCTCCGAAAGGCCAAAAGAGAGGGAAGGGCCCTTAAATTCTCATCTTCAGTTCCTGTAACAGCGACAGTCATTCCATGGTCTCCGTTTTGAGGACAAAGATTCCGGAGACTGAAAGTGATCATTTGTAAGTTTCATAAATAAAATTTAAACTGACAGAAGCACCCCCAGAGTGTGGCCTCTGCGTCCCCACGGCCGGCCGGCCGGCAGATCTCGCAAGCAGCAACTTGGTGACGCCGCAAATTCTTCAGCTTTACAAATCAACAGTAATGTTGCTGCAAGAAAGAGAGGTATTTCCTTCTCTTGATTTTCAAGCCTTGAGGGACTACAGTGTAATCACATCAATGAACTTCTTCTCCCACACACCCCTCCTCTCCGCTTTACACACATATGAAAGTCCTGTGTGGCAGGGAGGAAAATTCACTCCAACCACTCCGACATGGGAGTAAAAACTTAACAGGTGCCAGAAACAACCCCAAACTCCATTTTGGCCGCAGCGGCAAATGTGTTGTGACTTGCAGCACAGGCAGCAGGCTTCGGTTACCCCCAAAATCAATTAAAAACTAATTCCAGTGACAGCGTCTTGTGCGGGACTTCGACAGTTCTGGGTGGGAGGCGCTCAAGAGGAGAAGCAGAAGTCACAAGGGGGGAAACGGCTCCTTGGCGGCAAAACGCTACTGCTGGAAACCATGACAGGGGTCAGCAAATGTTCGGCACTCTTTTTCAAAGGGTCAGAAACCGAGAAGCGGCAGGGAGGGCTGTAGAGCTGTGCACAGTAGACCCTGCTGCCCCCCCAAAGGTGGGATCCAGCAGGTTCTCACAGGTTCCCGAGAGTAGGTTACTAATTATTTGTGTGTGCCGAGAGGGGGTTACTAATGGGTGAATTTGCCACGTGATTTTGGCCTTAGTTACACCCCTCCTCTCCGCAGTAGCGCGCAGAACTTGAAGCAGTCTAGCAGGAGGTGCACAGGCGTGCGTAGCAGCCTGCGCCTGTGTGCATTCGTTTCCCACCCAAGGACCAGCTCAGCGGCTGCGTCCTTGCCACAGCCCCGCCCAGGAATGCCCCACCCCCGGAATGCCCAACCACGCCCCCATCGTGCCCTACCCAGCCCCATTGGCGCTACACCACAGTTTGAATCCCACCACCATGGGAACCTGTTACTAAAATGTTTGGATCCCCACCCCCAGGCCCAGCCTGTCTGTTACTTGTTCTGGGATGAAAAGGAAAAGGTGAGCCAAGGAGTCTTGGCCATGCCAGAGTGTTGAAACGCAGACAACAGATTGTAAGATGTATGTGAAATAATTAATGCCCAGAGCATTTGCGACCACATTTCTCTTGCAACACAGTGTTTTTGATTTTTAAATCACCTTAAAGTTGCTTGGGGAAAGCTATTCGCTGCCTCTGAATCTACAAAAACTACAGACACATAGAAAAGAGTTGCTAAAGAGCTCAAAGATTTCATCTGTTTGTCTTGAAGACACTTCAGCATTAAAGAACCTATTTACTGTAATATCAGGAATTAATCTGAATAAAATCAGAGGATCGCTGCCTCTTAAATTTGACTTCGTGCCATTACAACAGATTATAGAGAAATTATTGCACTGGTGGACTCCAGCAAACTTGCGACCCAAGTTTCGAGGCAAGCCGTGATCTGGTATGAAAACCTGTGGCGAGTTCTGGGGGCGTCACTATATTCAGAAATGTATACCCGAGTTAAAACAGACACACACCATCAAACAAGTAGTGAGGGTGCACATTTCCAATACATTCCATTTTAGCTACCCTTGCAAGTAAGTTTGCAAAGTCACAAGCCAATGCAAAGTGAATTGGCCCACCATCTGTAATATACAGGTGAACACCTTTTAAAAAAAAAAACACCGTAACTGCATTAGGAAACTTTTTTCTGCCTAGTCATCAAGGGAGTTCAGTCCCCTCACATGAATTTGAAAGAGGAACAGACCAAAAACACACTATTTTCCAAAGTGCCACGGAGCACACGCACATTTTCCACAGTGATAGGCATTCCTGGGCCCAAAAGAGAAAAAAAATAAACCGTGTCCACCGGCACTCAAGGACAGTTCTGATCCAGGTCAATAAAGGGTCTCATGCAAAGAAGCAGGAAAAAACAACAATCACGACTTGACCTCAAACACCATTAAAAAAAAAGAAAAAGAAATAGGACTAACAAGATTTTATTCCAACATATGCTTTTCTGTATTAGAGCACTGTCAGGCGCAGAGCCCACATACCTAAAAGAGAGAAGACTGATTATAAAGCAAACGTTTACATTTCAGCTCCTTGTTTACTCCCCGAATCACATTCTCTTCCAGCATAACAATAACACCCTCCCAAACTGAGGCCCCTTCCGCACACGCAGAATAATGCGTTTTCAAACCACTTTCACAACTGTTTGCAAGTGGATTTTGTTATTCCGGACAGCTTCAAAGAGCATTGAAAGCAGTTTGAAAGTGCATTATTCTGCATGTGCGGAAGGAGCCTGAGTGACAGAAAAAGAGATGCAGTTATCTGAAAGAATGCTTCCTTATTCCGGACGTTCCAGGCCCAGACAGGCCTGAACACCAACCAATTTCACCAGCCATACTGGAAATAGCAGCAGCTGGTATAAACCAAATGGCTGAAATCTCCTTCCATGCCAGAAGGTGAAAAAACTAGAAGCTACTTCCTTGTTTACATAACAACATAATGTAAGAGCAGCCATGTCAGATCAGACCAGTGGTCTACCTAGTCCAGCATCCTGCCCCAAGACGGGCCAGTCAGATGCTACAGGACCTCAAATCTACACTGCATTTCTTTTGCTTGACCCTGGGTAACTACTCCCAGCCCCATCCCATCACCTTGCCCCCATGAGGTTCCCAAAGTGAGGTCCTCCTCCTAGTTCAGTGGTGGCGAACCTATGGCACGCGTGCCAGAGGTGGCACTCAGAACCCTCTCTTTGGGCATGCGAACCCAGAGTTCACCATGTGGGGGGGCGGAAAATCACACACACCCCAAACACACATCAAGGCTAGCCTGGGCATGATCCTTTACCTGGGAGTAAGCTCAGTTGCTGGCAATGGGGTTTGCTTCTGAGTAAACCCTCCTAGGGTCGTGATTCACCCATTCGAAGCTTTGCATGGTCGCTTCACCAAGCTTACTCCTGAGTAACACGCACCTCGGAGCCAATCATTTTTTCTAAACTAAAACCTCAGTATTCTGGTTAAATTGCCGTGTTGGCACTTTGCAATAAATAAGTGGGTTTTGGGTTGCAATTTGGGCACTTACTCTCGAAAAGGTTTACCATCACTGTCCTAGTTCCTAGGTCAGTGGTGGCTATGGCACTCCAGATGCTCATGGACTACAATTCCCATCAGCCCCTGCCAGCATGGCAAATGGGTCGTGCTGGCAGGGGCTGATGGGAATTGTAGTCCATGCGCATCTGGAGTGCCATAGGTTCGCCACTACGGTCCTGGGTCCATCAACTTACCCATTCTCAGAGCAGCTCTGGGAGGCTTCCTCAACTGGGATGACCCAATCTGGCCAGCTCCCGTTCCCAGACTCCTCTTCTGGTCATACACATCCCTGTGTCAGATCCCCTTTGTCAGCCACAGCAGCTGCGCAAGGGGGTGGTCAGAGCAATGTTTGATTCAGCAAAATGCCGTGACTGTCGACCTCCTTCCAATAACCAGAGAGGGTTGCAGAAATCAGGTTTATTGCATCAGAGTATGAACTGGAACACTCCAACAGCCTTTTTGCTGAATATAACATTCACCCAAAAGGCAGCAGTCTACATCCCTAGTGAGCACCTAATGGGTCATTCCCAAAAGCAAAAGTGTTCCCAGGTTGCCCAGCCCTCCCAAGGTCAGAATGCTGATAAGGCACAGGTGTTGTCCAGCTAGGCCGGGAAGAGCCATTCCTACTAGTCTCTAAACAAGGAACTCTTGCTTGCCACAGGCTCCCAGATTCCCCCGGCTGGCCCTGACAAAACATGGGGGGCAGGGGGCGGGGGTGTCACTCCTGCCAATCAGTTTCAAAAGGTGACTCTCCAATTCTAGTGTTATAGGAGAGGGGAAAGACTTGCTCTCTGTCCATTTCCTTCGCACCAGGTATTTTTATGAGTCTCTCCCTCGGTCACCTTATTTCGAAGTTAAAACTCCCCAGATGCTCTAGCCTCGCCGTACAGGTCAGGTGCTCCAGCCTCAACCATTTGCTTGCTCTTTCCTGCTCCATTCTGTGGCAACCAGAATTGTGCCCAGTAGTCCAAATGTGGCTGCACCTGTGGGGTCTGAAAGAAGCCCACTCCCCTGGTCATGGAAAAGGCCATCAAACGGCAGCTAACTAAGATAGCAAGACTTTCAGGACATGAAAAATTGGAGAATAATGGAAAATTCAAGAATCTATGGTTATTATGGATTAAATATATTGAAGACAAGTCAAAACAAAAATATGTGATCTTGGATATTATTTAAGAAATATAAGAAATAATAGAGGTATAAAATAATTATAATTAATAGAATAAAACAACAAAGGTCGTGAAGAAGTTGGTATGTAAACGCGGAAGCTCTTTAATATTTATGTTAAGTTGGAAAACGGAAAATTGTTTAATGTATTATAAGTTTGTAAACCGAAGACGATTTATTTTGAATGTAAATGAATATGTATACAACTGAAATATAATAAAGCAACATAAAAAAAACGGCAGCTAACTTATGGTGACCCTGTTGGGATTTCAACGCAAGACAGGGGTGATTTGCCATGACCTGCCTCTGCACAGGGACCCCAGACAAGGACATCCTTGGTGGTCTCACCTCCACATCCCAACGAGAGCCAACCCTGCTTAATTCCAAGATCTGATGAGACCAGGCCCATTGTTCCACAGCTGTTAACATAGCACACAGTGGTGGATCACTGGAGCCCCTTGGGGATTGGGCGGTTTATAAATTTAAATAATAAAATAAATAAATAAAAATAATTAATACCAAATGTGTGCTGTCAAGTTTTAACCAACTCATGGTGACACCAGGGTCACGGGGTACTCAAGGCAAGAGAGGTTACATTCAGAGGTAGTTTGGCATCTCCTGCCTCTATGTAACAGCCCTGGACTTCCTTGGCGGTCTCCCATAGAAGCCCGAACCAGGGCCAACCCTACTTAGCTTCCGAGGTCTAATAGGCTCAGGCTGGTCAGAACTATTAATGCTGCTCACTGGATTCCAGTAAAGCAACAAGAAATCAGACCACAAAAAAACTAAGTCCGATCACCCCGTCCCTCTCCGAGTTGGCTGTCCTGGCCCCAATGCTGGGCAAGCAGGAAATCTCTTCCCACTAGGATTGGATGCCCTATATCTGTGCACTAGGAAAGTCCCCACCACACTCGTTCTGTGGGAACAAAGGCAAATAAAACAGCCCACTAAGAACCCACTAAAATACAGAGCTACAGAGCTCCACTCCACTCCAATCCAAAAACCTTTAATAGGCATAAAGCTCCAGAGCTCAACAAAAGCCTGTTGAGGAAAAGAGAATGTCCCCAAAGACGTCTCCTCCTCCAGTCAGCCTTTCGACAGCAGCCTTGGCCCAGGGACAGATTTTTGCCAGAAGGGCAGCTGGTCACCACATCTCCGGTTCAAAGGGGAAGCCTGAGATTGTGGACAGCTACTGCCAATCAGGGTGGACACTACTGACCCAAGTAGACCAAGCATCTGACCAGGGCCAGCCTGAGGGGTGTTTTGGAGCTACCAGCCTGTGAGTGCATGCATGCCTGAGTCGGCAGTTGGCCCACTAGGGCAGTGGGGACACGCGCCAAGCCGCCAGGCTCACAGTCATCAGTCATGGGCAGGTTTAGAGGTGCTGGCTGCCCACATGGGCCGGCCAGTGAAGCTGGGGCCAGGGGCACCGTGAGCCTGCCTGTCTGACTCTGCCTGAGGTAGTTTCATGTACTTGACTGGACATGGTTGCTCAGGCTGCCACTTGGAAACAGACACACCCAGACATCTGGTACCCTGAGACCCTGTTGCAAACCAGAGACAGCCGCTAACACTACACGTAACTGGGGAATAATAGTAGACCTACCTGGGCGAGACAGGGTTTCATAAGAGGATGTGGCCATCTACATACACACAAAGATATATTTTTTAAAAAACCTCATTTAACGATCCTCACTGTGTGCTTGGATCATCCACAAAATCCCCTGAAGAACCTCAGGCTGAGTATGGAACAAATTAAACACCAGTCCAATTTCAAATGCTACTGACAGTTGGCCGAGGCGCCTCCCCAACTTACCGCCACACCATCTTTCAGCAACTTAATTCACTCTTTCTTAAAATTAAAATCACCCTAAAACCGGGCAGCATTAAAATTCAATTATTTCTCTCCTGGCTGCAATCCACGGCTCCACAATTGAGGTCCAAGCATACATTCTGCGGCAGAAAACTGTCATTTACAAATAAGAACTGTGGCAGACGCCTAACAAAAGCATTTGCAAGTCTATTGGGGTTTTTTGCACACCACCATTTGGGTTGGGGGGGGGGGGGCATTCGGTGTTCCAAGAAAAAAGGGAAATGGGGAGGCAATTATTCTAAATCTTTTTTAAAAAATTGGAACAATCAATTTGATTTATGATGTCTTGCGCGGCAGGGGGAGGAGAGTTGAAGCTGCTTCCTTTTGGAAACCAAGATAAAAAGGGCAGGATCATTTTGTGTTTTTGACTTTGGTCAAGCAGTATTAGTAATGTCAAGGAAACACAACACAGCAATTTAATGCTCAGTGATATAGAACAAGCAGTGATGCTCAGAACTTTGCTGGGGACCCCTACAGAACTCAGCAGGATCCAGCTTGAGTTGAGCCCCCTCAATACAACACTATGGGCGATTCCGCACATGAGTAAAATAGGTTCCACCCAGTTCCCTGAGAAGGGTACTGACCTAGGTCGAAGCCACTGTTGTTCTCCACTGCAACCAGCTTGATCCCAGCTCGGAGGGCGGGATCATCCTGTGCCTCTTCGCTGCTCCGATCTGATTGGCTACTGTTCTACGGCCATGTCCCGTCTATCCCCACACACGTTATAAAAAAAAACTGCCACAGGAATGGAGGGATGAAGGTGGCATTTTTTGATTGGCCAGCTGTACGCATGCCCGAAACACTCAGCTGTGATTGGCTGAATGGGGGACTCCTGGCACCAGAGATTCCGCACTTTACTGGAATCGAGCTGAGTTCGAGTGTGGTTCCCTGAAAAAGTAGTAGTTCCCAACTGGAGTGGGAAATTTGACCGTTACACAGGGGCAAAGCTGGTACGAAACCACGTTGATCCCAGTGGTTGTGCGGAGCACTTAGGTCGAACGCAGCTCAAACTTAGGTTGATAACGCAAGTGCGGACTCAACCTATCAATGTTTGACTCAAACATTACACAAGTGGCCACTTGTGACACAGGCTCACGGCTTGATTGTGCCTTGTCAGCTCTGTTTCACTGGCTCTGCACGGCCACTTTCGCACCTGCCCCGTCAGCAAACCCTCCTGAGGTCAAGTTTGGACCTGTTTTTCAAGCACTGACCAACCAGAGTTTGCCGCCTCTTTGCACCTGCCTAGTAGGATTCATCAATTAAAAGACCGGCGGTGGATATATGTGTAGAGGGGTGTCAAGTCACAGCCAACTTATAGTGAGCCCTGGTGAGGTTTTCAAGGCTAGCAATGAAGCAGACGTGGCTTGCCATTGCCTGCCTCCGCAGAGCCTTCCTGGGTGGTCTGCCACCCAAGTACTAGCCCTGCTTCACTTCTGAGGTCTGACAAGACTGGGCTACAGCATACATTGCACATACCCCCTGCACTGCATTGTTTGAACCTTCACAGTCAGGTGCACCGTCAACCAACCACATGGTTCACCACGTACATGGTCATAGTAAGGAACACAGAGACACCAAAGGAGTCAGTTATTTTTCATTTCAATAGGGAAGGCAGAGGCTGCAGAACGGGGCAGGTTGCAGGAGATGCTGCACACGCAGCATAGAATTGTGCGTGTGCAGCATCTTATCCTGGCAACATTAGGGCAGTGGTGGCGAACCTTTGGCACTCCAGATGTTATGGACTACAATTCCCATGGCCAATTGGCCATGCTGGCAGGAGCTGATGGGAATTGTAGTCCACAACATCTGGAGTGCCAAAGGTTCGCCACCACGGCATTAGGGTCATCTGGATTCAGATGAACAGTCCAACCGCTAGGCTACCGTGACCACTACATGTGAGGACATGAGCTGATCTAGTGGGTAATCAAGCACCCCTGATCACAAAGCAGGAAATTGTTTTGGAGAACAGCTCTATGGCACAAAAGGAAAAAAAACACCGCACAACGTTTAAACCTTCCCATGGCAACCTATCCGGATACGTACGTTTATAAAAAGAGATCCATCCTCACCTTTTTCTCGCACATGAGGCACAGTTTTCCTAACGACAACATTAACACCTCCATCCACTCTGGCTTAGCGTTCATGAAGTTAGTAAAGTTTTCAGCCCGCATAAGTGCTACAAATTTAACCGGATGGTTCAGACATGAACAATTCTTCGTGGACATGCTGCCTACTACGACGCTGTGGTCCCTTCTGACCATCGGCATGAGACCATCGGATAAACGGGGCAGGGAAACCAGTATGATCCTCTTTGGAACTATTTCTCCAAAACTGCAATGCGGGTTCTTTTCCAGCGCTGCCAACCAGATGTGTTTTGTTTTTTAACTAGAGGCACCAGGGATTGAACCTGGCACCTTCCGCATGCCTAGCATGCCGCCCGCCAATGAGGTCTGGTCCCGCCCCCACCACTCCCACCGGAGTCTTCAAACACTTCCCTGCCTTGTCGCACTTGAGGTTCAGCTGCAGACTCACCTGGCAGGTTGGGAACCTTCTCAGCTTCAAAACCAAGGATTCCGAGTTGCCCCTGGCAACCCACCAATCCTGCTCACAGTTAACAACCCCACAGCACTGACCAACTGCACTGCCCATTCATCCCTCTGAACCGGGCTTCATATGTGCACAATGTATTGGTTACGTACGTTTTTATCCCCTCCCCCTCCCCTGAGGAGACCAGGATGGCCAGTGTGGCCGGGCGGCTGGAGTGTCAGACTCACTAGGTTGCGGGAGATCAGAATAGAATCCCTGCTATGCCACGAGAGCTCACTGAGTGATCTTCGGCCAGTCACGCTCCCTCAGCCTACTCTACCTCACAAGGTGGTTGTTGCGAAGAAGAAGAAGAAGAAGAAGAAGAAGAAGAAGAAGAAGAAGAAGAAGAAGAAGAAGAAGAAGAAGAAGAAGAAGAAGAAGAAGAAGAAGAAGAAGAAGAAGAAGAAGAAGAAGAAGAAGAAGAAGAAGAAGAAGAAGAAGAAGAGGAGGAGGAGGAGGAGGAGGAGGAGGAGGAGGAGGAGGAGGAGGGAGGAGGAGGAGGAGGAGGAGGAGTTTGGATTTATATCCCCCCTTTCTCTCCTGCAGGAGACTCAAAGGGGCTTACAATCTCCTTGCCCTTCCCCCCTCACAACAAACACCCTGTGAGGTGGGTGGGGCTGAGAGAGCTCCGAGAAGCTGTGGCTAGCCCAAGGTCACCCAGCTGGCGTGTGTGGGAGTGCACAGGCTAATCTGAATTCCCCAGATAAGCCTCCACAGCTCAGGCGGCAGAGCTCTTAACCTCCTACGCCACTGCTTCCAGGTGAGTTGCTTTGGTACCCACTGGAGATAAAGCCCTTCCTCCCTTTAATCATGACAATAACCCCATGCAGAAGGTTAGGCTCCAGAGAGAGTGACCGGTCCATTTGTTTCGTGGACTGAGATGCTCACCAAAGAGAGGGATGGGGGCCTTATACTGGAGCAAAACTGCATGTCAAAATCAGTTGGGTTTCAAACTCGCCGGCAGGTCTGTGCTCCTGGAGGTGAGCCATTCACGGGTTTAGAGTCAAGGAAAGGCGGGGTGGGGTGGGAGGGAATTGTCATGGCGCTGTCCTGCCCACCTATCAGGCAGACTTCAGTTTTGCCCTTTAGGGTCTGCTTCAAACGGCTCAGCATCTTCAAGCAGCTGCCAAGACCACAGACTTCAGACAGCCCCAGCACTGACACCGGGCCCATAACTGTGGCTCTGAATCACAGCTGCAATAATTGGGCTCCCTTAAGCAGGACAAACGCTGCTCTGAAGCCGGCAACAGCCATAGCGACTCTGATACGATTCAAGGTCACCCGAAGGCCTCGGACACCCACTTGCAGACTCATCTGTAATAAGAGCCAGGATGGTGTAGTGGTGAAAGCGTCAGACGAGGCCTGAGCCCCATTCTGCTATGGAAACTCACTGAGTAACCTTGGGCTGCTAGTCACTTGCTCTCAGCCTAATCTACCTCATGGGGTTGTTGTGAGGATAAAAAGGAGGAGAGAATGACGTAAGCGATTCTGGGGAGGAAGGCAGGGGATAAATAAAGGAAGCAAATGCATACAAAGGGGTGGGGCCATTTCTTCCAATTGTCCTTCAGAGGCCAAGGAAAAGTCTCCAAGGAAGGAAATTTTTTAGAAGAAGAAAAAATAGAAAGAATTATGGATAGTATGACGAAGATTGAAAAATATGTGGAATTGGAAAGAAAGGTGTTACTTAAATGGTATAGAACCCCAATACAACTAGCCTACATGATCAAAGGACTAAGCCCAAAATGTTGGGACTGTGGAGAAAAAGGAGCATATTATACTCATATGTGGATAGAATGTAAAGTGGTAAAAAGTTTTGGGAGAATATTTTGAAATATGTAGAGCAGTTAGTAAAAGTAAAAATTGATGTAGACAATGATTTATTAATTGTGGGGATAATAGATGATATAAGAGTGAACAGAAATTTGGAACCAATGTATAAAATAAGGATTAGAGCAGCACACGCAGTGTTGGCGTTGGGATGGAAAGATAACAAGAAATGGACAGTCTCAAAATGGTTGGAATATATTTGGGAACAAATTCAGTTAGAGATTTTTGAGAGACTGGCAAAAAATACACTATGGCAAGAGAAACTAGAAGATATTATGAAGCTATGGACATTGTACGAAAAATGGATGGAAGAAGCCGGATTTAACGAAGAACCATGGAACAAGAGAATAAGAAGAATGAACCTTCTGCTGCTTGCTTGAAATAATCAATGGAAAAGAGGGGGGGAGGGGGTGAAAAAGGAAAAATGTATAGTTGGAACAAACTTATTGAATGTAACAAATATAATAATATTCTATACAATAAAAAAAAAATTTTTTTAAAGGAAAAGTCTCCAAGGGGAACACCGACCATCCCAAGCCTTGTCTAGAGATTCAGCCTCAAGTCAGCCAAGGTTATCTCCAAAAAATGGACTTGGGGGTTGCGAGGGCGCAAGGATATTGCCAAACTTGAAGGACACGAGGCAGGTACGGCCCCAAGATTTCGCTGTGCCTCATCACCACAAAACATGGCATTCCTCTGGTCTCTCTTCCCCGGCGCTCCGTTTGACAGGGCTTGTCTGAAGAGCTAAAAAGGTGCAAAGTGCTTTAATCTGCAACACAATTTGCCAAAATTAATTTAAACTTCAGGAGGAAACTAATTAGTCATAAAGCTAAAAATGTTTCTCGGGGTGCTGTTCTCCTCCATGCAGATCATAAATACACAGAGATAGACAGATATTAGCGGGAAGTGTTCGAGCTCGTTCACCTAATCTCCACTTTGCCATCTCATCGTTCTTGGATGCTCGTGTCTCCTAAACACATTTATAAGTGATTTGGGGTGGAGGGGAAAATCACTCTCTGTATATGTGCCAAGTTACATTTCATACTCCATTGTGCTCTGCATTCGAAATACGATGTTACATCTGATTAAAATACAACTTGCCTAATGGGAAATGTGATCTTGTAACCGAATTACTGAGCCTCCACTGCTGAATACAAAAGAGGAACAAACCCAACCGCGTCTGGGCTTCCTTTGCCAAGCTGGGAAAATCTGAAAGGCTCTTTAGCAGTGGCCACCATCACAAAAAGAAAGGAGAGGAGCGGCTTGCAGTGATGGCCGTGGCTGCCCATGGCTAGAAACTCTTTCAGCCAATTCAGCAACAGTGGTAACTGAACACGTGACACGAATCGGCCTTACACTGAACCAGGCCCTGGGTCAGCCTTGTCTACTCGGATGGGTACGGCAGCCGCCTGCCACGGTCTCTGGTCTTTCACTTCACTTCACCTCCTACCTGATCCTTTTACGTCAGTGGTTCCCAACCTGTGGTACGGGTACCCCCAGGGATACGTAGCATTTGAGAGGTACAAAAAAAATGTAATGGGTTTGATAATATGGGAGTACAATTTTAGGGAAATGGGTTGTGAAGGGGTACGGGGTGAAAAAAGTTTGGGAGCCAGTGTTTTAAGTGATTGCACCTGGAAACTTCGGAAGGGCGTGCAAATGCTGCGCCACTGAGCCACAGTCCCTCTCCAGTGTTCAGGGTGGCTGCCCGAAAAATTATTTCACCTCCATTTCGGCACCAGTGTTCTAGATAATCATGGAATCAACTCCAGGCAAAGTGTCCTGGGTCTAGTCAGAGAAATAGCAAGGGCCCAAGACAGGAGAATAAAAACATACTCAAACTTTCCAGCCAGTCTTAAGGCAGAGAGTCCAACATGCTGCTCACACCTGGCTTGGCCAGTTAAGTCAGGAAGGACACTCCTGCCCTCTTCTCAACATGTCCTCCTCTCCAGAGGTGGGATCCAGCAGGTTCTCACCAGTTCCCGAGAGTGGGTTACTAATTATTTGTGTGTGCCGAGAGGGGGTTCCTAATTGGGTCCGCTTTTCCACCTCCACGCCCTCGCCTTCCCGAGAGGCATCCTGCCTTTGAACGTGAAGGTTCCATATAGCACTTGCGACTAATAATGTCACTCCCTAAACTGGGTTAATCCTTTCCAGGTACTGCAATTCATGGATTCTCAGCCTTTCGTACCTTTTATCTCACCAGTCTCTATCAAGGAACCTGTGTGTTTCACCATTGCTGTGCTCAGATTTGTGAGTTGGGGCATTTTCTATAATGGGATGATGATTTAGAAATGACCTGGTGCAAAAAATTTGGGGGGGGGGGTTGTGGTGGGGTGGCTGCCCATGGGGGGGGCATCCAACTCAGGTTTTGCCCAGGGTTCAGGTTTGCCTAGGTACGCCTCTGCCCCCTTTGCTGAAGGGGGGGCTGGCGAGGCAACCTGTTACTAAAATTTTTGGATCCCACCACTGCTCCTCTCCCCTGACGAAGGCACGGTCACTTCCCTGCTGAAGTCTCTGCTGTGACTTTTCACTCTCCACACTAATTTCAAGCTTATTCATCAGGTGCAGGATGTGCCCATCCTGACCCCCCACCTAACATCCGGGCCACTGGCCAGACCTGAGCTGAGTAGCCCTTGAAGTCCTGGCTGAATCTGGGGTGGTCCTGGGCCATTTTCATGCCCTTGGTCACCCCCAACTTCCACAGCTGATTTTATTTATATCCCACCCACACCCAGTTGGGACCCCAAAGCAATTTAAAACATTGCTCTCCCCTCCTTCATTTATCATCAGAATAACCCTGTGAGGTAGGTTCGGCTGAGAGAGTGACACACCCAAGGTCGCCAGCGAGCTTCCACAGCATGAATGGGAACTCTAGGCTGGGTCTCCTAGATTGTCAGCTGTTCCTCCAACCACCTGCATTATGTGAATTCTCTTAGGTCGATTCCAAACGTGGGTTATCGATCTAAGTTCGAGCTGCGTTCGACCTAAGTGCGCCGCACAACCACTGGGATAGACGTGGTTTTGTACCAGCTTTGCCCCGTGTTTCCAACTCCAGTTGGGAACTACTACTTTTTCAGGGAACCACGCTCGAACTCAGCTCGATTCCAGTAAAGTGTGGAATCTCTGGTGCCAGGAGTCCCCCATTCAGCCAATCACAGCTGAGTGTTTCGGGCATGTGTACAGCTGGCCAATCAAAAAGCGCCACCTTCGTCCTTCCATTCCTGTGGCAGCTTTTTTTATAACGTGTGTGGGGATAGACGGGACATGGCCGTAGAACAGTAGCCAATCGGAACGGAGTGGCGAAGAGGCACAGGATGATTCTGCCCTCCGAGCTGGGATCAAGCTGGTTGCAGTGGGGAACAACAATGGCTTCGACCTAGATTAGTACCCTTCTCAGGGAACTGGGTGGAACCTATTTTACTCGTGTGCGGAATCGCCCTTAGCCATCTTTTAGGTCTGAAATACTCAAGTTTATCTTTCTGGTTCCCTGCTTGTGCAACTGTTCAAGTCCTGGTTTTGTTGCTGCTTTTCTGTCGTTTAATGAGCTTTATGTTGTTTTCATATTTTGTACATATTATAGCCCGACCTGAATATTTCCACAAATGCAGAAAGGCAGCATATACATTTTAAAAGAATAAATGCATATTGAGGTTGGAATTATCCAAGAAACCAGAATGGTATGGAAATGAACGAGGGCAGAGTGACAAAGTCGTTTTGAGAAGAAAACTCAAACCTGCCAATCTTGTATGCAATGCCACAATACTGAAGGACGTACATTTCAGCAGGGGTGTCACGCTCATTTGTTATGAGGGATGGATATGACATCAATGGGACTTGGCCTGAACAGCAGTTGGGGAGGGGGGTGACTGGGGGGGCAGTCTGCACTAGGGCTGGGGAGGCTGCCTTTGAGAGGGCCTGTCTGGCCCAAGAGCCAACTGAGGCAACCCCTCACTCCCAAATAAGCCAGCAGTGGGGGTGGGGGGTTGTGCCTCAGCTGCTCATGGGCCTGATAAGCCCCCTCAAGGGGTCGGATCCGGCACACCGGGCACATGTTTGACACCCCTGACAGAGAGCCATGTTGGAGTCCTACACAAACAAGTCAGTTCACCTGCTAGGTAGAAACAGGCCCAACTGGGAAATGGCTGGGGGTGGGGAGGGGGGGTAAAATAAATGCACCCCTGTTTCTAATTTGTAATATTACAAGGAAACAAAAGCTTTAGCAAGCAGAAAGGGCCAATAAAAGGAGGTCAGCAGAGTACACAACACAGAAGCAGGAGGAGGAGGAGGAGGAGGAGGAGGGGGGGAGGGGGGAGGGGGAGGAAGAGGAAGAGGAAGAGGAAGAAGAAGCAGCAGGAGGAGGAGGAGGAAGAAGAAGAAGAAGAAGAAAAAGGAGAAGAAGAAAGAGGAGAAGAAGAAGAAGAAGAAGAAGAAGAAGAAGAAGAAGAAGAAGAAGAAGAAGAAGAAGAAGAAGAAGAAGAAGAAGAAGAAGAAGGAGGAGGAGGAGGAGGAGGAGGAGGAGGAGGAGGAGGAGGAGGAGGAGGAGGAGGAGGAGGGGTTTATATCCTCCCTACAAGGAGACTCAAAGGGGCTTACAAACTCCTTTCCCTTCCCCCCCCCTTACAACAAACACCTGGTGAGGTAGGTGGGGCTGAGAGAGAGCTCAGAAGAATTGTGACTAGCCCAATGCTGGAGCGCACAGGCTAATCTGAATTCCCCAGAGAAGCCTCCACAGCTCAGGGGGCAGAGCGGGGAATCAAACCCGGTTCCCCAGATTAGAGTACACCTGCTCTTAACCACTATGCCACTGCTGCTCCTGAGGACAGACGAAAATACACAGAACTAGCTGAAAGCACCAAAAGAGCACAGAGGGATTTTTTCCGGTATTGACCAAAAAAGCCAAAGCATTCAAACAGAGATGGAGAAAGCCTGGCTGCCAGCTAGTTCTTCTGTGACTAAGCACCATAAGTGTTGAAAAAAAAAATTAAGAAATTTTAAGAACAACATCACATTGCCTCCCTTTCTCATTCTAATTCCCTTCTACTAGAGGCCACCCGGGGAATAATTTAACTCCGAGACTCCGCAATGGTTTTTACAGCATGAGGAGCTATTTTATAACTTTGGAGAATACTTTCTGGCAGGGCAGGAAAATCTGGAGACGCCCAGGCCTCCGAGAGACGGAATACAGGCCCTCAGGAATATAGTCTCAGATCACGGAGTCCAGAGAGTCGATGCTGGCTTGGGGGGCGGGGATGAAGCGCATGCCCAGGCATCTTTCCCTGGCTATAATGGATTTCCCCTCCCATCCACACATCCTTGTGGGTGGGATGATTAGATCAGAAAAAATAACAAGTGTGAAGACTTTTCTTTGCCATCCAATCAAGCTGGCTGACGGCCACCTGGGTTCTCAAGGCGAGAGCTGTTCAGAGGTGGTTTGCAACTGAAGAAGAAGAAGAGTTTGGGTTTATATCCCCCCCCCCTTTCTCTCCTGCAGGAGACTCAAAAGGGCTGACAATCTCCTTGCCCTTCCCCCCTCACAACAAACACCCTGTGAGGTAGGTGGGGCTGAGAGAGCTCAGAAGAACTGTGACTCGCCCAAGGTCACCCAGCTGGCGTGTGTGGGAGTGCACAGGCTAATCTGAATTCCCCAGATAAGCCTCCACAGCTCAGGCGGCAGAGCTGGGAATCAAACCCGGTTCCTCCAGATTAGATACACGAGCTCTTAACCTCCTACGCCACTGCTGCCTCAGAAGCCACACCTGGATTTCCTTGGAGGTCTCCCGTCTATATCCTAATCGGGGCCAACGCTGCCTTTGAAGCCTGGCAAGATCAGGCCAGCCTGAGAATCAAAACTTATTTGACATTTTGTCTGGATTTGATGGCAGACGAGTATATAAATAAATACCTAGTCATTGTGAAGAATTATGATAACCCCCACATAATAACCTGGGGAAGGCTTTTAAAAACTGACTCGTTCAGACTTCAGAATGACCAACGCGTAATTCATTTGTTAATTGAATTAATTTGTGGCCCTCCTTTTTCGCCATTGAGCATAGGTGTCAAACTCGCGGCCCTCCAGATGTTATGGACTACAGTTCCCATCATCCCTTGCCAGCATCATGCTGTGTAGTCCACAACATCTGGAGGGCCACGAGTTTGACACCTGTGCCATTGAGGATCCAAAACAGTTTATACCAGTGATGGCAAACCTTTTCGAGACCGAGTGCCCAAACCGCAACCCAAACCTCACTTATTTATCACAAAGTGCCAACACAACGATTTAACCAGAATATTGAGGTTTTAGTTTAGAAAAAACAACTCAAACATTACCATCTTTTGTCTTAAAAGGCATTGTGCTCTGCCACACACTCGGACTGCGGCGTAGGTGGTGGGGGAAGGCGCTCTCTCCGTGGAGCCGGCATGGTGCCCAAGTGAGCTCGGGGTTACTGGGCCTGCTGCCTCGTCTGGTAGTGAGGTGGGGGAGAGGGGGTATCGTGGGGCGGTAGATGGTACTTACAGCAAATCAGATTGACTCAAGAGGACCTCCCTGAACCTCAGCCCCAGCCGTCAACTGCCTCTGGCAGTGCGGGGAGAGGCGGGAAGGGGGAGGCTATGAGTCTGTACTGGGGCGGAGGCATGCGTGCCCACAGAGAGGGCTCTGAGTGCCACCTGTGGCACCCGTGCCATAGGTTCGCCACCACTGGTTTATACCATTCTCCTCTACTCCATTTGAACCTCACAACAACCCTGTGAGGTTGGTGAGGCTGAGAGAGTATGACTGGCCCAAGGTCACCCAGCAAGTTTCCACAGCTTGAATGGAGAGTTGAATCCAGGTCTCCCAGGCACTGGTGTAGCGCCCATAGGGAGGGGCGGGGGCATAGCTGGGGTGTGGCAGGGGTGTTCCAGGGCATTCCGGGGCAGGAGTGCCACACGCAGGGGCGCAGGGCACTCGCACGCCCAGGGCGCAGTTTCCCCTTGTTCCACCCCTGTTCCCAGGTACTAGTCCAACACTCTTCACCACTACTTACATAACCAGCTGGGCTAGTAACAAAAAGTGCTCCCCCCCCCCGCCCCCAACTGCTTCTAGGTACCTAAGGCAGCCCCACCCTCTGTTTTGTTAGGCATGAAGTTGGTCTAGTTGTCATTCTGCAGCGTTCTACTCCCTTCCCAGGGTTATGTTTCTGAGTAGGAAAGGGTGGATGCATCTTGTCCCTAGTGACCCTGCATATAAACACAAGAACACTCAGGTGCATGGGCAAATTTTTGGACAGTGATAATGCATCACTATATTTTTACATTATTACATTTTTTCTAATGTATTATTATTGTTGTTGTTGCTGTTGCTGCTGCTGCTGCTGCTGCTGTTGTTGTTAAATTAAATGTATAGGCCGCCTTATCCCCGAAGGGCTCGAGGCGGCTCACAGCATGGCTGTTTCCAAACAGCAAATTAATGCAGCATAAAAACTGAACCCATTAAAACTTAACAGCAGTCAATAACAATAAATAGATTAAAACAGCAAGATTGTGTAAAGCATATACACACACACAGGCGCCCGATCTAAAGGCCAAAAAAGAAGAAAGAAGAAGAAAGGGGAGGAGGTCGGCAGGGCCCAAGATGGAATTAGGGCCCAACCAAGGTGGTCCAGAAAGGCAGCTTTGATTTCAATGTAGCTAAGCACAAAGAAAGAACAAGTGCCCTCTTGGCTTCTAACTCAGTGGAAGATCAACAACGGCAGAATGTACAGAAATGCAGCCTTTGAGGGCCCTCAGCAATGCGAAGGGAGGGGTGGAGGGGGACGGAATCATTTGTCTTTGGAATCCAGAACCTCAGAAAGGTTGTAAGGTCTGCTACTGAGAGCTTCAGCAAAGACTGTGCCTCGGTGCGTTCCTCCGCCCACAAAGCAGTGGCCATCTTCCACCCAGTATGGCAACCGGACTCATTAAACTCCAGACCACTTCTAATCACCAGACAACTGGGGCCAGCTAGACCGTCACAAGGGCCTGGTTCAATCAATGACGCTGTTGCAGCGCCTAGACTTTCTAGCAAGGCAGAAAAACTTCAGGAAGAAAAAGCACAGGGGGAAAAATAATGTTTAAGGCAATTTGCCTCCCTGCCAAACTACTTTAGCTGATTTCTTTAAAAAAAATAATAAAAAGGCCTGAACAAATGGAAAAACTTTAACCCTTAGCCTTGATTAATTTCATCTACATAATACAGATGCTTGCAGCAATCAGCCTCTGATGAGCAAGACTTCCCTTAATCGCCTGAGAGAAACCAAAGTCTTTGCAACACTCCAATTGGTTTTTTTTCTCCACAAAGAGGAGCTTTTCATCTGAAGAGAGCTCTCCTGCTCTCTCCCTCCCTCCGGGTCTTTTTCTCATAATTTCTAATAAACAATTTTAACCAGAAATGCCCCTCTACAGCTGGCATGTGTAAAAATACCCCAGGATCTGGACGTGGAAAACACGGCAGAAAACCATATAGCAGATGGCTCAGACCTAACCACTAGATCATTCTCAGGAAAGGCACACGTCCTCCAACCTGCTTACTGTTGACAACAGATACTCCTGTGTATTGACTGATGTACTGCTGGCGGAAAAGCAGACAAAACCTGACATACCTCCAAGATTCACGAGCACCTATTTACAACAGCAAACTTGGAAGATGTGGGCAAACTTCTCACTGGAGCAATAAAACACAGAAACTATTCCTTCGTGACTCTGGGACAGAGCTCCTCTTAGATGTCCATCTGAAATTGATATTTACAGACTCACACCTCTGCCAAACTCATGCAAAGCTGCATCAACACGCTTCTGTTCCTACTACTATCTGACGTGTTCTCCAAAGGAACTTAGCATTCATGTGCATGCAATGTTTTCTATGCAAGTAAACTTAAGTGGGCTCAGGGGCGTAATGCCCATTGGGCAAAGTGGGCAGTTGCCCAGGGTGCCCCCTCGTGGTGGGCACCAAAAATGCAGGGTTCGTTTGTGGGTTTTTTTTGGTATTTTAGTGGGTTTTCCATTTTTGGCCTGCAGGGGGTGCAGTTTTTAGGCTAGCACACCAAAATTTCAGGGATGTTTCGGGAGACTCTCCTGATGCTATCACCCAGGTCTGGTGAGGTTTGGTTCAGGGAGTCCAAAGTTATGGACTCCCAAAGGGGGTGCCCCCATTGTTTCCAATGGGAGCTAATAGGAGATGGGGCTACACCTTTGAGGGTCGATAACTTTGGACCCCCTGAACCAAATTTCACCAAGCCTGGGAGACATCATCAGGAGAGTATCTTACTGATACTGCCCAGGTTTTGTGAAGTTTGGTCCAGGGCAGGGGTAGGGAACCTGCAGCTCGAGAGCCGCATGCGGCTCTTCTGCCCTTGCACTGCGGCTCCACGAGCCGAGCCACTGGCCCCATCCTTGCCCGCCCTGCAGGCAGCAGGGCAAGCACACCAATTGCCCGTGGCCAGCTGGGCCGCGCCATGGGCTTCCCCTCTCGCCCACCCTGTTCGAGCAGGGTGGGTGCTTTCCCGGCGGCCGGTGAGGCCAAGCCACCGGCTTCACCCTTGCCTGCCCTGCAGGCAGCAGGGTGGGCGCACCAATTGCCCGGCTTCCCCTCTCGCCCGCCCCGTTGGAGCGGCAAAGCTGAGCTGCTGGCCCCATCCTTGCCCACCCTGCAGGCAGCAGGGCAGACGAATCCATGCGCTTCTCAGAATGAGCGGAGTAAAAGGTAAAAAAACCCAATATATACAGTGTTATCTTTATTTTAAATGTCAAAAATTATTTGCGGCTCCAAGTGTTTTCTTTTCCCGTGGAAAACGGGTCTAAATGGCTCTTTGAGTGTTAAAGGTTCCCTACCCCTGGTCCAGGGGGTCCAAAGCTATGGACTCCCAAAGGGGGTGCCCCCATCACCCATTGTTTCCGATGGGAGCTAATAGAAGATGGGGGTTACACCTTTGAGGGTCCTTAACTTTGGACGCCCTGAATCAAACTTCACCAAGCGTGGGTGGTATCATTAGGAGAGTCTCCGAAAGATACCCTGAAAGTTTGGTGCTGCTACCTTAACAATTGCACCCCTGACAGCAGGCACCCCCAAATTTCCCCAGTTTTTCCTTTTAAATCCCCCCTTATTCTCTCAATGCCTAATAAAGGTTATTATTCTTGTTATTAAATTTGGCATGGATTTAAAGGGAGAATCTGAAGTCCCCAGTTTAAACATTGAAAGTGATGCTGTTTCAGGGTGGGGGAGAATCCAAAATAGCATCACTTTCAATGTAGTTTAAACTGGGGACCCCAGATTCTCCCTTTAAGGTGGATTTAAAAGGAGACTCTGGGCTCCCAAGTTTAAACACCATTGAAAATGATGCTCTTTGGGGGTGGATTCCAGCATCACTTGTTTAAACTAGGGAGCCCAGATTCTCCTTTTAAATCCACCTTAAAGGGAGAATCTGGGGTTCCCAGTTTAAATAACATTGAAAGTGATGCTGTTTCCCCCAATTGGGGGACTGGATACAACACCATAAAATGTTTTTATAGCAGTAATAAAACATTTTGAAAGCATTTTGAAAATGTTTTCAAAAATATATATATTTCTGCTGCGTGGCATGGCCCATTGCTGTGTTCAGATTTGTGAGTTGGGGCATGTTCTATGATGTGATGACGACTTTGGAACAACCTCGTGTAAAAAATCATTGCTTGGTCACGGTGGGGGAGGGCGGCTGCCCGGGGGGGGGGGGGGAAGGTGCGTGCCAAACTCCAGCTGTCTTCATTGTCCAACTTTCAAGTCCATATACTGCAAAGAGGAAATATATTACGAACAATCTAAAGGTTGCCAGTGACACGTTTTAACTGTTAAGGCTCTCTTCTGGTTCCTCCATGGTGGCCCTTCAAAGTCTTAATTACATTCTGATTTCTTGGTTGCAGACTCCTTTTTGGTCGATGCTGGAGCCAAAAATAGAAAACCTTGAGCCATTTCAACTCCTTCACTGTCTGCCTTCACATTGTGCGTATCCTTGGTAGTCACTGCTTTTATCTTCCGAGTGTTCAGCCGCAATCCCACTTCAGCACCTTCTGCGTTAATCCTCCATAACAGCCGTTTCCAGGCTTCACTGTTCTTTGTCAGAAATGGGGTGCCAGCTGCATATCTCCAACTGTTAACATTCCTTCCACCACCTTTAACTCTGCCATCATCGAAATCTAATCCAGTTTTTCTTAGGGTAGGTTCTACATATAAATTGAAGAAACTGGGAGATAAAATCCACCTTTATCTGCTGCCTTTGCCAACTGGAAACCATTCTGCTTCTCCATATTCTGTCCTAACCGTAGCTTCTTGTCCAGAGCACAGGTTGTGCATCAAAACACAATCAGATGTATTGGCACATCCACTTCCTTTAAAAACATCCACAGCTTTTTGTGATCCTCACAGTCAAAAGTGGGAGACAGCCACACCAGGAGCAACCAGGGCTGACCCCTTTCAACAAACTCAAGCTACTCTGTTGATATTAAAAGCCAATATTAAACCCTAAAAAATCATAAACCTAATAAATTTAGGATGTGGGGGCAGGGGCGGGGGCTTGCCGAGCAGTCCTCGGGTTATGTATTTATGAGTGCGGGACAGCAGAACAGCCAAAATGAGACTAGTTTTTCTTGTTGTCAGTGCTACTAATAAGAAAATATTCCTTTGGTTGCATGCTGTACTGGTTAATTTGTGTTACTATTATATAAGTATATACTCTAAACGTAATCGCTTAACTTTATTGCCCATGTCTATGAATTTTTCTTGTATATTGTGATGCTTATTAATGTTTGCTAGCATTGATATTGTTGATATTGTTATTGTTACTTATACTATTGTTGTGCGCCGCCCTGAGCACTTCGGGGGAGGGCGGGATATAAATTGAATAAACTAAACTAAACTAAATGTTACATGTGAAAAGCAGAGGTTTCACCAACTTCTTTCATCTCTCAGCTGAAACTATTTTGCACGTTCCAATAAACCGTTCCTGAACAGAGTGTGTAAAGCAAAAGTTAAAGACCCCCATATGCAGACCAAATTCTCATGGTTAACAGGTCTATCTGCACAGGCTGTTGTGTGTGCGTTAGTTTCACTGATGCTTGTTTAGCTGCACTTTGGGACTTCGGCGGATTCCGCATGAGCCAAAAACAGTGGTGTGAAAACGGTGCAAACCCTTTTACACCATTTCACACCGTTTTCACACCACTGTTTTTGGCCCATGCGGAACCCGCCTTCATTTTGTTTCCCACCTGCAGAATGGTTACATTAAAAAGTGTGTTATACACTTTGTAACATGTTTTTCATTGAGAAAAATAAGCTCGGCTTGCCAGGTCTCTGGAAGGATATCCACTGGCGAACGTGCATCAAGCTTGGGCTGTTGGTTCACACCACTGGTCCAGCATGCAGCGGCGCATGTACTCACAGGCAGTGCCACCTGGGTTCACATCCAGCCTGTGCTGCATCAGCTGCATTGGCTTCCAGTAGAGTTCCAAATCATCTTCAAGGTGCTGGTGTTAACCTTTAAGGCCTTACGCGGCCTGGGATCATCGTATCTTCAAGACCGCATCACCCCATATGTCCCTGTAAGGCCTCTTCGTTCAGTTGAGGCCAATCTATTGGTGGTCCCTGGCCCCTCAATGATGCGGCTGGCCTCCACACGGGCCAGGGCCTTCACAGCTCTGGCCCCGGCCTGGTGGAACGCTCTTCCCCCAGCTGTCCGGGCCCTGCGGGATCTCGGCGAGTTCCACAGGGCCTGTAAGACAGAGCTGTTCCGCCGGGCCTTTGGAGGATCCGGCCGCTGATGGTGCCCCCCCTCTTTTCTTGGCCCTTTACACCTGGGCCTCTGTCATCTAATGGGACCTGCCGCCCCTCCCCCTTGGGAGAGGATTTGGAAATGGGGTTGTCGGATGCCACTTATACCTATATTTATTATATTTACTATATTCAGTCTTTTATTGTTTCTATCGCTGCTTTTAAAGGTGTAAGTTATTTTATGACTGTACTATGTCTATATGTTGTACACCGCCCGGAGCCCCTTGGGGAGAGGGCGGTATAAAAATCCAATGAATGAATGAATGAATGAATGAATGAATGAATGAATGAATGAATGAATGAATGAATGAATGAATGAATGAATGAATGAATGAATGAATGAATAGTCTGTCATTGAGCCTCATTTCTGTAACCCAGCAGGGGCACCATGGCAGTCATTACAGAAACAGGCAGGGGAGGCTCCTATTATCTGGCCCCTGCCCCTGGGAGATGGCCGTGTAATGCCTTTGCGGGGAGATTTGGGGGGTGCTCTTTAAAACAAAACTAGGGATATGCTCACTGCGCTAGCTTCCTTTATCCACCTTCCCCTGCCATGTGCTGATATTGTACAATAAACACAGCCAAGTCCATGGTGAAATTAGACATTCTATGACACATTTTTCTTATGACTTCTCGTTATTCATCCGCCCCCCCAATAAAAAACCAGTTTAATGTGTACATCTGTGTTACTGATTTAAGAGCTTTAACATGCTTGTTTGAAGCAGAGAAACCTTTATGTGGTGAAGAAACTCATAAATTCCCAAATAAATAGATATTTGTGGCAAGGAAATTGTTATGGTCAGCTTACCGACACAACCTTCAGAAAGTTGCCTGCAGTAAAGGGATGGCGGGCAGAGAAGAGCCTGCAGCACATGGCTCCAGGTTTGGGGAAGGTTTACTTAGGGGAAGGTTTACTTACTTAGGCAGTGAGCCTGGATGTAATAAAAAGAAGAAAGGACCCTGCTTTCATAAGGAAGCCCTAAGTATGTTCCTGCTTGCATAACGCTATCGCAAGAAAATCCCTGTTTTCCTTTGCAGGGATATCTGGACATGTTAACAACCCACTGCAGAACATCTGTAGTCACATTTAATACACAACATTTAAAGTGGTGTGTTCCAAAGTAAATGAATACTTTGGAAATTGGAAAAGAGCCATCAGACAGTGGGAAGCCCTAACACAAGAAGCATTTTAACCATGTACATGCTGCAGGAACCCCCCAAAATGGGGAAATGGCTCCACATGCTCCAAGGAACACAATGGCTATATTATACAACATTTAGTTGTAAGTTTCCTCATCTTGTAGAAGAAGGAGAAGGAGGAGGAGGAGGAGGAAGAGGAGGAGAAGGAGGTGGAGAAGGAGAAGGAGGAGGAGGAGGAGGAGGAGGAGGAGGAGGAGGAAGAGGAGGAGAAGGAGGTGGAGAAGGAGAAGGAGGAGAAGGAGAAGGAGAAGAAGAAGAGGAGGAGGAGGAGGAGGAGGAGGAGGAGGAGGAGGAGTCTGAATTTATATCCCCCCTTTCTCTCCTGTAGTAGACTCAAAGGGGCTGACAATCTCCTTGCCCTTCCCCCCTCACAACAAACACCCTGTGAGGTAGGTGGGGCTGAGAGAGCTCCAAGAAGCTGTGACTAGCCCAAGGTCACCCAGCTGGCGTGTGTGGGAGTGAACAGGCTAATCTGAATTCCCCAGATAAGCCTCCACAGCTCAGGTGGCAGAGTGGAGAATCAAACCCGGTTCCTCCAGATTAGATACATGAGCTCTTAACCGCCTATGCCACTGCTGCTCACAGGAAATGAAGGGCTTAGGCTGATGTGGGTAAAAAGGATTTCAAAATCCACACGAAACTGTGAAGGAGGTCAGGGGAGGTTGGGGGACTCTGCCACAAAGAGGGCCAGGTGGGATAGATGAAAAATGACTGCCAGGATCCAGTTCAAAGAACCGGGGAAAGGGCTTTCAGGAGTAGACACTGTTTAATTGTTTTTAAAATGGCCCTGTTGTTTCTTCAAGGCAAGCGGAGATGCTGAACGAGGGAACAGCCAGGGGGATGGGAGGCTCAGCAGCAGAATGGGATCGAGGGGGGGGGGGCGGGGGGCGCGGCAGGAACTTCTGCAAATGGAGAACATGAACCTCCACCCAAACTAAGGCCGCACACACAAAATAATGCGTTTTCAAACCACTTTCACAACTGTTTACAAGTGGATTTTGCCATTCCGCACAGCTTCAAAGAGCATTGAAAGCAATTTGAAAGTGCATTATTCTGCATGTGCGGAAGGAGCCTAAGTTGGCTCCCAAGCAGAGTGAAGGGTATTTACAGTGGGGCTGCGTCATCTGGGCTACTTGTTTTGGATGTCTCAGCACAAGGCATTCCAGGATAACATTAATACCATCAAAGCAGTCACAAGAACCACAAATGAATTAATAACTAGCGTTCCTGCTGAGAAGGGATTAAACTCAACACACTGTTCCCCTTAGTTCTGCTGAAGCTATCTGGAACCCAAAATGCATTCTTTGAAAGAGGGAGGACTGCATCAAAGTGCAGAGCAGCAGCGCCTACTCTGGGGCAGGCAAAGAGCCCCGTCCACAGGCCCCCTCCTCCAAGACAGCCACATTAACTCCCAGCCTTGATGTGAGACCTGCGCCTTGCAGCTGATCTGTTTGTCCAGCGGCAGCTCTTCCAAGGTGGGAATCATCTCAGGCTCCACCGCAGAAGGGTCTTGCCCGTTTGTCAAAATGTGGGGCCATGAGTACCACACTTTTCAGATCTAGGTGACTCGGGGGAACCTGTCAAGAAGAGGCTGAGCAAAAATCTCTCAGGGATGGTCTGCGTACGAGTCTTCCAAGGCTATACCAATTTAAAAATATATATAAAAGGAAAACCTTATGTTGGAGCATACTTACAAGTCAAAAACAGTGTGTTCAAAATGAGCTAAGAAGAACAGTTCTAAACTAGCCTCCTTATTTAGAGGACTATCAGTCAACATGCAGCCCCACTTAGGTTGTAAAAAGACACGGCCCCTGGAAGACTGTCCCAAGAAACCTTTCAAGCCATTTGCACCTTATTCCAAAACACTGAACCAATGTGCCAGATTTTTTTATCTGCATGCTTAGAAACGGAGCTTATAAGTCAGTGGTGGCGAACCTATGGCACGGGTGCCGGAGGTGGCACTCAGAGCCCTCTCTGTGGGCACGCGCAAACAAAGTCGCCCCCCACCCCCACATCTAGGCTGGCCTGGGCCGCTGGGCTCAATTATTAGCATTAAACTGAAGACCTAGTTTTGGGGAAGCAGTGTAGGTAACCCTGTTAAGCGCTGTTAAACCCCACTGAATTTCATGCGCAATCCTTTACCTAGGAGTAAGCTCGGTTGCTGGTAATGAGGCTTGCTTCTGAGTAAACTCTCCTAGGGTTGTTATTTACCTGTTGGAAGAGTTGGACGGTTGCTTTAAAGCAAAGCCTTGGAGCCTTGGAGCCAACCGTTTTTTCCTAAACTAAAACCTCAGGATTAAATTGCCGTGTTGGCACTTTGCGATAAATAAGTGGGTTTGGGGTGCAATTTGGGCATTCGGTCTCGAAAAGGTTCGCCATCACTGCTATAAGTTCTTTTAGCACAGAAGTTCAGCGTCTGGAGAACGGGGAAAGAGAGCCCATGGCAGCTAAAACAGTGGTAAAACACAACTAACATGTGAATTGCGACAGAAGTTATATTGCTATCTATACTGGCTCCACTGTGAATATCTTTACCAACCCACTTAAAAATATCGATAAACATGCACACTGCTGGGTATCAAATTAAAAAGGGTTTAAGAGCCATGGCTTATTGAAGTGCATACGGAGTCAGGAAAAAAGAAGTCTCTTCCAAGCAAAACATCAAGGGTTGCTTTTCAGAAAGAACCCAAAGGTTGGTCTTCTTATCTTAAGGGATCTATATAGGAGGTAGGAAGTGAAAGGTATCCCTATTCCACAATCACACACAGACCCCTTCCGCACACGCAAAATAATGCGTTTTCAAACCACTTTCACGACTGTTTGCAAGTGGATTTTGCCGTTCTGCACAGCTTCAAAGAGCACTGAAAGCAGTTTGAAAGTGCATTATTCTGCATGTGCGGAAGGGGCCTATGTGTGTTTACTTAACAGTAAGATTTACTTAATAGTATGATTTACTTAACAGGATGCTTAAGATTTACCTAACAGTAAATCTTGCCTAGATTTGGTTTCCCCCTTTCCTTCCCTTTCCTATTGACAGGGTCACCAGAGGAAGAAGAGACAAGCACAAGCGCGCGCGCACGCACGCACGCACGCACGCACCCCAATGCCTGATCCACCTCCAGTTGAGATGTTTCTCCCACTGGCTTCCAGTTGTCAACAATGAGACCGTTTGATGGAAGGCTGAAAACAGGCTGGTAGCCCTCCGCTGTACCAGGGTTCTTCTCTCCAGTGTCCAAAGGGGCCATCAGAGGAAGGGTCAGATATAGCCACCCCCTACTTTGACCTGTCCAGTTCTCCCTGACATTGATGGGGCTACTGCAGAGAATGATCAGCTAAGTACATCCTACCTCAAGGAATATGTGCAGAGGTGGGACCCAGCAGGTTCTCACAGGTTCCCAAGAGTAGGTTACTAATTATTTGTGTGTGCCGAGAGGGGGTTACTAATTGGTGATTTTGCCATGTGATTTTTGCCTTCGTTACGCCCCTCCTCTCAGCAGTAGCGTGCAGAACTTGAAGCAGTCTGGCAGGAGGTGCACCGGCATGCGTGGCAGCCTGCGCCTGCGTGCATTCGTTTCCCGCCCAAGGACCGGCGCAGCGGCTGCGTCCTTGCCACAGCCCCGCCCAGGAATGCCCCACCCCCGGAATGCCCGTCCATGCCCCCGTCGTGCCCCGCCCAGCCCCACTGGCGCTACGCCACAGTTTGAGTCCCACCACCAAGGGAACCTGTTACTAAAATTTCTGGATCCCACCACTGCATATTTGTACTTCATTGTCAGAAGGTCATCTTTTGAGCAGCTTTAAGAGCTACTTTCTGGCTGGTAAGAAAAGTAAAAATATAATCAATAAATCAGCAAACCTTCCAAGAAGCGCCCCCAACAGACTGGAAGGCCTTAACAAAGCACCAATAAAAAAATCAGGAAAAAGAGAACTGCGTTTGCTGAGCTCTTTAGAGGAAGGATAAGAGCACTGCTATAACAATATATAAACCTTTCCACCAGTTCCACCAGAGCGTCCCCCCAGACTGTAGACATAATCACTGAAAATCAAGATTAATACTTAGTACCTCTATGAAGCTTCTCACTGTGTTGGCCTGGGTGCATACCTGTGCACAAGCGTGTGCATAACAGCATTATACTTTTCAACTATTCTCAGACGACAATACTGACACCTGTATCTGAACACTGATTCTCACACCCACGTTCACCCTCATAACAGGCTTAATTGTGCGCTTTATAGAATAGGTGCAACTCAAATCCTTGCAGCAATATTTACCACCTGGTAATTATCCTGGTGACCCGGGAGAAATCATGGAAGGAAGGCAAGTGGGCATATATCCACACTAACAATATTTGAAGAAGAAGAAGAAGAAGAAGAAGAAGAAGAAGAAGAAGAAGAAGAAGAAGAAGAAGAAGAAGAAGAAGAAGAAGAAGAAGAAGAAGAAGAAGAAGAAGAAGAAGAAGAAGGAGGAGGAGGAGGAGGAGGAGGAGGAGAAGGAGAAGGAGAAGGAGGAGGAGGAGGAGGAGAAGAAGGAGGAGAAGAAGAAGAAGAAGAATAAGGAGGAGGAGGAGGAGGAGGAGGAGGAGGAGGAGACGGAGACTCAAAGGGGCTTACAATCTCCTTGCCCTTCCCCCCTCACAACAAACACCCTGTGAGGTGGGTGGGGCTGAGAGAACTCCGAGAAGCTGTGACTAGCCCAAGGTCACCCAGCTGGCATGTGTGGGAGTGCACAGGCTAATCTGAATTCCCCAGATAAGCCTCCACAACTCAAGCGGCAGAACGGGGAATCAAACCCGGTTCCTCCAGATTAGATACACGAGCTCTTAACCTCCTACGCCACTTTTAGAAGTCATATTTAGGATATCGCAAGGAGGGGCCCGGCCTCGGCAGCAGAGCGTCCCTTTTGCATGCAGGAGATGCCAGGTTCAATCCCTGCCATCTTCAGTTAAAAGGACCAGGTGATCGGAAAGACCTCCTCCACCTGAAACCCCGAACAGCTGATGCCAGCAGGCAAGACTGGTCTTGATGGACTGATTCAGCATAGGGCTCAAAATGGCGTGTTCTTGGGAAGCAGGGGCAGATGAAAAGCAAAGGACATGAAACATGATGATTTCTGTCCAATTCAGAGAAAGAAGCACATTTATTTGCACTTAACAGGAGAAAGCAGCTCAGCACAGGAGGGTGTCAAACGAGCAAACGAGCTTCTTTCCCAATGGAAACGGCCGGCACTCTGCCCTTGAAAGCAGGCCGACGATCTCCTTCAAAAAGCATATTTTAACATTTAGATTGCCACCGAATTCACACACTTTCCCGTATGACATGGAAATCTCCTTCTCAAGTATTATAACTTTGCAGATTTTCAAAGCTCAAGATAGACGGGTAACCATATCAAAGAAGTTGACATTCCGCGAACAGAACAAGGACACTAGAAAGATACGTTGCAACATCCATTATAAATCCAGTCCCTCATCTCCAAGAGGGGAAAAACCAAGTCCTGCACCTACGGCCATCGCGGACAGTGGGCGGGCGGGAGGGAGGGAGGGAGGGAGGGACCTTGGCACGGAGGCAGAGCATGCAGGAAGATCCGGTACAAGGACCTTGGTTTTCCCAGACTAAGGGAAATACCTTTACCTGCTGTCCAAGAGATCTGCCACAACACAGAATAAGGGCTTGACTCTGTATGTTTTATGCCCTCTTTTCCCAAGGCAAAGAAGAACAAACCCACAAAGTTGTGTGTCGAAAAGCACCCAAGCTCTTTTGCAGTCATCGCTGGCTGCCCGTCCATCACGGGTCTCCAAAGTGCTGTCAAGTCACAGCTCACCAGCAAAGGGCTTTCTAGACAAGTGCGGAGCAGAGGCGGCTCCCATTCAAGTACCAGCCCTCCTTAGCTTTCGAGACGTGATGAGATGGGTCTGGGCTGTGCTGCTGCCCCTCCCTGCCCACCACAACACACAGGAACCATCATCTCTCAGGCTTCACAGACATTCTTTGCAGAGAGATGGCATCCCATCACCGTCCTCTCGGGTCCCATCCGAGCCATTGGGAGGCTGTATTGTTGGCCAACTCCTGTCCAACGCTCCCTGCAAAAGCAGAGCTGCTGATTAATATATAGAGCACAGGTGTCAAACTCGCGGCCCTCCAGATGTTATGGACTACAGTTCCCATCACCCCCCAGCATCATGCTAGCAGGGGATGATGGGAACTGTAGTCCATAACATCTGGAGGGCCGTGAGTTTGACACCTATGATATAGAGCTATCAAGAACTCCAGCAGAAGGGAAAGTGATCTGCCCCTCCCTCTACAGGCCACCAAGTTCCAGTCAAAAGGTAATGAGCAATTATTTGGTGTCCCATCATGCATCACTGAGGCGCTTTTAATGCCAGAAAGGAAGGCTGAATAGTTTATCCTTGCATTCCTACCAAGCTTTCCCAACCGAATGCACAAACAGAAGAGATGCAAAGCACAGCCAGTGACCATTCCCTCCCTCCCTCCCTCCCTCCCTCCCTCCCTCCCTCCCTCCCACCCACCCACACACACACACACACACACAGAGAGAGAGAGAGAGAGAGAGAGAGAGAGAGAGAGAGAGAGAGAGAGAGAGAGAGAGAGAGAGAGAGAGAGCGCCAGAGCCTTCCACTGGCAACATTTCCTGGAGGTTTCGCGTTCTCTCCTTCTTGCCACGAATGCTTTCCAGGGAGGCAGAGAGAGTACCACAAAAGTTGGAAGAACAGAGTATTTCATATTCTGCTTCATCTTCCAGCTGAACAGGGAAGCCAACAATCCTGGAAACGGATTTTGGCGTGGGAAATTGCAGGCATTTCCCAACACCTGCTTAAGCATTTTCATCTGAGAACTGCCCTCAAGTCGTCATTGTAGTAGGGTTTTCAAGGTGGTTTGCCAATGCCTTCCTCTGCACAACCACCTTAGCATTCCTTGGTGGGGCCCCATCCAATTACGAATTTAGGGTAGAGTGAGAAAAGACAACAGACTGACTCTCCTTTCGCTATCTCCGGGATCAAGGCGCCCGCTAAAGCATCCTGAGTTTTAGAAATACGTTGGCTACCCTCCAGCACGTGGCCTCAGTTCCCCCCAGCCTGAACAACTGATGGTAGTGGCCCAGGGCCACTCAAGAAGCCCCGAGGCCGTGAATTATTCATTCACCTTGGAAACATTCTGTTAAAAAGAAAAAAATAAGCCAGGGCCAGACACTGCAAATGTGTTGGACAGAACATAAAAGCGCGCGCACGCACGCACGCACGCACACACTCCGGAGCCATGAATTACTATTTCTGAACAAGCTCAAAACTGGCCCAGAAAAACATTTTGTTCTTTTTAGTGCCTTTCCAGGGATATGGAACCCACCACATTCGCCACAACGGCTCGATGAGTTCCCAGCCTTCCCCCTTCTGCCTTCTT
Source organism: Sphaerodactylus townsendi (assembly GCF_021028975.2). Taxonomy (NCBI): domain Eukaryota; kingdom Metazoa; phylum Chordata; class Lepidosauria; order Squamata; family Sphaerodactylidae; genus Sphaerodactylus; species Sphaerodactylus townsendi. Next base: position 2,799,452 of record NC_059440.1, on the reverse strand, counting down.
TCCAGTTCAGAAAGCCCATTTACACAGAGCCAATTGTGTCTGTGCAATTGGATTTCCTCTTTTTTCCTGAAATCCCAGCATCCTCTGAAGCAGCACGACGAACTGGCGCACCGTCTCACATTTCAAGTAAGGGACGGGGCTTCTGCTGCCTGCTTTTCAGGAGGAAGCCGCGGCTGTGAGGCGCTTCGGCTGCTGAGTTTTGCACATCAAGTAGCACAGAAAGGGACAACAAGAGTCTTGTGGTCAGCTGGAAGCCCAAAGCGAGGGGTTAGGGCCCTGATCCTGAGCCCATTCGAGGGAAAAGGTTTCTGGTTGCAATTGAAAAGGTCTCTGCTGCAAATATTTTTTTCATTTCTCATGAGATCATACGATCAAAACGTACCAAACCACCACCTCAATGTTTCAAGCAAGAGAATTTGGACACGTATACCATGACACACGAGTAATCCATGGCTTAGAGCATAGGTGTCAAACTCGTGGGGGGGGGGGTGCTTTTAAGTTCCGTCCAAGACATTTGCAGTGTCTGGCCCTGGCATCATGCTGGCAGGGGATGATGGGAACTGTAGTCCATAACATCTGGAGGGCCACGAGTTTGACACCTATGGCTTAGAGCACAGGTGTCAAATTCACAGCCCTCCAGATGTTATGGACTACAGTTCCCATCATCCCCTGCCAGCATCATACTGGCAGGGGATGATGGGAACTGTAGTTCATAACATCTGGAGGGCCACGAGTTTGACACCTATGGCTTAGAGCAGACCTGGGCATTATACGGCCCACGGGCCACATCCGGCCCACCAGATGACCCTGACTGGCCCCCCTGCCATGCTGGGGAGCGAGGCGCCTTTGAAAGCCCCGCAGAAGCCCGCTGCCTTGGCTGCCGGCGGGTTTCTCTTGGCGGGTTTCTCGCCGCCTCGCACCTAATGCCTCTTCGGCCCGGCCCTCCACAATATTTTCTGTTTCTTATGCGGCCCCATGGAAAAAATAATTGCCCACCCCTGGCTTAGAGCAAGAGGCCCTAGAGCAGAGGTCCCTGCAGCGGTGCCTGTGGGCACCCACCAAGTGCTTTTAGAAAGTGGGCGGGGCTTCTGATTAGTCCCTGCAGATCTTACTGGCTGCACAGATTTCTAAAAATACTGCCAGGGCAACGGCTGCCACAGCAGCACCAGAATCTCCACTGCAAGCTCAGTTGTGCAAGAAGACATTTCAACGTTGTGTGTTCATCTTAAAGGCCACCCTGTGAAGCAAAGCTTCCACTCATGTGGAATTCTGATAAAGGATAACACCACAAAACACCCGCATCCTTTATCAAAATTCCCGATGAGCCCACGTGCTCAAAAATGTTGGGGATCCCTGCCCTGGACGATAAAATGCGGGGGGGGGGGGGGGGGGGCCAGAAATCTAGGTGCTCTCAAAATAAAGACTGCAAGGCTGTGTTCCCCATGCCATCCCTAATTGGACCTTTTTAACTTCAAGACCTGTCCATTCAGCAGTGGCGTAGTGGCTAAGAGCACTGGCTAAGAGCAGGTGCATTCTGATCTGGAGGAACCCGGTTTGATTCCCCGCTCTGCCGCCTGAGCTGTGGAGGCTTATCTGGGGAATTCAGATTAGCTTGTGCACTCCCACACACGCCAGCTGGGTGACCTTGGGCTAGTCACAGCTTCTCGGAGCTCTCTCAGCCCCACCTACCTCACAGGGTATTTGTTGTGAGGGGGGAAGGGCAAGGAGATGGTCAGCCCCTTTGAGTCTCCTGCAGGAGAGAAAGGGGGGATATAAATCCAAACTCCTCTTCTTCTTCTTCTTCAGTGATCTGCAAACACCAGATTTCAGCAGGAGTCACCACACCAGACAAACTGCAATCCATTTTTTTTTTGAAAGGCATGTACATGTATGGCATGCATATGATAAGAGAAGGGCATGCCCATTTGCACAAGCACATACACACGCGGTCTGATGGCAGGATTCCGCTTGTGTGCTCATCTCTGCTTTCAAACCCTATTAAGGGTGTCTTCCAGGGCTGAAAGATTTATTGCTCCGAACTATAACTGCTGCACACTGCTTTGTTTGTTAATTACGATTAGCTTTGCCTTCAGAAGAGTGGGCAGCTAATAAATCAGTTATCTCTGGGAAGAATTGATTTTAAAGTTGTTAGCGTTGTAAACTGAAGTGCTTGGTAACAGCACCCAGTAAAAAGATCCAAATCTGTGTTGTCTGCTTGTACTAGAGAGTTGTTTGTATACATGCACCCTTTTTGGTTTTAAAAGGCTACAGTCACATCATGAAAATTACACAAGGGGCTGGGGGGGGGGGGGTTGTTTGCTTGTCCTTGCGCCATTTAAAAAGCTGCACAACGCAGAGAACTTGGCTGGCGTGCATCAAATACCAGATCTGACATACAACATTCTGCACACCAAATCTAGCTTGACTTTCACCCAGGTAAGACACCTACACACTGTTCAGTGGATAGTTGTGTTTAGCAAGCAGCTGACCTGGGTAACCTTGGCCAGAAATGCATATATAGGGAGGGGCACCCAGGTTGTGATTTGTACTTCTCTTGCCAGATGCGGAGACTTAGAAAACATCACTGGAGCGCAGATAGAGGCGTTCCAACCCACGCTGGCAGCGGATTGGACAGAGACAGTATGAGAGCCAAAGTGATGAGTTGATTGGACAAGGACTGGGACAAGGACTTGGTTTAAATGCCCGCTTATAAGCCGCCTTGAGTCACCTTTCAAGAGAGAAAGGTGAGATATAAATACAAACTCCCCCTCTTCTTTTCACCACCACCTGCCCCACAGCCAGAAGACCCCGCACTAATGTATTGTCGAAGGCTTTCACGGCCGGAATCGCTAATTGTGTGGAGCTCCGGGTTGTATGGCATACAGTAGTTCTATAGCATTTTCCCTGACGTTTCGCCTGCAGATCTGTGGACTGGTATTCAGAGGATCTAGAGATGGTATGAATGGAAAGCAAGTGGAGTAGAGGTGAAAGTTGTGAGGGGCAGGAAGTCTGACAGAGTGTAGCTGGGAGTAACAATGAAGCTAGCAAGGTCAATACTTCTATTCAGATCCATTCACCTATTGACCTTGCTATCTTCATTGTTACTCCCATGCTACAGACTTCTCTGTGACTCACATGCCAGGCTACTCTATTCAGATGGCCTCACCTTTTCACCTCACAGTATATATACTCCACTTGCTTTCCATTCCTACCATCAGATCCTCTGAAGATGCCAGCCACAGATGCAGGCGAAACGTCAGGAGAGAATGCTGCTAGAACATGGCCATACAGCCCGGAAACCACACAGCACCCCAGACCCAGCATTCCTTCTGTACTTGCTCTCCGGGTGTCTTCAGACACAGCACAGAAAGCAGCAGATGATCAGTGTGGTTCCCACATCCAAAGCGGTCCTCCCGCTAGAGTCTGAGAGGTATTTATATGGAAATTAGTACTCTGTCTCTTCAGAACCTGCTTCAGATGGCTCTGAACACCAAAACACCACAAACATGTCGAGCCAAGAAAAACACTAAGAGCAAGGCAAACCAATAGAGACGCATCAATAAAACACATGCCAGATTAAAATAACTGAACTGACAGGAACTCTGCACCTGAGTCCTCATTCTGAGCAGGAACAAATTATTCTGGACTTCACAAGCGTGCTGGCAAACGACAGTGCCCAAGGGCAGCCCTGAGGAACGAGATGCCGCCACCTTGCCAAAGCTACACAAGCCACCGTCTCGTCAGCATCTGGACAGGAGACTTTCTAGGAACCCAGAATAAGAATTTCTTGAGCTCTACGCTGGAGAAAAAGAATCAAAAAAGGAAACGCCTCCTCTCAAGCCACACCCTGAAGAGTGCCTCAGCCACGGCTGGCCAAAAGGCCCCAGCCAACTGGATCGGGACTGGCAGGGCTTCTGCGCCCCCTTCCTTTGGCGCCCTGCTGGAGCCAAGAGGAATCTGGAAGGGAAGTTGGCACCGAGAGTGAATTAGAAGTCAATTGCTGTCACGCTGCTGGGTCTAATCAGGGCTCCCCCTTCCCCAGAGCTATTAAACTTGCAGTGCTCCAGGAGTCACTGAGGGGTGTCAGTCCATTCATTCGCCTGATATCGCACAGCGCTCTCAAGGCACCACGTGACTCCCGCCAGTCGCCCACCTTCCCAAAGCCCGGCCAGGAGGCTAGACTTCATGCTTCTCCAGGTAAGCTTGCAAAGCTCACATTACTTGTAACTTTCCTCGTGTCACCATTAATCATGATTCTGGCAGCCAGACCCAGGTTAGCTGGAATGCTTTCCCACCCTTAGATCCCTTGAAGCAGCAGCAGCAGCAGCAGCAGGAGGAGGAGGAGGAGCAGGAGGAGGAGGAGTTTGGATTTTTATCACCGCTTTCTCTCCTGCAGGAGACTCAAAGGGGATTACGATCTCCTTGCCCTTCCCCCCTCACAACAAACACCCTGTGAGGTGGGTGGGGCTGAGAGAGCTCCCAGAAGCTGTGACTCGCCCAAGGTCACCCAGCTGGCGTGTGTGGGAGTGCCCAGGGCTAATCTGAATTCCCCACATAAGCCTCCACAGCTCAGGTGGCAGAGCGGGGAATCAAACCCGGTTCCTCCAGATTAGATACACGAGCTCTTAACCTCCTACGCCACTGCTGCTCAGCTTCTGCCACATGCTGTGCACATACTGTAGGATTAGCCTGTGCACTCCCACATACGCCAGCTGGGTGACCTTGGGCTAGTCACAGCTTCTCGGAGCTCTCTCAGCCCCACCTACCTCACAGGGTGTTTGTTGTGAGGGGGGGAGGGCAAGGAGATTGTCAGCCCCCTTGAGTCTCCTGCAGGAGAGAAAGGGGGGATATAAATCCAAACTCCCCCTACTCCTACTCCAGTGGGGCTAGACATGAGACCTCCCACATAATGTCTGGATTGAGTCTCAGTAATGGGACAGGTGCAGAGATCCCCTTGGTCTGGGGGTACAGAGTGGATCTCAACAGCCCTGCTGGAAAAGGAGAGGAGCTCTCTTTCAGATTCTGCAACAGATCCACTCGAGAGCTAACTACGGGGTGCCGGAGAGGCCAGATCCTGGCAGAAAGGGCTCGTGCTGTGAATATTGATATTCACAATCAGAGAATTTCAGAGAATTTGTAGAAGGTGCTATTCTGGTTTTCAAAAAAGCAGCACAGAAGGTTCAGCACAGGAAACAAGCTGGATTCTCCAACATATATAAATTATGCACCTGTTGCTAATTTTGCATAATTTATACTTTTCCACCAGTCACAGGGACAAGCAAAGCTCAACGCGAGGACCAACGTTACAGATCAACCAATACAAATTGCAGCCCACCACCAAAGAGTCTCAGCTTCTGCTACATGCTGTGCACATACAGTAGGACAGGGGAGTTGAACTTATTTCTTACAAGGGTTGGATATGACAGAAGTGGGACTTAGTTGGGTCAGGTTCTGGGGGAAGGGCTGCCTTGGCTGGCCCAGAACAACAGTGGGGGGGGGGGTGCCTGGACTGATGAGCCTGCAGCGGGGTGGAGTGGCTGCCTTGAGAGGGCTTACCAGACCCCCAAACCACCACCATCACCACCTTGCTCCCTATCTGGCCCAGTGGGCTCATCACGCCAGATCAGAAGTGGGGCAGGAGGCGGGGGAGGGACTTGCCTCAGCTGGCTTGTGGGCTTGATAAGTCCTCTCAAGGGGCTGAATCCAGCCCACAGGCTGCATGGTTGATACCCTCGTGTTAGAAGTTGTTTTAGCTTGTTAATTATAAGTGCAGATGGGTCATGACCAGAGCAAGGTGCAACTCATTCCCCTCTGTCTATCTTCAAGGTCGTTCCCTTAACATCCCACAAAATGAGCGTTGCTGTCGGTACTGTTCCAACGCTATAGACTCAATCCCTCATATCCTGCTTTACTGTTCGAGGTATAATGATATTAGAACCGATCTGGGAGCTTTACTACCTCTAGCATTTATGTTTCTCTCAGACAAACTAAAAATGTCTAAGCTATTGAACAGCCCTAATGTAGAAATTTCTGAAGCAGTTGCTACATTTTTAATCCATGTTCTACATGAGATGTAACAATGATCCTGTTTTTGTATTTGGAATGTAGGGTACTTCCGGTTTATGCCTAATAAAGGTTTTTGGATTGGATTGGATTGGATTAGAAGTTTTATCCATCAGATGATGCAGGACAGAGTGCCTGAATGACCCACAAACTGCAACTCTATGTTTCATGCAGACAGATACCAGATACTCACCTAACTTGACCATGTTCTCTGCTTTGTAAAATAATTGAAGCCTAATGGGGACATCAGGTTATTTAAATCTCTGAGATAACTACGATTCCAGGCACTTTCATATAAAAAGGATCCTTATCACCTGAAGAAGACCACTCTAGGAAATGTGGCAGGCTACCAAACTTGATCCTCTTTGATGCCTTAACAGTCCAGGTGCTTGGGAGCAACAGCCGCAGAAGGCCATTACTTTCACCTCCTGCGTGTGAGCTCCCAAAGGCACCTGGTGGGCCACTGCGAGTAGCAGAGAGCTGGACTAGATGGACTCCGGTCTGATCCAGCAGGCTTGTTCTTATGTTCTTATGCATTGCAAGGTCATAGATCTGTGATAAGGCTCCTCACGTTGTGGAGGGTCACAGGAGGTCCAAGGTCCACTCTAGGAAATGTGCATTGCAGGGTCATAGATCTGTGATAAAGCTCCTCACGTGTGGAGGGTCACAGGAGGTCCAAGGTCCAACCCCCAGCTTGTCTTCAGACTGCCTGGATGGCAAAGATCTTTGCCTGGAAAGATACTACAAATCATGGTGGGCTTGACAAACCCATGTTCTGAAATGGTACAAGGTGACTTCATTATCCATACAAATCCTGACCTCAGCTGCACTCCTAACCAGTGTAACAGGCAAAGGAACCCTGGACTCATCTCCTTGGCTTGCTTACAGGACTGCTACAAGGGGAGTAAAAAAGCCTTCAAACGGATGATGCGGGGCTGGAGCTGAGAAAGAGAAGACCCCGCAAGACCAGATAACAAGCTTGAGGGGGAGGAGTTTTTTGAATTGGATGCCTGGATCAGATTTGGACCAATCTCAGCTCATCCCCCTGGCCACCTGTGCTATCTCTGCTCTCAGATTTAAAAGCCTTTCTAGGTGTCATGCTTTTAACTGAAAGCAAAGATTTTCTGCACATCAAAAACTATGCCTAACACCGAATTCACAATAGCTGGGATATACACAGCTTTGCTATTATGTTGAGTGAAAACTACATTTTGCAGCAACACACACACAATTTGCACACAGTTTCTGTTTTTGTAAGAGCTACACAATTCAAACGAGCTGAGACTTCAACATGCGTCTCAAGAGGTTACAGGAAGTTATGGCCTTCATTCAGGCATTCATCACGACCTGCAAAATCTTCCCGGTGCCCCAAAGAGAACCAAGCCCGGAGGGCACAGAAGCTCAGACTCCCTTTAGCAGGAAGAAACCTTTTTCTGCCTCCCAAGACGGCTCACTCGGTGGTCGGCTTCCCATTCTGATGAGCTTAGATTAGCAGCATCTTTTTTTAGTTCTCAAGCTCTGCCCTGTGGGTGAGCACATTTGTACTGGCCACAGTGGAGTTCTGATGGATGGTCCTGCCGGAAAAAGGAGAGAGAGGGGAGAAGGGGGGATACGCAGAGCAGCAGGTGGCTCACAAAATGTCAAGACTTCTAATCGGGCTTGGCTGTTGGCAGGGGTTTTTGAGAGAGGAGTGCTGGATCTACCAGAATCCCCAAACTAGAGCCAGGCTGCACAAGTCTGCACAAGTCTGCCTAGCGTGGGAAGTTCTGTTCTGTTCAGTTCTGGTCGCCACATCTCAAAAAGGATATTGAAGAGATAGGAAAAAGTGCAGAGAAGGGCAACGAGGATGATTGAGGGACTGGAGCACCTTCCCTATGAGGAGAGGCTGCAGCGTTTGGGACTCTTTAGTTTGGAGAGGAGACGGCTGAGGGGGGATATGATTGAAGTCTATCAAATTATGCATGGGGTAGAAAATGTTGACAAGAGAGGAATTTTTCTCTCTTTCTCACAATACTAGAACCAGGGGGCATCCATTGAAAATGCTGGGGGGAAGAATTAGGACTAATAAAAGGACACACTTCTTCACGCAACGTGTGATTGGTGTTTGGAATATGCTGCCACAGGAAGTGGTGATGGCCACTAACCTGGATAGTTTTAAAAAGGGCTTGGACAGATTTATGGAGGAGAAGTCAATCTATGGCTACCAATCTTGATCCTCTTTGATCTCAGATTGCAAATGCCTTAACAGTCCAGGTGCTCAGGAGCAACAGCCGCAGAAGGCCCTTGCTTTCACATCCTGCACGTGAGCTCCCAAAGGCACCTGGTGGGCCACTGCGAGTAGCAGAGAGCTGGACTAGATGGACTCTGGTCTGATCCAGCTGGCTATTTCTTATGTTCTTAAGGTAGACTGGCCACGTTAAGCTTGTCAGCCCTTGGTGGCCTCCTGGCTCTCTGTCCTCAGCTGGCCCAGAACAACTTCTTTCTTTTTGTAATTCACCATCAGGCTCCCACTGACCCAGGAAGACTTACAGATCCCGCCAAGCCCTGACTTCAGCAAACCAAGAGTAGCTCTGTACATATAATCCTCAAGCTCCATTTGCAAGAGGCCACTCTATGGTATCTTCCTGCATCTCTTCTGACTCAAGCCCTGCAAGTTGCCAGGTCCTCCAAGTCTTTCGGCATCTGTCCCTGTCCTGTAGAGAAGAGAACAAACTCACAGCTCTCACTGGGCATTCTTTGCTCTGTCCCTCTGGAGGCCCTCCTGTTTTCCTCCACCAGCGTCCCAGTGGCAACGGGGCCCTCGCCAAGACGTGAGCTGGACAGCACTGCCAGCTCCAGCTGGGGAAATTCTTAGAAATTTGGTGGGTGGAGACTGGAGAGGGCAGGGCTTGGGGAGGGGAGGGGAGGGACCTCAGTAGGGTATGATAATCTCAGAACGCCCACCCTCATTCATTCATTCATTCATTCATTCATTCATTCATTCATTCATTCATTCATTCATTCATTCATTCATTCATTCATTCATTCATTTATGGGATTTTTATACCGCCCAACCCCCGAAGGGCTCTGGGCGGTGCACAACACAGATTCCACATACAAAATATACAGACAAAAACCCCATTAAATTAAAATTTAGATTAAATTTAAAATTTTAAAACACAGCGGTAGATTCAATAAAAATGGCGTCAGCAATAACCCCAATTAAACCCTCCCAAAGGGTGGGAAACAGGACAAGAATAAGTCCCCTAGATGACTGGGGGACTCTAAACCAGAGGAATAGAAGCGTCCGTTCCTTCTGGGAAACTGGTCTTGATCTTCTGGATGTCAGCTGTGGTGACAGGAGATTCCAGCCCTGGAGATTGGTAATCCTAGAGTTAGATGTGGCCACTATTTCTAATTTTTCTTTCCGCACTTTTCACTTTCCTGAACTTCTGTTTATTCTGGGCCATCACTCCCAAATGAGCTTGTGTCCCCCCGCCCCCCGTCCACCCCCAAGAAACTATCTGCACGCAGAGAGTTAAAGGCTGAGTTTGGCCTCAGAGGAATCTCTCCATGACTGCACCAGAATTGCCTGTTCAGTGTGCAAAGCACAGCCGTGTGTCACAAATACAGGACGCATCCAAATGAGTTGTTGCAACATTACCACAGCCGGGGAGGGGGGGAGCCACATCACCTTTTCAACATAATCTCACTGCCATCACTATTCACTGTCTCACTGACGACAAAGAGACCCTCTTCATTGAGGCTGATGGGGAGGGGATGTCGAGATCCTGTGAGAACCGGTTGACGCGTCAGCTCTTCCTGCTCTTCCCGTGGAACTTTGGGGTGGGCCAGGAGGAGGTGGCATGGGAACCCCCGGGCTTGGTTTCCTTTTCACTCTGGGCCCGAAAAGGCTTTCTCACTCTCCAGCAAGGCAGCACCTGCCCTATCTTTGGTGTGATCTTGAAGATTACACGTTGCTTGGGACACTACAAGCTATTTCAACCTGCTGGGATCCCAAGGAAGAGGGTGAGAGGGAAAGGAAAATTAACCCAGTATTGCTGGTTCAACTTTAGTTCTAGCAAAGAGCTGCTGGGGACTGTATGCTGCAATCCTATTCAATAAACCGATTTTTGTACCCTGTTCGATTACATCAAGATTACATCCTCCTATGGAGGAGTCCGGTCGCTCCCTAGGGGAGGGTTTTAAAGGAAAGGATTCACCGGGTGCCTTTTATTATGATATTACCACTGTTTTAACGTAATTTAGTATGTTTTAATATTGGAGCTTTTATAGGTGGTTGTTGTTTTAATTGTATGGTTTGCCTTCTAATTTGTTTGCATTAATTTTGTTGTACACCACCCGGAGCCCCTTGGGGATGGGACGGTATAGAAATCGAATAAGTAAATAAATAAGGAAGGAAGGAAGGAAGGAAGGAAGGAAGGAAGGAAGGAAGGAAGGAAGGAAGGAAGGAAGGAAGGAAGGAAGGAAGGAAGGCAGGCAGGCAGGCAGGCAGGCAGGCAGGCAGGCAGGCAGGCAGGCAGGCAGGCAGGCAGGCAGGCAGGAAGGAAGGAAGGAAGGAAGGAAGGAAGGAAGGAAGGAAGGAAGGAAGGAAGGAAGGAAGGCAGGCAGGCAGGCAGGCAGGCAGGCAGGCAGGCAGGCAGGCAGGCAGGCAGGCAGGCAGGCAGGCAGGCAGGCAGGCAGGCAGGCAGGCAGGCAGGCAGGCAGGCAGGCAGGCAGGCAGGCAGGCAGGCAGGCAGGCAGGCAGGCAGGCAGGCAGGCAGGCAGGCAGGCAGGCAGGCAGGCAGGCAGGCAGAAAGAAAGAAAGAAAGAAAGAAAGAAAGAAAGAAAGAAAGAAAGAAAGAAAGAAAGAAAGAAAGAAAGAAAGAAAGAAAGAAAGAAAGAAAGAAAGAAAGAAAGAAAGAAAGAAAGAAAGAAAGAAAGAAAGAAAGAAAGGAAAGAAAGAAAGAAAGAAATAAAGAAAGAAAGAAAAAAAGAAAAAGAAAAAAAGAAAGAAAGAAATAAAAAAAAAAAGAAAGAAAGAAAGAAAAAAAAAAAGAAAGAAAGAAAGAAAAAAAGAAAGAAAGAAAGAAAGAAAGAAAGAAAGAAAGAAAGAAAGAAAGAAAGAAAGAAAGAAAGAAAGAAAGAAAGAAAGAAAGAAAGAAAGAAAGAAAGAAAGAAAGAAAGAAAGAAAGAACGTGTCTGGTTTTTGCAGGGGAGGTCAACAGAACCTGACTGCAGGGGCGGGGGTTAAAAATAAATCTTGAGCTTCCAAAACGTATCTTTTGGGATATCTCAAGGGATTTTGAGGCTCCGGGAAGGAAAAGAGATTCTACTTAAACATTAGGAAGAACATCCTGATGGTAAGGGCTGTTTGAGGGTGGTAGTCTCCTTCCTTGGAAGGTTTTTAGACAGGCTGGATGGCTACCTGGCGGGAATGTTTTGATTTGTGTCTTCCTGCATGGCACAGGGTTGGACTTGATGGCCCCTGTGATCTCTTCCATGATTCTAAAACAATATGGAAGTTCCTTTTCATGCTACAGAAAATGTATTTAATAATCAGGTATTTTGCAAAATAGCAGGATGGGTTTTATTTTCATGTTAAAAGAGGACACTTATTCAAGGATAATGTGCACCATTCAACAAGAGGGGGGTAAGGAAAGAAAGTAACAAAAAATACACTATTCTATTTTATTTCACACAAGTTGCAAAACACACAATAAAATTGCTGCTGGATTGCGTACCTTAGAGTGCCGGTAAGGACAATCCTATCAAAATGTGCAATCTCACCTTAAATAAAAACTCCAGCATTGTCTTGTTTTGCTTTAAAAGCTAGGGATCCAGACTGTTTCTCCCCTGCTATATTAGCTCTCTACATGCAGGGCGTTCAAGCATTGTTCATGTTATCTCCACTAGCTGGGGCATAAACTGTTCTAGCCACAATTTTTACTGCTTCGCTCGCTGTTTGTGTGAATGAGGCCCCATCGAGCACCATCAGCAAGAGGTAGGTCTTTGAAGCAGGTGCGCTCCGAGGGACTTCGTTGTCGGATAAACTTTTCCTGGCAAAGCAGAAAGGATGCCTTATCAATGAACCTCAGTAAGAAACAGGATTGCTGCCTTATTAAAAAAAATCCAGAGAAATAACTTCTCCCAGCAGTGTGACAGCTGACATTCTTAACTGAAAAAGCTATTTGCCAAGAATTATCAGGCCTGGCTTCTCTCTCTCTGATAGATGACAAAGGGAAAAAAAAACAACAAAGGCCACACATATATCATAAATCACAACTTTTATTGAATGCCTGGCCACATAATAGCAACAGTCAAACTGAATAAAGGCGCTTTTCAGGGCTCATCTGTAAGGGGGGAAGGGGGGGAGGGGAGAGAAAATAAAATATCGTAGAAGTCTTTAAAAAGCCGCTTCTAGCACAAAAAGCTCTACCCTACAAGGAACTGATATTTAATATCCTGTCTAATGTGGCGGCTCTCAATAGGCCATTACTTAAATGTGGTTTTAGGGAAAACCAAGAAAAAGAGACATGCAAAAATTAAAATTAAAGTTGTAAATATGCATCTGGAAGGGAACATCAACAGGTAACGTTCTGCTTCAGGGAAGACATTTACTATCCAAGGAGCAACCTGGGGCAGCTGCCCAGGCCTGGAGGCCTTTGGAGAACAGCCAAATCAGGCAGCCGATACAGTCGTGTCCTTTTCACTGCTGCTGTTCCGAGTTTGTTAGTGTAACTTCCCTGAGGCTCAGCATGCCCTGCAGTGACACATCCCCGCCACCGGGGGTGCTGCGGGCCCAGCCCCAACTGCAGAAAAACAGCAACCACACCTGATGGACTGACTGAAGCAAGCCCGTATCCTGCCCAGGAACTCCTCTGCTTGCAGGGACTCAAGCAGGGGTGCTGCCAGGGAGACCAGCTCAGGGGCAAGAGCCAGGAGGAACTTGGCTGTCAACCCATTTGCTTTGCTTTATTTATTTAAATCCCACTGTTTATATTGGCGTCTGTTTGTTTTGGAAATGCATGTGAAGTCCTTTTTCTCTTTGTGGAGAAAAAGCAGCAAAGAAATCCCCAGATGATAAATGTTTTATCTGACTTTACCACTTTGAATCTTGGACAAATTCAGAATTTCAAGTTGAAGCATCTTGAGATCCACAAAGCGATGTGTTTATTTTGCCCCGACCTTCCTTTGGGGAGCTCAGTCAGCTCACGACATTTGAATTTTATCCTCACAAAAGTCTTGCAAGGTAGGCAGGCTGAGGGAACGTAACTGGCTCAAAACACTAGAATAAGTGAACAAAAATTGTTTATGGACTGTAAGAATTTTCTCTGCTTTTCTTTTGTGAATTCACATAAGTCAAAGCAGTGCTTCTTAATCATTAGTATGAGCCCCATCCGAGGGGCAAGGGGAGAATTTGCTGGTAGAAATGGTGCGCAGCTGGCAGATTTGCCCTCCCTGGAGCATTTACCCCGATGGAGGAGGAGGAGGAGGAGGAGGAGGAGTTTGGGTTTATATCCCCTCTTTCTCTCCTGCAGGTGACTCAAAGGGGCTTACAATCTCCTTGCCCTTCCCCCCCTCACAACAAACACCCTGTGAGGTGGGTGGGGCTGAGAGAGCTCTGAGAAGCTGTGACTAGCCCAAGGTCACCCAGCTGGTGTGTGTGGGAGCGCACAGGCTAATCGGAATTCCCCAGAGAAGCCTCCACAGCTCAGGCGGCAGAGCGGGGAATCAAACCCGGTTCCTCCAGATTAGATACACGAGCTCTTAACCTCCTACGCCACTGCAGTCCCGCTGGTATGTGACTCCCCCCCCCTCAGTGCTGGAATGGGGTGCCTGACGTGGCATCAGAATTCGAGCCCCCCTGCCACCACCAGCACAGTAGAGGTGTGAAGGGAAAGGATCCCACTCACCTCCCCCCCTGCATCCTGGAGCCTGTGTTTGTAGAATATTACACACCTCCGGGCCAGTATCAAGGGGGATAAGCGCGGAGGGCATCCGCTGGGGATGGTGGCCCTGCAAGAGGGTCCTCGGCTGATGAGAGATGCTTGGCACACGACCACCAGGACTGGGCAATGCTTGAGAGGCCCCCAAAATGTCAAAATTACCAAAACCAAATTCAGAATCCCCAGAGAAACAGACGGAGGCATCAAAAGAAAGTGAACAGCAACAAAGAGATCTTCACAAACATGCCAGTGAGCAAGAAACTTCCTTTCACCCAGGGATACCCAGCCTATTATATTACAGCACTCACAAATCCCATACACAGGAGAGCCTATATCCGTGGAGGCGAACCTTTTTGAGACCGAGTGCCCAAACTGCAACCCAAAACCCACATATTTATCGCAAAGTGCCAACACGGCAATTTAACCTGAATGCTGAGGTTTCAGTTAAAAAAAAATGGTTGGCTCTGAGGCGTGTATTTCTCGGGAGTAAGCTTGGTGGTAGTTGTTGGCTTTGCTTGAAGCAACCGTGCAACTCTTTGAATGGGTGAATCACGACCCTAGGAGAAAGAAGCAGGCCACATTACCAGCAACCGAGCTTACTCCCAGGTAAAGGATCGCACTTTAGTTCTTTGCATGAAAATCAGTGGGGTTTAACAGCGCTTAACAGGGTTACCTATACTGCTTCCCCAAAACTAGGTCTTAGGTTTAATGCTAATAATAGAGCCCAGCGGCCTAGGCCAGCCTAAATGTGGGGGGGGGGGGATTTCTCTCCCACATGATGAACTCTGTTTGTGTGTGCCCACAGAGAGGGCTCTGAGTGCCACCTCTGGCACCCATGCCATAAGTTCGCCATCACTGGCCTATATGCTGGCTAGATTTAACATCATGCCATCTCCGCTACCTAGAGGAAGAATTAAAGGTCTTCCAAGCGATAAGAGGTTCTGTACCTGTAGCATAGGACAGCTGGATTCCATCCCACACATTCTCATGAACTGCTTATTATACCAAGAACTCCGATCCAGCCTGTTATCCCAAGCTACAGACTCTATGATTGATTATACTGAATCAGATAAAGTAGTTACGCTTTTAAATTGTCAGGATTTTCATTGTTGCCTTATAGTGGCAAAGCTTTTGTCAAAAGTTTGTAAACTGAATGTATGACAACCGCGAAGTTTTTTACTATTCACTTTTTAACTGGAACTGTATTTTATACTATCGTGTAGATGCCAATAAAGGCTTATTGAATTGATTGAATTGAGCAAGATATAAAGTTGGCTTCTGGGGGAAGAAATTCCGAAGGAGTGATGCTCTGAAAAAATCCGTGACCACCTCAGAAGAGTAGCAGGAGGGGAGACCCAAAGGAGAGCCTCCAGTGGTCACTGAAGTGACAGGCCGGCTCCTACAGGAGAAGATTGTCCTTCAGCAAAGAGGCTGAGGTTAAGGATATGGTGGAGCGGAGTAAATAACATCCTTACTCTGGGGAAAAAACCCCAGCAGATCCCTGGCAAAGCGAAGGCCCAGTGGGATTACGAAGTCATCACTACAAGCATGAGCACATCGCTCACAATAACGGCTGGCGTCATCTTCTAGACCAGGGGTCTGCAACCACGGCTCTCCAGATGTTCGTGGACTACAATCCCCATCAGCCCCTGCCAATTGGCCATGCTGGCAGGGGCTGATGGGATTTGTAGTCCGCGAGCATCTGGAGAGCCGCAGGTTGCAGGCCCCTGTTCTAGACGTGCAAGATGGCAGCAGGGTTTTCAGATTTGGTGATCTGCCCTAGTTCATTCCAGTTGGTAAACAGGGTTATTTGTGTTTCCTTGATCACGATAGATTAAAGACCTCTCTATGGCCCTTTCCGCACGGGCGGTTAATGGCGCCCTGGGGACGGCAAAAACGCCGTCCCCAGGGAGCCATTTGCACAGGGGGCACAGCTGCTTTGCAGCTGCGCCACCCGACTGGCGCGAAGCCGCCGTTTTCCAACCTCGTTCGGGGAGCAAGGTTTCTGGAAAACATCGGCTTGGAGCCGCTGTCGTGCGAACGGCAGCGGCTCCAAGGCGCCCTCTCCCCTTCACTTACCTTGTCTCCGGCCGGCCAGCGCATCGCCAAGGCCTGGGGACACGCCCCCCTGCCCTGCGACGCTGGAGCAGGCACGCAGGGCCAGGGGGCGTGTCTCCAGGCCTCGGCGACGTGCCGGACGGCCAGAGACACGCCGGGTCGGCCGGGCGACGGCGCTCCGCGGCGCCGTCGTCCCGGCTGTTTCTGGGACCGTTCGTGCGAACGGTCCCAGGGGGGTTGGGTCGGCGTGGGATGCGCCAACCCAACCCCCAACGACGCCGTGCGGAAACGGCCTAAGTGTCAGGGTCGCAACTGTCCAGCCTTACACTAGGCAAGAGATATTATTTATCAAGGTTTTCAGGGTTTTCACCACAGGCCCCGTCTTGCTATGACTGCTGTGACGATACAAAAAAGGCTTTGAAAGTCAGGCCAGACGGCTAGCGTGATGCAGTCGTTTGAGTGCTGGACGCGAGGGTCTGGGAATTCTAGCCTAACATCTCTCAAGGTGGCAGTTGTGGGTATTGTAAGCTACTTGGAACTTCCTTGGAGAGAAACTTGAGGCAAGAGCTAAATTAATTAATGAAATTGTGGGGAGAAATTGCTATTGGGAGTCCTGGGGAAGTGTGCTAATCCCTCCAGCACAAGCAACACAATGAATAAAGAGCTGTTGTCTTGCCTAGAGAGGTCTTTAATCTATCGTGATCAAGGAAACGCAAATAACCCTGTTTACCAACTGGAATGAACTAGGGCAGATCACCAATACTTGGATACCCAGCGCTTAGGAAAAAGCATAAAGCCCAATGAATGGCTGCATGGGACCGCAGATAAACATAATAAATAGTGTTTTGCATTTCCATAGTGCCTTTCATCTGAGCAGTACAAAAGGATGCTGGCACTTTATTCTCTGAAAAATCAAAGAGCCCAACTGCCCTTGGTTTTATGCTCCCTCCGTAATGCAGAGAGCTTCTAATAAGAACTCCCTCAGAAGATAAACCCAAGGGCGGCAGCTGTGGCAGAAGCAACAAAAACAGAAACATTTAATTATCAGGGACTTTTCCCAAATATTTTCTTGTGTGGCCTTCGGGGTGTGCAGGGAGATAGCTGAATTTCAAGATCTGTCACAGCTCCCCTTGACTGCAATTAACTTGCCTGTTCTGATGTCAGAAAAAGTCATACCAGCCTGGGACAAATTCAACTGAAGAAGTTTTTCAGGCTATCTATTCTGAAATTTTATTGTTCAAAAGAAACACATGTAAACTACAACTTCTACAACAACTTCTCCTTCTCCTCCTCCTTCTCCTTCTCCTGCTCCTCCTCCTGCTCCTGCTCCAGCTCCCACTCCTCCTCCTCCTCCTCCTTCTTCTTCTTGGAAAGTACTCCCTAAGCCAGGGGTTCCCACCATGAGGTTTGCCATCTACTCAGTCCACAGGCTCAATAAGGTTAGGGACACTTGCCCCAACCTCTCAAATGACACCTTCTTGGTGCATTTCTGAGGAACATGCACACTCCATAGTTATGCATAAAGTCTCATTGTTTATGTTACTGTAAAACAAGGCAGGCCTTGCTATTACCACGTGAATACCAAAAATTCCAGACTGAATTCATGAAAGTCCAAAATTAGATCTGTAGTTCCTTGTTTTTCGGATGAACATCACTGAACATTGTCAATCACATTTAGGCTACACTCTCTGGAATTTCTGACACTGACATGTGAATGCCGACAGTCAGAATTTTTGACAGCTACTCTAACACATACTATTACATCCCAAAGGAACCAGCAGAGGAAAAAACACACGCAAACACACACAAGCCCATCTCCAGAATTAACCCAAACAGGAGATACATGTATTGTCAAAGGCTTTCATGGCTGGATTCAACAGGTTCTGGTGGGTTTTCCGGGCTGTGTGACCAGACCACGGCCACACAGCCCGAAAGACCTACCAGAACCAGGAGATACATGGTCCTCCCTTCCCATCAGCATCTGCTTAGGCTGCCCACTTCCACATAATGCTTAGTAACCTCTGCAACACAAGTGCTCCAAAGGGCAGCCGCACTGGTCTGCAGCAGACGAGTATGTCTATAGTCCAGTAGAACCTAAAAAGAGAGCCAGTCTTGTGTAGTGGTTAAGAGTGGTGGCCTCTAATCGGGAGAACCAGGTTCCCACTCTTGCATGTGAAGCCTGCTGGGTGACCTTGGGCAAGTGACAGTTCTCCTGGAACTCTCTCAGCCCACACAGAAGCAGACATTGCCAAACCACCTCCAAACATCTCTTGCTTTGACAACCCTATTACGGTGGTGGCGAACCTTTGGCACTCCAGATGTTATGGACTACAATTCCCATCAGCCCCTACCAGCATGGCCAGTAGTTGTTTCTGTTGGCAGTAGACGATAGGACTTGCTATAATGAGTTTAAATTATGGACAGAAAGATACCAGCTGGAAATTAGGAACTTTTTTTTACAGTAAGAGTTTTTTACAGTAGCAGAGAAATTATTAATGCCCCGCCCCTGGAATGCCCGGCCAGCCCCATGGGCGCTACGCCACTGTTTGAATCCCACCACCATGGGAACCTGTTACTAAAATTTTTGGATCCCACCACTGGAACCACCTCCTCAGGGAGGTGTGCCTAGCCCCAAATCCAGTACACTCTGAACCCCTCAGAAGGGCACAAACTGCAGCCTCCATAAACCCAAGTGGGTACGAGTCTGGCCAGGACTTGGGAGAACACCAGAAAATCCCATGAACTTTACCTGGAATAAGAAGATGTTGCTCATAATAAACAGCAATTGCTACCAAGATATCCCACAGGATTTGAATGTCTGTTCCTGAGTGTGGACCTTCCCAAGTCAAAGGAAAGATGTTGGGAAAGGATCTGGGTTTGAATCCCCACTCTAGTTTAGTGGACGCCTGCAGGGAAGCCCCGGGCCAGCCAGCTTCTCTTAGCCTGACATCTCTCGCAGGGTCCTTGTTAGCAAACAACACAATGAAAGCCAAGTTGCAGTGGGGGGAGAGGAGGGATATAAAGTAAGTAAATAAACAGTGAACTTTGCTGGCCGTCCCAACCCCATCCGAGTCAATAGGTCTCAAACAGGAAAAGCATGCAAAGTTCCGAAACAAGCCCCTACCCCAGTGATGGTGAACCTTTTTGAGACCGAGTGCCCAAATTGCAACCCAGAACCCACTTATTTATCGCAAAGTGCCAACCCGGCAATTTAACCTGAATACTGAGGTTTTCGTTTAGAAAAAACAGTTGGCTCCGAGGTGCATGTTACTCGGGAGTAAGCTTGGTGAAGCAACTGTGCAATGCTTTGAATGGGTGAATTATGACCCTAGGAAGGTTTACTCAGAAGCAAACCCCATTGCCAGCAACCAAGCTTACTCCCAGGTAAAGGATCATGCCCAGGCCAGCCTAGGTGTGTGTGGGTGGAGGTGATTTTCCGCCCCCCCCCATGATGAACTCTGTGCACGCGTGCCCACAGAAAGGGCTCTGAGTGCCA
Organism: Sphaerodactylus townsendi; assembly: GCF_021028975.2. NCBI lineage: Eukaryota > Metazoa > Chordata > Lepidosauria > Squamata > Sphaerodactylidae > Sphaerodactylus > Sphaerodactylus townsendi. The sequence continues at coordinate 2,779,907 of NC_059440.1, read as the reverse complement.
CCTCTGGCACACGTGCCATAGGTTCGCCACCGCTGCCCTACCCGGATCAAGCCACCTAGATCCCAAGCAAGTAAAAAGCTCCCGGACACTCCTGCTCTGAGCTCAACTTTCTATTGGATGATGTCTGCCCCCTCCTGCCCCTTCCAGCCACTGCACCTTTCCCTTGTCGACCAGAGCTGGGTCTAACGTCCAAATCTTATGCCAGTAAAGGATCCTTGATTGTCACCCTCAAGTATCATCATTCACAGCACCATAAACCAGAGGCGTAGCTGGGCCACATTGCGCTCGGTCGCACTTTGCGTTTTCTGCTTCCCCCCCCCCCCCCCCCCCCCCCCCCCCCCCGGCTCTTGTTTTCCCAGCACACTTACTCCTCGGCCTTTATTTCAGTCTGAAAGTGCAGGCTGGGAAAAGTGGCATGTTCATTTGAGGCTGAAAATGGCCTGGTGGGAACTACACTTCCCAGGAGACCCTGGGCCTCACAGGCCGCTTTTCGAGGACGTTTTTCCAGCCTCTCAGGCTGAAATAAGGTAAGTGTGGGGGGGAGTGGGGAGGATCCCCCCCCAGGTGCATGTCTGGTGCAATGTGTACTGCACCCCGGCTTCCAGGCGGTGCCCGGTGCAATGCGTGCCCCACCCCACCCTGGCCCCCTGGTAGTTCCGCCTCTGCTGCTGTCTGGAGACCCAGCCCATCTTGGGTATCTTCTGCTGGGTTCTACAATAGCCTTCCCAGAAATTGCTGATGCTGAGGGCTGGGAAGGCTGCCGTCCTCCCATTCAACCTTTGCTACCGTTAAGCTGTACCAATCATCTGTTGCAGAACATGCAGTGCTGTGGCCATTGTTTTTTAAAAAAATTAAATTAAAGCATTCCCCACTAAGGAAGTTTTGGAACCTGAAACACCACCACATATATCCTGTTTGCAACCCCCACCTGTTCCTGCTGTTACTCTAGCCGGAAATCCATGCTCTCTTACCTTTGAGTTACCCTGACAGGTTGTTCTAGAAATAGCTATGTCATTGCACGGGCGGTGTTCAGTTTTTCCGGCATGCAAAACTGGCAGTAACCAAAAGAAGAAAAAAGATACTGTCTTCCCCTTAAGTGTTTTTCTTTCTTTTCTTTTTTTTGCACTAAGATAAGAAAATGCTAGATGAACGCAAAACCTAAGCAGATTTGTTTTTAAACTGAATGCCTTTCTCCCCCGCCCGCCCCCAGCAAGACTTCCATCTAGGTATTCACAGCCCTTTAATTTTCCAGTTTTGCAACTGTCTGTGTGTGCCAGCAAAAGAAAGAAGAAGAAATACAGATGAATGAAAACCTGAACATGTCTCCGTGCACTAAGCAGAGTGTTTTGTTATTGCTAATGAAATGCAGGAAGTGAAGGGGAAGAGGCCGTTCAGAAGCGCTGCATCATTCTTCGTGTGGGAGGGGCCCTTTACCAGACCGAACTGTATTGGTAAGCCTTGATTTTATGCTACCGTTTGAAGACACTGGCAGACTCCGAACGCAAGCCGGGAGTTTAGCTCAGCCAAAACTAACTCAATCTAACAGCTACAGCACTGATGCCTGGCCAGCTTGATTGACTGGTTGGATATATTTAGACCGGAGGGAGGGAGGGAGGGCGGGAGGGAGGGCGGGAGGGAGGAAGGAAGGAAGGAAGGAAGGAAGGAAGGAAGGAAGGAAGGAAGGAAGGAAGGAAGGAAGGAAGGAAGGAAGGAAGGAAGGAAGGAAGGAAGGAAGGAAGGAAGGAAGGAAGGAAGGGATTGTTTAACTGGAACTTACTGGTAGGACACAAGCTTTGCACATACAGAAGTTCCAGTTAAACTGGAACTGGGAGACTAAGACAGCCAGCATACTGTCATGGTTGGGTGAGGATCCGGGAGACCCAAGTTTGAATCCCCACTCTGCTGTAGGAGCTTGCAGGATGACCTTGGGCCAGTCACACACTCTCAGCCCAGTCTGACTGGCAGGGTGGTTGCTGTGTGATAAAATGGAGGAGGGGAGACAGGTGTGTTAAACAGCTTTGGTTCCCCATTGGGGAGCAAACCACGGTATAAATATCTAAATAAATAAAGTACTTGCAAGACTGGCAGAAGGCTCTGCCTACAGACATGACTACAGTGTAAGCAGATGACATTTGTTTTTATTTACTTCATTTATACTCCACTTTCTTCCCAGTGAGGGGCCCAAAGTGGCCGACATGTTCTCATCTTCCCTCCCTCCGTTTTATCCTCCCAACAACCCTGCAAGATAGATTAGGCTGAGAAGATATGAATGACCCAAAGTCTCCCAGCAGACTTCCATGGAAGAACAGGAACTCCAGTCAGGGTCCCCCAGATCCATAGTGGGCTACAGCAAGACACCCCACGCCGCCCCCTGGCAGCTACGCCTCAGAGCCCTGCTTGCCATGAAAAATTCACACACACACACACACACACACACACACACACACACACACAGAGACAGAGGAGAGAGAGAGGAGAGAGAGAGAGAGGGAGGAGAGAGAGGAGAGAGGAAGAGGAGAGAGAGGGGAGAGAGGAAGAGGAGAAACAGGAGAGACAGGAGAGAGGGGGGAGAGAGGGGAGAGGGGAGAGGGGAGAGGGGGGGAGAGAGGAGAAAGGGAGGAGGGAGGAGAGAGGAGAGAGAGGAGAGAGGAGAGAGAGGGGGAGAGAGGAGAGAGGGGAAAGGGGAGAGAGGGGGGAGAGAGGAGAGAGGGAGAAGAGAGGGGAGAGGGGAGAGAGGGGGGAGAGGGGGGAGAGAGGAGAGAGGGGAGAGAGGGGGGAGAGAGGAGAGAGGGAGGAGAGGGGGGAGAGAGGAGAGAGAGAGAGAGAGAGAGAGAGAGAGAGAGAGAGAGAGAGAGCTTGGTATAAGGCCACTGCATAGATTCATATTGATACTTAAAAGGTGTGGTGGCCAAGAGGTGTGGTGGCATAACCTGTGTTGCACACAAAAGGTCTCAGGCACAATCCCTGGGATCTCCAGTTAAAGAACGCCAGGACTTGAAAAGAGGCCTCCTCTGAGACCTTAAGGGCTGGACTGATCAACTGCTCTAACTCCTTTGAAAGAATATTGCATCCTCTGCATGCTGTGTTTATCCAGTCAGTCCAATGCTGCCTGGTTTTATACATTTGCAAACTATGGCTTCATTATCCATCTGGAGTCGAAAGAGATAAACATATTTTAAATAAATAAATACTGTGCTCGAGGAACCAAAGTTCTGGCTCCGTATACTGCATCAAAAGCAACAGCATACAGAGGATTTTTTAAAAAAATCTGTTGCTGTCTGAGTCATTCATAAAGTAAGTTATGCATGGAGGGGGAAGAAGGGCAGAGCTGTTGTGACAACTGGTGAGCGGGGAGGGGGGAGTGGATGGCTGAAATGTGATGCTCGTATTCCTGACACAATAATTTTTCCTCCTCCTTTTGCACAACTTCCCACCTGACTTTGCATCTTCTACTTCCATCTCTCCTGCCTGCTCATCAGGTTACTTTCTCTGCCTTCATTATGCTACTTCAATCCATGCTCAGATTCACCCTCTAATCTTAGTCTCCGACCACATCGACTTAAGACATGATCCTTCTAAAGATGGATACCTCCACTCTCAAACCTGGATTCAAACCTGGGTCTTCCGGATCCTCACTCCCCCTCCGCTCTCTCCATGGCCACTAAACTGAGATGCTCTTCCTAATGAAGACTCTGATTTAGAAGAAGAAGAAGAAGAAGAAGAAGAAGAAGAAGAAGAAGAAGAAGAAGAAGAAGAAGAAGAAGAAGAAGAAGGAGGAGGAGGAGGATGGAGGAGGGAGGAGGAGGGAGGGAGGAGGGGGAGAAGTTTGGATTTATATCCCCCCTTTCTCTCCTGCAGGAGACTCAAAGGGGCTTACAATCTCCTTGCCCTTCCCCCCTCACAACAAACACCCTGTGAGGTGGGTGGGGCTGAGAGAGCTCCAAGAAGCTGTGACTAGCCCAAGGTCACCCAGCTGGAATGTGTGGGAGTGTACAGGCTAATCTGAATTCCCCAGATAAGCCTCCACAGCTCAGGTGGCAGAGCGGGGAATCAAACCCAGTTCCTCCAGATTAGATACACGAGCTCTTAACCTCCTACGCCACTGCTGCTCCTACCTGAAAAATCCCCCACCCCCCACCCCAGGAATGCCACCAAGAAAAACAACCTGTTTGGCCATTATGTGAACAGACTGCTGGGCTCGACAGACCTTGGTCTGATCCAGCAGGGGGGTTCTTATGTTCTGAAAGACGCAGACATGTTTCAGGTAAGTGTGGTGATCAAAAAATATTTGCGCTTACGCTTGGAATGGGGGATGCTGTACATTCTGGACTACCTTCCTTGTGGGTAACTAGGGAGGCATTTTGTGGACCATTTCGAGACCATGCTATATTTGTCATTTTTTTTAAAAAAAGGGAAGAGCAAAGGATTTTGCCCGTTAGACTCCAAGTAGATGTGAGATCCCACGGGTGCAAGGGAGGGCAACACTTATGGACTCCTGCAACTTGCAGCAGCCCAAAATGCTCCCCAGAATAGACTCGCCAACTTACCAGGTATGTCAGGAGAGCTCCTCCTGCTTCATCTCCTGGCCCCACCACTGCTCCAAAGACCAGCAGGGGGAAATGGGGTAAGGAAATGCCACATACAGGTCATCATCACAGACAGACTAGGATTTTGCCAATCTTTATGGTTGTTACGACAGAGAACTGCAAACTCCTGGAATTTCAGTGATATCAATTCCAGGTTTTAGCCAAAGAGGTGTTGACATATAGTATAGCATAATTTTCCCCATGCTGCCACCCCCACCACCAGTCACCTGGGGGCTGAAGACACGGGCCTGGTGGTGACCCCCGCCCCCCGCCATGAAATGTGCTACTGGGCAATGGAGTGCCCTCAGGAATAGCTGGGGGAGCCACAAGTCTCCCATGGGGCAGGAATTGGTGAAAATCTCCCCACTACCACTCCAGCAGAAATCTTCATGGAATGGAAACCTTCCAAATATGTTCTGGTATGCATCATATTTTGGAGAGAGGGTTTTTTGGGGCACATTTGGACAACAAAAAGAGAATGAGACATAAAAAGCTCTTAAACCAGTGGTTCTCAACCTGTGGGTCACGGCCCTTGTGGGGGTCAAACAACCCTTTCACAGGGGTCACCTAAGACCATCGGAAAATGGTCTTTTGGGGGGTCACCACAACATGAGGAACTGTATTAAAGGGTTGCGGCATTAGGAAGGTTGAGAACCACTGTCTTTAACAGTAAGACACAACATTTCTAGACAATCTTGTACTACGGTCTCGGTATGACACAACAGTAAAAAACAGGCGGGCGGGGGGGAAAGATAACCGATCCAGATATGTGAGATCTAATTTCTTATGGAATTAGTGTTGCTCTTCAAAGCTTTTTGATCACTCTTTCATCATTTGTTGGTGGCTTCAACCCACATGGAAACGTTGGCTGTTCATCAAATTTTCCCACACGGGACAGTCCTCTGCTAAAAAAAGGGTTCAGCCGCTTCAAGAACAGCGCTAAGCCTGAGCCGCACGGAAAGGGATCGCTGGAACGTGCTGCTTTCCCCAGAGGGCTTTGAATGCCCAGCATGGCAGCCAGTTTCTCCCTGCAAATGGCAAGAGCAAGCAGCCTTTTCTCTCCTTTGCACTCACCCCCTCGGACTGCAAGCAGGGTGAAATCCTCAAGCAGCCTGTTTGTGCCCCTCCCCATCACTTCCAGTGGGAGAACCACACTCATCTTCCACACATTTCCCTCCAGGCTGCCTGAGTATAGGGCACGAGCAGCCCCCTGCCCCTGCCCCTCCTCTCTGTCCCATATGGGTCCCTCATACCATCGGGACCCACTATATATTTTTTTTTCTGGGGAGGGTAAAAGCAAGGGTTTCATGGGACGCTGTGTTAGGAAATAACTGTTGTTTTTAATTGTATTTATGATAAAAAATACTGTGATGATTTTATGTATGATGTTTTTATGCTGTACACCGCCCTGAGCTCCTCGGGGATAGGGCGGTATATTAAATTAAATTTAAAAATTAAAAAAAAACAGCAACAACAACAACAACAACAACAACTACTACTACTACTACTACTACTACTACTACTACTACTACTACTACTACTACTACTACTTCCGAATTCAGACTGACAAAGTTTTGGAACACAATACTCCTGACCTCACGATTGTGGAAAAAAAGAAAGTGTGGATAATTCGATGATGCCGTAAATTCCTGGATTTAGCAGCAGAGATTCGATGAGAAGCGACTGGAAAAGAAACACCGGTATTGGCACAATATCTGAGGGATTTAAGGATTGAACTACAAAGACTCTGGCACAAACCAGTAAAGGTGGTCCCAGTGGTGATCGGCACACTGGGTGCAGCGCCTAAAGACTTTGGACGGCACTTAAAAACAATCGGCGCTGACAAAATCACCATATGTCAGCTGCAAAAGGCCACCCTACTCGGCTCTGCACGCATTATTCGTCGATACATCACACAGTCCTAGATGCTTGGGAAGTGTCCAACGTGTGATGTAATACAAAATCCAGCATATTGATCTTGTTTGCTGTGTATAACTGTTTTTGTATCAATATAATCATCATCATCATCATCATCATCATCATCATCATCATCATCATCATCGGGAGTCTGAAGATGGACAGTGCCTCCGCTTCTTCCTGTGGGCACTATATTCAGCAGGACAGCTGGGAGTGCACCCAGCCCAACGTCCACTGGATCCATCCAACGTCCAATGGGGTCCATTGACAAAGCTGTGCACCTGAGAGGGCTTGGTTCTGGCCCAAGGTTTGATCCAAGATGGATCAACTTTCAAATTTAGGGATTCCAAAGGGGCCCAGGGAGAAACAATCAGAAGATTAGAGGCCGAGAACCTTCCGTTGTCAATTAGACGCCATCTGCAGACCGTGCTCCTTGAAATCGTTGTTGAATCTGACAATGCGCGGCGGCTGCTTTCAGAAAGTTTCAGCCAGCTTTGCTTCCATTTAATTAAATTTCTGCACTTAACTTTGATTGCGCTGAAAGCACTGCTGCTGCTTTGCCCAGATTGAGTTCCTTCGCCACCTGCTGTGTTCGATCTAGACATGTTTTCACAGTTATGGCAAAAATTATGTTTCATTAAAAAAAAAAACTAGCTTGCCTTCACCCTGACCCCATCCTCTTTCTGAAAACACTAAGGTGAAGCAGAAGCACAAAACATAAAACATTCCCTAGAAACAAATAGCAAGTTGTACATCTGGTTTCGCATTACAAAAGGCATAGAGTGTGAAGAATATTTAAATGTTATTATTCAGAAGTTTCCCCCTTATTTATGAAACATAAGCATCAATGATGCCAGACGTGCTCTGCGAAGAAGAAGAAGAAGAAGAAGAAGAAGAAGAAGAAGAAGAAGAAGAAGAAGAAGAAGAAGAAGAAGAAGAAGAAGAAGAAGAAGAAGAAGAAGAAGAAGAAGAAGAAGAAGAAGAAGAAGAAGGAGAAGGAGAAGGAGAAGGAGAAGGAAGAAGAAGAAGAAGAAGAAGAAGAAGGAGAAGGAGAAGGAGAAGGAGGAGGAGGAGGAGGAGGAGGAGGAGGAGGAGGAGGAGTTTGGATTTATATCCCCCCTTTCTCTCCTGCAGGAGACTCAAAGGGGCTGACAATCTCCTTGCCCTTCCCCCCTCACAACAAACACCCTGTGAGGTAGGGGGAGCTGAGAGAGCTCCGAGAAGCTGTGACTAGCCCAAGGTCACCCAGCTGGCGTGTGTGGGAGTGCACAGGCTAATCTGAGTTCCCAGATAAGCCTCCACAGCTCAGGCGGCAGAGCTGGGAATCAAACCCGGTTCCTCCAGATTAGATACACGAGCTCTTAACCTCCTACGCCACTGCTGCTCCTTGGGGACAAATGACTGAACAAGTGACTTGGGGACAAATACAATACTATTCATTTTGCTGGCTGAAAGTGGGGGAGGGGTGTGTGTTCCCCTTTTTTTGTAGTGGGGTAGAAAAACAGCGAAGGCGCCAGCACCAGGGTATGACTGGCCCATGGAGTGACGTCACATCGTGGCATTCACCAGGCAGGTTGTGTTTACAGGGCGGCTTGTCCTGAGTCAACCTTGAGCCAGCTGCCTGAAACCAACTTCCGTCTCAGTCAAACTCAAGCCAGGAGCAGAACTTGCCATTCGCACCCCAGGGAGCGTGGAGGGAGGCAGAAAGGAGGGTAGATCAGTAAAATGCTTCTAGTGATTCAGACTGCAGCTGGATTTTCTCTTTTCATCAAAACTCAATGACACGTTTTTTGAGAGCTGGGGTGGGGCAGTAGTTAGTATGTCAGGACGGCACCCAGGAGGACCCAGTTCAAATCCCTAGTTTGCCATGGAAGCCTGCAGGGTGACTCCCAGCCAGTCGTTCTCAGAGGTGGGATCCAGCAGGTTCTCACAGGTTCCCGAGAGTAGGTTACTAGTTATTTGGGTGTGCCGAGAGGGGGTTACTAATTGGGGATTTTGCCACGTGATTTTTGCCTTAGTTACGCCCCTCCTCTCAGCAGCAGCGCGCAGAACTTGAAGCAGTCTAGCAGGAGATGCACCGGCGTGCGTGGCAGCCTGCGCCTGCGTGCATTCGTTTCCCGCCCAAGGACCGGCGCAGCGGCTGCGTCCTTGCCACAGCCCCGCCCAGGAATGCCCTGCCTTGGAATGCCCGGCCACGCCCCCGTCATGCCCTGCCCAGCCCCAATGCCTGCCTCCGCATCACGTCCCTCGACTTCCTCGGTGGTTTCCCATCTAACTCTTAACAAGGACCAATCCTGTTGAGCTTTCTCACAATACTAGAACCAGGGTGCATGCACTGAAAATGCTGGGGGGAAGGATGAGGACTAATAAAAGGAAACATTTCTTCACTCAACGTGTGACTGGTTTTTTGGAATAGGCTGCCACAGGAGGTGGTGATGGCCACTAACCTGGACAGCTTTAAAAGGGACTTGGACAGATTGATGGAGGAGAAGTCGATTTATGGCTACCAATCTTGATCCTCTTTGATCTGAGATTGCAAATGCCTCAGCAGACCGGGTGCTCAGGAGCAGCACAGCCGCAGAAGGCCCTTGCTTTCACATCCTTCACGTGAGCTCCCAAAGGCACCTGGTGGGCCACTGCGAGTAGCAGAGGCTGGACTAGATGGACTCTGGTCTGATCCAGCTGGCTTGTTCTTATGTTCTTATGAGCTTCCAGGATCTGTTGGGCCATCCAAAAGGGTAAAATGTGAAATAGTCTCTAAAACCTTTACAAGTCTTCTGACCTGTGTATGCACATCACATGGCACTTTACATGGTGCACCTCGCATATACTGGCACAAAAGTATATTATCAAGTACATACTTGCACAAAAGTGCATCAATACCTCCTGAGGAAGAGGATCTAACGAGGAAAGCTGAAGTACCATTTGGATAAGCAACCTGCCTCAACATTTCACCATGAACATTAAAGGTTAAAAGTGGAGGCTACAAACTAGCTCAGGCTCAGCACCGTGGCCTCCCAGCACTCCACAAAAGTCTTACAGGTTCTTAGCCCAGCCCACCTTAAAGCAGGGATCCATGCCTCTGCCATCACAACCCAGGCCCCCCGGACCCTACTCCCCCCAATCCCTGGTTCAGTGATGCACGTTTCAAAATGCCTGTGGTTTATTTTCAGTAAGATGAACCAAAACCAAAAGCAGGCACCAGGCACAATGGGCAAGGCAAAACCAAGAGCTGATACACCACAACAGCAAGGAGTCTGGCTCATGAGTGTGGCCCAACTGGTTGGCGTGTGCACCTGGCACAAGTTGCATCGCAGTGGCTCATACCACAGGTGAAGAACTCGGTGAGACTGTGATTCAAATGTGACATCTATGAGTGCCATTAACCACTCCTCCGCTGGGGTAATTGTTCCCCTGGGACACAGGCAGTGCTAATGTATGGGCAGACAGAGAGCTGAATTTCAAATGGGTGGCTGGTAAAACTATGCTGCATTTATCTGTAAGGTTTATTGAAGAATCAAAGGCATTCCCCTGAAGCAGATCCAGTGGATGTGCACAATTATTATACCTCTGTCATCTTGGCTGGGGGGGGGGGGGTGTTCAAACTCTAGGACAGTGATGGCAAACCTATGGCACGAGTGCCAGAGGTGGCACTCAGAGCCCTCTCTGTGGGCACGCACGCACAGAGTTCATCATGTGGGGGGGGGAATTGCCCCCCCCCACACACAAACACATCTAGGCTAGCCTGGGCCACTGGACTTTGTGCGTGCACCTCAGCAAGCAGGGAGGACTCGGCTGGTGGGCCTGGTGCTCCAGGTGGCTGCTGCTCGGGGGGGGGGGGGGGGACGGCAGGCAGCAGAGATGCTAGAGAGGCCCAGAGCGGCGCATGTGGGACTTGCTGGAGGCTACAGCAGGCTGGCCCCTGCTCGAGGGGGTTGTTCAGGTTAAATTGCAGCGTTGGGACTTTGCGATAAATAAGTGGGTTTTGGGTTGCAATTTGGGCACTCGGTCTCGAAAAGGTTCGCCATCACTGCTCTAGGAACGACCTAATATTTATGTAGGGTTTAACCTGCATCTTATGTTGCTGAAAAGACAACCGTGAGTGTTCAGAACAGAGCCATCATACACTTTTTTAAAAAAAAATTCCATAGAAGGTTTACTGCTGAGGCAGTTAACTGCTCCAAAGTCAATATATGTTTAGGCAAGTTCCTAAAAATAAAATACGTATCAGAGTATTTCAGGTTCAGAACGACTGCTTCCAGGGATACACAGAGTGGAAAAGGATTTATGGAGTTTGACATGGTGGTGTTTTTTTTTAACTCGCTTGGGCATAACAAAGTTGACAGCTAATAGCAAAAAGCAAAAAGGTGAACTTGGACTGTGGCTGATTAAGGAACAGTAACAACATCCTTACCCCTCAGTTTTCGCTCCCCCTTTCCACATATGATCAAGGGTTGGATAAAGACTCAACACGGCCCACCCCCAGGTGGTGATGGGAGGTTTCCTGGTATTTCAACTGATCTCCAGGCAACAGAAATCAGTTTGCCCAGAGAAAATGGCCGAGGAGGAGGAGGAGGAGGAGGAGGAGGAGGGGGAGTTTGGATTTATATCCCCCCATTTCTCTCCTGCAGGAGACTCAAAGGGGCTGACAATCTCCTTGCCCTTCCCCCCTCACAACAAACCCCCTGTGAGGTAGGTGGGGCTGAGAGAGCTCCGAGAAGCTGTGACTAGCCCAAGGTCACCCAGCTGGCGTGTGTGGGAGCATACAGGCTAATCTGAATTCCCCAGATAAGCCTCCACAGCTCAGGGGGCAGAGCGGGGAATCAAACCCAGTTCCTCCAGATTAGATACACGAGCTCTTAACCTCTTACGCCACTGCTGCTCCTTGATGGACTCCTTGGCATTATATCCCACTCAAGTCCCTCCCCTCCCCAACACCCTCCCTCTCCAGGCTCCACCCCCAACCCAAAGCTGGCCACCCTAATCCAGAATAAGTTTGCCACCACCATAACGGACCTTTCACCCCTCTCCCTAAAGGCTGCTCTTGTGGAATTGGGAACCTGAATCTCAAGGGGAGTCTGCAAAGGGAAAGGGGAATCAGTGGGAATTGCCAATGTAATCTGGGTCCCAACTAACTGACTGCATTCCAGCCCTGGAATGAACCATTGTTTGGGCAACACATTCAGCTTCGTCTTCCAGGACTAAGTAACAAATCCCAGTTCAAGCCACAGGGGGAGCTGCTTCTTTCCTACTTCTCCGCTGTGATTAGTAGCCGAAAAGGTCACAGGCACTCAACAAACTGAGGTTTGTGAATTCGGCACTCACAACTGACCAAAAGCAAAACGAACGATGGTAAACAAAGCAGCAACAGGCTTTAATTTGAAATCCAAGATATATCCATCAAGAAGCCCTGGTTTGTTGAACCACCTGCATTCAGACTTCACAAACAACTAAGGTTTGATTAAACAGTTTATTGTGAGATCTGAATACAATCGAAGAAGAAGAAGAAGAAGAAGAAGAAGAAGAAGAAGAGGAGGAGGAGGAGGAGGAGGAGGAGGAGGAGGAGGAGGAGGAGGAGAAGAAGAAGAAGAAGAGGAGGAGGAGGAGGAGGAAGAGGAGGAGTTTGGATTTATATCCCCCCTTTCTCTCCTGCAGGAGACTCAAAGGGGCTGACAATCTCCCTGCCCTTCCCCCCTCACAACAAACACCCTGTGAGGTGGGTGGGGCTGAGAGAGCTCTGAGAAGCTGTGACTAGCCCAAGGTCACCCAGCTGGCGTGTGTGGGAGTGCACAGGCTAATCGGAATTCCCCAGATAAGCCTCCACAGCTCAGGCGGCAGAGCGGGGAATCAAACCCGGTTCCTCCAGATTAGATACACGAGCTCTTAACCTCTTACGCCACTGCTGCTCCCTTATGGGCAAAGAGCAAGAAATCAGTTGCCAGTAAATGGTCAGAAGAACTCAAGTTCAGGAAACGAAAACTGTCCTCGAACAAAAATGTACTGCTCCAGTTCTAACACTAAACCACATTGGTAGAGAAAATGAAAATTGTCATCTCTTGACTCACTTGACACAAAATAAGGCCAAGAGACAAAACACGTGAAGTCAAGTCGCAGCTGACTTATGGAGACCCCAATACGGGACTTTCAAGGCAAGTGTTGTTTGCCTTCCTTTGAAAAGTCTTCCTTGGTGGTCCCCATCCAAGTGCCAGCCCTGCTTACCTTCTGAGATCTGATAAGATTGGGCAACACCAAACCATGGCACATCCCAACACAAGAAAGGGTAGGTGGTACATCACATTACTCTGCAGAGCACCAAGGAATACAAGACCCAACCAAAGGAGCACAGAATCCCAACTCAACCCATTCACGCCACTCCCAAGCAAATGTTCAGATCACTTTTGAAAAATGTTTCCTGTACTTACACGCATGCCCCGGTGTACCTGCTGCCTGGCCCCCCATGGCAGAGCAGACGATGTTGCAGGAGTATTAGAGGGTCAATCACATTACAAACAGCAGCAGCAAAGACAAACACATGTCTTGACTTTCAATTCTCCCCTAAATTAACTTTTAATGTGGAACAGAATGTCATATTCACTTGTCTCCATAATCTAAAAATTTCTCCTTTATGCTGCAGCAATAAAAGGGGGTACTTAAACATTTAAGAGTTGAAGAGACAAAAAGAGATCGAAAAGAGAGCCACGCAACAATGTCCACATTCACATGACTCCACATTTTAAAATGTTTTCCAGAGAGGTGCTCCTAAAAGTAGAAGTGAGAGAAGGTTAAAGTAACAGATGAGTTATGGTATTTAGGTGTGAAAGTCTACCTTGGAAAATATAAAGTTGTCTTATCCTGAGCCAGACCATTGTACCAACTACATCAACATTGGGGTGCTGTGTGGTTTCCGGGCTGTATGGCCGTGTTCTAGCAGCATTCTCTCCTGACGTTTCGCCTGCATCTGTGGCTGGCATCTTCAGAGGATCTGATAGTGCCAGCCACAGATGCAGGTGAAGATGCCAGCTCTGAAGATGCCAGCCACAGATGCAGGCGAAACGTCAGGAGAGAATGCTGCTAGAACATGGCCATACAGCCCAGAAACCACACAGCACCCCAGTGATTCCGACCGTGAAAGCCTTCGACAATACATACATCAACATTGCCTGTTCTGCCCAGCAGTGCCTCAGGGAGGCAAAGTTATTTCCTGAAACCTGCTAGATTTTGAATGAACCCAAGATCTCCTGCATGCTAGGAAGAGGCTCCACCACCAAGCTCTCTGGCCTGTTCCATGCTGTGAAAGGGGGGGGGGGTGCCTCCCCAACTGCACCTCACGTTCCTTTTTCCCAAGGGGACATCATTGCTGTCCACAACAAAAAGTCAACACAACATAAATCCACAGACAGCATTACCTTACGGCAGTAGAAACATTTAGAGCTAGTGTAAGGTGACCAGATGGTCACCTTTGTAAACCGGGATGGGCAAGGTAGGCGGGTGGCCGCGCATGCGCGCGCAACCGCAGGAGCGCACTGCCTTCTGGGGCGCTCCCATTTCCCGCCCTGTCACAGGAGCGCCCCAGAAGGCCGTGCTCCTGTGACCACGTGCGCATGCGCGCACAGCAGCACGAACGCACTGCCTTCTGGGGCGCTCCCATTTCCCGCCCTGTGACAGGGCAGGAAACAGGAGCGCCCCAGAAGGCCGTGCTCCTGCGGCCGCGTGCGTGGGAGGCTGCCACACTGCCTTGCGCCCCAGAAGGCAGTGCGGCAGCCTTCCAAAAATCGGGACACTTCAAAAAACCCGCAGGACAAGGGACAAATTGTTTTAAAGCGGGACTGTCCCGCCAAAAGCGGAACGTCTGGTCAGCCTAAGCTAGTGTGGTGTAGCAGTTGGATTGTATAACTAGGATCCAAATTCAAATCCCTGCTCCACCTTGGAAGTTTGCTGGGTGACCTTGTGCCAGTCTCTTTCTCCCTCTGCCCAAACTACCACACAGGGTTGCTTTTGTGAGGGTAAAATGGAGAGCGGGGACTGATATTGCATGCTGGTTTGAATCAGAAAAGGGGGGCCTAAATATTTATACATAAATAAACATGAAAATCATAGCAATTTATCATAAACTACAATAATCAAGGAAGTAAAAAAAAGAATTCTGAAAAAGGAAGATTTTTTAAAAAGTCTCAAACATCTGACCAGATTTGCCCAGACTTAAAAGGCAACAAGGATGGTGGCAGCAGAAGTGCAGCCCTTCTGCGGGGTCTCTATAGGTGGCACCCAAGCCCCCCAAAGTCCCAGCTCCACTCGATTTCTGCCTGACATTCAAAGTCAGAAGACAGCTGCAGAAGATCTATGGCAGTGGTGGCGAACCTTTTTGAGACCGAGTGCCCAAACTGCAACCCAAAACCGACTTATTTATCACAAAGTGCCAACAGGGCAATCTAACCTGAATGCTGAGGTTTTAGTTTAGAAAAAACAGTTGGCTCCGAGGCACATATTACTCGGGAATAAACTTGGTGAAGCAACCGTGCAACGCTTCGAATGGATGAATCACGGCCTTAGGAGGGTTTACTCAGAAGCAAGCCCCTTTGCCAGCAACTGAGCTTACTCCCAGGTAAAAGATCATGCCCAGGCCAGCCTAGGGGTGTGTGTGTGTGGGGGGGGGTGATTTTCCACCACCACCCCCACAGTGAACTTTATGCACACGTGCCCACAGAAAGGGCTCTGAGTGCCACCTCTGGCACCCGTGCCATAGGTTCACCAACACTGATCTATGAGGACCTCCATTTGTCGACATGTAGGAGATGACGGCCCTAGACATGCTGCTTCCCAACTGTGGCGTAGGAGGTTAAGAGCTCGTGTATCTGATCTGGAGGAACCGGGTTTGATTCCCAGCTCTGCCGCCTGAGCTGTGGAGGCTTCTCTGGGGAACTCAGATTAGCCTGTGCACTCCCACACACGCCAGCTGGGTGACTTTGGGCTAGTCACAGCTTCTCGGAGCTCTCTCAGCCCCACCTACCTCACAGGGTGTTTGTTGTGAGGGGGGAAGGGCAAGGAGATTGTCAGCTCCTTTGAGTCTCCTAACAGGAGAGAAAGGGGGGGTATAAATCCAAACTCCTCTTCTTCTTCTATTACAAGTCCACATCACAAATTCTTCGAAATAAAGCAGACACTGGTGAAAGTCTTTGTAAGCCAAACACCGGAAACCTCAACGCACCAAGACTCTACCTTTTAAAAAGAGGGTGGAGAAAAAGGAATTGTGGTTTTGCCAACGATGCCCTCATCACAAGACTCTATGACCGTGGTGGCGAACCTTTGGCACTCCAGATGTTAATTGGCCATGCTGGCAGGGGCTGATGGGAATTGTAGTCCATAACATCTGGAGTGCCAAAGGTTCACCACCACTGCTCTATGATGCCACGTCAAGCAACTATCTGGCCCTTGTCTTTAAAGCACGGATGAAAATAAGCCAGATGGGAAGGGCTGGCTGGGCCTGCCCCTCCTCGCTTGCCCCCTCCCCACAGGAACTATTACTTCAGGCCACAAAGGCATCATGGGATAGTGAGCAAAGCCCCAGATGCCACCCATCTTGCTCGGCTGCCTGAGAGCTTTCAACGTTGCACTTTTCCCCCTCCTCCCCAAATAAAAAAGCAATAATATGAAGTAAGCTTTTTGGTTAATGGGCGTAGTTAGATGCAGCTTCGAGGAAGGTGGCAGCGCACATAATGACCCTTTTGTACAACTCCACGCAGCTGCTGCCATCCGCAGCCATCACAGCAGAGTCAACATTTAATCCGACAAGCTCTTCCCCCCTCCCCTCGGCAGGCTGGTTTATCTTCATGGCTGTTGCTGAGTGGTCCAGATTACAAGGAAGAGCTCCGCTGACGGCAGCTGAGCAAACTTAGCAGGAAGGCATTTGGGGGAAAGCCGGGACACAACAGCCGCACTCGCCTTAACAGTTGTGTCATGCTAGATCAGTGGTGGCGAACCTATGGCACGGGTGCCAGAGGTGGCACTCAGAGCCCTCTCTGTGGGCACGCACAAACAGAGTTCATCATGTAGGAGGGAAATTGCCCCCCCCCCCCACACACACACATCTAGGCTGGCCTGGGCCGCTGGGCTCGATTATTAGCATTAAACCTAAGACCTAGTTTTGGGAAAGCAGTGTAGGTAACCCTGTTAAGTGCTGTTAAACCCCACTGATTTTCATGCGGAGAACTAAAACGCGATCCTTTATCTGGGAGTAAGCTCGGTTGCTGGCAATGTGGCTTGCTTCTGAGTAAACCCTTCTAGGATTCAATGGTGTTGATGGTGAGGTAACCTTGAGTGCATTCCACAGCCCGGGCGATGGGCCAGATGCATCGGCGGAGACTTTATCTTTGCGCGGGAGATGAAGCCTCTGTTCCCATGGGAAGCAGGAAGGGGGGATGGGGTGACTGGTATTATAACCTGTGCTTCTGGCGGGAAGTGTCATTCCTGCCACTGCGTGTCTTCGGCTTTCTAAGATGTCTTAATAAATGGACTTTTACTCCAAAAAACGCTTTTGGCCTACTGCTTCTATGGAATTCCTTACATTGTGGCAGGAATCTTAATTCATCTATATTCCTGTGTAGTGGACCTCTTGTCTTCTGATGGAGAGGTTGAATGTTACTCTGTGGTGCGGTGGCCCCAAAGAGGGCTCAGGCGTGCCGCTTCTGGATCTGGAGAAACCGGCGGGAAGGGCCTGTAGTATTTCCACGTCCTGCATGTCGGTCTTCACAACATAGATTCCGGAAGCGAGGGGCGTGGCGGCGACCATGGGGACTTCATACAGGTGAACAGAGGTATCATGGATCGGCTGTGGATTGGATCTTTACCGGTTCTGCGTGTGGATTACAAACCTCAGATACGAAAACGCAATAAGCGGAGGCGGGCTTGACCACCTTTCATGTCACGGCAACCCAGGAGATCCATTGAGCGATTCCTGGACTGGTAACTTAAAGAACCACCGTGCTTTGCTTGCACTGAGGCCGATCCAGGGTTACCGGGACTAAACCTGGAATTACTGGGAGGGTATCGTGCAACTTCCCAATCGGACCCCCTAATCGGGCCAGCAACGCACCTGAGTTACCTCAGAGTGCGGGCATCACGGTGCCTCCGATACCTAAGCTTCCAGGCAGCCGAGGAGTCGAAGAAACCTGCCTTCGGACGGTTTCCTCTCCCCATCGAGAGGACTGGGATGAGGTGGAACTGACTGCGGGCATGGCGGCATGGAGACGTGAGCATGCCAGCTATGGGGAGGAGGAGCGAGGCACAGTTGCAGCAACAAGGCGAAACAGAGAGGGGACGGGAACAACAGCGCAAAGAAGTCAGCTTCGAGGTGGACCGTGCCAAAGCGCTCAACTACAATATGCTAAGAATCGGTCAGTCCATGACAAAGTCCTGGAGCGTTCCAGACTGGATTTAGCGGTAGCCTTGGCGTTCAGGCTCTCGCCACTCAAAGTGAGCTCACAAACGCCAGCGGGACGAACTGGCTAAGTGGAGCGAAAAAAAGCTGCTTTACGCATCGCACCAGGATATTTTATTGGCTCGCAAGGAGAGGCTGGCTGCGTTGGAGAGGGAACTAAAGAGGCGGCAGACGGGGCCCCAAGTTGGGAATATGCTGTTATTGATCCTGCGGTGCCAGGGGCCGTACCTGGGTCCACCACTAACGCTGGCGTACATGTGCCCGATTCGGCTTCGTTACAACAGCTGCCAACCCGCAGCCACCTCCCCAGCAGCCAAGAGCCGTGAGCGGGCTACTATGACCCCGATGCAGCCGTTTGATGGGACGCTTTAAACTTCCTAACATCTTTAGCTCAATGCTTGTGGAAGACTACTGATATTATTGATTTATATACCCGGTCTGGCCTTGAAAAATCACGGGACATCGATAGTCCTGGATGGGGCAGCAGCCGACTGGTTCGTGACTATTTTGGATTTGCAGGATGAGGACTCTGCGCTGATGCCGCTTGTTCCTCCAAGCCTTAGGCGGCTTTTCAAGATCCAGGCGAGAATGAAGCTATCACTTCATCAAAACCATCCAACAAAGACTAACACTTCGTTTACGATTTTGCCCGTGAATTTGGATATGGCTGCTCTGGAGCTCCCTCTAACAGGTGGCCTGAGCGCATGAAATCACGAATACTTCTCCAGATGCTGTGAATGACGAAATTTCACATTGAAGCGGTGTTTTAATTCGGGTTCCTCGTTACCATTGCAGATTGGATCGGTTAGGGGTCCCCAGAGACCGTCTCGTTTGGAATATGCCCGCGTCAAGGAGGCGGCCAGCCAAAAACCGACTGTGTCCACCAAGTCAAGCCCAGCCGCCCTACGAAACCACCTCTGAGCGCCGTCGCCGACTGGGATTGTGTTTACTCGCGGAGGCCAGAATCCTAGCGCCAACTGTCCCAAGAAACAAAACCAGCACGGCTCAGCTCCCTCTTGGTCTGCCAAACCACTTGCACGCGGGTCAGGGCCGCCTCCCACTGGCTCGTCTAAAGCGGTTACCGGTGACCCGAAGTAGCTGTTGCCTTTCTTCATTACATGGACGTAGGACCGACTCCCAGCAGCGGTGAGTGAAGGCGAAGCGCTCCCATTACTGTTCAAGCATTTCTGGCCAACCCAGCTAAACACTCGCATTATAGCCTCAGCCCTTGTGGATTCCGGCTGCTCTACTGTATCATTGGGTGGCGGAGGCTGGGTCTGAACCGAATTCCCCTGGCTAAGCCCGCTGCTTTCACTTACCCAAATGAATGGCAGCCTTTCGGGAGCAGGATGAAGTACAAAACACAGCCGGTTCTGCTCCCCTCACCATTGGGAGGAGAAAGTGGTTGCCAGTAATGAAGCACTCCATAGTTTAGGCATGCCTTGATTTATTGTTACATGAACAAAATTCATTTGAAAGAAAGAATCCTAGAATTCACTGTACCCTCCCTGCGGTGAACACATGAATTGGGGAAGAAAGCCGTCTCCTGACACATCCCCTCCTGTCCTCAGTGATTGCTCCCGATTCTATTGGCATCTACCTGCATATCATGAAGTCTAGCCAGAGTTTTTCAGAGCAGGAATGCGATCAGTTGCCACCCACAGAGACACTGACTGTAAAGAATTGTCCTTACAACCAGGGCACAACTACAGGGTAGAATCTGCATGAGTCCCAATGAGAAGGAACTCCGTGCCTTCTTAGACAAGAATGCCCTTTCCTTGAGTTCATGCGGCGAACTGCAAACACACACCGCTGCTCTCCCGTTTTGTTTGTCAAAAAAAAGATGATGGTCTTCTGACTTTGCTGAATTATCGAGGGTCTCAATGCGGTCTCCCTTCAATAAATATCTGCCTTTGATCAAGGACCTTTTAGATGCGCACCGACGGGGCGCATTTTTACTAATTGGACTTGAGAGAAGCTTACTACAGAGTCCAGAATTGCTGAAGGCTATGAACGCACCTGACTGCGTTTAACACAAAGTTTGGACAGTTTGAATATTTAATAATGCCATTAGGGTTAGCAATTAGGGGCCCCGGAGCTTTTATGGCCCTTATCAGCGGGTTCTCCATGATTTTACCTGTACCAAAGGAGTTGTTGTATACTTAGATGACGTTTTAATTTACTCTGAAACCATAGAAAGGCAATGTTGGTTGAGAATTATTGAAGCGGCAGCATTTCAACTCTCTCTTTGCCAAACTCTCTACCGTGCTGGCTTTTTTTCATGGACACCTCAGTTGTAAGCTATTTGGGTTACCGGATCTCACGAAGACTTAGAATGGATCCTGCTAAAATTGGCGCGATCTCAATAGCCTGCCCCCACCAACACGCGAACTCCCAATCTTTTCTGGACGCTGTTTCTATCATTGACTTTATACCCCAATTAAGCTGAACTAACTCTCACAGACCTCTTCGCACTAGGGTAAGGATCCACTGTCCGCCAAACGAGCCTTTTCTAATTCACGGGAGATGTCAAACAACCTTTCAACTGTTAAAATCTTAGCACACCACTGAACCTATCTACTAAAGCACCCTGACCCAGATCTCCCCGTTTGTGGTTCAAATGGATGCCCTCGGACAAAAGCACTTGGGGCAACCCTGTTGCAGAAAAATAAAAGATGGTAGAGCTGGTTCTAGGTGCTTATTTGTCTAAAGTTCTCTGGTGCGAACTCAACTGGACTGTGGGCTCAGGAGGAGCTGCGGCCATCAAAGTAGCACTCTCCACTTGGCAGCCCACTGGCTGGGAGGGCTCGCCCCTTTCAGGAAGTTGGTCGGATCATAAAACCTGCCACCCCTCAAGATGTCATGAAACAAAACTCAGTTGGGCCGATTTTGCTGTGATTTCTCTTGTTCAGGAAAACCAGCAAACTAGCTGGCCATGCCTCCCGAGGAGGGCCTGAGGGAACATTCCTTTCTTCTTTCCCACCCTCCAGTTGGGAGTTGGCTGTCTCCCGATCTCAAGCGTCCGCCTCCTCCCCCATTCCCAGTCTGCGTCTCTCCTCCTTTCCTGGGAGGCCTGGAGGGCCCGAGGTGCAGCCTGGGAAGACTATTGATACGTGCCTCCCCGCGAAGCGGAGTTCTTGAAGACTTGCTACGATGCCGTTCGGCTGGACACTGGCTTTTTGAAAACTCTGCATTTTAGCCCGCCAAGACAGTGGTATTAAAGGCTGCTCAGTTTGTGCAGAAGCCAAGACCATTCGAGGAGAGAAGCCCCATGGACTGCTTACTCGGTAGCCTCCGGCCCTTGGGTCATCTATGGACTTTATTGCAGACTTGCCAGCGAAAGTCATGGTAACACAGTTTTATGGAACGGTGGTAGACTTATTCTCTAAACAAGCCCCATTTATTCCCATGTGCTACATCCCTCACTCTAAGTTGCACGGCTGTTTTATTCCAACATGTTTTACACATTCATTCGCCCCGTTAATTGGTCTCCGACCGGCCCCAATTATTCTATCTCAAGTTTGGAAAGCGTTTTTTGGGGTTGTTGGGGCGCCCGATATCTTCGCCCTACCGCGTTCAAAGTGGCTGAGGCGGAAGAGCGAACAAGACCCTAGAGCAGTATTCACGTTATTTTAACTACCAAGACAATTGAGTGCTGAGCTTATTCCGTTTGCTTGAATCACGCCTATAACAATGTGCGGTTCATAGTAGTACCGAAACCCCTTTGAAATTGTGTCTGGTGAACTCCTTCCGCCCGTTGCCACAACTACCAGCTGCTTTAGTTCCCAAATTTCAACAATGGATTTCATCCCTAGCCGAGGATGGAAGTCGATTAGGACTTCTACAACAAACGGAGACTCCCAAAAGGAAACTGGCGGATTTCCCTCTGCGTGTGGGCTCCTGGGTGTATTTATCTACAAAAAAATCTTAGAGGCGTGCATAAATTTCCCAAACTTGGCAAGAGATTTGTGGGACCTTTTTCAGATTACTAAAGTGATTAATGATGTCACTGCCACAGCTTAGGTGCCTAACTCTCTTAGTAACATCCATCCTGTCTTCCCATTCCAGCTTGCTCAAGGAAGTCCGCTTCGATGCCTGTACATTCGCCCGGAGGGCTACCGACTATTATTGATATTACAAACGCACTCACGAAATTGGCTATCCTGGACTCTAAGCTTTAATGCATGGCGCTTGCAATGTTAGTTTCTTGGGTTGGGATATTCCTCTGGGTATAATCAATGGGTTTATTCGAAAACATTGAAGCCCCCCACCCTTATTGCTGCTTTCCACTTTCCGCTTTAAACCTGGGAAGGGGTCTTCTTTAGGGGAGGCAGAGTGTAAAAGGATTCAATGTGGTGTTGATGGTGAGGTAACCTTGAGTGCATTCCACAGCCCGGGCGATGGGCCAGATGCATCGTGACTTTGGCCTCTTTCTTTGAGGAGATGAAGCCTCTGTTCCCATGGGAAGCAGGAAGGGGGGATGGGGTGACTGGTATTATAACCTGTGCTTCTGGCGGGAAGTGTCATTCCTGCCACTGCGTGTATTTGAGCTTTCTAAGATGTCTTAATAAATGGACTTTTACTCCAAAAAGCCTTTTATTTCTGCTTCTATGGAATTCCTTACAGTCGTGATTCACCCGTTCGAAGAGTTGCATGGTTGCTTCAAAGCAAAGCCAACAACAACCACCAAACTTACTCCCGAGTAACACACGCCTCGGAGCCAACCGTTTTTTCTAAACTAAAACCTCAGTATTCAGGTTAAATTGCCGTGTTGGCACTTTGCGATAAATAAGTGGGTTTGGGGTTGCAATTTGGGCACTCGGTCTCGAAAAGGTTCACCATCACTGTGCTAGATGGTCCGTGTTGTTCATTTCCTCGTTTTTTTTCCTTTGTAGAAACTGAATCAATTCAGTTCATTTTGAGCTATTCCGTCGGCATGCAATCCTCCACAGTGGCAGCACTTAAACCACGGGAGTCAGCAATAGAAAATGTCTCAGAATGGGTGTCTGCAGAAAGCCAGAAAGAGTCACGTCCCCGTTAGGTTCACACAGGATGAGACGTGGAACTACTTAGACTTCACCTAAGTAAAAACCCAGAGACAAGCACCGGGTTATCTGGGACACAGAGCAGGAGCTAGTAAAAGCTGACTCCGCCTTTTAAGATGGACTCAGCTATATGGGGGGGGCGGGGCGGTGGCAGAGAAGCATCAGAAGGGACTCCAAGCATGCATTTGGTCCAGCCTCATCATGAAAGCAAATCACCATCTACTGAACCTTTCCTTACGCAGACTCCAGCTGTTCGGGGACAGCACGCTCCATCATCCCATGGCTAGTATGCAAGGGGGGTTTTCCTTACTGCTTATGTAACCCCTCTGTTCAGAATGGGTTGACCCAGAAAGGGGTGGAGACTCAAAGCAGCAGAAGGCTGCAAAAACTGGTGAAGTTGGAGGAAGCTCTGAGGCTACCAGGCTGGGACCTTGATTAAATCTTGATAAGCTCTTAACACCTTGTTTAAGGTAACTGCAAAGTTGCTGGGAACTAGTGGGAAGGGAGTTGTTTATTTTTGCTATATTTGTAAATGTTAGAATTTATTGTTTCAGGGCTTGCTATGTATGTAGTTGATGGGAGTTCGTTTGGGAACCTTCATCATCTTGGATCCCATTCACCAAGCCTCTGAAACAATAAATTCTAACAGAGGTCGAACCGGGACATATGGGGTAATGAGGTCCAGGCGGCATAAGGCCTTGAAGGTCAAAACCCACACCTTGAAGATGATTTGGAATTCCACTGGGAGCCAATGCAACTGGCGCAACAGAGTACAGCTCACAGAACAAGGGGTAAGATCGAAACCTGGTTAAGTACCAGACGGCACAAGGCAATTCTGGAAGCGACACCGCAACTGCTCCCCAGCATCTCACAGCGACAGCCTAACCTCGCTGGCACTTATTGCTCTCCGTGTTCTGTAACATAATAGTCCTGACCACGGTGAGTTTATTCAAAATTAACATGGAGATGGCTGGTATTTCAGCAGGACGTCTGCAGTAATTCACCATTAATTACCGCACTGATATTTTTAAGTGTTAGCCATAAACTACGCCCTGCTTCATTTGCATTCAGAAGACCAAAAGGGGGGGGGGGAGGATGGAGGTAAATGAGAAATAAATCAGAACAGAAGCCAAGTGCTTCTTCCAACTTTAATATTCCCTAATTAGTTCATGATCTGGAGATAAAACATTTAACATCTAGGTCATGATCTCTTTCGTTCTCTGTTCCCTGCATGGGATCCCTATGTGAATACATTTTTTCTTACTATCTTACACATCCATTCAAAAGGAAATCCTATTCTCAGGAGTGTATAAAGTGGTCTATGGGATCCAGATGTCGGCTGCATAACTTTTTTTGATTGGGACTTTTTAAATAGGGACTGTTCAGATGGTCATTTTCTGTAGACAGAAGGGTCAGAAGTAGAGCATATATATTCAGCAAGTAATTCCATAAGTCTCACATTGTTCTCTACAACACACTCTGGGGAGCTGCTACCAAAGAGTAAACAATATTGAGTTAGATCAGGGGTCTGCAACCTACGGCTCTCCAGATGTTCATGGACTACAATTCCCATCAGCCCCTGCCAGCATGGCCAATTGTAATCCATGAACATCTGGAGAGCTGAAGGTTGCAGACCCCTGAGTTAGATGGACAAATGGTCAGGCTCAGTTTAAGGTAGTTTCATGCACCTTCACTCCAGTTCTCAGGTTCTGACTCATCGTGTGGTCTTGCGTATTCCCTCTTGAATATGTCATCAAATCACAGTCAACTTATAGCAACCCTACAGGGTTTTCAAGGCAAGAAACTAACAGAGACGTATCATCGAAGGCTTTCACCGCCGGATTCAACTGGTTGTGGTGGGTTTTCCAGGCTGTGTGGCCGTGGTCTGGTGGATCTTGTTTATTTATTTATTTATACTTTAGATTTATTTGCCACCCTCCCCCGAAAGACTCCGGGCGGCGCACAACAGAATATAATATTGATAACAATATTTAAAACAATAACAATATAACTTCTAATAAAACCAGAAAAAAATACAGAATAAAACTCAGATGGTGGTAATAAAACTCAGATGACATGGGGCCCCCATCCCCACAAGCAAACTCTTCTCCAGCCTGTTCAAAGTGATCCACCATCTTAGTTTGCTCAGGTGTAGTTGGAGGGGAATAATGAATAGTGCATTTCAATAGCTTACATCCATACATCCATAGTCTGTTCCCTCACATTATTTTTATATATAACATAGGTTTTTGACAGAATATTTTTCCTTCTGTGAGGTGAATAGTGGCTGAGGGGGTTAGTTTTTTATGGGGAAATCTCCATATGAGAGAGGCATGTTGAATATTTAAATGCCAGCTTCCATAGCTGAAGTTTGAAAGAGAAGAGAACAGAACAAAGGAGAAGGGGCAACAATGTGTAGCTGAGTGTCACCTGTAGTTTATTGCTCCTAACGTTTCGCCTGCATCTGTGGCTGGCATCTTCAGAGGTGTATCACAGCGGGAAGTCTGTTACACACTGTGTCCAGTTATAACATAGTGTGTAACAGACTTCCCTCTGTGATACACCTCTAAAGATGCCAGCCACAAAGATGCCAGCCACAGATGCAGGCGAAACTTTAGGAACAAGATCCACCAGGCCACGGCCACACAGCCCGGAAAACCCACCACAACCAACTAACAGAGGTGGTTTGCCAATACTTTCCTCTGCATAGTGACCCGGGTGTTCCTTGGTCTCCCATCCCATTACTAGTCAGGGCTGACCCTGCTCATTAGACTCTTAGACTCATGGAATATCCCAGATTCAAGAAACTGAAGCATCCTACAGATCCAGGTACTCTCTTCTTACCATGGAGAAGAAGCTGGTAGGAAAACAGGAAACCGAGTCCATGCCTGATCCCTTACTGGGAAGTGGGAAAATAACAGACCTGTACAACCACACGTAAATCCCAGGTTTTTTCTCAGCACACATTATACTCCTGCACAGTACGTTTCTCACTCCAACCAGATGGGAAAATGAGTCATTAGTCCACTGGAAAATACACACAAACTGATTTTTGTAATCTGGTCACTGAAATAAGGAGCAAAGCAGTCTATCCAGAGAGCATAAAGGTGACCGTAAAAGCCACTGGCCCATTAAATGTCATTCAGAGCAATATTCTGACTTGGGAGAGAAAGCCAAGCCTCTCCGACCAGCTTTTAAGACTCCAATGAACAGCAAAAGAGGTCATTGACAACAGATCTGGAAGGGGCATTGCTGGCTCAATGGCTGCATCAGAATAGGTATGTTGCTAAGGAGCTAAAGTAGTTCCATGTGGCTAATCCAGAATTTCGGGGGCAGAGCTGGGATAGCCTCGAAGCAGGAGTTTCTGGAGGAAAAGAACTGGGGAAAAGAGAAGGCTGCCTGCAATTCCACACTCTAAGACACACAACCCTCACACAGTGGGCTTTAATTGTCCTTAGGAAAGCAGAGCCCTATGTATATAAGGAGCAGCAGTGGCGTAGGAAGTTAGGAGCTCGTGTATCTAATCTGGAGGAACTGGGTTTGATTCCCAGCTCTGCCGCTTGAGCTGTGGAGGCTTATCTGGGGAATTCAGATTAGCCTGGGCACTCCCACACATGCCAGCTGGGTGACCTTGGGCTAGTCACAGCTTCTCGGAGCTCTCTCAGCCCCACCCACCTCACAGGGTGTTTGTTGTGAGGGGGGAAGGGCAAGGAGATTGTCAGCCCCTTTGAGTCTCCTGCAGGAGAGAAAGGGGGGATATAAATCCAAACTCCTCCTCCTCCTCCTCCTCCTTCTCTTCTTCTTCTTCTATGTGTGGCCTGAACAGACCCAGCAGTAAGCTTTTATGGCCGGGCCACCAGGTATTCCAACTCTAGCGGCGGCAGAATCGTCATTCCAGGTAGCTGGGGATAATGCAGACAGCCAGACCAGCAGCATATAAATATTTTCATTAGCATATACTGTGTTCGGGCGCCAGGCTTCACAAGGGCCTGCACATCTCGATCAGCAGAGAAAGAGACCCAAATCCTGACTGCACAGCAAACCCCCTTGAAATCTAACAAGCACACTGTTCAACGTCAGGATTGAGCAGCTGATCCAGTGAAAGGTCCCTCCCATCCCAGGTCGGCCATCAGGGGAAGCAAGATGCTCAGGCAAGGCCCCTGCGACAGGCTGGGGATGTGGCAAGTGGCAGGCTGAGCAGCAGTGGAGGGAGGCAGGTTTGGCACCACCCCCCCCACCCCCAAGCCCTGCGTGGCTGCCCTACCCTGCCCCCAAGGAAGGGGCTCCCTCCCTCTGGGCCAAATGCTCCTGAGGAAGGGCCACTGGGGTTGGTGGCCTCCTGAGTCGTCCTAACAGGAGGTGGGGACCGGGGAGGTGGATTCCAGCATCACAGTGGCCACCCATGGGGGTGGGGGGCGCAAAACTTAGATTTTGCACCGGGCTCCATTTTCCCTGGCTACTCCTCTGCCCAGGGGGGAGGGCAGAAGAGGCTGCTGGCTGGGAGCCCAGCTGGTGGGGGGGAGGGCGGGGCAGGGGAGTCTGCCATCCCTGGCCTCAAAAAGCTGCTTTTATAAGCTCTGAGGCCGGGGCGGGGCTTGGGGAGGGGTGGCCACACCCCCAGGGGCAGGTGGGGCATGTCCCCCCCCCATAAAATATCTATATACCTACGTCCCTGCTGGCTCCTTTGCCTGAAGAAGGACCATAGCGCTGAGGTGCTCGGGGTGGGGGACAGACTTCGGTCTCTCTTCCACCACTAGCTCCATCCTCCACCATCAAAACTGACTGGCTCTTAGCTGAGGAACAGATAAGCAAAGGGAAATATTAAATAAATCAATAACCTTAGAAGAAGTCTTAGAAGCAATAAGAAGTGCTAAAAGAGGCTCATCCCCTGGGCCAGATGGCCTTCCATCTCTTTACTACAAGGCGTTCAGTGACATTGTAGCGCCACAGCTGTTAATCATTTTAAATAAGATATGGAATGGAGGCAAAATACCAGAATAATGGGAGGAAGCATATATTACCCTGGTCCCTAAAGGAAAAGCACCTAATCCACATCCCAAGGATTTTAGGCCCATCTCTCTACTAAACAATGACTACAAAATCTTTACAGCTATATTAGCTAAAAGACTACAGGTAGTAATGACGGAATATTTACATAAAGACCAAGTGGGCTTTGTCCCAGAGAGAAGTGGGTACACTAATGTACACACTGTGCTTAACATCATAGAAAATGTAGGGAATAAACTGGGAGACCAATTAGCAATAGTGTTCCTTGATGCCGAAAAGGCATTTGACAACATCCATTGGGACTTTATGAAGAGGCTCCTAGATGAAATGGGAACGGGTGATCAATTCAGTAAAGTAGTAGACAGCATATATCAGAAGGGATCAAAAGCGAAGTTGAAAATAAATGAGTAAATGTGTGCAGAGCTTTAAGATTACCAGGGGCACAAGACAGGGTTGTCCCTTATCTCCCCTTCTCTTTAATGTTGTACTAGAGGTACTACTTAATAAATTAAGACAAAGTAGTACATTTGAAGGTATTAAAATCCTTAAAAACAATATCAAATTGAAAGCATTTGCAGATGATGTAGTCCTGTTTGTTAAAAACCCAACAGAATCTTTAGACAACATATTGACTTTAATACAAACATTTGGAGAACAAACGGGTTATAAATTAAATAAAGGTAAGACTAAAATGTTTCTCCTTAATCTCTCAAAAGAAAAAGAAACACAAATAGAACAACGAACAGGGATCCAGGCAGTGGCAAAATATAAATGTTGGGAATAAAATCTAGAAAAATCGAACAAGAACCTATTTAGGAATAATCATGAAAAGTTATGGAGTGAGATTAAGGGGGACTTAAATAAATGAAATAACCTAACACTCTCTCTTTTAGGGCGAATAGCATTGGTGAAAATGATGATCTTGCCCAAGTTTTTATATTCATTCCAAAATCTCCCCATAATAACATCACCCAAGATTTTCACAAATTGGAAACAAGCAATCTCTAAATTTATATGGAGAAATAAAAGGCCCAGGATTAAATATACAACCTTAATAGATGCAAAAGAAAGGGGAGGTCTTGCTCTCCCGGACTTAAAGATCTACCATGATGCCAGTGCCTTGTTGTGGATCAGGGAATGGATCCTATTAGAAGAAGACCAAATTCTTAACTTAGAAGGTAAAGACAAATGTTGGGGTTAGCTTTAATATCTCTGTACAAAAGACAACAAAGAGATCGGGAGATTCAAAGAGCACACAATTAGAAAAGCCTTAATTATGATATGGCAAAAATATAGACCAAAATTGTATCAAAAAATACCCTCTTGGGTATCGAGATTAGAAGCCCTGCAAAATAGAGATTCTGCTGACACAGGTGGTTGGTTGAGGTATAAGGATGTAATTATGTGGAACAAGGGATGCCCTGAATTAAAAGCATGTGACCACATAGTAATAGGTGAATCAAAATGTCATTGGTTCACCTACTTCCAACTGAGAGATGCGTTCATAAAAGACCAACAAACAATAGGACTAGAAAAATCCCCAAATAGTTTTGACCAAATTATACTGGGCCCCAGAAAAAAGATGATCAGTAGGTTGTACAAGCATATTCTAAAAATTGAACTAGAACAGGAAATCGTAAAGGAATCCATGATTAAATGGGCACAAGACCTTGGTAAAAATATATACCTGGATAGATGGGAGGAAACTTGGAAACGACACCAAAAATTTACCCTTAGTACAGGATTTTTATAAGGTATGTCATAGGTGGTACATAACTCCTCAAAAACTGGCAAAAATTGTCAAAAAATGCTCTTCAGCATGTTGAAGATGTAAAAGATGTGTGGGTACATATTTCCACCTTTGGTGGAGCTGTCCTAAGATCAAGAAATTCTGGATTCAAATACACAAAAAAACACAAAAAATATTAGGTGAAAAATTCAAGATGCAGCCGGAAAACTACCTACTAGGTATATTTCAGGATACCCCACCAGTAAGAAATATTAATTTATTTTTATATCTTTCTACGGCAGCAAGAATACAGATTGCCAAAAGGTGGAAAAACAAAAAAGGCCCAAGCTGTTACAACTGGATAGAGGCGTTAATTGAATACAAGGACATAGACAAACTCTCCACTCATCTGAAAGACTTACCATTCTCAAGATATGAAAAAACCTGGAAGAACTTTAACTTATACTTGGAGAAAAGATGGAAAAATTAGTTAAAATTAATCTGTTCTTGTTCCTCTTTGCCACAATGAAATCACTAAAAATCAGACTGTCTATACAACGCGCTGAATAGACAAACCCCATAGATTAAAGGAAGGTTTTTTTTTCTTTGTCACTGTGTAAGCAAAGGTGCTCTAAGAACGTGATGTCCTATTTTGTTATAGTTTGACATATATATTTTATGTACACAATTTTTTAATTTAAAAATAATAATAAGAATAACAATTAATTTTGAATGTTTCTTTTAAACACATTAACACTTTTTATATTTGAAATTAGGAAATAGATATGTAATAGATTAATTAATCTTAGAAGTAAGTTTAAAGATAGATTGAAAGGGTTAAATACAAATGTATAAAGCACTTAAGATTGTAACAATACTATTGAAGTTGATCAAAGAACTTATCCGTTAAGGAAGGATTAATGAATAATCAAAGGAAAATTACTCCTGAAGTACAGCAAGGAAGTCCTTTAATTTTGTTGTACAAAATGAGTTATAATGTTAGATATTGGTGTGGTATTGTAACCAAATATGGTATAAGTTTTTGTTACATATCTGTGTAAACCACCTCTTTTTTTAACATTTCAATAAATTTTATTTAAAAAAAAAAGCCCATGCCCCCGCTACGCCACAGTTTGAATCCCACCACCATGGGAACCTGTTACTAAAATTTTTGGATCCCACCCCTGGCCAACCCTGCTCAACCTCCAAGCTCTCGTGGGCTTTGGCTAAGCTGAGCTATCCAGGCTGCTTTGGGTCACTGTTCACAGATAATTCCTTTCTTTTTCAGGAATAGAAGTGATTGAAATGTCCAATCCCAACCCAGCAGAGGCTGGCTGGAAAGAGACTAGATCAGAGTATTACTTCATACAGAGTTACACCAAGCAACCTCCTATGCAAGCAAGTATTTGGAGTCAAGAGTCATCTAACAGCTCCCTTTTGGCACACAAAGTATGCAGCAGTATAAAGGGTGAGGAATTATTGCTTTAACAAAACCCTGCATGGCCAGCGTGTTGCTTTGCTGTCTGTTTAATAAGCTGAGCTGCCCCCAGTTCAAATCTTCCCTCTGCCATTAACTCAGATGCTGCCATTAGGTAAGTCACACTCTCAGCCTCAGTTCACCCACCTATTCACACTAACTATACAGGAAAATGATACTACCCTACCTCACAGGATTGGTGTAAGGTTTGCCACAAGATAATATATTTAAGAGGAGCAGCAGTGGCATAGGAGGCTAAGAGCTCGTGTATCTAATCTGGAAGAACCGGGTTTGATTCCCAGCTCTGCCGCCTGAGCTGTGGAGGCTTATCTGCGGAATTCAGATTAGCCTGTGCACTCCCACACACGCCAGCAGGGTGACCTTGGGCTAGTCACAGCTTCTCGGAGCTCTCTCAGCCCCACCTCTCTCAGCCCCACCTACCTCACAGGGTGTTTGTTGTGAGGGGGGAAGGGCAAGGAGACTGTAAGCCCCTTTGAGTCTCCTGCAGGAGAGAAAGGGGGGGATATCAATCCAAACTCCTCTTCCTCTTGTTCTTCTTCTATATTAACATCAAATACTAAGCCAGGCCTGTATAACCTAAGGACTGCAGGCCACAAAGAATCTGAAACAAGGGGGGGGAAAGAGGGTGCACAAAGGACTTGTGCTCAAACCGTTGGGATAGGAAAAAAGCAACCAAGGTGCAGAAAGAAAAAACAGCGATGATAACAGGGTGAATCCAGGCGGCGGGCGGGGGGGGGGGGATGAGTAATAGAGATTGAGTGTAAACCTGTCATTCCACATCAAGAACACAGTGCACTTCTGCAAAGGAGAGAGAAGACTATTTACTAACTCAAATTTGCACACCCCAGCTATTTCTTGCAAGGTGTTTTACAACCACAAGATTAAAAACATACAAGACTCAAATTAAACCCAACCCACCCCCCTCAGCGGCTGAAAATACCTGCAACTTAAACCCTCCCAAATCAAAATTCCATCGCGGGCCTACTCCCTCCCTTTCTTTTGGCCTTTAGATCAGACGCCTGTTTTTAAACAACTTTTGTTTTAAATAACTTTTGCTGTTTTAATCTACATTTGTTGCTCGAAATTGCTGCATAGGTTTTAATGGGTTTCAGTTTTATGCTGTTTTGATTTGCTGTCCGGTAGAACAGCCGTGCTGTGAGCCGCCTCGAGCCCTTCGGGGATGAGGCGGCCTATAAGCTTAATAAATAAATAAAATAAAATAAATAAAACAGCCTCGCAGTGTGCCTAAAAGCTTCTGCACCGGAAGCTCTCTCCACAACAAGTGAGGGTGGGGGGTGGGGGACAGCTACAGAAAAGCAACAGGCCAACATAGATGCAAAGCGAGCCACTTTAAACGGGTCAACAACAAGAAAGCTGCGGTGGAAGGGTGAGGAGAATCAGGAGAGACCTGCAAGCGTTGCACGGGGCACACCAGGAGATCCGACAACAACACAAAAGCCTTCCCTGCAGTTAACACAGCAATGCAGCCTTTTGGAGTAAGTAAAAGCGACTCGAATTAAGCGTTAGGTACTCATCAGTCTTTCCCCAAGGCTTTCACACCCGCCTTCACCAAGTCTCAAACTTGACAATCTGACCCTTCAAGCAAAAAGGCATGCAAGTGAAGCTCAGACACGCAGCGCTTTGAAACACTCCGCGCGTGCGGGAGGACACTCTCTCTCCTTTTAAACACACCTTTCCAATCCCTGAGAAGTAGTGACAATAGCCATGTGCATTTGGCTGGGAAGATAAACACAGGCTTTTTATATATATATAAAAGCATGGAAGAAAGCGGGGCACCGCCATTGAGTGCCCATTCCTCTCAGCTGAAATGGGGGGCGGGGGGTGGACTTGTTGCCCACATCTGGATGAGGTGTTGTGCCAACATCCCTCGGAGAACCACATCAAATATAATCTTCAAAACCAATTAGCTCAGGAAAAAACACCCAAACCAAAGCGGTTGCCTTCCTCATTCTAATTACCAGGGCATCCTATTTAATTCCTAATGAGCAGAGAGACAAAAGCGGTCTATGCATTAGGGTCCACTTCAAGAATCCTTTTTCTTTTAGCAAACAGATCCTCTTTTGTTCTGGTTAAACACCAATTACGCCCGTGCTCTCTAACATGCAAATCAGTTTAAAATAGGGCACGGTGCTGCCTGATCCAGAGTGAATGACTGGGGGTGGGGGTGGGGCACAAGCGATGTGGGGGGGGGGGTTAAAAGAAAGAAAGCAACCCTCCAGGGGTTTTCAGTTCCAAGTACTTTGTACTGTGATAAAGCTCTTTTGAAAGAGCTTTTTTTTTGTATTATCTACGGCAGTTCTCTTAAGGAAGGATTGTGCCATTATCCAAAAAGAAAAAAGGGCGGGGCTGGAGGGGAGAAAGCACATTTTAAAAAGGTGTACAATACAAGCAAGGAAATCAGAAGTAGCCAACAAAGCTGTTTACATGTAGCTCCCAGTTCCAGCGTTCAAGGTAGGGACAAACATTATGAAAACTATTGCACCTAGGGAAATAGCTGGGGGGCGGGGGGCGGGGGGATGCAAAAGGAACCAGTGCCCAGATTTCCAATGTGTTCTTTTGTGCAAGTTGAGAGTACTTGTGGGAGGGATGCCAGAGACACAGGCTCCGGAAGTACAGGGCTCCAGATTTCAAACGGGTATGCAACCTGAGGGATGACTCTTTCACCCACCCACTCCCCTTTTCCACTTCAGAAGAAGAAGAATTTGGATTCATACCCCACCCCCCTTCTCTTCTGTAAGGAGACTCAGACAAACTCCTTTCCCTTCCTCTCCCCATGCCAGGCACCTTGTGAGGTTGCTGGAGCTGAGTTTGGAGAGAACTGTGACTGGCCCAAGGTCACCCAGCCGGAATGTAGGAGCGCAGGTGCAAATCTGGCTCCCCAGACAAGACTCCTCTGCTCAGGTGGAGGAGCAGGGAATTAAATCGGGCTCTCCAGATTAGAGTGCACCTGCTCCTAACCACTATGCGCCTCCTGCCAGGATAGGTTGGGGGAGAGACTTTGCTCTTTTTTGTTCCCCCAAAAGTACAGGAAAAAATTCAGACCCTCTTAGAAGAACCGGGGCCGCAGCAAAATCCAGCATGTCACAGCTGCCTTATACCTTACACCAGGGGTCTTCAAACTATGGCCCTCCAGATGTTCATGGACTACAATTCCCATCAGCCCCTGCCAGCATGGCTAAGTGGCAGGGCTGATGGGAATTGTAGTTCATGAACATCTGGAGGGCCATAGTTTGAAGAGCCCTGCCTTAAACTATTGGCCCATCTAGCTCAGCACAGCCTACTCTGACAGGCACTCTGCAGAATCTCAGGAGAGAAAGGCCTTCCCGAACAGCCACCGTCCAAAATTCTTCGCCTCAAGGTAAAGATCCCCTCGTTTGGGCTGCCACTTCCACGGCAGGGGTACCAGCTGGTGATGTTGTGAATCTGTCAGAAGTGAAGTGTCATCACTTCTATTGCGGGAAGTAGGGAACAATCTAGAATTCAGTTTGACCACCGAGTTTGGAGCACTGTCTGACACAATGATGTCACTTCTGTGTCAAGGAGGAAGTGATATTGTGGCATTGCATCTCATCAGATGGGCCTTCTGCATGCCAATTAATTTTTTTCTAATGTCTCCCTGCTGAGCTGGTGCCTCTCCCTAGAAAGTCTCAAACAGCCTTCTTAAGATCAGTCAGGCCATCCAGCCATAATGGCTCAGTACTGGTCTATTTTGACCATAAGGTATATTCTGACATTGGGGTTTCAGGCAGAGAAAGCTATTTCCCATCACGTGTGGTCTCAAGATCCTTTACCTGGAGATTGAACATGGGGTGCTTCTGCAATGCAATGCATGTGCTCCACCACTGAAATATAGACACCCCCCCCCCCTTGCCAACATGCCCTTCCATATCCACTATCCTCTCTTTGGGGAAATCCTTATGTGGAAAAGAGCTGCTTCTCCATAGACACAGCATCTGTTTGATGTGCATGAAGTGTTGGGATCAATCCCTTGAATCTCCCGCTAAAAGGATCAGGTGGTAGGTTTTACAGCTCTGGCCCCTGCCTGGTGGAACGCTCTACCTCCAGCCACGCGGGATCTTAATGATTTTCGCAGGGCCTGCAAGACAGAGCTGTTCCACCGGGGCTTTGGGGAGTCCGGCCACTGATGCCCCCCCCCTTTTCCTACAACATCTGTGGACCCTGCCGTCCCTCCTCCCCTCCCCCTTTTTTCTTCTCAGGGGATTTATTAGTAGGATGCCATTGATATATTTGATGTTAGAACGCTGCATTTTAATGGGGTTGGTTTTAATATATATAGAGCCACTATTTAATGATTATTTAAATCTCGATATTATTGATTTTATTGTGCTCTATCTATTTGTTTGTTCCGAGGGAGGGCGGTTTATTATTATTATTATTATTATTATTATTATTATTATTATTATTATTATTGATACAAAACAGTTATACACAGCAAACAAGATCAATATGCTGGATTTTGTATTGGGTGGGGGGGGGGGGGGGTGGGGGGGGGGGGGGGTGGGGGGGGGGGGGGGTGGGGGGGGGGGGGGGTGGGGGGGGGGGGGGGTGGGGGGGGGGGGGGGTGGGGGGGGGGGGGGGTGGGGGGGGGGGGGGGTGGGGGGGGGGGGGGGTGGGGGGGGGGGGGGGTGGGGGGGGGGGGGGGTGGGGGGGGGGGGGGGTGGGGGGGGGGGGGGGTGGGGGGGGGGGGGGGTGGGGGGGGGGGGGGGTGGGGGGGGGGGGGGGTGGGGGGGTGGGGGGGTGGGGGGGGGGGGGGGGGGGGGGGGGGGGGGGTGGGGGGGGGGGGGGGTGGGGGGGGGGGGGGGTGGGTGGTGGGGGGGGTGGGGGGGGGCGTCTGGGGGGGGGGGCGGTGGGGCGGGGGGTGGGGGGGGGGGAAGCATGGCCAATTGGCCATGCTGGTAGGGGCTGATGGGAATTGTAGTTCCTGAACATCTGGAGAGCCGCAGGTTCCCTACCCCTGGCCTAGTCACTGCCAGCTTGCCCACCGCAGAAACATTAAAGGAGGGTTGGGTCTCAGGAGGCCGGCCCCACAGCAAGAACAGCTCCTCTGCCCAGGGAGCAAAAGGGAAAGAGAGGGCAGAGCAGGAATTTAAACGCCAAGGTCCAAGAAGGGCCAGGCTGAGGGGGCAGCCGAGAGCGTGGAGAATGACCATTGATTGCTTCCACATCAGAATATAGTCTCGAATGAATATGAGATTATCATTTATTTTTACATGCTGCCCTTGTGAAAACCATTATTCTGCTTGTTACTGAACACGGTACTTTGATACAAGAGCATTTATAGTTCATCAAACAACTGACAAATGGATGGGGGGAGCCAAACGCGTAGTGCCAAGCAGCGGGGGCACGTGCTGATGCAGGGGGCATGGCGGGGCGCAGGGTGCACACATGTCCTGGGCGCAGTTCCCCATCACTCCAGCCCTGGGGGGAGCACAGCTACCTAGCACTAGGACCCAGGCAGAGAATTCTACAACATAAGAACATAGGAACATAAGAACAAGCCAGCTGGATCAGACCAGAGTCCATCTAGTCCAGCTCTCTGCTACCCGCAGTGGCCCACTAGGTGCCTTTGGGAGCTCACATGCAAGAGGTGAAAGCAAGGGCCTTCTGCGGCTGTTGGTGCCGAGCACCTGGACTGTTAAGGCATTTGCAATCTCAGATCAAAGAGGATCAAGATTGGTAGCCATAATTGACTTCTCCTCCATAAATCTGTCCAAGCCCCCTTTAAAGCTATCCAGGTTAGTGGCCATCACCACCTCCTGTGGCAGCATATTCCAAACACCAATCACACGTTGCGTGAAGAAGTGTTTCCTTTTATTAGTCCTAATTCTTCCCCCCAGCATTTTCAATGGATGCCCCCTGGTTCTAGTATTGTGAGAAAGAGAGAAAAATTTCTCTCTGTCAACATTTTCTACCCCATGCATAATTTGATAGACTTCAATCATATCCCCCCTCAGATGTCTCCTCTCCAAACAAAGAAGGTCTGGCACATTCAGTTCTGTGGTGGAGGAATATTCAACCCTACTAACATCCTTTGCTGAGACCCTTCTCAGGTCCCCATAAACCCATCAGCCCAGCCAGCACTGGAGCCAAGCAAGACCAGCCGGAGAAGCTACAGACGATGCCCAGCTGCTAGCTCCTAACCAGGTCACTGCCTTCCAGGGTCTTTGGTTTCCCTGTTCCTTTAGTTCCACCCAGCCCCTGCCCAGCCAGACCCTGCACGGGAGCAGCCCTGTTAAGTGTGTGAGAGCAACATGTTTTTTTAATTGTCTTTTCCTCCCATTCTCCATCTCTTCTCTATACTTTTCTTCTCCGTTCCGCTCTCTTCCTTTCATGATCTGCCATTCATCTGCCCTCACTTCTCATTCCACCAGCACCCTGTTATTTCTCTGCCTCAACTCCATTTCATCCATCCTGGGCTGACAACTTAAGAGTGCGTTTAATAGTAGTATAGCAGTGAAGCTTTGTTAATATTGTGGACCGAAGGGGAGAATTACTATTTCCCTATAATCTACCAAAGTAGTAAAAGGATGCTTCCCCCCCTCTACCCTTTATATGCATAATGATAAATCTTAATCTGCCTCCGAAGTTAGAAATTAGAGCTTATTTATTGACTTGATTCATTGTTTACTTGTTTTGTTTATATTCTGCCTTTCTCCCCAAGGAAGACTCAAAGTGGCTGACTGTTCTCCTCTCCTCTTATAACAACCCTGGGGAAACCACTGACGAGAGTTGAACTGGCTTGGTTTCTACCCTGGGTTCATACTCCAGTGAATCCCCCCCCCCACCGAGCTCAACATTGTTTTTTCTCAGGTGTGCCCCCCCCCCCCCCCGCTCAGAACTGCGACATCGCATGTCGCGGTTATGAAGTTCCCCTTTCTGCCGGAACAAGATGCGATGCAGCTTCGAAGTGGGGAAGCGTCGAAGCGACACCTCATCCATTCAACCAATCAGGAGCCGCTTTAGAGACATAACCGCAGAACGGTAAAGTCGTGAGTGGGCAGAAAGCGGCAATGTAACCTTGTAAACTGTAAACTGTAAAAACTGTACAAAAAGAAGAACGCTCCCGTTTCCCGCCGTAACACAAGCGCCAATCACGATCAAGGAGCGAAACAGGCACCAAGATGATCCCGCCCACTTCGCTCGGTTCCAGGGGACCAACTCAGTTGCTGTGGGGACAGCCTGGAATCGCCCTCCACTGAAGGGAACCGAGTCGACCTTAGCTCCCTTCTGTAGTGGGGAAAGCCCCCCTGTGAGGTAGGTTAGGGTCAGGGCGAGAGTGCGTGACTTGTCCAAGATCACCCAGCAAGCTTCCATGGCAGAGTAAGAATTCAAGACTGGGTTTTACCAGGTCCTGCTCCAACACAATATCCACTATACAAGTGTAGCTTCCGCTGTGAGTAGCATGGCGGGGTGGGGGTGGGGGGGATGTGGGGGCGGGTGAGATAACTTGGGCAACACGTTTCCAGTTCCTTTCATTTTTGGCCCTAGAGCTCCCATGATCATCCTAAAGCTGGTGCCAATTTTGAGACTCCTAGCTTTATTGAGTTAAGCTTGCCACAGCGCCAATGAGTTAAGCCTGCCCGATGGACACGTGGATCCTCTTATTATTATAGATCCGTGATGGCGAACCTATGGCACCCGTGCCAGAGGTGGCACACGAAGGCCTCTCCTTGGGCACATGAGTGCCCGAATCTCCCCCTCCCCCACTCCTTGCCTTGAGATCCTGTCAGAGCGGAAGGGCATCTGAAAGAGCCACTCCCCTCCGCGGTGAGGCTTCTGGACGTCCCCTCCTTTGAAAGCCCCGCAGAGGCCGGTTGTCTTGGCTGCTGGCTTCTGCGGGGCTTTCAAAAGCGCCTCGCTTGCTGGCATGGCAGGAACAGGGACACTTTTCTTTGACTAGGTTGCAATAACAGTTCTAGTTATTGGTTTATCTAGTTATCTAGCTATTTAGTTATTCTAAACTAAAACCTCAGTATTCAGGTTAAAATGCCGTATTGGCACTTGGCGACACATAAGTGGGTTTTGAGTTGCAGTTTGGGCACTTGGGTCTCGAAAAGGTTCGCCATCACTGTTATAGATGCATGGTAACAGCCAGCCAAGTTATCCTGTTTTGTCATCATATGTGGTTTGAATCAGGTTTGACTCAAGGCAGGGGCAGAGAGTACTCCGTGGTGGCAGGGGCAGAGAGTACTCCGTGGTGGCTCTCAGCAGTCCAGACTGTGGAAAGTCACAAAACGTTTTAATGGATGTTGTCATATTTTTGTACATATTTTATCTTTGTTTTTAATTTGTTTTAATGATGTATGTTGGAGGGGTTGAATTTAATGGCTTTAAAATGCAACTTTATCATGTATGGCACAGGTGTCAAATTCGCGGCCCTCCAGATGTTATGGACTACAGTTTCCATCATCCCCTGCCAGCACGAGCAATTAACCATTCTGGCAGGGGGTGAAGCGGGGAACTTCCATAATCCCACTAACTTTATCTGGAGGAGCCACCGAAGTTCTGACTTACCTGTGATCTCAGTTTCAACTATTAGCCACAAAGGGTGACCCTTAGTGCCAGGGACAGACAGAAAGGCTGGATATACATTTTGTACGTTTAAAAATAAAGTCTTCTTTTCAGTGTGCACACACTGCAATCCTGAAAAAAACCCCCCCCCCCCCCCCCCGAAAAAAATCATCTCCATAAATCTGATGCATGAATCACTGAGCCCAGTGAGGGGATGATAGGTAGGAGGAGTAGGCTGTAAGCATTTTGTTTACAGTAAATGCCTCCTGCAGAGTTTGCTGCCTGCAAAGAACTGGAAACTCTCTGCATCCAGCCCTCTGAAGTTATTATTCAACAACAAACGAGCCCTATATTTAGAACATTTTCCATGTCGTGCCTGTCTCCAAGGACCATCGAGCCAGGAGGCATCGAAAGGTTAAACAAGTCTACCGGACGAGAGTATGTGTACACACAGTGTTTCCAAACTGAATGCTTGGCTGCAGAATTATCTGATCTACCTCATTTACAAAACATTTATTAGGCTAGAGAACAAATTGCATCTGCCTTAATACTTCCAGTATCAACTTCCCAATACCTACAGGGCCTATCACAGATCTCCCAACCCCAGTCCCACGCCTCCGAATATGGAACACCAACATGCTTTCCCTGCACAGTTCCACAAACATGGCTGCTAGTTTTACCAGCAGTTATCAGAAGTCACTTTGCACGTGACCCTTGCCAAGGATACACGGCACGAAGTGAATGATGCACTATAAAAAGTTTTCAAGCAAAAATTACATCACAAACAAAACAGGCTTCTAGGCCATACAAGTCACAAGCTGTAGCACACTTTACACCTACTGCATTTCCTGTATATAACACAGTTTAATCCAATGACACAGTATACATGGACCAAAGATGTTTTGGCCAAAAAGGCCTTCCTGAGGAGCAGCAGTGGCGTAGGAGGTTAAGAGCTCGTGTATCTAATCTGGAGGAACCGGGTTTGATTCCCAGCTCTGCCGCCTGAGCTGTGGAGGCTTATCTGGGGAATTCAGATTAGCCTGTACACTCCCACACATGCCAGCTGGGTGACCTTGGGCTAGTCACAGCTTCTCGGTGCTCTCTCAGCCCCACCTACCTCACAGGGTGTTTGTTGTGAGGGGGAAGGGCAAGGAGATTGTAAGCCCCTTTGAGTCTCCTGCAGGAGAGAAAGGGGGGATATAAATCCAAACTCCTCCTCCTCCTCTTCCTCCTCCTCCTCCTCCCCCTCCTCCTCCTCCGTGGTCACAATCTACTAGTTCACATATACTGAATGTTGGATTAAAGGATGTTACAAACCGTCTAAGGTCATGGGGTTGCATTCCCAAATATACACTAAAATAAAAATAACTTTCCAAGGTTTACATCAGACTCATGTTCTCAACAGTCACTCAAAGGGAATGTAAAGGTATATTCATCCTGGACGCAGCAATTCCTTCACGCCTATGTGTATGTACGTACTTCAATAACCCCAGGACTTCTTTTTAATTGAACAGGGAACAAAATGGAAGGGTTGAAGAACTGGGGTCTTTCAGACTTCACTGGATTCAGCATTAGGTCTCACTGAAGTCTCCAAACGCTATCCTCCTTGTACAGTTATTCCCATTTACTATAAATAATCATCCTGAATACATTTTTTACATTAAATTGGTGTCATTAACAAAGAGCTCTCTTTTTTTTCTTCTTTTTACTGCAACTTAACTAGAGTCATTAATAAAGTGCTTTTCCTTGGTGCAAAAGAGTTAAACCACCAACAGGTTAAGGAATTATTGGAACCCTTCTCTTCCACGAGGTTTCGCAAGAGATGGGACAGTTTTTTTAGTACTGAAGACAGATGATTTTGATAGAACAACCAAGTTGAAGGCCGATGCTGGCCTTACTTTAACCCCATCTCGGGCAGTGCTGTGAATCACCCCTTGATGGCCTTACATCACAACCAGCCTTACATCACCATACATCACAATGGCCTTACATCACAATATTTCAGCACAAAAGGACAAAAGTCTCACAGGGTTGGGAAGCAGGAATCTTTACATGTTGCAGGTCAGTTTCCCAGCCACAATGGACCCCTTCCTCTTCGAGGGAGAGGAAAGGATGGGCCCTTCATTATTTCAAACATACAACAAACTGGGCTGAACAGTGGAAAGATCCTCATATGCATAATTAAGCTGCATTTCAACAGGCTGAATTTTTTTAATGACCTGGATAATACAATATACTTCCTGGGCTCACAACACCCTTGTTAAGAACAGAAGAGAGAGAGAGTGAGAGAGAGTGAGAGAGAGAGAGTGTGTGTGTGTGTGTGTGTGTGTGTGTGTGTGTGTGTGTGAGAGAGAGAGAGAGAGAGAGAGAGAGAGAGAGAGAGAGAGAGAGAGAGAGAGAGAGAGAGAGAGAGATAATGTTAGGTGACAGGCTAATCATGATGCTTTGCCAAGGGGAGAGGAGAATAGCCACACCCCCTCTCATTGGTCACAGGCAAGCAAGTTACTGCCCTCCCAAAACATGTGCTCCAGCAGCAGATGGAAAGGGTGTGGCAAACAGGGATTAAAGCATTTCTCTACATCATCATCTGCCTAAGGGAGATAGATGGCCCAGGCTAGCCTGATCTGGCCAAATCTGAGAAGCTAACAGAGGCTGATCCCGCATGGGTCAAAAAAAGCAGTGTGAAAACAGTGTGAAAATGGTGTAAAAGGGTTTAAAAGGATTTATACTGTTTTCACACCGTTTTCACACTGCTGTTTTTCGCCCATGCGGAATCAGCCAGAGTCTCCCCTGGTTAGTACTTGGATGGGAGACTGGCAAGAAAGTCTACCCCTGAAGTCTCTTGCCTTGAACCCCCCCCCCCCATGAGGGGTCGCCACAAGTAATCTGCGACGTGACAGCACTTTCCACCTTCAACAACTTTGCAAACAGACAACTTTGAATAAAGGCACCCATTCCGAAAAGCCTGCTGGGGTAGTGGTGACAGTGCCAGGCAAGGACCCAGGAGACTCAGGCTTGAATCCCACTCCCCTTGGAAGGCTGACGGGTGAGCTGGGCTAGCGGCTGCCAGGGAATGGCCCCGAGGGACTGGCTCTTTCAGATGGATGCATTAATAGATAGAGATCAAATTAATCAGTCCAAAGTGGCCCCCTTCTTTCAACTTTTTAAGAAGGACCGTATTAGGTCACCAGCAGCAGTGGTGT
Source organism: Sphaerodactylus townsendi (assembly GCF_021028975.2). NCBI lineage: Eukaryota > Metazoa > Chordata > Lepidosauria > Squamata > Sphaerodactylidae > Sphaerodactylus > Sphaerodactylus townsendi. The sequence goes on along the minus strand of NC_059440.1, from coordinate 2,736,935 downwards.
AGGAGCAGCAGTGGCGTAGGAGGTTAAGAGCTCGTGTATTTAATCTGGAGGGACCAGGTTTGATCCCCCGTTCTGCCACCTGAGCTGTGGAGGCTTATCTGGGGAATTCAGATTAGTCTGTACACTCCCACACACGCCAGCTGGGTGACCTGGGGCTAGTCACAGCTTCTCAGAGCTCTCTCAGCCCCATCCACCTCACAGGGTGTTTGTTGTGAGGGGGGAAAGGCAAGGAGATTGTCAGCCCCTTTGAGTCTCCTGCAGGAGAGAAAGGGGGGATATAAATCCAAACTCCTCCTCCTCCTCCTCCTCCTCCTCCTCCTCCTCCTCCTCCTCCTCTTCTTCTTCTTCATATTTAGAGAACTCGTCAACTAATTTTTTTTAGAATGGCATTTACTAACCTGAGATTCCAGGCTATACCAATGGCAGGGTTTAGAGCACGATGTAATAATGTGCCGGTATCTAACTGTAGATGTATTTGTGGCAGTGAGGCAGATATTCTGAATTATGTTTTGGAGTGTCCTCTATATGATGATATAAGAACTAAATATATTAAAGGATTTCTCCCAGTTGTGGGGGATACTGACAATACTGGGAAACTGATTTGTCTACTAGCCGATGGCAACCCATACATTTCCAACCAAGTAGCTCTTTTTGCTCATGCCGCAAGAAGAATCAGACTACTTACGGTGTCATGATGATGCGTCTTATTATTTGACAGGGATATTTGTATTAGTACTGATTTGTTTGTTTTAGTTTTATTGGTATAAGGGGCGTTTTTGTGTAAGTTGAATCTTTTTATGTTGTGTCTGAGGAGACTGTGAAGGCCAACAGCCAAGACAATACTAGTCACACACTTATTTTAATCTACCTCACAATATTTATGAATTGATTGCATTTGTACCTCACCCATTCCCAACCACAGTTGGGCTTGGGGTAGCTCACAACATAGAAAGATAGCACATATAGAATAGAATCTCAAATGAGGTTAAAACACTAAAATTAAAAACATATATCTCCAGATGGAGGAAATTATAATCCTTACACTCAAGCCATAAAAAACACAATCCACAGTCTTCCAATGATCTGTACTCTGGGGATGAAAGAGACCGCAGGCAAGATTACAATTAAAGGCAAACAAAAAGGGACGGACTAAGAATAAATACAGCATGCTAATTGATATTAGTTTTTCATTTTTCAGTGGTCGACAGTGAGCTAAGGTTGATGGTTGGGAGGTCGATGAAATGGTACCGGGACAGCAGTGGCCTCAACCAAAGGCCCGTTGGAACATCTTCATCTTACAGGCTCTGTGGAACTGATTAAGACCCCACAGGGCCCTGGTGTCAGTCGACAGAGAGTTCCACCAGGCTGGAGCCGGGATTGAAAAAGCCCTCACTTTGGCTGCGGACAACCAAATGTCTTTGGGGCCAGGGACCACCAGCAAATTCCTACGGGAGGATCGCAATGTCCTCTGCGATGTGATCCCAAAGGATGTGATCCCAAAGATATGAGGGTCCCATTTTGCTCAAGGACTTAGAAGTCAAAACTAACTCCTTGAAAATAATCTGGAATTCAACTGGTAACCAAAGCAGCCAACATAGGATGGGAGTAATGTGCTCCCTCCAGTGAGGAGTAATAGGTTACTCAAGTGAGAAGCCTTGCAGTCGCATGTTGAACCAACTTTAACTTCCAGATCAGCCTCAAGCGAGTTGCAGTAGTCTAGCCTGGAGGTGACCATTGCATGGATCACTGTGGAGGAGGAGGAGGAGGAGGAGGAGGAGGAGGAGAAAAGGAGGAGGAGTTTGGATTTATATCCCCCCTTTCTCTCCTGCAGGAGACTCAAAGGGGCTGACAATCTCCTTGCCCTTCCCCCCTCACAACAAACACCCTGTGAGGTAGGTGGGGCTGAGAGAGCTCTGAGAAGCTGTGACTAGCCAAAGGTCACCCAGCTGGCGTGTGTGGGAGTGCACAGGCTAATCTGAATTCCCCAGAGAAGCCTCCACAGCTCAGGCGGCAGAGCTGGGAATCAAACCCGGTTCCTCCAGATTAGATACATGAGCTCTTCACCTCCTACGCCACTGCTGCTCCTGTCAGCCAGAGACAGATAGGGGGTCAACTACCTGGCCTGTTGAAGGTGGGGAAAGGCCATTTTCACCATTTGTGCGACCTGGGCCTCCACAGACAAGGAGGACTCCAAGGCCACACACAGGCTTTGGATGGATGAGGTGGGATGAGAATAAAACAAAGGAGAGAAGAATGTAAGCCATTCTGAATTCCCCACTGGGGAGAAAGATGGAATAAATGAAGTAAATAAAATAGATAAAATATCCCATTCAAATTCTGACTCACGATTCCTTCCACTTCCTGACTTCTTTCCAGTGTTTTGTGTCTAGTGTGTTAAAAATATTCTACCCCACTTTCCTAAAGCGGCTGACGACCAATTCAATATGCAATCCACCAGTGAAGTCAGAAAGGTTAAAATAAGTGAGGATTTAAACTACTGTAAACAGTCAGCCACTTTTAGGAGGCAACATTTGGCTTAAAAGAGGGCTGTAAATTAGTAAATGATCCCACAGAGTGATCACAGAATGAATGGTAACAAGTAATGCATAGCATAGCAGCCAGAGATGACGGTCACACTAATTCAAACAAAAAAGAAAAGAAATAAGAATAACAGAAACCAAATTTTAAAAGTCTTTGCCCGAAACCTGAATGCTAACAGGGGTGCTGCCCAGGATGTCCCAGATCGCAGCCCCACAGCTGAAGAGCACTGTTCTCCACCTCTGGCCTGCCTCATTTTCAAAATACACGGGTGCCTGTAGAAGGGTCACTGACCCAGTTTAAAGGGTTCCTCAATAACAGTCAAGTTCACATAGGAGGAAATGCTAGTTCAGATACCCTGGGCCCAGCCTCAAAGACTAGGAAAGGATGGTTATGAATACAGCCCCCTTTAATTTTCTTCACAGTCAAAATGATCATTTTTTGTCCCACCTGTACTATTTGGCTAATTTGCTTTTTTAAGAAATTGTTTTTATTAGGTTTTAAAGACAGACATTACAAAAACCCCATGACACCCCTGCCCTCACCAGCACACATTTTGAACGTAGTGCCCTGTACAATGCAGGCAACCCTCACAAATTTTTTGGGACATTATTTCTACAGGGTTTTGTTAATATGTTAAAAGAAAAGGAAGGGCTGTAGTTTTGTCCTGAGCACAGGAGTGGTAAAGAAGCTTGAACATTCATATGAAATCAGAGTTCAATGTATTGTTGAAGGCTTTCACGGCCGGAATCACTGGGGTGCTGCGTGGTTTCCGGGCTGTATGGCCGTGTTCTAGCAGCATTCTCTCCTGGTTTCACCTGCATCTGTGGCTGGCATCTTCAGAGGATCTGAATCTCTCTCTGAGTCTCTCAGATCCTCTGAAGATGCCAGCCACAGATGCAGGCGAAACATCAGGAGAAAATGCTGCTAGAACACGGCCATACAGCCCGGAAACCACACGGCACCCCAGAAATCAGAGTTCCCATGAAATTCAGCAACTTGCCCACTCAAAATCAGACTTTTGAATTGCATCTGGAAACAATATTTTTTTAAAAAAGCAGAGGTAAGACTATCACTACGCACACCTGTGACAACAACTCTGTAGCAGCATTTTAAAGGGCAGACAAAGATTCTGAGAAGTCCAACCACAGTCTCTCTTTTCACCCGATGCTTCCATGTTCTGGATCAATGGTTTTCAAATATCAGATGTTTAAATGATTCTCAACATTAAAAAGTTAGTAACCCTGGACAATCCTTCCTGGAAAACTGTCTGCCCACTGCTATCAATCTATCCCGTGCCCCACAAATGCACAGTTGGGTATGCACTGAGGGAAAGCCTGAGGACTGTGCCCTACAAGAGCCAAGTATTTAAATCCCTAGAGCACCAAGAGTTTTTAGAAAGTGGGTGGGGCTAGGCAAGGCACTTGCCCAGCAGGGCTTTCGATAGGCCGCTAGAGATTTGATTGGCTGGGCAGCTGACACCATATTACTGGTTTGATCCTCTCTCACTCCTCTTTCCCAGTGTACATTTAAAAATAAAAACCCTCTTACCCACACATCGCCTTCTCTGTGGCATTTTCTGACTGGTTCCATCTCCTGTGGCATCTTTCTGTAGCTGCGCCTATCACCCTGTCTAAGGTGCCCACAGACTCAGAAAGGTTGGGGGCGTCTGCCCTAGAACATGCCCCAAGGTAATTATTTGCTAAGATGCATACAGAGGCACCTCCAGTGGTAACAGGTAACAGGATGAGCAGCCAGGATATTTATGTCACACATAGATCCAGAACGTCAGTAGCCTACTGGATCAGGATAAAAGATGAGATAGCAAGTAGATCTGGCCTACTGCCAAATCCTTACACAGCAGTGCAGTGGGAGAGATCTGGAGTATGTTATGAGTAAGCGGAAATCAAACCTTCTCCAGTGTCCAGCTTGCCCACCTGAATGTGCTTATTAATGACTTCTTCTGCCCATTTCGGCTCTATGACCTCTACCAAGGGAAAAGCAATTTACGTTTTAAGAAGTGTGTTAATTTTTTTAACCTCACAAATTCACCAACATATGGGCCTGAAGGCTGCCAACTACCAGGTGGGGCCTGGAGATCTCCCAGAATTACAAACAATCTCCAGACAACAGATACCAGTTTCCCTGGAGAAAACGGCTGCTTCGGAAGGCAGACTCTGAGGTCAGCTGAGACCCTGCCCCTCCTCACACTGTCTCCCAGCCCCACCTCCAGATCTCCAGAGCTGCCACCCTGATAGTTCCCTCCACTTTTAAAGACTCATAACAGACAAGTTAGGCTGAAAGAATGGGACTGGGCACAATACCCCACAATCAATGCAGAGATTTGAACCCGCAATATTTTGTTGCTAAAGTCAACATCTAACTATTTTATTACAGAAGTTTTAACAGGAATGTCAGGGGTTGAATGCTGAGATCCAGAGTGATTAGACATGTTTAGCATCTGTGAATACTCCTGCGGTGGCGGCAAGGAGAGATTACTGGGGCAAAAGACCATACTTTAGCCATAGAGGGAAATGATTCCTACAGAGAGAAGAATTCCTAGACAAGGTTCTAATAACAGAGCTAGTTCATCTTCTGGACAGAATGAGTAGAACAGAGGAAACTGACTAAGTGAGAGCTTGTGTCAGAGAAGGATTGTTCTCAAATCAGGAGGTGAATTTGACACTGCATGTAAGAGAAGAATTCCCATCCCTGGCTCTAAGGAAGACTGACTTCAATCGCTGTGAAGTGATCCTAAAGTTTGGGGAAGTTTGAAGAGAAAAGGAGTTGGGTCGAAACTTGTTTCCTTATAGTTTATACACCCATCGAATCCCAAAAGTGTTTCCAGTGGCAACAATAAAGCAGGGAATAAGGGTCACTGCGCACCCTGGTATTACGAGGCAGAGTGCACACAGTGGAGCATAGATTAAGGTAACCAGATTGTCACCTTTGTAAACCGGGCCCTGGGCGGCCGCGTGCATGGGAGGCTGCCGCACAGCCTTCTGGGGCGTTCCCAGTTTCTTCTGGGGAGCACCCCAGAAGGCAGTGTGGCAGCTTTCCAAAAATTGGGACGTTCAAAAAACCCGCGGGACGCAGGACAAATTGTTTTAAGGCAGGACTGTCCCGCCAAAAGCAGGACGTCTGGTCACCATAGCATAGGTAGCACCCTGATGGATCACCCGGTCCAACATCCTGTTCCACAAAGTGGCCCTGAGTGGCCAACAAACTTAAGCACAGAAGTCCAAAGTTTCATTGATGTTGCCTCGTGGTATTCAGAGGCTTCCCATCTGTGAATATGGAAGATTCTTTTAATTACCATAGCTAATAGCTTCAGATGGTTCCATCCTCGATAAATCGGTGTAGACTCTCTTTCAAAGCCGTCTATGTTTGTGGTCATCACTATACCAACTGGTACAACATCACTAAAACAACAATGTAGTCAATGGGATAGAAAGAAAGATGGGGGGGGGCTCTTTTAACCACATGACCACTTAATCCCAAACTGGATTTTCTAACATTCTACTGCAGGGATCTTCAAACTATGGCCCTCCAGATGTTCATGGACTACAGTTCCCATCAGTCCTGCCACTTGGCCATGCTAGCCACTTGGCCATGCTGGCAGAGGCTCATGGGAATTGTAGTCAATGAACCTCTGGAGGGCCATAGTTTAAATACCCCTGTTCTACTGGATCGTGTAAATTGACTTTACAGTCAAGCCCATGATGGCCCAGAGGAATTTCCACTTTTCCGTCATGTCTTTCTAGTGTTTACAAAGTTGTCCTTTAAACTGAGAGCTTCTGCAGAGATCTCCAAAATAAGAAAAGCAACAGAACATCCCTGCCAGCACACCCTCCCACAGAACGAGTGACTAATATTAGATGAGGCATAAGTTGTCGTTAAGCCTTTTACTGACAAAAGTGACAGTTCTTCAACACTCTGGGCCCCAGAAGCAGCTGGCCAACAAAATGAGAAATCAGAATTTAAGTGGATCGGTCCCAGCTGGTATTCCCCTCTTTAAAAACGGGGTTGGTGTCAGAATTTGGCATCACTGAATTAGCTACCAAATCCCGCATCCTGGCAGGGGACCTAAAGACAACCCCCGCCCCAGCCCCCTAGACCTGCCGGCTGTTGTTAAAAAGCAGGAGGGAAGAGGAAGAAAGACATCAGTAGTGCTGTTGCCTCATCCATAGGTGATACTGTGAATTGGGCCCAGAATGGGAGCAACAAATGAATGGACAGCAGGGAGCTTGTCCGCCTCATCGTAACAAACGAACAGCCCTGACTACCAGGAAGTTCTTCCTCATGTTTAGGTGGAATCTCTTTTCCTGAACTTTGAATCCATTACTCCTTGTCTTAGTCTTTAGAACAGCAGAAAACAAGCTTGCCCCTCTTCAACATGACATTTTTCAAATATCTAAACATGGCTATCATGTCATCCCTTAACCTTCTCTTCTTCAGACTAAACATACCCAGTTAGCTAAGCCACTCCTCACAGACCTTTTGCCATGTTGGTCCCTTTCTTTTCCAGTTTTCCTTTGTTATACCTGTTTAATATTTGAGATGGAGTTTGGGATGATTTAAAAGTTAATAACACTCTTTGTGGGAGCCATTGGGAGAGAAAGCGAATTGAGTCCAGCACCTGAACAGATATCAGATCAAGGCTGCTTTTCCTACACTGGAGTAGGTGGCTCAAGTTGTTTATAGCTGAAGCCACTGTATTCCATGCAGGTCGGGTTCCCTTGTATTGATATACTGAAAGACAAATCTGTCTATCAGACAGTCTAAGGTTGCAGATTGGGGAGTTTGAAGTAGAAGTCACTTTTTCCTGTGAGTAAGTCATTGTTGCCTGGGTATCTTTTGCAGAAAGGAGTGCCCGGTTTAGCTTGCAGTAACATCCTTCATCTCGTTTCTCTGGTTCACTAAGACCATTTGGATACCATTTTGGTCACCCTCCTCTGGACATGTTCCAGCTTGTCAATATCCTTCTTGATCTGCAGTGCCCAGAATGGGACACAGTATTCCAGGCGAGGTCTGACCAATGCAGAATAGAGTGGTACTATTACATCACTCGATCTAGACATTATACTCCTATTGATGCAACCCAGAATTGCATTGGCTTTTTTGGCTGCCGCATCACATTCAGTTTATAGTCTACTAAGACTCCCAGATCCCTTTCACATGTACTGTTGCCAAGGCAGCCATCACCCATCCAACATTTGGGCATTTCATTGTTCTCCCTAAGTGTAGTATCTTACATTTATCTCTGTTGATATTCATTTTGTTAGTTAGTTAGGCGTAGCTCTCTAATCTGTCCAGATCATTTTGAATTCTGGCCCTGTCCTCTGGGGTATTAGCTACCCCTCCTAATCTGGTACCATCTGCATATTCCACTATCCAAGTCACTGATAAAAAAAATATTGAATAGCACTGGGCCCAGGACAGAACCCTGGGGCATTCCACTATTCACTTCTCTCCAGGATGGTTGAGCTACTGATGAGCACCCTTTGAATTCGGACAGTCAACCAATTACAAATCCATCTTACTGTAGCATTGTCTAGTCCACATTTTACTAGCTTGATTCCAAGAATGTCATGCGGGACCTGGTCAAAGCCCTTACTGAAACCAAGGTATGCTACATCCACAGAATTCCCTTCATCTAACAAACTTGTCACTCTATAACCGTGGTGGCGAACCTTTGGCTGATGGGAATTGTAGTCCATAACATCTGGAGTGCCAAAGGTTCGCCACCACTGCTCTATTAAAAAAAAGAGGTAAGATTAGTCTGGCATAACTTGTTTTTGAGAAACCCATGTTGACTTTTAGTGATAATTGTACTCCCTTCTAAGTACTTACAGACTGTCAGTTTATAAGGATCTGCCATAGAATCTTTCCTGATATTGATGTCAGGCTCACTGGACAGCAATTGTTTGGGTTCTCTTCCCCCCCCCCCCCTTTTTGGGATAACATTACCCTTCCTCTAGTATGGTGGGACTGAGAATGAGAAAGGAATTTTTTTTCAAGGTGACAGATTTCCCTAGTCTTTCATCCATGTTCACTCAATGCTAGAAATCCACAGCGAACGTAAACATCTTACACAGAACAACTAAAGCCCTCCTTCAGAACTGGCAGCTCACTTGTGCTTGGCAGAGGAAATCAAGCAAATGGGAATCACAAAAGCTAGCTGCTTCTTAGTAACACTTGCTGGTTTGCAATGGAGTTTTGGAGTAACTGAAAGATGAAAACAGAAAGAAAGAAAAAATCCCACCATACCCGGGAGGTTTTAACCAAGATTAAGTCCACACAAATGAATTAAAATCTGGCTTCCTTCCCTTCACTGTAGCTGGTATCCACATCTGCTCTCCGGCACCTCTGCAAAACAGACTGGAAACAGGTGAGCTCAGGGAAGATAAAAGCAGGCCTTGCCACATCTAAAAGGGGTGTGGGAAGAAATCAAAAAAAGCCCACACTTCCTTTGCGAGAAGATGAAGACAAAGCTCTTGCAGGACGGCTCTTCTCTTTAGTAATAAAAAGATATTCCCATAACTAATATTTAGGAAAGAAGCACATGTGTAAGGGATATTACAAGAGCAGAGTTGCTTTTGATCTTCCTATTTCAGGTCCCCACCCTGAGAAAATTGGCACGATCACTTTCATGGTGGATTAAAAGCGGTAAGCAGTGTGAGAGTCACAGTTTGGGAACAAGTTACGCCAAGCATGCCCAGTGTTCAGACAGGGACGGTGTATTTTGCAAGAACAGCAGTGGTTAATTTCCTCCCAACTTCTGGAAGATGGGACATCTTCTGGAAGAACGTGACTCTCTTCTCACCAAGTCCAATGGTTAAGCCAAACTGAAGCAACGGGGGCAGGGGTGGGGGGTGGGGGGGAGTCTCAGTCCAGCAGCACCTTTAAGACCAACCAAGTTTTTTTCCTGGTACAAGCTTCCGTGCGCGTGCACACTTCTTCAGATATCTTTGTTGGTCTTAAGCAGAGGTCTTCAAACTATGGCCCCCCAGATGCTCATGTACTACAATTCCCATCAGCCCTGCCACTTAGCCATGCTGGCAGGGGCTGATGGGAATTGTAGTCCATGAACATCTGGAGGGCCATAGTTTGAAGACCCCTGGTCTTAAGGGTGCCACTGGACCCAATTTTCTTTTAGGTTATGCCAAACGGTTGTGAACTGTGTCATAAGCCACCAAGGTGGCATTTATTGGAGACCATAAAAGGTCTCCTGTGTGCACATGGTCCACGGGATTACATGTGTGGTATGGAGTTCATGTCCAGGATAGCCCAGGCTAGTCTGATCTCCTCAGATCTCAGAAGCTAGGCAGGGTTGACCTAGCACAGTGATGGCGAACCTATGGCACGGGTGCCAGAGGTGGCACTCGGAGCCCTCTCTGGGGGCACGTGAACACAGAGTTCGTCACCCCCCCCCACACACACACACACACACCTAGGCCTGGGCTACTGAGCGTGACATGCGTGCACCGTGGTGAGCAGGGAGGACTCGGCTGGCGGGCCAGGAGCCTGTGCTCCAGGTGGCTGCTGCCGGGGGGGGGGGGGGGCGCGGCGCAGAGGAGGCAGAGATGCTAGAGAGGCACAGAGAGGTGCACATGGGACTTGCTGGAGGCTAGAGCAGGCTGGCCCCTGTTCAAGCGAGTGGGGCAGAGGAAGAGGGAGCCAACCGTTTTTTTCTAAACAAAAACTAAAACCTCAGCATTCAGGTTAAATTGCCGGGTTGGCACTTTGGGATAAATAAGCAGGGTTTGGGTTGCAATTTGGGCACTCGGTCTCAAAAAAGGTTCGCCATCACTGACCTAGCAAGTATTTGGATGGGGGACCACCAAGGAACATCAGGGTCTGGACCCAGAGGCAGGCAACGGCAAACCACCTCTGGACATCTCTTGCCTTAAAAAATCCACCAGGGGCTACCAATAAGTCAAATGTGACTTGATGGCAAAAAAAAAAAAAAAATGGTGCTCATGAACCAAGTCCCAGCTTGTTTGCGCAAAAGCTGCTTGCACAAAAGTAACTCCAGAACCAATGTCGTGTCGTGGTCAGAATACTTCACTAGGAACTGGGAGATCCGGGTTCAAATCCCTGCTCTGCCTTGGCAGCAGACCTTGGGGCAGACCCTAACTCTCCGTCTCACTCCTGCAGAGGGTTGCTGTAAGGATAAAATGGAGGAGCAAAGGAAAACGTCAGCCGCTTTGGGTTCCCGAAGGGATAAAGGCAAGGCAAAAATCAGTGTTTACCAACCTTTTTGAGGTCAGGGTACCCTTGACCGCACTCTTCATATCTCACGGTACCCCTGCCGCCACCCTCCACCTTCCCCTCCCATTACCCCTGCTTGCCAAACACCCCACCTTCCCCTCCCAGGGTGAAGGGTAGCACTGGGGGTGGGGGTGGCTGCTGACCTTGTGGCTGGCCCTGCCCCATGGGTCAGTTCCATGTCCTTGCTGGCGCCGGTGGGAGACACCACAAAAATGAGGGGAGGGCGGTAGTGTTGCCGCGGTACCCCTGGGACATGCTCACGGCACTCCAGGGTACCAGGGAACCCTGGTTGAGAGTGGCTGGTATAAATGAAGATAATAACAACAAAAACACAATAAACAATTTTCCCCATCCTCAACAAAGAATGCAGGAATCTCACACCACCTAACAATGAATTCTTTTTCATGTTTTGTTATTTATGAAAAAAATAAGTATAGAATATCAGGCTGAATGTCGTGACCCTTTCCCACTTTCTGCGGGGGCAAGCCAACATTTGCAATCCAGCTCACCCATTTCTACCTCCTCCCTCCCACCTTCAAGAGAGTGGCAACCCACAGTTTGAGAATCCCTGCTCAGCCAAGTTCACCTTAAATAATATAGAAGCATCACAGATAAAACCACTCTTCAGACTGCAAGAACATTTGTTAAATGCTGGACACTACTACTGACCATTATGCTCCGGGAACTCAAAATAATGCCCCTCTATACTGTCATGATATAAAAAAAGAAGAGTAAAGGTTCACAAAAAGGTCATCTTCAAGTTAGAAGAAGTTTGCCAAACAACAAAGGCCAGAAATAGTCAGTCTAGGGCAGGGGTCTGGCAGGAGCTGATGGGAATTGTAGTCCATGAACATCTGGAGAGCCACAGGTTGCAGACCCCTGGTCTAGGGGCAAGAAGTAGCAACAATTGACCTTTAACATGATTGGTGAATTCAACTGTAACTCTAGACCAATGAGAGGCTGTTGCCTGGGCGGGGGGAAAGTATCCTTGTTGGATGTATGCATTGGATATGCTATGCTAAATTGAGATAGAGTCTGAGTTGAGTTCTGTGTGTGTTGAACTTTGTTCTTGCTGAAGAGTTCTGTATAGTATTATAGTCTTGTATAGAATAGACTTGTGTAACCTTGCAACTGCTAAAGTAAAACCTTCCTAAGGAAAGAACATCTTGCGTGGAGAGTATTCTTCTCCAAGTGTGACAGGAGGCTGCAGTGAATGCAAGCAGACTATAAATCTTCTCATCTTACCAGAGTGACTCTGCTTTAAACTTTGCTGATATCTACTGCTTGGCATTTCGGTGGTCAAACCACCAGGACAAAAGTACACGGCATAAATGGCTCAAACCCCACGCTAGCACATTCCTGGTTGATTCCAGTTGTAATGTATGGGCATGCAGGAAATTTCTCAGCATTCACCTTATCACTCCTAATCCAGAACTTCTTGAGCATTCCACTAAAAAGTTTAATCGTTTTAAACTCACCTCCAGAGCTAGTAAGTCTCAAAACTGACTCTTTAAATCCATGCAAGTTAATAGACTCGGGAATCCTGAGGGGAGAATCACTTAGTTGGAAGTTAGCAAGGTAGAAATCAATTTCCATGACTGGGAATATGATTGCAATAATCTAGCAAATTAGTCTCTCCCCTCCTGGACATTTTCATCCCCAAATGAGCCAAAACAGGGAGCTCGCTGGCATCACCACCCCCTCCATCTTCCGACAGAAATGGTGACAGGCACAGAAACAAACAAAAGAAGAAATCCACACCAAGACACATTGTCAGGAAACTCCAGATGTAGGCTGGATGTATTACATGAGCAAACAATGCTGACACGGATACTCTCAATGCCTGACATGCAGGCAAATGAAGTGTGAGAGACAAATTGATCCAGATTCCTTATCTTCCTCCTGTGACAATTCAGTAAACATTAGGAAATTTACATCCCACAAACATCACTACCTGCATTTTAACTAGGCCAGGTGCTGCCACGGCACAGCAGCCTCTCGGAAGGATTCAACGTGTCGTGTGAAGTCGGAGCCACAGGCCAGAGAAAGGGTGTGTGTGAAACTGTGAAAGGAACTTCACAGGCCCGAAGGCACCCACTGACTACTCATCCTCCTAGCCAGATGTCAGGAGGTCAAAAACTGGGGTGTCTTTCTCCTTAGTAATGAAGAATGCAGCACAAACAGGAAAAAGCCTGTTTCTTGGTGGGACATGCAGAACGTTTTCATACACGCAAAACAAATTGCAAGTAAGCAGGCTACAATTTCCATAGGGTCGCACGGCAGCAGTTGCTGGACACCTAGGCAGGGGCAGAACTTCCAAGGGAGTTGGGCATTTCCTTGGAGGACCTGCTAATGTTAACAGAGCAGGAGGTCTATGGGGCTATCAAGAAGAGACTTTTTGATAGAGAGTTTCAACAGATGTTAGAAGGAAGCTAATAAAACCTGTTCCCCGATCTCTCTGGGAATACCTGTGGATAGATTAATTGTAGCCCGGTACCTTTATCTCCTGGTTGAGGCCCGGTGGCGTGGAGCAATCACCTTAGCTAGGTGTAATGCCCTGCCTTCCTCCTTTAGCCTTGGACACCACCTTGGAATCCCACATAAAGAAAGGAAATGCCCGTGTGGCATGGGTTCTGTGGAAACAGTATCTCATATGCTGTTGGATTGTCCTTTTTATGAGATAGATAGGAAGAAGCACATAATCCTCTTCCTGCATGGAAGTGAAGGCATTACAGATACACAGAAGGTTATATATCTTTTAAAGAGCCACAACTACAAGCTGTTGGAAGCGGTGGCTAAATTTTTAAATGGTGTTATTTTAACTCATCAGAAGTTGTAAAGGCTGTTATTATCTTGCAATGTTAATGTTAAACTATTTATATGCCATTAAAGGTATTCGAAATCGAATCGAATTGAAAACTTCCAAGGGGTGGCCTGGGGACAAACGCCCCGGGCAGCTGCCATTCACGTCACTTGGGGGGGGGCGCAGAGAATCACCCTCCACACCCCTCCCCTCAGGCCTGCCCCACCAGGCGGCTACCGGCCAAAGGACCCCTGAGCCTCTGCTGGCTGAAGGAGCAGCCTGGCTGGGCCACCACAAGCCCAAGCAATAAGCAACACGTACATGGACGGGGAGGGGGGAAGCGAGGAGGATGTAACAAGTACTGTAAATTGCTTACAACACAGCTAACTAATCTGTTGGCAGACACTGTGGAGCCAGTCCTAGCAGGGCTTTGGAAAATGTGTGAACAACCTCTTTTGTTGGGCAGGCCTGATGACAATTAGACAGTACTTATCTGGGCTTTGAAGTTTGTTTACACCAGTGGTGGTTCGCTCAGGACTTTCCTTAAAAGAGACTCTGTCTTCCGAGGGTGCCTCTAGAACTGAGGTTCAGCTTGTCTTTGCATCCAGCAAAATCTGGGGAAGAGCAACTCGCAGGGGGGCGGCCGGAGCAGGTGTTGCTCCGGGTACCCCCCCCCCTCGCCCCTGTCTCTGTACCTAGGAACATGGTTTCTCCAGCGAGGGGACATACCCACCCCCACTCCTGGGAAAGGATGAAAGCTCAAGGGCAGAGAACACCTTCTTAACATCCCAAAGGTCCATGGTCAAGGATTTCAGGTAGCAGGTATGGCAAAGGCCTTTCCCTGGCTGACAGCCTCTGTCAATCAGAAGATAGTAGATAATTCTGGCCTAGAAGGACCAATGGTGTGATTCACCAGGAGGAGACTACATATATATCATAAATAGAATTCAGAGCCAACAAATTATTATAGATTTTATGTCCTAGGTCCGTGGTGGCGAACCTTTGGCACTCCAGATGTTATGGACTACAATTCCCATCATCCCCTGCCACCATGGCCAACTGGCCATGCTGGCAGGGGCTGATGGGAATTGTAGTCCATAACATCTGGAGTGCCAAAGGTTTGCCACCACTGTCCTAGGTCCATTCCCCAAAATTTGAGAATATGTTTGTCCACTTCACTTGGGTTGTCTTCAATTTCCTTTCTGGTAGAAATTGTCCAGGGAATATAGTGTCAGAAGATAGCCATTTTGATACGTGACAGAACAGCTAGCTCCGAGTCCAGTGGCACCTTACAGACCAACAAGGTTTTTAGGAGTATAAATTTTCAAGAGTCCAAATTTTCTTGTCAGATGCAGATCTCTCAAGGGCTACTGGGTTTTAATCTAGTGGTTCCACAGAACATGCTGTTCTACTCGAAGCTGCCCATGTGTGGAGGATTAGCGAAGAAGAAGAAGAAGAAGAAGAAGAAGAAGAAGAAGAAGAAGAAGAGGAGGAGGAGGAGGAGGAGCAGCAGCAGCAGCAGCAGCAGCAGCAGCTTGGATTTATACCCCCCTTCTCTCCTGTAAGGAGACTCAAAGAGCCTGACAATCTCCTTTCCCTTTCCCCCTCAATCTCCTTTCCCTTTTCCCCTCACAAGAGACATCCTGTGAGGCGGGTGGGGCTGAGAGAGCTCGGAAGAATTGTGACTAGCCCAAGTTCACCCAACTGGCATGTGTTGGAGTGCACAAGTTCACCAGATAAGCCTCCACATCTCAAGTGGCAACGTGGGGAATCAAACCCGGTGCCCAGATCAGAGTGCACCTACTCTTAACCACTATGCCACGCTGGCAAGGGGGTGGTGGCAATCTCATTATCCCCCAAATTCCCTTCCCCCACTATGCTTATTATTTTCACCCATTTTCTGTTGGTGTGCGTCAGACTGTGTACGTGTTGGAGGTGTACATGTTCTTTATTTTTATTCATTTATAGTCTGCCTTTCTTACCGTGGCACAATGCAGATTACACAATGCAAATCAATGCAATCAACAGGATGAGACATCTAATAAGCAATATAACAGTACTAAGATTGAATTAATTGTCAGGGAATAAAAAATGTGGTGAGCATCTTGTGAGCAGACAGATCAATGTGATCTAGGTGACAGCACTTGTCAGACAAAAACACCTGTCAAAACCTGATGTAACTGTACAGAACCGGTTCAAACCTGATCACTGACCTTTACTGTGATAGGCTAACAGAAGTATAAAGGTAGAGCATATGCAACTGTACTGTCTAGGGATTTCTGGGTTGCTGCGGAGCATGCTGTCCAAATGTTTGCTGATACACTGTAAATAACTTGCACCTAAAGATAAAGTCTTCTTTGGAAGTGAAACTATGGTGTTGTGTTGTTTCTTCTGCCGTGCCAAGCCTATTGCAGCCACACTTATCCTACCTGGGTAACGCAGTTTCCGCTGTGAAAGGTCTACTCTGTCATTAATCATGCATTTGGATATATGTCATCATTATGGAAATACATATGGATTGAAACACACATTAAATACATATAAAGCTTATGCCAAAATGTACAATTGTGGAGTAGCAAAAAATATGGAATGAGTGTCATCTGTCCAACACTCCAATACTTTACTCCAAGCTATACCAAGTTGTCCATCTAACCCAACTGGCTACCCTCTCTCTTGCAAAACTCCATCCTCTGTGATTGATATTCATTTATATTCCACTTTTCTCCCAAATGGGAATTCCCAAAGTAGTTTACAATATTGTCCTCCATTCATCTTACCGACGACCCTGTGAGGTAGCTCATACTGAGAGACAGTGACTGGCCCAAGTTTCAAACAGTGAGATTCCAAGGAAGAATAGGGAAAACACGACAGCTGGCTCTCATTTTTTTCAGCTCTGCTACCAGAGATTCTCTTACTTGACACAGTGACATGCACTAGGGCAGTGGTGGCGAACCTTTGGCACTCCAGATGTTATGGACTACAATCCCCATCAGCCCCTGCTAGCATGGCCAATTGGCAGGGGCTGATGGGAATTGTAGTCCATAACATCTGGAGTGCCAAAGGTTCGCCACCACGGCACTAGGGTCTCATGACTGGCCTACCTGCATTTCATAGGGATTCACTGTCAGGGAAGATGTTAGTTCAGCCACTGACTGACCTGCAGAGGCCACACTAAACACATCTGGAAATGCATAGGTGTCACCAGACAACTGTTTTCTGTTTGGGTTCACATTCCGCCTCTTTGAAGTGTGGAAGTGTAATTTCTGAAGCAAGAGGCCCTGGGGCTCCGGTCTTTCTTGAAGGCACACCCTCTGCTCTCAAAGCTAACCCTAATCCCAGATGTATGGAAGCTGCTTGCAATTACTTGGCGGTGAGGTTAGGCATTCTCTGCAAACCCTCCGTGTCACAGCAGTCCATGTGCAATTATTTAATATTACTTCTTGTGTCTGACTGAACTCTGGTACCAAATCGAGGTTCAGGGGCCAAGTCCCAGCCTATATTTCACAGTTACACTCTATGCGTGGAATGCCTTTCTAGGGAGTGTTCACTCTGCATCTTCTTAGACAACTTTTAGGTGCCAGATAACAATTTTATCCACCAGTATCCTGGTTTTAAATGACATGTATTGTAAAATGCGTCTTTATCTCGCCTTTTGTCTGTCTGCTCCCAAAAAAAAAAAAACAGGGATTATTTGATGTTTTACTGGGCTTTGCACGGGTTTTCTTAACTGGAAAAAAATGATCGAAGATTAAAATCTCAGAAATGTGTAAAATAAGTTATTCTTTTTTTAAGCAAATGAAATAAGTTGAACCCTGAGAAAATGGTACTATTGAAGCCACAATCCTGACTGAGCTCTATGCTAAACAATTAACTTGCTCCATTTGGCTAAACTTTGGATCAATCTACCTTTCTCTCCCTTACCTTTTTATTATTATTATTATTTATTTGATTTAATATACCGCCCTATCCCCGAAGGGCTCAGGGCAGTGTACAATATAAAACATCATGTATAAAATCATAAATATAATTTTAAACAGTTATGTCGTAAAACAGCGTCCCACGAAACCCTTACGTTACCCTCCCAAGAAAGAATAATGGGTCCCGATGGTGTTAGGGACCCATGTGAAGCAGAGGGGAGGGGGCAGGGGCATCCTCAGCGGCTGGTCTCTCCAAAGGCCCAGTGGAACAGCTCAGTCTTACAGGCCCTGCGGAAATCCCCAAGGTCCCACAGGGCCCGGACAGCTGGAGGGAGAGTGTTCCACCAGGCCGGCACCAGAACCGTAAAGGTCCTTCTTAATTATTGGTACTCTAATGCAATAAAGCAGGGACACTCTGGCATTTGCTTTCTTGCTATGTGCAGTCCCAGGCATGTAGACCTGGGCGTAGACTGCGTTCAATTTCACAGGGGTTCCTTCCAAGTAAAAGTGCACAGGATCAGACTATACACGAGGACCAAAACAGTACGAAGTGCAGCAACTATTTGATGCAAATTGCCAGACTTCAGACTAGAGGCCCTCAATCAGGAATGCCCTTCCCCCCTCACAACAAACACCCTGTGAGGTAGGTGGGGCTGAGAGAACTCCGAGAAGCTGTGACTAGCCCAAGGTCACCCAGCTGGCGTGTGTGGGAGTGTACAGGCCACTCTGAATTCCCCAGATAAGCCTCCACAGCTCAGGCGGCAGAGCGGGGAATCAAACCCAGTTCCTCCAGATTAGATACACGAGCTCTTAACCTCCTACGCCACTACTGCTCCCACGCCACTGCTGGAGAAGCCTTTCCCCCCTTTCTCTGCCACAGACCCCAATGTGTGGTACATGATTACCTGGCAGGATGAACCCTCCAACCAGCAAGTCCACTCAGTCTTTCTGTTGCCCTGTGTGAACTCAAAATGCAACCTAAAACACTCCCACCCCCCTTTCATGCAACTTCTCACTGATGAGGTAGATTCGCACTCTGTGCATGCTGGGGGAGGCTATTACATTTCCTTTCTCTACAAATTAATGTGGATTGATAGCCAAGCAGATGAAGCAGCGCTCATCATTGCATGGTGCAATTGCTTGCATGGTGCAATTTGTATCCAACATGTTCGAAAGCAGCCAATGAAATATTTATGTGCCTGGCTCCCAACCGTTGTGTTCTGCTCTTGGCAGAGGTTAAGCCAATTCCTCCCCTATCCTGCATAGCTCCATCCTAGTTTTTCACAAAGCCAACAATAACTGGGGAAACTGATTCCGTAACCTTATGACTGCCATTTAAATGAATCATGTCTGATAGAAACATCCGTTCAGGGGCCAGAAGAACAAGAACTGATGAGGTCTGATTCTCTGACATCCACGGCTGCCGTTGTGAAAATACAATTTGTTCAAATTATTACATCCAGTAAGAGCAGAATTCAACACACTAGGAAGGGGCAGGCCTCGTGGGGCTGGGTCACAGGCTGTCTGCATGGCATGCTGGCACACCACAAATGGGAAATTTGGAATGTGGATACGCTGAAACAGGCATTTTTGCTCAATCTGCATATCCTCAAATGCACCCCTTCACCTTCTCGTCTCCAGACTGAACATACCTAGGTCCCTTTTGCCTTTTTGGCCACCTTCCTCTAGATCCGTTCCAGCTAGTCAATATCCTTCTTGAATTACGGTGCCCAGAACTGGACACAATATTCCAGGTGAGGTCTGACCAATGCAGAATAGAGTGGTACTACTGCATCCCTTGATCCAGACGCTATACTCCTATTGATGCAGATTAGAATCACATTGGCTTTCTTGGCTGCCGCGTCACACTGCTGACTCATGTTCAGCTTGTGGTCTACTAAACTCATCCCACTAGGTTTCAGTGATGCCTCTTATGTCATATTTGCTATGCCATGTTAGGAGTATGGGTTTGTCTTGTTTATTTCCCATGATCGGTACATTAGCGTAGAGACATTTAAGACCATGATTCATTCCCCCTGGCTGATTATTTAAGTTTTTTTCCCCTCCGTTAGGTTCCTGAACTATTCATTTAGTTCTCTGTAGCCTTCAGACTATAATCTCTAGCACTTGATGAACTCCTGCCTGTCTCTCCTCCTTCCCTGGCTGCTGCCAGGCTGGATAACCAACAATTAAGCTCAGTGAGGGTAGGGAAGAGATCTAAAATATTCTGAGAAACCCTCACCTAACATCAAAAGAGAACATCTACCATAAGTTCCCACTGGCTCCCCTGTGAGAGACTTTGTGACAGAATGAAGGTGGTTATGAAATTATAGGGAAATCTATAGGAGCTCAACTGGTGCTCAACTTCTTTCAGATTTCTGTAATCCTAGTCTTATCACATCACTTATTAGATGTCTCATCCTACTGACTGCGGCCACTCTGCTTAATCTGCCTTTAAACTCAGTGAGAAAGTAACATTAATGAATAACAGGCAAGCCAGAATGTGAATGCAGATGTCCCAGATAGACAACTACTCTACCTTAGAACAGATTCCAAAGAAGATACTCCCAGTTAAGGGCTGCCCTCGGCCAAGGACTGTCAACTAGCAGGCTGCATCCGAAAACTTAATCAGGAAACCTCAGCAACCCCACCAAAAAATTGAGGGGTGCTTAAAAGCAGGGCCAGGTCCTTCTATCTGCAAGGACAGGAAGAAGAAAAACACCTGAGGTTTCCAAACTGTAAAGAAGAGACATTCCACGATGTAATTCTGCCTTTTACTTCAGGAGAGCCAGTGTAGTTTAGCGACTTCAACACTGGATTAGAATCTACCCTGTTTCCCCGAATATAAGACATCCCCCCGGAGAAAATAAGGCGTAGTAGAGGTTTCCTTGGCTAAAGAGTGTGAAATAATATAAGGCATCCCCAAAGTAAAAGGCGGAAGCAAAGTTTTTTTTGTTTGGAAAGCATGTCTGTGCCAGAACAGAACCACAGAAAAAATAAGACATCCCCTGAAAATAAGACACAGAACTCATCTTTGGGAGCAAAATTCAATATAAGACACTGTATCTTGTACCGAGGAAACTTATAGTAAGCCGCTTTTAAATTGTCCTAGGCATTTTTCAAGATTTCCAGAGCTAAAAAAGCTAAATTTCCCCAAATTTAAGCTTGAAGATGGCTCCTGACCCCCCACAGAGATGCGAGAACATTTTTTAGTTATTAAGAGATGCAGAACACTTAGTTCCAGTTCAGGTGTACAAATATTTGGTGGCAGTTACAGTGCTGCTCGTTTAAACAGACCCCTGCCTGCCTGGTTGGTTTTCCCTGGTTGTGTGATGCTGCTCAGGACAACGGTTGAAGGAACAGTAATTGGATAAGATTAGACTAGCATCTAGGGGGTCCAGGTGTAAATTCCCACACTGCCAAAGAAGCTTAATGGAGGATTTTGGGACAGTCGCACTTTCTCAGCTGAGCCTACCTCACAGAGTTGTTGTGAGGATAGAGGGGGGGGGGGTAGAATGATGTCACAAAGCTACTTTGGGTTCCCACTGGGAGGAAAAAGCAGAGTATAAATACCTAGGTACATCCTGTCTCTAGATCCAGGGGATAGTTTGATGGTAAGTTTCAAACTAAGCTAGATCTGGTCAGAGTTTGGATGGGAGACTTTCCATGTACTCTGCTTTTGAGATCTAAAATGTATGACTGAAAGTATATCTACTGAACTCATTAAGTGAACATATGCAATGTTATCTTTCAGATTATACCTGAGCACATGTGCACCATAGCCATTAAAACTTCTGATAAATGGGAAAAAAATAATTATGCAAATTCATCACATCTGTGAAGGTCCTCAGCTTGTCCAGTCAGAGAAACTTCTGGGCCTTCCTGATCAATCACACCCTGGACCCGGCTTACAAACGGGACGGAAAGAACCAAGTCTGGTGATTTTCATTTAGACATCTATTAATTCTGCAACATGCTTTGGAGGTTAACCGCTAGCACTGTAAAACATTTACAGAAATCAAACTGTTCACCACCACTTTGGAACTGATCAGAAACTGCGGGGGGGGGGGGGGCAGCTTGTACCAATTAAAATTTATTGCTGCTCTCTCTCTTTTTAAGTACAACAATAACAGAGGGAAGTAAGAAACATTTACTGATCAGCACCCAGCGCTGAATAAAGACACCACAGCAGGGGTTGGGCAGGAAGAGACTCACTGAAGAAAGGGAAGGGAAGAGGCTAGAGGGAAAAGGCTTAGGACGCTTCAACACAATGAAATTTGGGATAACAATTTCACCTTTGAAGCAAGGATAACAGTACATGGGTAGTTGGGGGGGGGGGGCAATCCAAAACACAGCATGGCAAAGGGCTACCCAAGAGGGCTGGTGTTTGATATGGTCTTAAACATGCTGCCCGTAATAACTCAACAGAATCGGACTCTCCATCCATTAAGCAAAGATATATCCATGGTTAGAAAAATCTAAAGCAATGCCTATGCGAAGAAGAAGAAGCAGAAGCAGAAAAAGAAGCAGAAAAAGAAGAAGAAGAAGAAGAAAAGGAGGAGGAGAGGAGGAGGAGGAGGAGGAGGGGGGGAGGAGGAGGAGAAGAAGAGGAGGAGGAGTTTGGATATATATCCCCCCTTTCTCTCCTGTAGGAGACTCAAAGGGGCTTACAATCTCATTGCCCTTCCCCCCTCACAACAAACACCCTGTGAGGTGGGTGGGGCTGAGAGAGCTCCAAAGAGCTGTGACTAGCCCAAGGTCACCTAGCTGGCATGTGTGGGAGTGTACAAGCTAATCTGAATTCCCCAGATAAGCCTCCACAGCTCAGGCGGCAGAGCTGGGAATCAAACCCAGTTCCTCCAGATTAGATACACAAGCTCTTAACCCTCCTCATGCCACTGCTGCTCCTTGAGGTTGTTAGAGCCTCAATGTGCCGTCTGCAGTCAATGCATTATTTAAAACGAACTTTCGCTCATTTGCCTTAAAAGGGATTTTCATTATTTTGATTGGAGAAAGAGGGTGATCAAGATTAAAACAACAGGGTGGCGTAAGCAAGAGTATCTCCAAGTGCCCACTTAGGAGCTGCCTAAAAGGCCAGGCTGTCTGTAAACTCTCCTCGAAGGGCAGCAGCACAAGGGTCAATCTGAGAGATGGCAGCAAGCGCCATGAGGTGAGAACTGAAGTCCATTCCTCCCAGCATTCCACGCTGGACGCAGGAAGCTTCCACTGCTTAACCACTGGGAGGCAATGGAGCCTGGACGTTATGAAGTCCAAAAAGGAAGGGGAGTCCACTTAAAGGCCACGTTACCGTCCTCAGCAGAAACCCTTAAAGCTCCCTCCAAAGGGACCGACAGAGAGGTCTGAATCGGACTCCTTGCTGGAGGGGAAGAAAGCAGAGCTCCCGAACTGACCAGGTGTCAAACACACACTGTTTAATTATTTCCCTGCAGCTGAGTGGACTTCAATTAGACTGCAGGAAGTCCTTTGGTGAAAGCCCACGTCTTCCCTCAGGTGGCAACCAGGAAAGCCAGGCTCGGCTGCTAAAACAGACTTCTCCCTGCAGATTTATTAACATCAAAAGAGAATCTACTCAGTTCCACTGGCTCTTTCTTTATTAACGCTGCTGTTTGGCTGTTTGTTTGAAAGGGGCCAGAAAAGAGCCTCCAGGTGAGCAGGGAGGAAGAAGAGAAGCAGAACACACACACACAATCTGAATTGCACAACACACGCTTAACTAGCGCCTCTCCCCGAGGGGCCAGCGGCAGCCCTAAAATTCAGAAGCAACACCCACAGACCATGGCAACAGTGGCTGGCCCCCGTCACTGGACTTCTGGCAGCGTCCAGGTTCATATTAAACAGATCAGCAAATATATACAGTCAAACCAATACTAAAAAAGCTGAGGCCAGCCCAGCCTAGGAAACATGGACTGTATATATAGTGACATTAGAAGGCTAAATGGAACTAATTGGTATATACGCAATTAGATTTGAGTATAAAGAATCAATAGAAAGGAATTCATACCCGTTCATAAAAGATTATTCATAAAGATATATTGTGATTATGTTATAAGTAATGTTCAACTGGATATAAAGGTAATAACCAAAACATACAATGAGGGCACTTAGGCAACCTAAGAAACGTAATGGGACTGTACTTAGTAACAAATTCTCAAAAGCATTGTATAAGATGTCATAAACATTGTCCATAAGGCAAGAAATCTGTAACATTCACATTGCATTCCAATAAATTGAAAGAGTCATTGTATGTTTTGGTTATTACCTTTATATCCAGTTGAATATTACTTATAACATAATCCAATATGTCTTTATGAATAATCTTTTTTTATGAGCGGTGTATTGTGAATTTTCACATTGAAGGCTTTATATCTCAAAACTAATTACACTGCATACCAATTAGTTCATTGCTTTGTGTCACTAAATATACAGTCCATGTTTCCTAGGCTGGCCTGGCCTCAGCTTTTTTAGTGTCCAGGTTCATGACAGAAGCAGATTTAGATCAAACAGTTGCTTGTCTGAGAATAGGAGCCCGCAGCCCCCACCGGCTGTTTTTCCAAGAAGCCTCTTTGCTTGCAATAATGTTGCATCAGAAAAAAACAGGACTTTCCGTTCCTGAAGTCTGTAGCTACGTTTTCTACGACAGCTCCATTCTTCTGGTGCTCAACCTTGTTCGCTGTTCCCTATTCCCAGCTCCTTGAACAAGCAGGATGCGGAAAGGACTGCTGGCCGGCTACAACTTGTTTCTTCCATTGACAAACAGCCCTTTTCTTTACACAAAGTAAACGTACTGGTTCAAAAAGGCTGCTATGCTTTCCTTAGTACAACATTTCACGCAGGGATACCCAGCCTATTATATTACAGCGCTCACAAATCTCATACACAGGAGAGCCTATATCAGTGGAGGCGAACCTTTGGCACTCCAGATGTTATGGACTACAATTCCCATCAGCCCCTGCCAATTGGCCATGCTGGAAGGGGCTGATGGGAATTGTACTCAGAACATCTGGAGTGCCAAAGGTTCGCCACCACGGGCCTATATGCTGGCTAGATTTAACATCATGCCATCTCCGCTACCTAGAGGAAGACTTAAAGGTCTTCCAAGCGATAAGAGGTTCTGTACCTGTAGCATAGGACAGCTGGATTCCATCCCACACATTCTCCTGAACTGCTTATTATACCAAGAACTCCAATCCAGCCTGTTATCCCAAGCTATATAGACTCTATGATGGATTATACAATCAGATAAAGTAATTACGCGGCTTTTTAAATTGCCAGGATTTTCATTGTTGCCTTACAGTGGCAAAGTTTTGTCAGAAGTTTGTAAACTGAATGTATGACAAATGCGAAGTTTTTACTATTCACTTTTAACTGGAACTGTATTTTATACTATCGTGTATACTATCGTGTATATATATTTTATACTATCGTATATGCCAATAAAGGCTTATTGAATTGAATTGAGTACAACATTTCAAAAATGTACAAAACAGATTTGGGGGGTAGGGGGGAAACTTATCGCCACTAACGATGTGTTCAGATTCCCGAACTCCTGCCTTGGTGATCTGAGAAGTAGTCCTGCACATCAGCACATATCCAGCTAAAACATGACTAAGTTGGATAGTCCCAGGTGTGGCTGGAACATCTCTCCTAGCTTTCCTCGGTGGTGTCTCTGCTCAGGACTGTGGCCATGTTGTGAACAACAAAGACCTATCCAAGGGTCGAGTATGACTGGGCCTCTTCTGAGGAGGGGCCGATCCCAACTGGAGATGATTGGCTTTCCATCTACATGAAAGGAAGAAGGTTGCCGAGGAAGGACAACTCAAGAGGATTGGGGACTCGCGGCTTGCAGGTTCCCTGGCCATCAGAACAGAGTATGTGCAACACTGAGGCAACTCTTCTTTGTCTCCTGGTAGACCTGCTGGCATCAGCGGGTCTAAAAAGTGCATGAAAAAAACAACATGGCTATAACTCATGTGCATATGCTTGGCATATTTGAGAAGAACTACAAGAAGTATAATATTACTTATAGGACTGGTTGGGGTTCAAGGCTATGCTCGAAGCCATGAAGGTCACTCCAGTGACATGGGCAGGCTGCTCTCCCTCAGCTTGATCTACCTTAGGGAGTCATCAGAAGGATTAAAAGAGGGAGAGGAAAACACTACACCACAGGTGTCAAACTCGCGGTCCTCCAGATGTTCATGAACTACAATTCCCATCAGCCCTTGCCAGTATAGCCAATGCTCATGTTGGGAGGGCCTGATGGGAATTGTAGTTCATGAACATCTGGAAAGGAATGAGACCCCGACACCTACCTCTACAAACCAAAGCAAGCTCAAGGAAGGGTGGTTTAAAAAATGACTGGACATTCTTCTAAAGCACTATGTTAATGTCAGGTAAACCATATTTAAAATCAGTTGGTACAACACATTACAATTGAGCGTGTTGACACACTTAACACTAAAGCAGAGACCAACTCCGAGATTAAAGTAAGAAAGAGGCAAATAGAAAATACACTCAACCTCCACCATCACACACCTAATTCTTTTCCCAGCTTAGTTTTAAATGTATGTTCATCTCAGTCATGCACTATTAATTTCTCCAATTTATTATTACCACACTGAAGGAAACAAATTACTTTGGTGAAAAAAAAAAGGACTGACTTTGATGAGTGTCGGGACAAGGAAAGGAGGGCAGGAGCCTGAAGTGGAAAATATGAGAATTAAGGACAGTTTTTTCATATCTCCTGGCTGTGTTTTTTTTTTTTCAGTACACCCAAATTGGTTCTAGGGACAACTGTACATGTTTTGAAACCAAATAAATAATCACTGTATTTGAATCTGTAATTCAAGAGGTGAAGGGAGCAAGGATTTTTTGGTAAACAAAAGAATGCTTGAAAAAATGTATTTGTAACTAACCTTATTCATTTGTCTATTTGGAAATGTTTGTCTCTGCCTTTTTTCTTTAAAATAACTTTTAAAAGTACCGTTACAAAATAAACACCATAAAAACAAATCATATCAAAATAATAAAAGTTCTAGCCAGCAAGAAGAACACACAAGAACTTCAAAAATCCAGAAACCAAGCAAATTTGATCATAAAATGAAGGTGGAAATTACTCACTTTCAGCCAATCTCCATGGGACTAAACTTCCAGCCAATCAACATGTACGCTACAGCTTGGGGGTGGGGGGGCTCCCACAGAACCGGAAAAACCAACACAAACCGTGGAATTGGGCGGTTCCTTGCTCTGCTCATGCAGCAGACTGCTAAACTTCTGAGATCTAATGAGTGTTGAGACTGGACCATCCAGGTCAGGGTACCCCAATGAATGAGAATTTTGAACAGTCAGGAGGTAAGAAAGGGCCCTTGCAAATGCTCTTAAAGCAGTGACAGCGGAGCCTTTTAGAGACAGTGCCCAAATTGCACCTCAAAACCCACTTATTTATCGCAATGTGCCAACACGGCAATTTAACCTGAATACTGAGGTTTTAGTTTAGAAAAAACGGTTGGCTCCAAGGTGTGCGTTACTCAGGAGTAAACTTGGTGGTAGTTGGTGGCTTTGCTTTGAAGCAACCGTGCAACTCTTCCAACGGGTGAAACACGATCCTAGGAGGGTTTACTCAGAAACAAGCCCCATTGCCAGCAACCGAGCTTACTCTCAGGTAAAGGATCATGCTTTAGTTCTTCGCATGAAAATCAGTGGGGTTTAACAGCGCTTAACAGGGTTACCTACACTGCTTCCCCAAAACTAGGTCTTAGGTTCAATGCTAATAATCGAGCCCAGTGGCCCAGGCCAGCCTAGATGTGTGTGGGGGGGGGACGACTCTGTTTGCATGTGCCCACAGAGAGAGCTCTGAGGGCCACCTCTGGCACCCGTGCCATAGGTTCGCCACCACTGTCTGGAGCTACTGGAGCTAAAAGGAGAAGGGGGTCCATTAGGCTACACTCAAACCCAAAAATCCCTTCTCAGTAAACTTCCAGAGTGGAGTATGAGGGTAGAGAAAGAGTGCCTCTGAACATACACAGTTGCTCACTGCTGAAGAATCACAGCCGGCTTCTACACAACTTGTTATCTCTTAGTCATGACAAAGGATGCTCAGTGCCAGAACAAAGGGGAGGAAAATTTTCAAAAAGCTGGTTCCTGGAAAAGCACAGCAGGAATCAAGGACATCTGCAAGCATCCACGCTAGGAAGTTTGAAATGTATTTCTCAGAGCTAAAACCACAACCCTCTGCTCCACTTAGTTCAAACGCACCCCAGGCCCGCCTGCCAGCTCCTACAACACAAGGGACATCCCTTCCTCAAGTAGACAAGAGCAACACTGAACACACAGTGTTGCATCCAGATGCTACACCAGTAAACATATCAGCCATTCTGGCTCTCTTTCCCAACACATGGTTCCCCCTGGAACTTCGGCCAGAAAAACCGCTTAAGCCCAAAACCGGAAGCCCCGACTGTGACTAACTGCAACACCGTACTAAAGCAAACACATCGTCAAGATTTATGACAAAGTCAGCTGCTGGATTCCTGCCCAGTGTTAGGAATAAAAGAAAAGGTCAAGCAGATATTTGTTTTGCATTGGTAATGCCCAAACCTTGAAACATTCCCAGCTTGGTCAGGTGGTCGCAAAGGCTTACCCAACTGACCAAAACCAGCTCCAGCACAAAAAACCAAGCTTGCTTACAGCTCACTCTGGACAAAAAACGACATTCCCCTGTGTGCTACATTTGCACTAATGCAAGAGCGTTGCAGGGAGATGTGCAACACTGAGAAGAAACATGCAGGATCCTCAGGAACCTGCAAATTAGCAGGCTGAACAGTTAAGGTTTTGTCACGTTGAGAAGAGTGACACCAAAAAAAGGCTGTTGTGGGCTTTATGGGCTGTGTGGCCGTGGTCTGGTAGATCTTGTTCCTAAAGTTTCGCCGGCATCTGTGGCTGGCATCTTCAGAGGTGTATCACAGAGAAGGGTCCATTGAATACTTACTGTGAAGGGCCTTTCTACTGGACGGCTAGGGGGGTATCTTGATTGGGTGTCTTCTTCATTACTTGCAAGGAGGCAGGAACCACTTAATAGAGTTGAAACTCCCCTTCCTGTGACGTGCTCCGGGGTTATTCCCCTCAGTATTCGACTGACAAAGTAGTGCTCACAAACAAACTGGACACAGGAAGGATAACACACGCTAACAGTAAACTAACTGCTCCCCGTGAACTAACTGAACTAAGAAACTGGCTATAGAACTAACATTGGGATTTGATGACAACCTGGGAGGGCCAAGATACCCCCCTAGCCGTCCAGTAGAAAGGCCCTTCACAGTAAGTATTCAATGGACCTTACTACTGGCGGGGGGGTATCTTGATTGGGAGCCTTAGAGCGGTCCCCACAAAATGGGTGGAGTTGTATCAGTCCCCAATGATATTTTCAGGACTCTCTTTCCAAAGCGCTGCCTCAAGTGAGGGAGTTTAGTCTGTAGTGCCTTACAAAGCGAAGAGCCCGATGCCATGTAGCAGCCTTGCATATGTCCTCCCGCGCAGTTCCTAAAGGCCGCGTTGGTAAGCTGCACTTCTGATGGGTGAGCCGTCACTCCCGTGGAGTATCGGCAAAGCTTGAGCCTTGTAGGCCTCTGTATGAAGTAGCCTTGAGAGTCATTTTAATGGCTGCTTTGACATGAGCATACATTGGGTGGGAGGCGTTAATAAAGATTGACACCGATCTTCTTATGGATTCGATCTTATTAAGAACGCATGGCGAAGCCCTCTTTATCAAAGGTTATTAGCAGAGTCTCTCTTTGAAGTGCTTGGGTTAGGCATGAAGTTAGGTATCACTATTTCTTGCTTCATGTGGAGCGTGAGTGGATCTTAAGGGCTGAAGGTGGGGTCCAGCCCTTAGGAGTCACTCTATCGGATGGAAGGTGCAGAATTTTCTGTCTGCCGAGAGGGCCTGTAGTTCCGAAGCGCCTTGCCGATGTTAAGGCAACTAAGAACAGAGGTTTTCATGCTTGAACCCACCTTAACGGGATTGGATTGAATAGGTTTCAAAGCGGTGGTAGAGGGTGAGAGCCGTCAGGACGGCGGCGGAGTCGCCCGCGGCGGGGAATCTGTGGACCCTCGGTGGCTGTGACAGTCTGGACCCCTCGGAGAAACCCTACTATGTCGGGATGTCTGGAGAGTGGCACCCTTGATGGCCGGGGCAAACAGTGATCAATGCCAGAGCTGTCTTTAAGTGTAAGCTTCGTAGGCCCATCTCGAACCCTCTCTGTAGGAAGTCTAGGGCGTCCTCTGACTCTTAGGCTTTTCTGGGTCGATGTGCTTGGTTTGGGCCCAGCGCCACGAAGTCCCTCCATGGCGCATTGTAAATATTGATTGTGGGTTCTTGCGTGCGGACAGAATAGTGCTGGTGACCTTGGATGAGTAACCTTTGGCTGCTAATCTCCTCCTTTCACACTGCATATAGCGGTCAAGTTTAACCAGCTGGGATCGGGTGGTATAGGGCCTGTAAGAGGAGGTCCGCCCGATGGGGTTAGGGGCCACTGGTTCTCTGATGGCCATCTCCTGGATGGCTGAAAACCCTGACCTCCTCGGCCTAGGGGCCACTAAGTATCCTCTCCGCCCTGTCGGTGGATCCTTCTCAGGAGTCATGGAATCGCCGAGCTTGGCGGGGAAGAGAGGCGTAGAGTAGGGCTTTTGGCCATTCTGCCGCTAGGGCGTCTGTTGCTAACGCCGCCTTGTGAAAATGTCTTGTCATGAATGTTGGCAATTGGGCATTGCCCTGCGTTGCAAATAGGTCTATGAGAGGCGTGCCAAGGGTTTTGCAGATTCTGTGGAACTCTCTTGGATTGAGCTGCCATTCGCTCTCCATGATTTGCTTCCTGCTGAGCCAGTCTGCCTGGCTGTTTAGCTTGCCCTTGATGTATTGGGCTTCCAGAGACTGTAGGTGTTTTTCTGCACTTGGCGGGGATCTTGGCCGCCTCTTTGTGAAGGTTCGGGGATCTTGATCCCCCCTGATTGTTTATATAGATCTTTGCTGCCACGTTGTCCGTCGCGCATATCGATGTTGCCTTGTATCTGAGGGCGAAAATGCTTCAGTGCTAGGAGTATGGCCCTTGTCTCCAGCACATTGATTTGGAGGAGGGACTCCTCCTCTGACCATTGACCCTGTGTGAATTGTTGGTTGAGGGTTGCTCCCCAGCCCTGCAGGCTGGAATCTGTAAAAATCTGCGGTCTGGCTGCATGGAGGAAGCATTTGCCTTGTGCTAGATTGAGCTTGCTTAGCCACCATCTGAGGCTGGCTCGTACCGAGGTGGGGATGGAGATGGGTTTGTCCCTCTTCCGGATGATATCCCATTGAAATCTGCATAGAAGCTGTTGCAGAGGCCTCGCGTGGAACCGCACCCACTGGTTCAGGTCCATGACTGAGATAAAGAGTCCCAGCAAGCTGGCTGCCTTGAGCAGTGATGGGCGCGGAGCCGACAGTAGTGCCTTGGTAGCGAGCTGGATTTTTAGTGCCTTTTCTGGAGGGATGAATAACGCGTTTTTTGTCGTGTCCACTATTGCTCCGAGGTGTTCCAGTCTTTGCTTGGGGACAAGCGAGCTTTTTTCTAGGTTGACCAGGAATCCGTGGGCCAGCAGCACCTCCTGGACCTTGGCCTGAAGGGCTTTCCCTGCTTGTTGTTGGTCTTGGCGAATGGTTTGTCACGAAAGGAGTTCCGCTGTTGCCATCCCTGTTTGGCGGGCTCTCTGGAGAACCTGGGGAGTGTTCTGTTGGACCTAAAAGTGGGTCTGCTGGTGGAGGTGTTGCCCTTTTCATGTTTGATCACTTTGGGCAAGGTTTTCTTTTTGTCCTTAGTTTCAACTAGGACTCTGTCTAGTTCGGTGCCGAATAGGGCTGTCCCATGGTATGAGTACGCAGCAACTACATTTTTGGAACGAGCATCGGCCTGCCAGGGACATAGCCATGCATTTTAAATCGCGAAATCATGCTGGTCGCCATGGCTCTAGCCACCAGGGCGATGGCGTCTAGGGTGGCATCCGCCATGAATGCGCTGGCCATGAGGACGCGCTCCACTCCTTCTCTGGTGGCGGTGTCAAGCTCCGGAGTCGCGGCTCAGTACCTTTTGAACCACACCATACTGGCCTGCGATGAGGCGGGGTGAGGGTCTTGGTTGCAGCCGCTAACCATTCGTGTGTCTTCCTCAGCGCTCTTGTGGGCAGCCGGTTTTATCCACTCCTTCCTAATCCTAGTGACGAAGTACTCAGGAACGGGGAAGAATTTCTCTCCTCCTGATCCTTGGAAATAGTCCATATTTCCTTGGGGTACCCCTTAACAGGCTTTCCTGGTGTGGGGGGGAGGTCTGGGTCTGGTGGGGGGTCTTCTGCCCCCTCCTGGTCCTGTAGGTCCAGGGCTGATATTGCCTTCGTGATCAGCATTTGCAGATTCTCTAGCTTAAAGAACTTGGGGGCTTGTTCTGTGGTCTCTACCAGGGGTTCCTCTGTGTCAGAGAATCTGGCCCCCTCCGCCCCCTCCTCCTCTGGGGAGGAGTCCTCCTCCTCATCTGGGAACTCTATGGGGTTCCTGTAGGCCAGGTCTACCCCTTCTCTATGAGGAGCTCCAGGCGCGCTGTTGGCTGCTCTGCGCGAAGAAGTCTGGCGGGCCTCTCTGGCATCTAGGGCCTTTTCGATCTGATCCGACAGGAAGCGGGCGAATGCTGCTGGTGGGGCTGCTTGCCAGGCCGCGACGGCTGCTGCCGCGGGGTCTGGCTGGAGGTTTGCTTTGGCGACTCCGCCCCTGGATTCTGTTCCTCGTTGCTGGGAAGCCGGGGACTCCGAATCCCGCTGTAGGAGTAGGAGGACCCGGCGTGGCTGCCACTGCAAGGCAGCCCTCCGAGGCGCCGAGCTCCCAGCAGCTTCATTTGGCAGCAGGCGCCGTCAGCCTGTTCGCCCGGCCGCCTTTTCCTTTCTTTTTTTTTGGGCGGTGCTTTCTGGTGGAGGTTGAATCTCGCTGAACCTCCTGGCGGCTCGTTTCGGCTGCGGAACGAGCGAAGTCCTGGGAGGAGTGAAGGACCCGGTCGCCATCTTGAGGCGGGGTCCGGTAAAAATGGCGGGAAGCCTCTAATCGTCGAGCGAGAGCTCTCTCCTAGCTTCCCCCTCAATATGGCCAATCCTCCCCCCTTCCCACTTACTTACATAAGTCAGGGGGGAGACAGACGGGAGACACAGGCACACACAAAATACACTTTAGAAATTTTTTCCTGGGGAGCTGCGCGCGAAGCCTTGCACTCCTTGCAGGCAGGAAAGAATACTGAGGGGAATAACCCCAGAGCACGTCACAGGAAGGGGAGTTTCAACTCTATTAAGTGGTTCCTGCCTCCTTGCAAGTAATGAAGAAGACACCCAATCAAGATACCCCCCGCCGCCAGTAGAAAAGTCTTTTACACGCTTTCAGACTTCCCTCTGTGATACAACTCTGAAGATGCCGGCGAAATGTTAGGAACAAGATCTACCAGACCACGGCCACACAGCCCGGAAAACCCACCACAACCAGTTGAATCTGGCAGTGAAAGCCTTTGACAATACACCAAAAAAGGCAGTTGCTAAACCAGAACGGGTTTTTCACCATGTGATCTTCCAATCCTAGGATTTGCTCAAAATCTTATGGTAAAACCATAGAGTTTAAAGTGATGTAAAGTATCCAGAAATTTTGAAGTAATGGGGGAAAACCCAGAATGTTTCTGGGTTGTTTTTTCCAGAAAAAAACAGAAATTTCGAGAAAAACTTAAACATATGCAATACCTACTGCTCTATCAAACGTAAAGGAAGTTAAATGTCATAACGTTAAATGTATCATTTACAACTTACTTAGCATATAAAATTGCAACATTTGACACATTTATGGAATTTAAATGTTATAAATATCTTACAGTCCCATCCACAGGTTGGGCGTCTAGCCAGGGGCGGAGCAAGGGGGAACTGTGCCCCCGCCCTGGAAAGCCCCCGCCCTACCAGGGGCTGATGGGAATTGTAGTCCATGGACATCTGGAGCGCCACAGGTTGGCCACCCCTGGAGCCTCTGAAAGTCAATGGCCCCTTCCGCACACACAAAATAATGTGTTTTCAAACCACTTTCACAACTGTTTGCAAGTGGATTTTGCCATTCCGCACAGAGCACTGAAAGCACTTTGAAAATGCATTATTCTGCATGTGCGGAATAAGCCAATCTGATTAGCAGGACAGAAAAGAAAGGGGGAGGAAGGGAAATGAACCCCACCCAAGCAGTTTTGTAAAAATTAACAAAAATTGGGGGGGGGGGGCAGGACAGACAGAGCATTTTTTTCTATTTTCTAGTGATCTCATTATTTCAATACATGCAACTTTTCCCACCACAAGAAGTGCAAAAAAAATGACTGCACCAAATCTGGGGCAAGGTCATATTGTTGATAACAGCATCTGCGATGGAGAGTGCAAGAAATAACAGAACCTTCCAAAACAAAAACTTCCCTAAGGAAAGACACACAACAGATGAGCGTCCTCTGCACATTCATTGTTCTAAAATAAGATGACTTGGGGGAAAAAAACCCTTAAAAACAGAACAGGTGTTTAAATGACATGAAGCCACCCAGAGAATCCATTCTTTAAAAAGATGGAGGGAGGGGGGAGGTCGAGGAGAGACCACGCGCCCCCACATAAATGCTCCAAGGCGGAAATCGAATTATTCATTTGCATGCCAAACCAGGCCTCATAGACTTCCGTTCATTCTGAGAAAAAGCAAAAGTTGTGAGCGAAAGCGTGCCGAAAAATTTGTCAACCTGCTATGCAAGCCCTTTCATCTGCTTCCACAAATAATCTTGTAACTGTGGCAAAGCTATCGCACAGCCAATTTTCCACAGTATGTGAAGGAAACTGTGTCCACTGCAAACCCTAACTAGCTGGGAGAAAATGGGCCATGTACTGTACCGGTCTTGCCAAATGGTTCAAAACATCAGACACACGTCGCACTTTACCAGTTGGTTTCCTTAAAGGAATTTCCAACTAGAAGCACACATCGACTTCAGAATTTCAAACTGCTCCAGACACAAAAACAGGATGCCTATGAAGCTGGGGCCAGCTGAGGAACTAGATGGCCCATTTTAAAAAAATGTTCTGGTTTCAACAGCTCTATTCTTTGCTGGTGGTAACCACATTTTGAGGAACACCTCACAATGGCTACGACCTTACCTTTCCAGTTTCCTTGCAAAATACGAAATCTGACTTCAGAGAATCCGATATCTGTTTAAATTTGAACTTTGGTCTTTAGAGTCAGTGTGATGTAGTAGTTAAGAGCAGAGGTGCTGACCTCATTGCAGTGGCGTTCCTGCCTAGGGACAGGGGGTACCCTCTGTCCCCAAGCCCATTTGGTCACGATGAAGCCAACATTTTACCTCAGGAGTGTTGTGTGTTTTAAAATTTTAAAGTGTTTTTTCACGTTCCGGCCTGCAGGGGGCGCAATTGTAAGGCTAGTGGCACCAAAATTTCAGGGTATTATCTAGAGTCTGTCCTGATGATACCACCCAAATTTGGTGATGTTTGGTTCAGGGGGTCCAAAGTTATGGACCCCCAAAGGGGGTGTCCCATCCCCATTGTTTTCAATGGGAGCTAACTGAGATGGGGGCTACCCATTTGAGGGACCATAACTTTGGTCCCCTAAACATAACTTCACCAAACTTGGGTGGAATCATAAGAATAGTTAATCAGATGATACCTGCAATTTTGGTGTCACCTATAAGCTTACCCTTCCAGGCACCCCAAGAAATTTGCTAAGATTCTTTGTTTTGCAGTGACTTTGCTCCATTGTAGCCAATAGGGGAATTTCTGAGTGTAGGCAGGCTGCACATTTTGAAGATAGAGGCTGTAGACTTTCAGGGGTGGCTCCAGGAGGAGCCTCCTTGTAATAGCATCCAGGTTTGGAGACCTTTGCTTCTGGGGGTTCAATTTTATGGGCCCCCCAAAGGCTTATTTTGTTTCCTCGCTCCTGCACATGAAAGCCTGTGGGCTGAGTTCTCTCAGAACTCTCTCAACTCCCCCCCCACTCCAGAAGCAAAGCTCACCAAGCTTGGATGCTATTACTCAAGGCCTCTTGGAGCCACCTTGAAAGTCTGACGCCTCTATCTTAAAAAAATGTGCAGGCAGCACTTACACACTCAGACATTCCCCAGAATCTGCCAGGCTCTTCAACCAAAGTTGCAACCCAGTTGGGAAAATGACTTTTCCCACCATAGACTTCAATGGGGCTTTCGGTTATGCCCAGATGGCTCTGTGAGTAGGGTTTCAACAGGAGGCACTGTGGTAGGGTTGGGATCTTGCTCTGGGTGGGGGCATTCCCTGTAGCTGCTGGTATGAGGCTCCTGAAAGGGACCAGCCAATTTTGCTAAAATGTGTGTGGAAGAGAGAAAATGCTGTGGGCACCCGAGTTGAAGAGTGAACCTGATGCCCACAGCATTAAAATCATCACAAGCAAACTTTGTAAAAGTTGTGCAGTTCCTTTCAGGAGACTCACCTGCTTTAACAGAAAATAAGTGCCCATACAGAGAAAGACCACTACCACAGTGCCTCCTGTTAGCTCTACCACAGAGCTGGGCATAACAGAAAGCCCCATTAAGTCTATGGTGGGAAAATAATTTTTCCCACCACAGAACTTGCTAACTGTGAATCCTGAAATTTCTGAGTGAATGTAAGCTTGGTGATGACCACATTTTTTTGAAGATAGAGGTGCCAGACTTTCAAGGTGGCTCCAAGAGGCCTTGAGTAATAGCATCCAAGCTTGGTGAGCTTTGCTTTTGGGGGTGGGTGGGGGCGCTGAGATGTTCTGAGAGAACTCAGCCAGCAGGCTTCATGTGCAGGAGCAGGGAAACAAAATAAGCCTTTTGGGGGCCCATAAAATTGAACCCCCAGAAGCAAAGGTCTCCAAACCTGGATGATATTACCAGGAGGGCTTCCTGGAGCCACCTTGAAAGTCTGGTGCCTCTATCTTCAAAAATGTGCAGCCTACCTCAGAAATTCCTCATTAGCTACAATGGAGCAAAGTCACTGCAAAACAAAGAATCTTGGGCAAATTTCTTGGGGTGCCTGTAGCTAGTGACACCAAAATTTCAGGGTATCATCTGTTCACTATTCTTATGATGCCACCCAAGTTTGGTGAAGTTACATTTAGGGGACCAAAGTTATGGTCCTCAAATGGGTAGCCCCATCTCAGTTAGCTCCCATTGAAAACAATGGGGATGGGGGTATTCCATTTGGGCTGGCCCATAACTTTGCTGCTCCTGAACCAAACATCGCCAAACTCGGTGGTATCATCAGCTTAATCTCTAGATGATGCCCTGAAATCATGGTGCTACTAGCTTTAAAAAATGCACTCCCTGCAGGACAAAACCACCAAAAATACCCCCCCCCAAAACTCCAAATACATTGCATTCAAGATTTGTTCATGTTTGGGCAGGACATAATCGGACAATTTTTGTCCGAATGTGCCCAAATTTGCCCAGATTCCAGTCTAATCTGCTATTTGTTTCATCTGAATCTCCAACCCTCAAAAGTGATGCTGTTTCAGGGTAGGGAGAATCCACCCCAACCAGAATCACTTTCCATTTTGTTTTAACTGTGGACCCCAGATTCTCCCTTTGAGGTAGATTTAAAAGAAGAATCTGAGCTCCCTAGTTTAAACACCATTGAAAGTGATGCTGTTTGGGGGTGGATTCCACTGGAGATGATGCTGACATTTGTTTGGTAAATGTTTTGCTGGGGGTGATTTGTGAGAGATTTACATGCTTAATACCCACTTGCACTGGCTTGGAGTTGTTTCTCAGGCTAACAACCTACCTAATAGGGTTGTTGTGATTAGGAAATTAGGAAAAGAGTTGGTGGGGAGAGAGCCATGTATGTTTTGATGGGAGTGGGAGGTGTTTTGTGAGCTGGTACAAAAAATCATTGTTTGGTCATGGTGGGGGAGGTCGTCAGCCCATCGCCGGACGGTGGTAAACTCAGGTTTTGTCCCGAGAGCCAGTTTGCCTAGGTACGCCCCTGCCTCATTGTTCGGCAGAGGCCAATTTGCTGGTGGTTCCTGGCCCCTCCATGATGCGGCTGCCCTCTACCCGGGCCAGGGCCTTTACAGCCCTGGCCCCTGCCTGGTAGAAGGCTCTCCCTCCAGCTGTCCGGGCCCTGCGGGACCTTAATGAGTTTCGCAGGGCCTGTAAGACCGAGCTATTCCGCCGGGCTTTTGGGGAGACCAGCCGCCGATGCCCCCTCCTCCCCCCCTTTATTCTAACAACTGGGGCCCTGCTGTTCCCTCTTAGGGGAGTTTTAATTATTGGACGCCATCTGTTGCTGTTGTTGTTGTTTGACATGTTTTATGATTGGACGCTGTATTTTAATGCATACCACCACCATTGTATGATGTGTGCTCTTTATTTACTTGTTGAGAACCGCCCTGAGCCCTCTGGGGAGGCGGTATAAGAAACTAAAATAAATAAATAAATAAATACATACATACATACATACATACATACATACATACATACATACATACATACATACATACATACATACATACCCTGTTTCCCTGAATATAAGACATCCCCTGAAAATAAGACGTAGTGGAGGTTTTGCTGAAGTACGAAATATAAGGCATCCCCCGAAAGTAAGACGTAGCAAAGTTTTTGTTTGGAAGCATGCCCGACGAACAGAACACAGAAAAATAAGACATCCCCTGAAAATAAGACATAGCACATCTTTGGGAGCAAAATTAATATAAGACACTGTCTTATTTTCGGGAACACTGCACGATGACAGATGCGATGCGTATAGAAACAAAGCGATGCCGTCTTGCACGATATCGCATATACATACATACATACATACATACATACATACATAAATGAAGACCAGATATGACATAAATGTGACTTAGTCAGGCCAGGCCCTGCGTGGGTGGCTGTCTTGACTGGCCCCAGAACAGTACACGGGGTGGGGTGGGGGGGCTGCTTGAACTGGCAAGCCCACAGTGGGGTAGGAAGGGGTGGCAGCCTTGAGAGGATTTATCAGGACCACAGGCCAGCTGAGGCAACCCCTACCCATCCAGTGAGTCAGAGTGGAAGAGGAGGGTGCCTCCGTTGGCTTGCAGGCCTGATAAGCCTCCATCTGGCCCCAGTCTCATGTCTGACCTGGCCCAATGTTGGAGGATTGGGTCAGGTCCAAATCCCCACTCTTGCCATGGACCTTGGGTGACCTTGGTTCAGTCATACTCTTCTCAGCCTAACCTACCCCACAGGTTCATTGTGAGGGCAAAACAGAGGAAATGAGAACAATATAAGCTGCTTTAGGTCCCCAATTGGGGGGAAAAGGCAGAGAATAAATGAATTAATGTTAATATTTTTTGGCTCTTCAATAATTTCTTCGTTCCGTTCATTCTCTTGCACACTTTTCTCATTTTTTCAGTACCTTCTCACTAAATAAATGCCAAATACATTCAGAAGAATGTTAAGGTTCCATCCGAGATGTGCCGTTAAGGAAAAGATGGGGTCATCTTAGACTTGCATGGAAGTTACAAGTACACACAGTAATTTTAAAAACTTTTCTTGTATAAGGGTTGTATTTGGGAGGTCATCTTACATTCAAGGTCAATTTTTTTTTATCAAACTCGGTTCAAGATTTGCTGTTCTACTGCCAGCCTTCATTCTCTCTCAGCTCCCTGCCTTGGAGTTCTCCCCCCACCCCCCACCCCGCTCCAATATATGTGCTGTTCCCAATCTCTTCCTATTTACAAACTATCTAAAACTCCATCTTTTCAGAATTACTTTCCCAAGTTAAGATCTTTGGCCTCTAGCTTTCTTCTTCCCTTTGTCACCCCCGTTCCATGCCACCCACCCCAATCTTTATTGTCTGTCTCGATTAGATTGCAAGCCCTTGGGCTGGATTGTTTCCATTTAAACTTCCGGATAGAATTTTGTTTTGAGTACTTACAGGAATAATAAACTACCTTCATCAAGGCAAATCATACAGAGGTACTTGATAATGGAATATTCTAGAGGCTTGAATAAAGCCTTTTTCTTGACCTGATGGTGCTTCAGACAGCAAGGGTCTTTTCCTTACAGGGCCACTCCACACCTTCTGACCTGTCACCCAAGAAAATGGCAATGTTTGACTTAGGTCCTTGGACTGGACTTTTTACACCATTACAGACTGATGTCAGCTCTTGCATTAACTCTGCAACAGGCTGTGCTGTGACACGTCATTATGCTCAACAGCTCAAAGTGACCCTCAACAGCTGCTGCAGGGATCACATAGCATCTCAGAGTTCATGTGCATCTGTTTATGTGTTTCACAGCAGCCAACTCCTTACCCTGGAAGGCCCACACACAGGGCACAGAGGCCGAGCCTCCTAGTACTGGGATTACTGCCTCTGAATGTGGAGGTTCCCTTTAGTCCCCATGGCTACTAGCTCTTGATGCGTCTTCCTCCATAAGTTTTTCTAATTCCATTTAAAGCTTTATATCCTCATGGCCATCACCACAGCCCATCACAGCAAATTTCACGATTTAACTGGCCAATGAGGAGACTACTTTCCTGCCTCGAATTTCCTGCCCATTTACTTCATTGGTTGCTCCTACGTTCTTGTGTTGTGGGACAGAGCCAAAAGGTCTCTTTGGTTGCTTTTCCTCTGTCATGTACCCAGTGGTAGGATCCAAAAATTTTTAGTAACAGGTTCCCATGGTGGTGGGATTTAAACAGTGGCGTAGTGCCAATGGGGCTGGGCGGGGCACGGCGGGGGCATGGCCAGGCACGACGGGGGCAGGGCATTAATAATTTCTCTGTTACTGTAAAAAACTCTTACTATAAAAAAAATGTTCCTAATTTCCAGCTGGTATTTTTCTGTCCATAATTTAAACTCATTATAGCAAGTCCTATCGCCTGCTGCCAACAGAAACAACTACTTCTCCTCTAATTGACTGCCTGTCAAATACTTAATACTTTCAAATACTAAGTTTTGTTTCTAGAAATCAAAAGAAGGAGACTTTCCTTAAACAAGGAACTTGACCACATTTCTAAAACATGTTTTTAAAACAGCCCAACAGGGAGAATTATCCCATTTTCTACCTTCCCTAACCAACCACATAGGAAACAACAGGACTTTATTTATGATTTTTGGACCTAATGGAATTTCTAATGGAAAAGCAGACCCAATTAGTAACCCCCTCTCGGCACACACAAATTAGTAACCCACTCTCGGGAACTGATGAGAACCTGCTGGATCCCACCTCTGCATGTTCCCCCCTCGCCCCCTCACACAAATATTAGGTGCCTTCTCTCTAAACTGAAAAGCCTTAGACTCCTTATAGTAATTCCTCATAGGAAAAGCACTTCAGTTTTTTAATCATCTTGGTGACAGCTCTTTTTCCAGTTCAGCAATATCTTTTTTAGATCCAATGGCTAGACTTGTCCACAATATTCAAATGAAACGGCACCATAGACCTATTCAGGGGCATCACAATATTGGCTGTTCTATTTCCAGTCCTTTTGTTCTACTGGTCGTTCCATTTCCAGTCCTTTTTCCTTACATCCCTCAACCCTCACTCAGATTCACAGATTCCCACGGATGAATGTGGAGAGCTTTATTTATTTTTCAGATTCACAACCCACCCTTTCCCATCAAGGCAGGATCAGAATCGATCACATCAATACACAATAATAAAATCAAAACAAAACATCCATTATACAGTTTACCTACCCCAACTTGAAAACTCTTCAGTTTTCCAGCACCCTAAAACCAATAAATAGGCTAATCGGAGGGGGGACATCTTAGGACTGAGGTCAAAAGAAATTCCCAAGCAATCTAAGAAAAGGAACGGGGGGGGGGGGGCACACACACACCACTTGCTTCATAGGACAGTGGTGGCGAACCTTTGGCACTCCAGATGGTATGGACTACAATTCCCATCAGCCACTGCCAGCATGGCCAACTGCCAGCATGGAATTGTAGTCCATAACATCTGGAGTGCCAAAGGTTCGCCACCACGGTCATAGGACCTCCAATCCCCACACACTTATTAGCTAATTCCACTGAAAGATGCAAATTTTTACAGCCTCCCAATTCAGATTTCGCAGCTCCTTTAAAGCCTCCGCACAGCACATATGGGATGGCAGCAAACACAACAAGATAAGCAAGCTGTTTTATTGAAGCTGCCATTACAGGATGCTCCAGAGAGGGCATAACTAGTAGCAAGATATTAAATCGGACTTTTGTTATGGCAAGCATTGACTCAGAGTGGCATCATGTTTACAGGAAAGCCATACGTCTTCCTCCCCCCCTCCTGAATATGCTAAAAGCTTGTGCATCATGCTTATTTCATTAAAATCCTATTAAGGAATTAGAAGCTGTTGTGCGGTAGAGAGGGGGGGTCTGGACTCCTTTAAAAGCCCTGCATTTTAATTAAATTACTTGCACCTGCATGTATAAATGTGTAATAAATCAACTATAATTTGCTACCAAGGTGGCTATTCATCTCCTCCAGGTTATTGATTACCTGGGCTGCATCAGTGTGAAGAGTCCCTTATGACCAATAAGGGGAGGGTCCATATGGTCCAGCCCATTACTGGCAGTCTTTGGCATCAGCACATGATAGGATGCCCTGCCAAACTGTGCCAATTAGAAGGTGCACACTGTGCTCCAGATTCTACTGCCAGGACAAAAGGTTGGAAAGCAACCATTGTGGTCACAGCTCCAGTGTTAACGAATCCCTTTATTATCCTGGACAGACTCCTGCCCATCAGAAATCTGAGGCACCTGGGTTTACTTATACGGCCCACCTCATGCTCATACTCCTGCCAAAAATGATAAACCACAATTGGCTGTGTTTCCAGTAAAGGCAGTACATTCAGGTGATTTTATTTATTTCAGAATGTGTACCTAGCACTCGAGACAGCATTCCTAACAGAAACAGAATTGCAGCCCCATCCACAAGCCCCATCCACCAGCCGCAGAGCCACAACTACACCCTGACGCCACCCGCAAAGAGACTTCCTGGCAGCCCAGGGAAGCTGGAAAAGTCAAACAGCTTCTCCACCACCGAGGAGCCTCTATACCAGTGGTGGCGAACCTTTTTGAGACCGAGTGCCCAAATTGCAACCCAAACCCCACTTATTTATCGCAAAGTGCCAACACGGCAATTTAACCTGAATGCTGAGGTTTTAGTTTAGAAAAAAACGGTTGGCTCCCTCTTCCTCCACCCCACCCGCTCGAGCAAGGGGCCAGCCTGCTGTAGCCTCCAGCAAGTCCTGCGCACACCGCTCTGTGCCGCTCTAGCATCTCTGCCTCCTCTGCGCCCCCACCCCCAGGCAGCAGCCACCCGGAGCACAGGCACCAGGCCCACCAGCCGAGTTCTCACTGCTCACCGCAGTGCGCGCACATCATGCTCAGTGGCCCAGGCCAGCCTAGATGTGTGTGTGTTGGGGGATGTTTTTCCACCCCCCATATGACGAACTCTGTGTGCGCGTGCCCACAGAGAGGGCTCCGAGTGCCATAGGTTCGCCATCACTGCTCTATACTAGGCTGCAATGGACTCACACCAGCCCAAAGGCTAGCTGAAGTCCTAACTGTGGCCCACCAGGATAATGCCGGCAAAGGCTGAG
Source organism: Sphaerodactylus townsendi (assembly GCF_021028975.2). NCBI lineage: Eukaryota > Metazoa > Chordata > Lepidosauria > Squamata > Sphaerodactylidae > Sphaerodactylus > Sphaerodactylus townsendi. Next base: position 2,693,735 of record NC_059440.1, on the reverse strand, counting down.
AGGGAGCTGACTAATGTTGGCTCCTCCCCCAGCCATGCCCCTGGCCTGCCCCGCCATGGCAGGGGGCGGGGGCGCTGGGATGCTGGCGCAGTGTTCGGCACAGCGTTCCAGCTCCAGGACGCGGGGGTGGGGGGTGGCAGTCGCACACTAGAGCCGTGGTGGTGAACCTTTGGCACTCCAGATGTTATGGACTACAATTCCCATCAGCCCCTGCCCGCATGGCCAATTGGCCATGCAGGCAGGGGCTGATGGGAATTGTAGTCCATAACATCTGGTGTGCCAAAGGTTCACCACCACTGCACTAGAGGGATCACCCCTGCACTAGAGCAAGTGTCCCAAGGAGGGCAAATCCACCAGACCTGCCACAAACCACTCCCACATATCCCCCCCCTCCCCCAATGGTGCTCTTAAACATACACACATATAAATCCTTAGGGATACTTATTGGGCAGCATAAAAATGTTTTCAATAAATAAGTGAAATAAAGACTTAAGCCAGTGTGGTGTAATAATTAAGAATGTCAGACTAGTATCTGGAGGAGTTGGGTTTCTATTCCCATTTGTGCCGTGGAAGCTCGCTGCGTGATCTTGGGCCCGTCATACCCTCTGAGCTGAACTCACCTCACAGGTGATAACAACATGGGAGGAGAGGATGGAAGCCCTCAGAAAAAAGAAGAAAGGGCAGCTTTGCAGCCAGTGAGGGGGCCCTCTGCTCTTCTTCCACCAGGTCACTCATTCCACAACAGGAGCGCTGCTACAGAAAGGGCCTGAAACTACAAGGAGAAAGTGCAGACTCAGAGAGCAGAAGGCGGCCCATCTGATGCAAGGCCCTAAGCCAGCACAGGGGCTCACTAAAAGGGGCTTTAGAGAGGCTTCATCTGGCACCTTCTTAAACAAGACAGCAGGGAGGCAAAAGCTTTATTTATTCTTTCATTTACATAATTCATAACCTGCCTTTCTCACTCAAGGCAGATTACACAGAGTTAATCAATACAATTGACATGATGAGGTATTCAATAAACAAAACAATAGGATCAGTGCTGTGGAACCAATCGTAAACTACAAAAGAAATTGACACAAAGCATAAACGTACGTCTTAACACAACCCATTAAATGATACAAAAATTACATAGTAGAACTTTAGGTTCAGTAAACTATACATAGTAGCATAGCCCACAGTCCCCAAAAACTTGTTTAAGTAACTTTGTGAACCATTTAGTCCAGCGCAACTCTACTGCCTTCGTAAAAGGCTCTCTTGAATCATTAGCTTTTGCACAGTTTGCAGAAAGCCAAGGGAGTAGAAGCCTTCCTGACCTTCTCAGACAGGCCATTCCACAAGGTGGCAACCACAGCGGGGAAGGCATGCGTAGGGGCAGTTGCTGATGTTGCCAGTTTGCAGATTGGCACCTGCTGATGCCCCTGCTCAAGTAGGAGCAGCAGTGGCATAGGAGGTTAAGAGCTCGTATATCTAATCTGGAGGAACCGGGTTTGATTCCCAGCTCTGCGGCCTGAGCTGTGGAGGCTTATCTGGGGAATTCAGATTAGCCTGTGCACTCCCACAGAGGAGGGCCCAAGGGCATAAAGGGCTAGGTTTATGAATACTTTAAATAAACTGATGGACAGCCAGTGGAGTGGCTGCAGAGTGGGATTAAGACACATGGTCCATCTAGCTCCCAATAACAACTGAGCCGCAGTGTTCTGCACCCGCTGGGGTTTCTGAACTGATTTTGACAGAAGACCAATAGCCACTGCCTAACAGTATTAAAGTCTGTATGTCACCGTGGCCTGGATCCAGGTGGACAGGTCGACTGTATTAGGGTAAGGGGTCATCTTATGAGCTAGACCCATGATGGCGAACCTATGGCACGCATGCCAGAGGTGGCATGCGGAGGCCTCTTGTTGGGTACGCGAGTGCCCGAATCTCCCCCTCCCCCTCCCCCCCTCACCTTGCCACAGGTCTGTCAGAGGCGCCGGAAAGAGCCTCTGAGAAAGGCCACTCCCCTCCCGCAGTGGCTTCTGGGGCGTTCCCCTCCTTTGAAAGCCCCGCAGAAGCCGGTTGCCTTGGCTGCCGGCTTCTGCAGGGCTTTCAAAAGCGCCTCGCTTGCTGGCATGGCAGGGGGAGCGAGGGGCTATAAGACCCCTGGAGAAGCGGGCTGTGGCGGCACCAGGTTCTCCGGGGCTTTGTGAGGCCATTTGCTTCCCACTTTCAGGCCTTTCAGACCCCGGGGATGCCTGGCATTCATTGAAGTCTGGCCCCTTCCACAGAAGCCAGGTAAGTGTGAGGTGGGGGGGGGGGGCGGGGGGGGAATCGACCAATCAGGTAGTTACATTAATAGAATCCCACCACTGGAGGTGAGCCCACAAGGTCTTTGCTCTCTGGCTGAGGCAGGGCTCAGACATTTCCCTGCTCCCCTGGAGTTGTGCCGCAACACCCACCTTCTCCCAAGATTAGCCTTTCTGCCCTGGGGATTTGGAGGCGGAGGGCGGAAATTGAACAGCACGGGGGAGAGGAAGCCACCATGGAATTTTTCCATTCACCCTCCAGGCTGGGCTGCCCCTCCCGGGTGAGCTGCTGCCTGCCTGTCCGGGTGCGGGGATGACCCCCTCCCCGGACTCCCCCTCCGCCTTGGACTGCCCCACACGGTGATTTTCCAAGGTCTGCAGTGGAAACTGCAAATCCAGTTCATATCTACCTTGCTTAGCAAGAAAGTGCCCTCAACTCCACTTGAGTCAAGCAAACTTCCACACCTGTTGGTTTGGCTTTTCCAAAACATAGAACACCATAAATGAAGCATGTGTGTGAGAAAGGAACCAGTTTAGTGTTGCATTTGCCCTGTGTTTACGGTTGCCAGCCCCAGGTTGGAAAATACCTGGAGATTTGGAGAATGGGGCCTCAGGGGCAGGGTTTGGAGCAGGTGGGGACTTCAGTGGAGTACACTGGCAAAGAGGCCACTTTCCAAAGCAGCCATTTTCTCCAAGTGAACTGATCTCTGTCACCTGGAGATCAGTTGTAATCTCAGGAGATCTCCAGCCACTACCTGGAGGTTGGTAACTATACATATTGTGCAACAGTAGCTGTTCTTAATTCCATCCCTTCCCCTGGAAAAATGTAGGGACACTTTTCTTTGGCTAGGTTGCAATAACAGTATCTAGTTATCTAGTTATTTAGTTATGTTCTAACCAGGTAGAATGCGAGGTCTCAGATTAGAGTCCGGAATATACTCCCCATCAGTCTTCACCAGCATGGCCAATTGGCCATGCTGACAGAGGCTGATGGGAATTGTAGTTCCTGAACATCTGGAGAGCCGCAGGTTCCCTACCCCTGTTCTAAACTAAAACCTCAGTATTCAGGTTAAAATGCCGTATTGGCACTTGGCGACACATGAGTGGGTTTTGAGTTGCAGTTTGGGCACTCGATTCGCCATCACTAAGCTAGACTGAGCTGGAAGCAAGCCTTTCTTGCAACTGCATAAACTTGTTTCTTCAGCAATAACGCTGGGGTAAGCAGGGCTGGAGCGAGGGGGAACTACGCCCGGGTCACGTGTGCGCCCTGCACCCCCGCCATGCCCCGGAATGCCCCTGCACCGGCGCACCCCCAGTGCATGACGCATCCCCCTGCCCCCTTGGCGCTACGCCACTGGGGGTCAGTATAACCCCAAGTCTCTTAACCAAGTCAGCAAGAGTCAGCTGAACGGTGTCAAAAGTGGGGAAGGCAGTGTCCTTCAAGGCCCCCACCTTCCCAAAATTCCATGCAACAGCCAATACGTGCGCAACATTAGCCCTGTTGCATGAGGTCTGTCAAAGGCTAATGTGGATGCAAGGAATACCATTTAAACAAGATGCTAGTTAAACTTGCGCAGGCCACCCCAAGGATAACTTTCTCTTACTGCTCACCACTATGTTTATACGTGTGCCAGATACAGGAGGAAAGGGACACATCAACCAGAGAACATTAAGCACATATGCAATATCAAGGATACACATGAACACCCCCCCACCCAAGGATGGTGTGTGCCGGCTTTGCTAATTCTCCTGTGTGAACAATGCTGTCTGTAAACAGGCCATAATTCTCACACCTGGACGAACAGGAAGCTCAGAACAGAATGTGCACCAGGTGCGGCAGGGCTTAGAAGGATCAGCTGTGCTGAGTGAACACAGAGACCCAGAAGGGAGCGCTGAGGACCCTTCTCTCAACCACTGGGCTAAAATAAATCACAGGCATGGGAGAAGGATGTAAATCAAGTCCTCTCCATTTGTTGCCTGAAACAGAAGCATTTAATAACTTCTTGCACAACGGGCAAAAAGCAAATTCTTCACAAATTATTCCTTTCGTTCAGCCATGGGTCCATCATTTCCTAAAGAGTGTTACATTTCACTAAGATGATGATGAAGAAGAAGAGGAGGAGGAGGAGGAGGAGGAGGAGGAGTTTGGATTTATATCCCCCCTTTCTCTCCTGCAGGAGACTCAAAGGGGCTTACAATCTCCTTGCCCTTCCCCCCTCACAACAAACACCCTGTGAGGTGGGTGGGGCTGAGAGAGCTCCCAGAAGCTGTGACTAGCCGAAGGTCACCCAGCTGGCGTGTGTGGGAGTGTACAAGCTAATCTGAATTCCCCAGATAAGCCTCCACAGCTCAGGCGGCAGAGCTGGGAATCAAACCCGGTTCCTCCAGATTAGCTACAAGAGCTCTTAACCTCCAGACCATGCCAGACCCATCTTCAGAGAACTACTTGGTCACATGAAGCTGGCATCCCAACCTGGATTTCCTGCCGCTTCACTGCATATAACGGAAGAGGATCCCTAGTATACATCGTCATGGCATGCTAGACACAAATGTGGACCACACAGCCCACCAGATGAAGGATTTGTGGATCTTTTTTTACAGCCTTGTAGCGTCACAAATGAAGCTGCCCTTCGCTAAGGCAACCACAGAGAAGGCAAGCCTGTGCAACAGCCTCTGTGTCCTCTGACGGGATCTCCAGGCACAGCCAGCGTGGCATACTGGTTAAGAGCAGGTGCACTCTAATCTGGAGAACCGGGTTTGATTCCCCGCTCTGCCACTTGAGCTGTGGAGGCTTTATCTGGTGAATTAGATTAGCCTGTGAAACTCCAACACATGCCAGCTGGGTGATCTCGGGCTAGTCACAGTTCTTCGGAGCTCTCTCAGCCCCACGCACCTTGCAGGGTGTTTGTTATGAGGGGGGAAGGGAAAGGAGATTGTAAGCCCCTTTGAGATGACAGCAAAGCCCCTCTTCTTCTTTTAAATAATAGTTTTTCAAAGGGGAAAAAAGGCGGGGGGGGGTGCTAATGTATTCAGCCCTCAACACATGATTAAAACCTAATGGGCAGAATTTCATGAATGGGTTTGAATAAAACAAGTCTGGTATTACTTATACTTCCCCCTCCCCCAGCCAACACATCAAGATTTGAAGGCTGAGTCCTATATTTGAAGCAGGCAACCTCTATTTCAGACTACTGTTGAATTAGTGTACTGTATCATCTTCATTAATGCTATATGCAAAGTATGTTTACTGCAAGATGCAACTAAAAATGCAAAGCAGTTGCAGGTCTCCAGAATGCAAAAGATGCTGGGCCCCTCCTGCATTGAATAAGCCTAAATTCTCTCCTTAACCCCCCTCAAAGACACATACCACTACAATGTTTAGCAAAAGTCATAGATTTGCATAGAGTACATACATGAATAGTTCCAAGGTTTACCTGGCTTATCTGGTATCTCCTTTCAACTCTCAATTTGCAAAATGTCTGAGCACCCAAGCGCTCCAGCCTGCAAACCACAAGGAAAACAACCACCAGACCCCAGAACAGGCCCTTCCATTTCTGTGGCTCCTGCCAATACCAAGCAGCGAATATGACAGCAAAGATCAGACAGTTTTCCGTCTCCAGCACTTCTCAAGTGGCACCGCCATAACAGTTGCAAAAGCGAGGCTTGATACTCAGAGTATCTTTGCAAAAATTCTTTCAAGCACAGCCACGCACACTCGAGGCATTTTCAAAACTCAACAGATCAGCCTTGCCCAAAGCTCAGCTTCAGATTTTCATGTATACCAACAGAACAAAAATAGCACTGGTAGGTTTTTTTAAAAATCAACATCATTATTTTCAGGTGGAGCAAAATATAAAGAGGCGGCTTCACGTGGCACGCCAAGAATGCAGGGCAGCTTAATAACCTCCCAAAATTCAGCAAGGTCAGTGGTATTACGGACCCAACTGGGAAACATTGGCACCCGGCCAGATAAAACAAATATGTCTCCTTTGACTCAACCAGCCCCAGAGCTGAACCTGAAACAGATTATGTAACATAAGCTGTCCGGCAATCATCTGTTCCTCCTGCTCTGCTTCACAGGAACTGCCTGTCTGGCTATTCATTTTGAAGGGGGGGGGGCAGACTCTGGATAGAAAGCGGCCCCCTCCCGTCCCCACCCAGCAGACAAAACAGTGCTGGCCCACTGCTCTAAGCTTAGCGCAATTAACCTGGCTCACCAAAGTTCTGCCTCTCCAAGGTGATATTATTTTTTAAAATCCACTTTTCCACTGACTTGCAAAGAAAAGGAAAAACTCTCAATATTCCAGCTGTGTTTTAATCTCTGAGGGAAGAGCTGCGTCCAGTTCCTCCTGGTTTTGGATTTCAGCCTATAATCAGCATACCCAGGAGGGACAGCAGGCCTGGAGCAGTGGTTAGAGCAGTGATGGCAAACCTATGGCATGGGTGCCAGAGGTGGCACTCAGAGCCCTTTCTGTGGGCACATGTGCACAGAGTTCATCATGGGGGGGGGGGATAATCACCCCACCACACACACATCTAGGCTAGTCTGGGCACGATCCTTTACCTGGGAGTAAGCTCGGTTGCTGGCAATGGGGTTTGCTTCGGAGTAAACCCTCCTAGGGTCGTGATTCACCCATTCGAAGTGTTGCACGGTTGCTTCACCAAGCTTACTCCCAAGTAACGTGCACCTCGGAGCCAACCATTTTTTCTAAACTAAAACCTCAGTATTCAGGTTAAATTGCCGAGTTGGCACTTTGTGATAAATAAGTGGGTTTGGGGTTGCAATTTGGGCACTCGGTCTCAAAAAGGTTTGCCATCACTGGGTTAGAGCACCTTACTAGGTTCTGGAAGAAGCCAGTTTGAATCTCTGTCTGATTATCCACACACAAGAGAAAGCACGTCGGGACAAGAAAACTTGCCCCGGTGTGCTCCAGCTACCAGCACACAGCAGCTGCCCAGTGGGTAATCGCCCTCTGAATTACCATGGAAGCTGACTGTTGCCCTCAGGGCAGTCACACACACAGAGCCTAGCCTACCTCACAGGGTGGTTGTAGAGACAAAATGGAAGAGGGGACAAGGATGTTGTAAACTGCTTTGGGTCACCTCTGCGGAGTAAATCAAGCATAAATATCTACACAAATGAAGGAGCTCTTAGACTTCTCTCGTGGCTTGAACATCTCTAAACCCGGAATCTTTTCTCTCTCATATTCACACTGTTCGAGTCACAACTATGATTGCCAGTGGGGATCAACCGTGGTTTCCAACCTTTGGTCACCATCTTTTAACATCCCCATCTTACCTACTTCTACCACATTTACTCCATTCTACTCCAAAGGAGCTGGGGGGGGGGGCACCCACAACTTACTCTACTCCATTTTAACCTCACAACAATGCAGTGAGATAGGTCAGGCTGTGTGTGACTGAAGTGTGGTCATCAAGAAGAAGAAGAAGAAGAAGAAGAAGAAGAGGAGGAGGAGGAGGAGGAGGAGGAGGAGGAGGAGGAGGAGTTTGGATTTATATCCCCCCTTTCTCTCCTGCAGGAGACTCAAAGGGGCTGACAATCTCCTTGCCCTTCCCCCCTCACAACAAACACCCTGTGAAGTAGGTGGGGCTGAGAGAGCTCCGAAAAGCTGTGACTAGCCCAAGGTCACCCAGCTGGCATATGTGAGAGTGTACAGGCTAATCTGAATTCCCCAGATAAGCCTCCACAGCTCAGGCGGCAGAGCGGGGAATCAAACCCGGTTCCTCCAGATTAGATCCAAGAGCTCTTAACCTCCTACGCCACTGCTGCTCCTAGTGAGATTCGTAGTGAGATTCGTAGCACATAAGAGACTTGAAAAACCTACTCTTACATACTAACCACTACTTTTTGTCCGCACACCTTGACTTTCTTCCTGAGGTGAAGTAGTGCTCGAAGTGTCCAACTAAGACCAAACATTCACATTACCCCTTGTCATGAGACTCACTGGGTGGCCTTTAATCACTGTCTTTCAGCCCAACCTACCTCACAGGGTTGCTGTGAGGATAAACAAGAGGGAGGAGAAATTATGCCAACAATTCTGATCGCCTTCAGGTTACAAATAAACAACAACAGGGGACACACCCGACACTGAGGTGATAACAGCAGGTGAATGCTGCAGAATAAACATGTTCAGGCCCTTTCTGATTGGCATTATTTACAGTCCACCTTTCTCCCTGGGACTCATGGTGGACTACACAGAGTGAGTCAACAGAATCAACAAGAAGGGACATTTAGTAAACAGTGAAATAGGGTTTGGGTTGTAGATCCAACCAGAAGTCTAAAAACAGAACTGAAGAAACGCATAAGTTTTAATTTATTAACTTGTTAATGAGTTCATAAGTTAATACAGTATTCCTTACAACCCACTCATAAAATGGGGCCAAGCAGATACTTAAACCATAGAAAGGTTGGGAGAACTGGCCACGTTCCCCAAAGGCACCACTAAGTTCTGGAGCAGCAGTGGCGTAGGAGGTTAAGAGCTCGCGTATCTAATCTGGAGGAACCGGGTTTGATTCTCCGCTCTGCCGCCTGAGCTGTGGAGGCTTATCTGGGGAATTCAGATTAGCCTGGGCACTCCCACACACGCCAGCTGGGTGACCCTGGGCTAGTCACAGCTTCTGGGAGCTCTCTCAGCCCCACCCACCTCACAGGGTGTTTGTTGTGAGGGGGGGGGGGAAGGGCAAGGAGATTGTCAGCCCCTTTGAGTCTCCTACAGGAGAGAAAGGGGGGATATAAATCCAAACTCCTCCTCCTCCTCCTCCTCCTCCTCTTCTTCCTCCTCCAACACACTCATAAAATGGCGCCAAGCAGATACTTAAACCATAGAAAGGTTGGGAGAACTGGCCACGTTCCCCAAAGGCACCACGAAGTTCTGGTTCATATCTTGTTTTACTTCAAGGTAACACACAGCTGATAAACAGCACAGGAACTGCAAGGTCAAGAACAACCGTATGCCAGAGTAAGGCTGTGATCCTCTAATCTGACCTAGCCAGCTATTTGGAGTGTCCATGAAACAAAATGAGAAGACTATGTGGGTGCTTGTAGAGAAAAACAGTACAGTCAGACCAGACTGGGAGCAGGGGGGCGGAGGAAGACTGCTTCAGCTGGCTTGCAGGCCTGATAAGTCCCCCCAAGGTCCCAGATCCAGCCTGACTTAGTCTCACTGCTTTACAGTAATGTAATCCATAGGGAGCAGCAGTGGCATAGTGGTTAAAAGCAGGTGCATTCTAATCTGGAGGAACCGGGTTTGATTCCCCGCTCTGCCACTTGAGCTGTAGAGGTTTATCTGGGGAATTCAGATTAGCCTGTGCACTCCCACACATGCCAGCTGGGTGACCTGGGGCTAGTCACAGCTTTTCCTTTTGTTGCGACTACGCTTCCTTTTGCTGCTACTAGAAGCTAACCCCCCCCCCCCCGCTCTATGCACACTTTTTAATCTGCCTTTAACAAACAATCAACAGGCAAACTTTTCTGCTCGACATGGATGGAGGAAGGGCTGGCCCCCAGCATGTCCCTCCCCCCATCCTTGGGAGGTGAGAGGGGAGATTGGCAGAGACATGGTCTTCGTTCTGGTGGCACCCTGAACTCCAAATCTCCCTCCCTGCATCTGTTCACCTGCTGCCAGCTTTGTTCGTTTTTAAGCACCAAGTAAAGACATACTTATCCTGTGAAGATCTCGGTAATAAGTTTATAACTTTCAATCGTTTTCCTACTGTTGACCTTGCTTTCCTTTTTCTGAAAGCAAAAACAACAACTGCTGTCCTCATTGCATAGTTGATAAACTATGGCTGAAATTTCAATGCATCTCATTTCTATTATAATTGCTGTATAAATTTTCTAATAAATGCAAGCCGTATCAAGCACTTATTATGAGGCAAGATCACACATACACTAAATAAAACCCTCTACCTTGTGCATTAAATTGTTAAGCATTAACCAGAACATCAGTCTCGCAATTTGTTGTTTAATACCTGCCTGTTTTTTCTCATTTCCTTCCCTTGAAAGTGTGTCTGAGGCCCAGGTGGCTGGTGGGGGCATGAATGCTCTCCGTTGGGGGTGGGGGCACAGCTATGTTTGGGCACAAGGCCACTGAGTCCACCCTCCAATGCAGCCATTTTCTCCAAGAGAACTGATTTTGTCATCTGGAGACCAGGTCTAATTCTAGGAGATCTCCAGCCACCACCTGGAGACTGGCAACCTTAAGTACAGTACAGGAGTCAGTGTGCTAGCCCATGGTTCAAATCCCCACTTAGCTACAAAGCTCTCTTGGTTTGGGCCAGTCGTCCTCTCTCAGCCTAATTTCAGAGGGGCTGCTGGGTGGATAAAAAGCGGGGGGGGGGGGCACGTGTGTCACCTTGAGCTCCCTGAAGGAAGGGCAGGATCAAAATATGACAATTCCACCTCCAGAAATGAAAGGCCCTCGGCAGCCACCCAGCCCACTCTCCGAACTCCTTCCGTTTTGTCATAAGAACAGCAACACCTCGGGCGCTTTGAACCCTCTCTAAAATATCTGACTGTGAAAGCATTTTCTTGGACGGAGTGTTTCTTGAAAAGACGCAGTAGCAGGAAGATGAAATCCTTCTCATTATCTCTGTTGATATATTCCAGTGATGCTCTTGCCTGCGCAAGAAGAAGAAGAAGAAGAAGAAGAAGAAGAAGAAGAAGAAGAAGAAGAAGAAGAAGAAGAAGAAGAAGAAGAAGAAGAAGAAGAAGAAGAAGAAGAAGAAGAAGAAGAAGAAGGGAGGGAGGGGAGGGGAGGGGAGGGACAGTTTGGATTTATATCCCCCCTTTCTCTCCTGCAGGTGACTCAAAGCGGCTTACAATCTCCTTGCCCTTCCCCCCTCACAACAAACTCCCTGTGAGGTAGGTGGGGCTGAGAGAGCTCCGAGAAGCTGCGACTTGCCCAAGATCACCCAGCTGGCGTGTGGGAGTGCACAGGCTAGTCTGAATTCCCCAGATAAGCCTCCACAGCTCAGGCAGCAGAGCTGGGAATCAAACCCGGTTCCTCCAGATTAGATACACGAGCTCTTAACCTCCTACGCCACTGCTGCTCACTGCAGCCACACGTGAGAACAGCAAGGCAGAATGTTGACTCCTCTCATCGCCCTTCCCACCAGTCTTAACTTCCAGGAGTTTTTTTTACCTCCATGCCTTTACTTTTGGTGGGCAGGATCAGCAGCACAATCGGCCCTTGTTGATCAAGGCCTTACCTCCAAGAAATGAGTGCTTGAAAGTGGGGGGGGGGGGGGGGCAAAGGGAGGAGAGAGCTGCTCACAGACTGCAAACTATTCTCCAAGGAGTCAAACTGTCTAGAAAGCTCTCCCCTCATTCACTTCACAATGATGGAAAATAAGAGTCCTCTCAGTGTGAGGCAGGCAACCAAAGAGCCCACTGACAGTTACCAGAGATACTGATTCAGGCCAAAAGGCCTCATTAGTGATTGGCAAGGAAATTGGAAAGACAGAATTGGGGTGGGAAGGGGAGAGGTGGGGGGAAGACTACCTTTCAAAGCAATATCTGAAGGGTTTAAAAGTTGTATTGTCGAAGGCTTTCACGGCCGGAATCACTGGGGTGCTGTGTGGTTTCCAGGCTGTATGGCCGTGTTCTAGCAGCATTCTCTCCTGACGTTTCGCCTGCATCTGTGGTCTTCTGAAGATCCTCTGAAGATGCCAGCCACAGATGCAGGCGAAATGTCAGGAGAGAATGCTGCTAGAACACGGCCATACAACCCGGTTTAAAAGTTATTTCAGTGACCCACACTCTGTGGCTCTTTGGCATGCCACCTGTGGCTCGCTGGAGAACTGTCCCCCAAGGGACTTCCTCCAATGTTCCAGGAAAGTGTAGAGTTTCTTTAGAAACATGAACAATTTCATCCTCATTATGGGCCCAACCTAAAACAGTTTCATTTTTAAAATGCAACATGTCCATTTTGATCATATCAAGGTGATACAGATGAGGATGGAGTAACATACGTAGCTGAATGGGGGCAGATCTAACTCATAATTCCAAAGTAAAGTTCTCTGGGAAAACAATCCATGGTGCTCAGAGGTAATCTGGTAGATAAAAGGATGATATGATACTCATCCATTAGTGCCTGTGCGGGCCACACAGTATTTTGTGGCTCTTTTGGTTGATGGCAACTGTAAACACCTGGGGTCTTCAAACTATGGCCCTCCAGATGTTCATAGACTACAATTCCCATGAGCCATAGACTTCAACCCACTTGGCCATGCTGGCAGGGGCTGATGGGAATTGTAGTCCATGAACTGTTGACAACTTACTGCAGGACGTAGGAGGTTAAGAGCTCATGTATCTAATCTGGAGAAATCGGGTTTGATTCCCAGCTCTGCCACCTGAGCTGTGGAGGCTTATCTGGGGAATTCAGATTAGCCTGTGCACTCCCACACACGCCAGCTGGGTGACCTTGGGCTAGTCACAGTTCTTCGGAGCTCTCTCAGCCCCACCCACCTCACAGGGTGTTTGTTGTGAGGGGGGAAGGGCAAGGAGATTGTCAGCCCCTTTGAGTCTCCTGCAGGAGAGAAAGGGGGGATATAAATCCAAACTCCTCCTCTTCTTCTTTTGCATGAAAATATAAGCATGCCCCTGTCTTCTTCCAGGAGCGCTGTAGGGGCTGATGCGAATTGTAGTCCATAACACCTGGAGTGCCAAAGTAAGTCTTAGCATTCCTACAACCTTTTATTTATACACCACTGTTCTCCCCAGTGGGCACCCAAAATGCCCCACAATGCTGTTCTCCGTGCCTCCATTCTGTCCTCATAACAATCTTCCTGTCAGGCAGACTGGGTTGAGAAAGAATGACTGGCTCAGGGTCACCCAGCAAGCTTCCACCATAGAATGGGGATCTGAATCTAGGCCTACCAGATCCTAGACCACTATTTTAAATTATCCTTGATGCACTTGATGTACTTTCTTTCAGCAATGCTTACAACAGCCTTATTAGGTAGGCCAGTGTTACCAGTCCAAAGGCAGGGAGGCTGAGGTAGCGTATCTAAAACCAATCACTGTTTTTGGTGGAAGAGAGATTTAGCAAATACGGGATTTCCTGACTGCCACATTCTTAGTCACTTCCCTTCACCAGCTCTGCTTATAAAGTAGCAGCTTTTTATTTTGCTCATTTCCTAACACTTGGCAGAATTAATATTCCTTAAAGCTTTCACTGAGGAGTTTGAGAACAACACCCTCTTTAAAAAGAGCTTACAAAAAAGAGCCATTAAGCCCGGTTAATGCCATGCATGGCAGAGGACAGGTATCATGTTGAAAATACAAGCGTAGACTGCTTAAATATGTATTTCAGTTTTGATTGGAGACCCAAGTACCAATGTGTGATCTGAGTAGGGTACAATGCTAAATAAGCAACTTAGGAAGCAAGACAGAGGAGCTAAAATATGCTCCCCACGAACGGTGTGATCCTTAGAGGAGGGGACCTTCCCATCCATGGGTCAGAACTGCATGCCTTTCCTCGAACAGATGGAACATGATTTTCATTCTGTATCGCCGCCTCCTTGAAATCATCACAGGAATTTTTGTGAGCGCACTATATTTAACATTTGCTAATCCCTTCACTTCCAGAGAGTTTACCATATCAAAAAAATCTAACCCATTTAGTTTCAAACCCAGTCAGCATTTTTAATGCACCAAGATGAGACAACGAAAGAAACTTCTTTCACAAGCTGACTCTGTACTTCTGTCCAGCCGTCTCACGAGGTCACAGTTTGCACCCCGGCAGGCAGACTCCAGGATTTTCCAAGCTGCCCTTTACTCACGTGCCCCTCGAAAAAAGGTTTCACATCCAGGTTGGTCATTTTGTCAGATCTGGAAATCAGGACCTGTTTTCTAGCCACGAAATTAGAACACAAAGTCTGACAGAGTTTGAACTGTATAACATGACTCAGGACTAAATTGATAGAGGATTCAGGGAAATTTGGCACTCCAGATGTAGGATGGACTTATAATTTTCGAGTCAGCCCCTGCCAGCATGGCCAATTGGCCATGCTGGCAGGGGCTGATGCGAACTGTAGTCCATAACACCTGGAGTGCCAAAGGTTCGCCACCACGGATATATATGCTTTGCTGATGAAATGGAACAGAGGTGAGAGTCAGAGTGGATCTCTGTTTTCACTACTGAGACTCCCAGCTCTAACTTAGAACATCTTTTAAATCTCTCTCAGGTGAACCTGAAGTTCCACACTGGCTGGTTACACTGTAATGATACAAGAGACTTAATCTGTTGCAAACAATTACAAGCAGCTATAAATGGAACGGAAAAGGAGAGTTAATTATGCATCTTTTCTCAACACCATGAAAGGGAATCCTGAAGTTTAGGGATAACCACAAGGATTTTGCAACAGAGATGCTCCAGTGTGCAGCAGTGGCATAGGAGGTTAAGAGCTCGTGTATCTAATCTGGAGGAACAGGGTTTGATTCCCAGCTCTGCCGCCTGAGCTGTGGAGGCTTATCTGGGGAATTCAGATTAGCCTGTGCACTCCCACACACGCCAGCTGGGTGACCTTGGGCTAGTCACAGCTTCTCAGAGCTCTTTCAGCCCCATCCACCTCACAGGGTGTTTGTTGTGAGGGGGGAAAGGCAAGGAGATTGTCAGCCCCTTTGAGTCTCCTGCAGGAGAGAAAGGGGGGATATAAATCCAAACTCTTCTTCTTCATCATCCAGGCATAGGGCTAAATTCTGGCTGCATCTACAGCCAAATGCAAAAGGGCCCCTGCAGGCTTCGGAGCAGCTCCTACCTGTAATCACATCCCCTTGGTAGCAACACACAGGGGTGGGGAGATCACAATTTTTTAGCGTCTCTTTTCATCGCTATGGTGACAAAGAGCTCCGTGGTGAGAAATGAGGGGCCCCTTTCAGTTCAAAAAGTTTCTCATTCTCAATTACTGCCTTTCACAATATTTTTTAATTAAATTGAGGGATGCAAGGCAGGTGGTAAGAGAAGAGAATCAAGAGCTCTTTTTTAAAGTTAATGGCTTTGCTTTCACTCCCCTGCCGACATCTATCCGCCTTATCTTATCTATAAATAAAAAGATACTTTTGGAGACTTTTAGACTGCCCAAACAAAAAAATCTACTGACCGAAAACACAAGACAAAACAGAAGCACTGAACAGTTACAAAGACACGGCCATGTATGAGGATGAAATGTATGAGCACACAGATGTAGAGCATGAAAAGAGGAGGCGATTTCTCACTGCCTCAACTTTGGTTGGTATAAAAACATTCAGGCTCCACAACGGCAGAAAAAGTCTCACTTTTAGCAAATGCTCTAAAATTCAGCGGCTTCCCAGAATTATCAGAGAATCGTTCACACATCCAATTTGGCCTGACAATCGACTCTCAATAGTGGCAGAAAGTTTGGGGGTATTTTGAATAATCTGTTCAACAGCCAAGCTTCTTGGGTCTGGCCATGACCAAAACTGCAGGAGGGGGGAGCACAGACAAGCATGAAGTACACACGGTCCAAAAATTAGTCAACTATTTATAATGCACAAGAAGAAATGAAGTAGCATGACACAGCAGGAAAGAGGCAAATTTTGCCACTGCCAAAAACTAAAGATGTTGCTTTAAGAACGTCTCCTCAGTCTGCTAGCAGCAATATGAGGATAAAAACCTTATAGAACTGTAAGGATTTACCAAATAATGCACGTATTCAGTGCACTAAATAGTGAACACTGTTTTCATTACTACACTATATAAATGTTAATTACTATTATTTTACCGCTGTGCTATAGAGAGTGTCCTAACCGACTGCATCTGTGTATGGTTCTCCAGTTGCACAGTGGCAGATAGGAAGGCGCTCCAAAGGGTGATCGCTACTGCTCAGAGGATTATCGGCTGCCCTCTCCCCTCCTTGGAAGAACTCTATAATTCCCGAAGCCTAAAGAAAGCCCCAAATATTCCGAGAGACCCGTCTCATCCAGCACACTCTCTTTTTGAACTGTGACCATCCGGCAGACGATACAGGTCTATCAAAACCAGGACCAAGAGGCTTAGAGACAGCTTCTACTCTAGAGCTGTGGCGATGCTGAACTCCGCGGCTTCGTGTTGATGTGTGTGGGGCTGTGTAGGGATGGGTGGAGGAAGGGGAAAGGGAGGGTGGGGCATGAGTCTGGAATTGTGGGCATCGAGGAATGCTGCTGTGAATTTTCGTTGTGCGTGCGCAATGACAACAAACGCTCATGCTTATGCTTTAATTCATGCAAAGTCTCAAAAGTTGACAGAATTAAACTGGACTCCTGCCAAAGAAAAGATGCCCGTAGAGGTCCACAAAATTCCGAGACGCGCCCCTTGCACTCAAGCAGGAGGAGCCGAGGCCCCAGCAACCCCGGACGACCCTCCCGGTTTCAGACAGAGGCCTGTCTCATCCTGGGAAGTGGCTGCAGCGAGGCCTCCCACTAGAGAACAAAGAAAGACCACACTCTGCCTGGGGATTTGAAGAGCTGCCGCCACTTCGGGAAGATGCTGCTGGGCCAAACTGATCTGGCGCGATACAAGACAGCTTCCATATACATGACTGAATTAATTACAACTACAATAAGAATCTTGCAATTTATCATTGCTGGCAAAGGCATCAAACTGTTCTGGCAACCTCCCTGCCAGCCCCAGAGAACCTCGCACGCACTCTACAAAACGCCTAACATTCTTTGGCAACTGCACATGAACATTAGTAATGACACAGCTGATCTACAACTCTCCCATCACAATTATTTCTCTCACTGAGGAACCTCTGACAAGCTTCCTAGAAAGCCCACAGTTCCCCAACATACAGCTTGAAAACCATTCCTTCAACTAAGACCGTCAAAAATTGCTCTGCTTCTTCAAAGGCAAACAGTCTTTTTGTGCAATTCCCCCGATGACTCAAGTTTAGAAAGGTCCCTGGATGATACTGAATCACACCAGTAATAAGCACCACAGTGCGTTGCTGCAGCAACTTGTGCCCAAGCCTCTATGCATCTGCATCTCTCTCCACACATACCGTACATACATAAACAAACACACACACTGGCTTCAGAATTATTTTATGGAAGGGAAGTACGCGTTGATTATTTGAGGGTTTATTTGGCAGGTTAAAAAAAAACTGTTGAGCTCAGGATTATCAAGTGGAGCTACATTTGCATGCATCGTTTATTAATTTATTTGCTTCCTAGCTCTCCAATGGGGACCCAAAACAGCTGACATTTGGGTGCTGTGTGGTTTCCGGGCTGTATGGCCGTGTTCTAGCAGCATTCTCTCCTGACGTTTCTCCTGCATCTGTGGCTGGCATCTTCAGAGAATCCTCTGAAGATGCCAGCCACAGATGCAGGCGAAACGTCAGGAGAGAATGCTGCTAGAACACGGCCATACAGCCCAGAAACCACACAGCACCCAAGTGATTCCGGCTGTGAAAGCCTTCAACAATACGGCTGACATTATTCTCTCCTCCTGCAGGTCAGGTTAGGCTTAGCATGTATGATTGGCCAAGGTCACCCAACAAACGCCCGTGATAGAGTGGGAACTCCTGCCTGCGTCTCCTAGCCCAACTCCTAACCAATACTCCTCACTCCCTTTTGCAAAATTCAATTTTCCTTCAAGACGTAGCTGCCAACTTCACATGGGGACTGACAATAACCAAAGGTGATCAAGTAGGATGGAGTGAAAAAGGAAACAAAACGAGAAAACCGTGCTCGGAGGTGGCAGGGAGACACAAACAACCACGAAGGCACAATGCCATTACATCCTCTGTCTAGAGTTAATTGGCTTCAAGGCAGAAACACAATCTGTTCTGAGTTCTATGTTTATCAAGAGCCATGACAGTTAGGAACTTGCTTTTCCAAAAAACAGAGAAAGTCAACAATAATAATTTAATCAATATAGGAAGATTCTCAGAATGGCAACACTAGCTGCAAATGGTCACAATCTGATTTGCGCTGGGAACATACAGAATACGCAGCAACGTGAATAAATATCCAGTCTGTTGCAAGATTAATGCAAAAGTATAAATACTTTGCTGAATTAGTTGAAATATCAGGAACAAACAGAGCAGGAAAATGTAACAAAATGGGGCAACCAAGATTTCCTAGTTTAGACCACCTATCAAGTAATAGATATGGTGCACTGTGCTCTATAACGTCCCTTAATTTAGTATCTCATCTTGTAACCTTAACATTAGGTACCTTTTTAAAAGGAGCTATTTTCATTTTTTATCTTCCAGTCACGATACTTGATTGCTGAGAGGACAAGAGGCCAACTGTTGCATCAATTGAATGCTTTGGACACTGAACAAAGATTATAACATGCAAACAATTCCAACAGCATCTTTAAGCAAAATGATATTCCAGAGGTAGCGGGGAGACAAGGAAAGTTTCAGGGAGAAGTACATTTCAGAGGGCTATAAAATCATGCACCAAAGGGCTATAAAATCATGCACCAAAACATGACAAGCTCTGCATCCACATTTAAATTTCCCATGAAGCACACATTCGCCTGAACTTAGATGAGGCCGTGCACTTGTCAGTTATAAACTTTAGGGATTCTTCTGCAGAATCTGAACAAGCATTCATAGTTTAGTCAGATGGTATCCATTAGCACCAGGTGACATTTATGTACCAGACAACAATCCACATTTTCTGAGATCCTATCCCAGACAGGCAGTAGACTGTAATAAGTTGCTAAATAAATAATACGGCACCTCTGGACTCCTATTTTATATCCCTGGTAGTGGAACTGTTCTATTTGCTGCCTTAGGTTTAGTGCGAGTTGCTACACTTAGCATTCTTTAAAAATTCTCCAGTCGTCAAGAGTCCAGACATCAGTGAGAAGAAGAAGAAGAAGAAGGAGGAGGAGGAGGAGGAGGAGGAGGAGGAGGAGTTTGGATTTATATCCCCCCTTTCTCTCCTGTAGGAGACTCAAAGGGGCGTACAATCTCCTTGCCCTTCCCCCCTCACAACAAACACCCTGTGAGGTAGGTGGGGCTGAGAGAGCTCCAAGAAGCTGTGACTGCCCCATGGTCACCCAGCTGGCGTGTGTGGGAGTGTACAGGCTAATCTGAATTCCCCAGATAAGCCTCCACAGCTCAGGCGGCAGAGCGGAGAATCAAACCCGGTTCCTCCAGATTAGATATACGAGCTCTTAACCTCCTACGCCACTGCTGCTCCAGTTTTAGAAAACTGATCTCATCTTTAGGTGCACGTGCAGAACAATATCCATGCGCGAGCACTCAGGCACCATCTGACGCACCCTGCTGCTCCCAGTGCAGTAGCTAGGGTGGGTATTTTCTATACTATCACCAGTTTAAAACTTAATTGTGCTAAAACAAAGTTCTCTTTAACCAAAGGAACTTGATTTTTAAACCGACAATCATTCCAGCTAAAACAAATACAGCACAAACAAGGTGGAGCCCAGGGTTCAAGAAAGAGGAATAATGTCCAGCATAAGACAGTGATCCTTAAGTAAATAAAAAAAACCCTGCTGCTGACAGTGGTGGGATCCAAAAATTTAGGAACAGGTTCCCATGGTGGTGGGATTCAAACTGTAACATAGCGCCAATGGGGCTGGGCGGGGCACAACAGGGGCGTGGCTGGGCATTCCGGGGGCGGGGCATTCCTAGGCGGGGCTGCGGCGAGGACGCAGCTGCTGCACCGATCCTTGGGCGGGAAACGCAGGCGCAGGCTGCCACGCACGCCGGTGCACCTCCTGCTAGACTGCTTCAAGTTCTGCGCAGGACTGCTGAGAGGAGGGGCGTAACTAAGGCAAAAATCACGTGGCAAAATCACCAATCAGTAACCCCCTCTCGGCACACACAAATAATTAGTAACCTACTCTCGGGAACCTGTGAGAACCTGCTGGATCCCACCTCTGCTGCTGCATCAGACGAAGGGTCCATCTAGTCCAACATCCTGTTCCTCAAGAGTGGCTTACCAGAGGCCTCCTGGAAACCTGCAAGCAGCACATCCTATCCACGCTCTCCAGCCACTGGATTCAGAGGCGCACATCCTCCAAACTGCGCACTTTCGAACACCAACACCAACACCGAATATCTCAAGCCTGTCTCTGCATTCATTTGTGAAATGCTGGAGGATATGTATGGGATGGGATGAAGAAAACACCTAAAGAAGGTTGGCGAAAGGGTCCAAAACCTACGTAAATTAGGAGTTGGATGGAATTTTTTAAAATTCGACTTTTGTAAAGGATATACCTGTGCTGCTTCCTTAGAGTCTAGCTCGAGGCAGCTTACAATTAAAATAAGGTTAACATTAAACAACAACAACAACATGATAAGCAAACCACTGGACATAAACAGCATATAAAATGATCCATAAAACCAAAAGCAGACCATTGAAAAAGAGAAAACCCCTAATCAAGGAGTTAAAAGGTGGGCTTTGGCTTGGCGCCTTTTGTATTCCAACTTCAGCGTACAACAACAGGTACAAGTTTCTGTGTGAGTGTTAAGTACTGTCAAGTCTCTTCTGACTTATTGGCAACTCTATGAATCAATGTCTTCCAAAACATCCTATCGTCACCAGCCTTGATCAGGTCTTGCAAATGGAGGACCGCGGCTTTCTTGATTGAGTCAATCCATCGCATGTTAAAACAGTCACCATTTGTGTTGCTGGGCACCCAGTGAAGACCACTTGATTCCCGTAGCAAACTACAGACCAAACAAGATTTCAGAGCAGAGTCAAATTGGAGCCTGTGATCTCCTGCATCACTTGAAGATATCATGGGTTTAAACTAAGCATGGTTTCATCATGATGTCTGAGAACAGCCATGAAGGAAACTGCGAAAAGGCAGTGTCTTTTAAGTGAATGTCTTATGGTTATATTTGCTCCATCACACAATGGAAGTGCTGCCAATAAAGATCACTAGACATATAACAGGATGTTGAACTAGGACAGTGGTGGCGCACCTTTGGCACTCCAGATGTTATGGACTACCACTCCCATCAGGCCCTGCCACTCCCATCAGCCCCTGCCAATTGGCCATGCTGGCAGGGGCTGATGGGAATTGTAGTCCATAACATCTGGAGTGCCAAAGGTTCGCCACCATGGAACTAGGACATGGGTCTGCAACCTGCGGCTCTCCAGATGTTCATGGACTACAATTCCCATCAGCCCCTGCCACCATGGCCAATTGTAGTCCATGAACATCTGGAGAGCCGCAGGTTACAGACCCCCGAACTAGGATCTGGGAGACCCAGGTTCGAATTCCCACTTTGCCATGGAAGCTGGCTGTGTGACCTCGGGCCGGCCGCACACTCTGAGCACAGCCTCCCTCACAGAGTTGTGATCAGGATAAAACGGAGGAGCAGAGAATGATACAAGTTACTTTGGGTCCCCACTGGGAAGAAAGGAAGGGTTTAAAGGAAGAACAGAAATGTACAAATAAATCCCATCACACACAAAAGTGTTTGAAAGCAAATAGATTTTTGCCTCTTGCATGCATAGTCATATGCACCTACTTACCAGGAACGTTCACATTTCTCTATTCTTTGTCAAGACGCTGTGGCTTTCTAAAATGTTTGCTGCTATGCACATATCTGCTAGTGCAGGAGAAGGCCACAAGCATGGGTTAAGCCCATCATCCCCTCCCAGGCCCCACCAGCTTGAGTCCAAGATAAAACCCCAAAGATTCTAGCTACATTGCTACCATGTTTCCCTGAATATAAGACATCCCCTGAAAATAAGACGTAGTAGAGGTTTTGCTGAAGTGCGAAATACAAGGCATCCCCCAAAAGTAAGACGTAGCAAAGTTTTTGTTTGGAAGCATGCCCGATGAACAGAACACAGAAAAATAAGACATCCCCTGAAAATAAGACATAGCGTATCTTTGGGAGCAAAAATTAATATAAGACACTGTCTTATTTTCGGGGAAACACGGTAGGTCTAAGCTTGCACCAAATGCCACCTGGCCAAGTGCAACCACTGTTCCCCAGTGCCATTTTGTTTGGAAGCACAAGTTGCCTGTTTCTAGGTAGTTGGGGCAAAGAGGCTGCTTCTCTGCCATGCCCATCCAGACAGTAAATAGTTACCGCATGAATCTGAGTTGCATCAATTCCACCTCTGACTACAGCCAGATCCACCACAAGACGAAACATTCTATTAAGCATTCAATTTCTAAAAACAGAAATGGTTATGGCCAGCGTCCTCAATCTGCCCATTTCGGCAGCCAGTTTGAGACAGGCTATTATTGCAGAAGACACCACCCGGTATGGGGCAGGCAGGGCCTTTAGAAAGGAATAATAGCAGAGGGGAGGGGCCACTCACACACCGACCTTCAGAGTGAGCAAGAAAGGTTGCAAATAAGAGTTTCTACTTTCACCTCCAAAAATGCTGGAGGGTCTGATCCACAGGCCCATTTAAAACAATGGTCAAGCAGGACTGAGCTACACTGCTCATGAAGAATCACTTGCAACACAGAACCTCACTTCCCTACAAGGTACCCGTGTGCAGAGAAGAAGAAGAAGAAGAGTTTGGATTTATATCCCCCCTTTCTCTCCTGCAGGAGACTCAAAGGGGCTGACAATCTCCTTGCCCTTCCCCCCTCACAACAAACACCCTAATGAGGTGGGTGGGGCTGAGAGAGCTCCGAAGAACTGTGACTAGCCCAAGGTCACCCAGCTGGCGTGTATGGGAGTGCCCAGGCTAATCTGAATTCCCCAGATAAGCCTCCACAGCTCAGGCAGCGGAGCTGGGAATCAAACCCGGTTCCTCCAGTTTAGATACACGAGCTCTTAACCTCCCACGCCACTGCGAAGGGGGGACATGATAAGAGGGAGGTTTCTAGAATTATGCATGGGATGGAAGAGTTACCAAAGAGAGCTTTTTCTCCCTCTCCAAAAATACTAGAGCTGGAGGATAGCCAACGAAACCTATGGGCAGTAGATTCCAGATGAACACAAGAAAATACTTATTTCCACAAGGAGTGATTAAAATATGGAGTTCGCTGCCCGAATTTGTAGCGATGGCTACACAGGCACAGACAGATTTAAAAGGAGATTAGACAGATTCTTGGAAGAGAGGTCAATCAGTGGCTACGAGCTACAGTGAGGAAAGAGAACCTCCATCTCCAGAGACAGTAGACACCAGGGTTAGGGGGATCCCTAGCATTCCTCATCACGAAACTGCATAGCTTTCCAATGTCATAACTCTGGCATGTTACAGCACTTAGCAATGGCGAGCCTTGTTCTCCCGCGTGGCTCAGTAGTGGGGAACATGCCTGGCCACACGGAAGGTGCCAGGTTCGATCCCTGGCATTTTCAGTTAAAAGATCTCAACCACAGCAGGAGTTGGGAACAGCCCCTCTCTCTGCCCAGGCCCCTGGAGAGCAACTGCCAGTCAGAACATGCATTTATTGAACACATGAAGTTACCTTATAGCCGTGGTGGCGAATGTTTGGCACTCCAGATGTTATGGACTACAATTCCCATCAGCCCCTGCCAGCATGGCCAATTGACCATGCTGGCAGGGGCTGATGAGAATTGTAGTCCTTAACATCTGGAGTACCAAACGTTCGCCACCACTGCCTTATAGCATCATTAACCTAACAAAGCTAGTGTTGCTCTCCATGGTCTCAGGAAGAACAGAAAGCCCTGAGCTGGGTAGACTAATGGCCACGGTGGGCACAACACAAGTGTCTAGGACAGTGATGGCGAACCTATGGTATGGGTGCCAGAGGTGGCACTCAGAGCCCTCTCTGTGGGCACGTGCAAACAGAGTGCCCCCCACCCACATCTAGGCTGGCCTGGGCCGCTGGGCTTGATTATTAGCATTAAACCTAAGACCTAGTTTTGGGAAAACAGTGTAGGTAACCCTGTTAAGCACTGTTAAACCCCACTGATTTTCATGCAAAGAACTAAAGCGCATTCCTTTACCTGGGAGTAAGCTCGGTTGCTGGCAACATGGCTTGCTTCTGAGTAAACCCTCCTAGGGTCGTGATTCACCCGTTGGAA
The DNA here is from genome assembly GCF_021028975.2 of Sphaerodactylus townsendi. Lineage (NCBI taxonomy): Eukaryota > Metazoa > Chordata > Lepidosauria > Squamata > Sphaerodactylidae > Sphaerodactylus > Sphaerodactylus townsendi. Next base: position 2,669,478 of record NC_059440.1, on the reverse strand, counting down.
GAGTTGCTTGGTTGCTTCAAAGCAAAGCCACCGACTACCACCAAGCTTACCCCCGAGTAACACACACCTTGGAACCAACCGTTTTTCTAAACTAAAACCTCAGTATTCAGGTTAAATTGCCGCGTTGGCACTTTACAGTAAATAAGCGGGTTTGGGGTTGCAGTTTGGGCATTCGGTCTCGAAAAGGTCCGCCATCACTGGTCTAGGACAGCGACCTGAGGAGGAAGACTGGGAGCTCCAGAAATGGGGATCAGAGGTCAAAGAGCAGCCCAAGGCCACCCAGGGAGGCCAGGGTAAGATTGAATTCCCGCAAGGTCTCTCCAGTCATTCTCAACCCTGCCCGATGGGCCTCCCTTTCTCCCTCTGGCTGCCCCAAGCTCGATTTTAAAAAGATGAAAACAAGATGTGGTGTCGCTTAAAGTACCAGGAGACAATAAAATAGCAAATGAAATATAAACCCATTTTATGAGCAGCTTATAGTCCAAGGGCTGGTTTTGTCAATCTCTCCCTGCCCCCTCACCCGCAAACGTACATTAAAAACATTTTAAGGGACCACTGAGAATTGTTTTTGACAGCAGGCCCCTCCACTTCCATGCAAATTGAAAAACACATACAGTTAATGCTTCAGGTCCAGCTATTCCCATTTGTAAAGTCTTTTTTCACGTATGTATTTCCTTGGGGGGGGAAAGAGCTGAAAGGGGGGGGGGAGGGAGCTTAGTCTCACAAAGGAATATGAAATAAATTGCTTTAGCGAAGGTTAATAATATTCTGTCACCGTGGTAAAAGACTCAATTACAAAACCTTCAGAAGAGGTCCCAAGGAAGTCATCTGCCTGCAGTGACAGAAGTTCAAACAGGCAAAAAATACAAAAGATGGCTGAAGAGCTCCCCAAATCGGGGGCGGGGGGAGAGGGGAGGGTTAGGTCTCAAACCTTGAGGCAATAAACAGACTCCGTATCATTTATTGATACAGCAACGTTATCAGCAACGTTTATTGATAGGCGTCCAAGCGCCCAACTTGACAAAGCCAGTTCTGATGAACCCCTCATTTATTAGCTCCTTTATCCTGATGTTAGTCCCCCCTCCCATTTTCCCAAGAAATGTGAGAAAGAGTTAGTTGGGAGCTGAGGCGCCTCAAGGTCAGTGATAGATAAGGATGTAGAGCCACCTGGCATCCTGCTCCCACGAGATAATGGAATCGTGAGACCAACGTGTCAGGGAAAAGCCTACTGGTCTACTCAGTGTGTGAAGCCAGAAGGTAAAGACCAAGGAAAGAATCTCCCAACTGGGAAGGGTAACTTATAGCAGGATGGTTACACAGATCTTGTAGCAATTACACTGAGTTAGGAATGCATCTCAATCACCTAGACCAGGGATCTGCAACCTGCGGCTCTCCAGATGTTCATGGACTACAATTCCCATCAGCCCCTGCCAGTCCATGAACATCTGGAGAGCTGCAGGTTGCAGACCCCTGACCTAGAGTCTAGACACAATCTCGACTCTACGGGGAGGAGAGAGAGGAGAGAAAGAAACTGACAAAAAAGGACAAAAGAGACGAGAAGTTTAAGAATAGAAACCAGGTATTCAAGGTTATAAAAAAAGGGTGAGAGGGTGAGAAATCAGACATAGAAAACTATCAATCAGCAGGGCACATGACTCTGTATAATCTCAGCAAAGAATTATGGCTGGTACTAATTTTAGTATCTGATTTATTATGCAGGAGGGAACGGGAGTTAGCAAATCCTGTCTCGCTGCTTCTAATGGGCAGATCTAGACCACACTACAGGAAGACTCCAACCAAGAGAAGCAGGAGTGGGGGGGGGGGCGCAGGGGGAGGGCTTTCGGCCAAGCAAAAAGAAAGGACCTGCTGCTAGCAAGGACAGCTTAGCCAAGATGCATGCAGCACCCAGCTTTTGAACACTCAGGCCTTCACCTGAGTACTGTGAACAACTGAAAAGCAACTCTTCAGGAACACACCACAGAGTTGTCTAGTCCAAGGGCCTGCAACCTGCGGCTCTCCAGATGTTCATGGACTACAAATCCCATCCGCCCCTGCCAGCACAGCCAATTGACCAAGCTGGCAGGGGCTGATGGGAATTGTAGTCCATGAACATCCGGAGAGCCGCAGGTTGCAGATCCCTGGTCTAGTCCAACACTCTTTCCAAAACCAGACACAGGACGGGCCTAGATGCTCTGGGAAGCCCACAAGAAGGGCAACAGCTTCCCACCCTCCACAGCTGGCACTGAGAAACATACTACCTCAGAACATGGAGATTCAGGGGGCCACAGACCTCTCCTCCCTGAGTCTGTCTGAAGCCCTTTCCAAGCCATGTATTTTTACAGTTCCTGGCACGGAAGTCCACAACTTAGTAACTCACTTCTTCCATCCTGAACCTACTGTCCATCAGCTTCATTGGGAGAAGGAGAAGAGGGCATCTCTAGCCATTTTCCCCACCCCATGTGTGTGCTTCAGTCTTATTACCTTTCAAGGGGGATTACAGACCAGCAGGATCCGCTGCAGAACACGGCCACAGGCAAGGCGAGACCTCCTAGAAAAGAATTAAACCTCGGTCTCGGCAAGCTCTGCCTTGGTTTAGTAGCCAAGCCCATTGTATGTGGGGACACCCCTGCCTGTTTCTTCCTTTTCCCACTGAATCCTGTAGCACAGTGATGGCGAACCTTTTCCAGACCAAGTGCCCAAATTGCAACCCAAAACCCACTTATTTATTGCAAAGTGCCAACATGGCAATTTAACCTGAATACTGAGGTTTTAGTTTAGAAAAAACAGGTGGCTTCAAGGTGTGTGTTACTCAGAAGTAAGCTTAGTGGTAGTCGGTGGCTTTGCTTTGAAGCAACCGTGCAACTCTTCCAATGGGTGAATCACGACCCTAGGAGGGTTAGAAGCAAGCCCCATTGCCAGCAACTGAGCTTACTCCCAGGTAAGGGATTGCGCTTTAGTTCTTTGCATGAAAATCAGTGGGGTTTAACAGCGCTTAACAGGGTTACCTACACTGCTTCCCCAAAACTAGGTCTTAGGTTCAATGCTAATAATCGAGCCCAGCAGCCCAGGCCAGCCTAGATGTGGGTGGGGGGCACTCTGTTTGCGCGTGCCCACAGAGAGGGCTCTGAGTGCCACCTCTGGCACCCATGCCATAGGTTCGCCACCACTGCTGTAGCACGTGGAGAGAACATAAGGGATGACCAACACTATTCCAAGAGTAGTTACACCTTTCTGCTCTATTGAAACCAGCAGGCTCCAAAGGATGACCTGCCACAGGGCTTTGGCCAAAGGTGTTTGCCACACCTTGCCACTGGCAGTTGCCACAAAAACCCAGCAGGTAGGAGAGACAGACCACTCCTCTCTTTCTCCCCAGGGAACGGGCAGGCAACGAGGGGGCTTCTCTTCTCACCGGGCTGTTGCAAGAGACATCACAATTGCAGTGGGACAACGATGTTCTTCAGGACCAGTGAGGGGTTGGCAAGTGAGAACTGTCTACTCAGGCATGCAAACCTCAGGAAGCTGCTGCCACCATTCACTCGCCGCCCTTCTACCTCAGACTGCAGCCTCTCAACTAGGCTTTAACCTTTCTTCCTATGAGCCGGATTTTTTTTGTAACCCCGTGGTGGCGAACCATGCTGGCAGGGGCTGATGGGAATTGTAGTCCATAACATCTGGAGTGCCAAAGGTTCGCCACCACTGTTGTAACTGTATCAGGAAGTGTTGTTTAGTGGTCAAGCACTGGGTTAGGATCTGGGAGAGCCGGGTTCGAATTCCCCCTTGGTCATGGAAGCCTGCTGGGTGACCCTGGGCCACTCGCACACCCTCCGCATCACTCACTTGCCATGAACATAAAATGAAGAAAAGAGGAATCCTGTAAACCACCCTGAGCTCATTTGAGAAAGGGCACAATGAAAACACATTACAGAAATAAGCCAAAAAAGTTTCTGCTTGCAGCAATCTGAAGCAGAACAGCTGCCTGATGTTATCAGATCACAGTCCCTCTTACTATTAACTCCACCTCACAGGGACTCTCCAGGGTCTTGGACAAATCTCCCTCGGCCTTGCTGTTTCAGATCCTCTAGCTCAGGGGTGGCCAACCTATGGTGCTCCAGATGTTCATGGACTACAATTCCCATCAGCCCCTGCCAGCAGGGCCAGTCAGCAGGGGCTGATGGGAATTGTACTCCATGAACATCTGGAGCACCAGAAGTTGGCCACCCCTGCTCTAGCTGGAGAGCCTGGGAGCTGACCTCACAACCTGCCATGTTTAAAACATGTGCTCCACTGCTCAGTTACAGCCCCTACAAACAGATCTTTGGGGTTCTGTGTGGTTTCCGTGGGGGGGTGGGGGGGGGGGGGGGTGGGGGGGGGGGGGGGTGGGGGGGGGGGGGGGTGGGGGGGGGGGGGGGTGGGGGGGGGGGGGGGTGGGGGGGGGGGGGGGTGGGGGGGGGGGGGGGTGGGGGGGGGGGGGGGTGGGGGGGGGGGGGGGTGGGGGGGGGGGGGGGTGGGGGGGGGGGGGGGTGGGGGGGGGGGGGGGTGGGGGGGGGGGGGGGTGGGGGGGGGGGGGGGTGGGGGGGGGGGGGGGTGGGGGGGGGGGGGGGTGGGGGGGGGGGGGGGTGGGGGGGGGGGGGGGTGGGGGGGGGGGGGGGTGGGGGGGGGGGGGGGTGGGGGGGGGGGGGGGTGGGGGGGGGGGGGGGTGGGGGGGGGGGGGGGTGGGGGGGGGGGGGGGTGGGGGGGGGGGGGGGTGGGGGGGGGGGGGGGTGGGGGGGGGGGGGGGTGGGGGGGGGGGGGGGTGGGGGGGGGGGGGGGTGGGGGGGGGGGGGGGTGGGGGGGGGGGGGGGTGGGGGGGGGGGGGGGTGGGGGGGGGGGGGGGTGGGGGGGGGGGGGGGTGGGGGGGGGGGGGGGTGGGGGGGGGGGGGGGTGGGGGGGGGGGGGGGTGGGGGGGGGGGGGGGTGGGGGGGGGGGGGGGTGGGGGGGGGGGGGGGTGGGGGGGGGGGGGGGTGGGGGGGGGGGGGGGTGGGGGGGGGGGGGGGTGGGGGGGGGGGGGGGTGGGGGGGGGGGGGGGTGGGGGGGGGGGGGGGTGGGGGGGGGGGGGGGTGGGGGGGGGGGGGGGTGGGGGGGGGGGGGGGTGGGGGGGGGGGGGGGTGGGGGGGGGGGGGGGTGGGGGGGGGGGGGGGTGGGGGGGGGGGGGGGTGGGGGGGGGGGGGGGTGGGGGGGGGGGGGGGTGGGGGGGGGGGGGGGTGGGGGGGGGGGGGGGTGGGGGGGGGGGGGGGTGGGGGGGGGGGGGGGTGGGGGGGGGGGGGGGTGGGGGGGGGGGGGGGTGGGGGGGGGGGGGGGTGGGGGGGGGGGGGGGTGGGGGGGGGGGGGGGTGGGGGGGGGGGGGGGTGGGGGGGGGGGGGGGTGGGGGGGGGGGGGGGTGGGGGGGGGGGGGGGTGGGGGGGGGGGGGGGTGGGGGGGGGGGGGGGTGGGGGGGGGGGGGGGTGGGGGGGGGGGGGGGTGGGGGGGGGGGGGGGTGGGGGGGGGGGGGGGTGGGGGGGGGGGGGGGTGGGGGGGGGGGGGGGTGGGGGGGGGGGGGGGTGGGGGGGGGGGGGGGTGGGGGGGGGGGGGGGTGGGGGGGGGGGGGGGTGGGGGGGGGGGGGGGTGGGGGGGGGGGGGGGTGGGGGGGGGGGGGGGTGGGGGGGGGGGGGGGTGGGGGGGGGGGGGGGTGGGGGGGGGGGGGGGTGGGGGGGGGGGGGGGTGGGGGGGGGGGGGGGTGGGGGGGGGGGGGGGTGGGGGGGGGGGGGGGTGGGGGGGGGGGGGGGTGGGGGGGGGGGGGGGTGGGGGGGGGGGGGGGTGGGGGGGGGGGGGGGTGGGGGGGGGGGGGGGTGGGGGGGGGGGGGGGTGGGGGGGGGGGGGGGTGGGGGGGGGGGGGGGTGGGGGGGGGGGGGGGTGGGGGGGGGGGGGGGTGGGGGGGGGGGGGGGTGGGGGGGGGGGGGGGTGGGGGGGGGGGGGGGTGGGGGGGGGGGGGGGTGGGGGGGGGGGGGGGTGGGGGGGGGGGGGGGTGGGGGGGGGGGGGGGTGGGGGGGGGGGGGGGTGGGGGGGGGGGGGGGTGGGGGGGGGGGGGGGTGGGGGGGGGGGGGGGTGGGGGGGGGGGGGGGTGGGGGGGGGGGGGGGTGGGGGGGGGGGGGGGTGGGGGGGGGGGGGGGTGGGGGGGGGGGGGGGTGGGGGGGGGGGGGGGTGGGGGGGGGGGGGGGTGGGGGGGGGGGGGGGTGGGGGGGGGGGGGGGTGGGGGGGGGGGGGGGTGGGGGGGGGGGGGGGTGGGGGGGGGGGGGGGTGGGGGGGGGGGGGGGTGGGGGGGGGGGGGGGTGGGGGGGGGGGGGGGTGGGGGGGGGGGGGGGTGGGGGGGGGGGGGGGTGGGGGGGGGGGGGGGTGGGGGGGGGGGGGGGTGGGGGGGGGGGGGGGTGGGGGGGGGGGGGGGTGGGGGGGGGGGGGGGTGGGGGGGGGGGGGGGTGGGGGGGGGGGGGGGTGGGGGGGGGGGGGGGTGGGGGGGGGGGGGGGTGGGGGGGGGGGGGGGTGGGGGGGGGGGGGGGTGGGGGGGGGGGGGGGTGGGGGGGGGGGGGGGTGGGGGGGGGGGGGGGTGGGGGGGGGGGGGGGTGGGGGGGGGGGGGGGTGGGGGGGGGGGGGGGTGGGGGGGGGGGGGGGTGGGGGGGGGGGGGGGTGGGGGGGGGGGGGGGTGGGGGGGGGGGGGGGTGGGGGGGGGGGGGGGTGGGGGGGGGGGGGGGTGGGGGGGGGGGGGGGTGGGGGGGGGGGGGGGTGGGGGGGGGGGGGGGTGGGGGGGGGGGGGGGTGGGGGGGGGGGGGGGTGGGGGGGGGGGGGGGTGGGGGGGGGGGGGGGTGGGGGGGGGGGGGGGTGGGGGGGGGGGGGGGTGGGGGGGGGGGGGGGTGGGGGGGGGGGGGGGTGGGGGGGGGGGGGGGTGGGGGGGGGGGGGGGTGGGGGGGGGGGGGGGTGGGGGGGGGGGGGGGTGGGGGGGGGGGGGGGTGGGGGGGGGGGGGGGTGGGGGGGGGGGGGGGTGGGGGGGGGGGGGGGTGGGGGGGGGGGGGGGTGGGGGGGGGGGGGGGTGGGGGGGGGGGGGGGTGGGGGGGGGGGGGGGTGGGGGGGGGGGGGGGTGGGGGGGGGGGGGGGTGGGGGGGGGGGGGGGTGGGGGGGGGGGGGGGTGGGGGGGGGGGGGGGTGGGGGGGGGGGGGGGTGGGGGGGGGGGGGGGTGGGGGGGGGGGGGGGTGGGGGGGGGGGGGGGTGGGGGGGGGGGGGGGTGGGGGGGGGGGGGGGTGGGGGGGGGGGGGGGTGGGGGGGGGGGGGGGTGGGGGGGGGGGGGGGTGGGGGGGGGGGGGGGTGGGGGGGGGGGGGGGTGGGGGGGGGGGGGGGTGGGGGGGGGGGGGGGTGGGGGGGGGGGGGGGTGGGGGGGGGGGGGGGTGGGGGGGGGGGGGGGTGGGGGGGGGGGGGGGTGGGGGGGGGGGGGGGTGGGGGGGGGGGGGGGTGGGGGGGGGGGGGGGTGGGGGGGGGGGGGGGTGGGGGGGGGGGGGGGTGGGGGGGGGGGGGGGTGGGGGGGGGGGGGGGTGGGGGGGGGGGGGGGTGGGGGGGGGGGGGGGTGGGGGGGGGGGGGGGTGGGGGGGGGGGGGGGTGGGGGGGGGGGGGGGTGGGGGGGGGGGGGGGTGGGGGGGGGGGGGGGTGGGGGGGGGGGGGGGTGGGGGGGGGGGGGGGTGGGGGGGGGGGGGGGTGGGGGGGGGGGGGGGTGGGGGGGGGGGGGGGTGGGGGGGGGGGGGGGTGGGGGGGGGGGGGGGTGGGGGGGGGGGGGGGTGGGGGGGGGGGGGGGTGGGGGGGGGGGGGGGTGGGGGGGGGGGGGGGTGGGGGGGGGGGGGGGTGGGGGGGGGGGGGGGTGGGGGGGGGGGGGGGTGGGGGGGGGGGGGGGTGGGGGGGGGGGGGGGTGGGGGGGGGGGGGGGTGGGGGGGGGGGGGGGTGGGGGGGGGGGGGGGTGGGGGGGGGGGGGGGTGGGGGGGGGGGGGGGTGGGGGGGGGGGGGGGTGGGGGGGGGGGGGGGTGGGGGGGGGGGGGGGTGGGGGGGGGGGGGGGTGGGGGGGGGGGGGGGTGGGGGGGGGGGGGGGTGGGGGGGGGGGGGGGTGGGGGGGGGGGGGGGTGGGGGGGGGGGGGGGTGGGGGGGGGGGGGGGTGGGGGGGGGGGGGGGTGGGGGGGGGGGGGGGTGGGGGGGGGGGGGGGTGGGGGGGGGGGGGGGTGGGGGGGGGGGGGGGTGGGGGGGGGGGGGGGTGGGGGGGGGGGGGGGTGGGGGGGGGGGGGGGTGGGGGGGGGGGGGGGTGGGGGGGGGGGGGGGTGGGGGGGGGGGGGGGTGGGGGGGGGGGGGGGTGGGGGGGGGGGGGGGTGGGGGGGGGGGGGGGTGGGGGGGGGGGGGGGTGGGGGGGGGGGGGGGTGGGGGGGGGGGGGGGTGGGGGGGGGGGGGGGTGGGGGGGGGGGGGGGTGGGGGGGGGGGGGGGTGGGGGGGGGGGGGGGTGGGGGGGGGGGGGGGTGGGGGGGGGGGGGGGTGGGGGGGGGGGGGGGTGGGGGGGGGGGGGGGTGGGGGGGGGGGGGGGTGGGGGGGGGGGGGGGTGGGGGGGGGGGGGGGTGGGGGGGGGGGGGGGTGGGGGGGGGGGGGGGTGGGGGGGGGGGGGGGTGGGGGGGGGGGGGGGTGGGGGGGGGGGGGGGTGGGGGGGGGGGGGGGTGGGGGGGGGGGGGGGTGGGGGGGGGGGGGGGTGGGGGGGGGGGGGGGTGGGGGGGGGGGGGGGTGGGGGGGGGGGGGGGTGGGGGGGGGGGGGGGTGGGGGGGGGGGGGGGTGGGGGGGGGGGGGGGTGGGGGGGGGGGGGGGTGGGGGGGGGGGGGGGTGGGGGGGGGGGGGGGTGGGGGGGGGGGGGGGTGGGGGGGGGGGGGGGTGGGGGGGGGGGGGGGTGGGGGGGGGGGGGGGTGGGGGGGGGGGGGGGTGGGGGGGGGGGGGGGTGGGGGGGGGGGGGGGTGGGGGGGGGGGGGGGTGGGGGGGGGGGGGGGTGGGGGGGGGGGGGGGTGGGGGGGGGGGGGGGTGGGGGGGGGGGGGGGTGGGGGGGGGGGGGGGTGGGGGGGGGGGGGGGTGGGGGGGGGGGGGGGTGGGTGGGGGTGTGGGTGGGGGGGGGGGGGGGTGGGGGTGTGGGGGGGTGGGGGGGGGGGGGGGTGGGGGTGGGTGGGGGTGGGGGGGGGGGGGGTTGAGCGGAGGGGTGGGGGGGGGGGGGGGGGGGGGGGGGAGGGGGGGGGGGGGGGGGGGGGGGGGGGGGGTGGGGGGGGGGGGGGGTGTGTAGAATATGTGCAGTTCCTAGAAGTGTTGCTTTTTCCAGCAGGTAGACTGATGTTCATTCCAAGTTTAGGCTTTCCAGATGTTTTTCAAGATTTCTTGGGATTCCTCCTAGAGCACCGACTACTAGTGGGATTACTGTTGTTCTTTTTCGCCACAATCGTTCAACTTCAATTTGTAGGTCCTTGTATTTTGTGATCTTTTCCAGCTCTTTGTCCTCTACCCTGCTGTCAACTGGCACAGCAACATCTATGATCCAAACATGTTTTTTATTATTATCATCATCATCATCATCATCACCACCACCACCACCACCACCACTCCCAGTTCTTCAGCTGGTTGTTGAACTTTCAATACAATTTGAGCCCCACCCAGAGGCCTAGGACGTTGTAATGCATCGACGAAGTAGTCGCACGGATCCCAGCAGGGCTTATTGTTATTCTTGGATTTATAGAATCACTGCATCTTGTGTAGGTCGACACATGTTTCCCACACTTTTACAAGAAACAGCAACAACCTGTGCATGTGGCCACCATGTGTACCGAGTGGCTGCCTGGAAGCCCCGCACGCAGCAGTGCCTTGCTCGCAGGTTCCGTGAGGAAGACCTGGGGTTTCCAGCATCTCTCCAACCCACACACAAAGATGAATCCTTGATATGCCATACCAGCAGGCAGAGGGCCAGAAGCCAGAACATGGAACATGTGCAAAGTGCTTTTCCCAAGGCCACTAACATAGCTAGAATTTTCACACTGACCTTCCCTGCCAGCAAATGGCAACCACAGAAAACACATGTAAATGAAGAAAAGTATCAGAAAGCTACACATTGTTGATTCCATTCCTGCTCACAAAAGGCACAAGCTGCGTTGCACTATTTCCAGCCACTCTCCTAAAAATAAGACTTGCATTTTCTCAGTAGTGACGATTCTCCGTATACTACGGGGGCGGGGGTGCAGAGAGCAGCAGACAAGGCAGCCGGCTAAAAAAAGAATCTATTATCATTAACTGGGCTGTCAGTGGCAGTGACAAATAAATGAATTTGATGGTTTCAGATCAGTCATTAGCAGACATCCCCCCCAGCTGATAACAGCTGAGTGCCTGGATAGACAGCAAGGCTCGGAAAGTTAGGAAGCAGAGAGAAGCCGGGAAGGGCATCACCCAAATGGCGGTCTCTCTGCTCTGTTCTGCCCCACACGCAAGCAGCAAAAAGACTAGCATGTGCGAGAATGGATCCTTGGGTCTCATCAGATGAAGCCCAGCACACAGACAGTGTTGAGAGAAAAATGGGAAGCAAAAAAACAAAGAATGAATAACCAGATGTAAATCATCTGCCTGTTCCAACAAGGGGCACCATGACAACAAGACAGACAGAACTCCTCTCTTCCAAGCCCACTCTTTCCCCCAAATCAACAATGACACTGACCAATCACGCACAACAATAACTCAAGGTGAGGTTAGATTCTCTCTACAAAGCCTAAGCAACACGAGGGCCAGCATTTTGGTTAGCATGTTTTCGTCCAGTTTAAACAGGGCTCACATTTTGAATGGAACAAACACTGAGGGGGCCAGCAACATTGAGTCCCTGGCATATGTACCAAGAAATAGCCAAAATGTTCATCTTACAGCCAAAAGGCTCACCTTCTCCAGAGGAAACCACAACAATCTATAATAGCCCCAGCAGCTGTTCATTTCCACAAAGTTGTGACTAGGCTCAGCCAGGAACCAAGATACAGGGACACTCCACCAGTCTTGTTTGCTGTTCATGTATCAAGAGAGGGAAAGGAGAGTAGCAGGTGTGAAAGCCTGGGTCTCAAGTTGGGAGAGAGACAGAAGTACATAAAGGGGATGTATGAAGCTGCCTGATACCAATTTGGATCATTGATCCATCAAGCTCAGAATAGCATAGGCCAGGAGTATCCAACTCATTTATTACAAGGGGGTGGATATGACATAAATGTGACTTCTCCAGCAGCAGTGGCGTAGGAGGTTAAGAGCTCGTGTATCTAATCTGGAGGAACCAGGTTTGATTCCCAGCTCTGCCGCCTGAGCTGTGGAGGCTTATCTGGGGAATTCAGGTTAGCCTGTGCACTCCCACACACACCAGCTGGGTGACCTTGGGCTAGTCACAGCTTCTTGGAGCTCTCTCAGCCCCACCTACCTCACAGGGTGTTTGTTGTGAGGGGGGAAGGGCAAGGAGATGGTCAGCCCCTTTGAGTCTCCTGCAGGAGAGAAAGGGGAGATATAAATCCAAACTCTTCTTCTTCTTCCAGGCTGGGCCTGTGAGTAGGGAGTGGTATCTCAGCTGGGGAGACCACTGTGGGCTTGCCAGTCCAGACTGGCATGGGAGGGGAGGGGGCTCTCCAGGTCAAATTGAGAGCAAAAAGATGTGGGCTGCCCAGACAGGCTCACCAGCCCAGAAAAGCAATGAGGGAAGTGGTCAGCATGGCGGTCTGAGGGAAGAAAATTGCAGTCCTTGAAATCAGCGGGAGTCGTCGTCTTTAAGACCAGCAGCCATGTCCAGAACTGAATAGGAAACTTCTGATGGAGCTCATTCAGGTCCCCACCCCCCAATAGTTTTACACACACTGCATTAGTCAAGATAACCACCACAAAAAACCAGCCTGCTCTACCCACCAAGTGGGTGATTCTCACATAAGCCTGCAGTCTGCAAAATTGTCAGCTTCTTTTCTCTGGTTCAACCAATGAGAGCAGAGAAAATGGATTATGAAGATAGCTACTGAAAAATTCCAACAGCAGTCATATTGATGGATGAGGCATGAAAACTGATCTTGGTTTAATGCACGGGTGCATGAGCACACACATACACACACTCACAGAGAGGAGGTCACAGACTTGTTCATTCTCCAAGAGAAAGAAGACCAAGATTCTGAAACCATTTGGGGGGAGCAAACACAACCCCCCCCACACACACACACACACTCCACAGTCTTACAGAATTGGCACAATTCAGCCAGCTAGGAATGTATTTCCTCTGTTGGCTCCAAAGTACAAACTCTAGTCCAAAAAGAAGCAACACAAACACAACAGATTTGGTCTGTGTTCTCCCGTGTGTGTGTCAGCAGCAGAATTCACTCAAGATGTCCATGTTAGCAAGATGATTAAATGTTTTTGCTTCTGAAGAGCAAGTTTCAAAAGCTGGTCAGTTTTCATTTATTTTCATCCTTCAAGTTGTGGCAGGTGCTCGCCTCAGCAGGTACTCCCCTCCACTACTGCTGGCCATGAAATCAAAGCCTCCGACAAGTTAAACCCCTACAGCAAGATTCTTCAAACAAAGGATGCAAGTCTACGCAGTGTAGATCATGTAGGACAACACATTTGAAATAAGCAGGCAACTGTTGAGATCCCAGCTAAAGAAAGACAATTCACAAGTGCCACGCCAACCTGAAATTTCTTTCTTTCCAAAACTTTTGCAGCATCACAGAAAAATCCAACAAGACCCAATGCTGCCAAAATTATACTGAAGTGAGCACAAGGTGCCAATGATAGACATACAAAAGGCCAAATGCTAGAAATTCTAAAAAGCATTTCTATCCAAGTCTGATCCAGGGTTTGGGGTGTCCCAGTGGTTTCCCTCCCCCCACCCCACCCCTGAACACACCAACACAACAGGAACGGGTGCAAGCATACAGATTCCAAAGACAGGGACTGAAGCACAGCATGTATTCCTTGGGGGCTTAAGGCAGCTTGCAATATTAAATATATGAGATAAATTACGCAAAAAAACATAAAACCAAAATTTAAAAAATCACGATTTAGGAATGCTTTAATCAAATGCAGCCCTGAGCCTTCGGGGAGGGCGGTATATAAATGTAATAAATAAATAAATAAATAAATCTGTAATTCTCAACAACAGGGCTTCAAGGCACACCAAGAGAGCATTCCAGAGACCTCTGTGTGATCTCCCATTCCTGATGGAAGCAGACGGACCAGGTCTTGGCCATGAGCCTTCAGCTGGGTAGAGAGCCTCAACAGATGCCCAAGTCTCATCATCAGCCCCAACAGACCAAGAATTAAAAGGAAATACCACTCCAGAATATCCCCTTGTTCTGTACTTGTCACTTATTACTAATATGCAAAAACCACTCCACATCCTTACATTGGAGAGGACTTCTACAGTCACATCCAACAAGACACTGGATGATTGGCACTAATTTCAACAGATCCAACTATTTTATCGTTTCCTTCCTAGTCTGCCTTCTTGGCTGACACTCAAGGCACACAGCAAAATTAGAGAACCCTGCAAAGAAAACACACAAGTACTGGACTGCAAGAATTAGAAGGCAGTGCAATAAAAACCAAGAAAATACACACCAACAGTGAAATAAACCACAACCCTATTGTTCCCTTAAAAAATATGCCATCCTGAACAATTCCTCCTCTGGCCGCTGCTCTACCAGGTGGGAATCACACAGAGAATTCTCTGTTGATCTTACCCATTTGCAGAGTAATGCTTCAGAAGGCCTTGCTGAAGGCCTTGCTCAGGTGGGTGTGGCTGTCACACTGGAGCATATCAGGGGTATCTAGTTAAAGGCATTTTTACAAGGAAAAATTTTGGCAGGAACCAGTTCAGGTGGGCAGTTAACCAGTTCAAAAGCCTTAATCAGGCAGTGGATATGAAAATGCAAATTTTCACCTTTAAAAAAAAAAATACATCCTTTCTACAGTAAGCTCTTTTTCAAAAACACAAGTGTTGCCAAATTACAACTCATTAATAACAAAGACTAACCCAAAAGGCAGGTGCAGAAAAATCTGGAGCTTTCCACCTGGAGAGGCCACGTTGTGAACCTGGAAGCAGCCATATGCTTTAATATTTTCCTTGCACCTTTCAGACATTCACTAAGGAAAAAATAAAACTCTACATAAGCAGGATTTCAGTTGTTTGAATGATCAAAAATCCTTATGCTATGGTAACTTTTTAAAGAACACACTCTAAGTCTTACAAAGTATTTGCACCAAGCGATTGAGACTTCAGTTCAAGGCAAAAAAGCAGATACATTAAGAACACTGGGGAAAAAACCCTACTGCAGACCACCTTAATGTGTTGAGAGAAAATCCTGAAGACTGAAGCCATGGTGGTTAGACACTTTTATAAGCACAGACTTTTAACTACGGCAAATACCTATTCCTAAGTCAGTGGTGGCGAACCTTTGGCACTCCAGATGTTATGGACTACAATTCCCATCAGCCCCTGCCAGCATGGCCAATTGGCCATGCTGGCAAGGGCTGATGGGAATTGTAGTCCATGAACATCTGGAGTGCCATAGGTTCGCCACCACTGACTTAGGAATAGGTATTTGCTGGAAGGGGCTGATGGGAATTGTAGTCCATAACATCTGGAGTGCCAAAGGTTCGCCACCACGGCCCTAAGTCATAGTTTTCACTATTACTGATTTCAATCAAGATGTTAAACAACATACTTGTACCTCCATGTGGGAGGGGCAAATCATTCCTTATTTAAAGTGCCTCACTTTGGGCTGGATCATGCCATTTATTTAAACCGGAATACCCTCCAAAATTTTGCATACAACTTAAATACAACAGATGCGTTTTGGCAAATTCTGTTCAAAAAACCCAAATCTGCTGTGGGAACACGATCCACCTCTCTCTTTCATTCTGGGCCAGAGAGTTTTAATTGTTACCATGTTTACATTAACAAACACAATGCAAGAATATGCCACTGACATGCGTGCATGTTTTCCAGTGCTTTCCATCTAACCTGGCACATCCTCCTAAGATTAAATTATTTTCCCCAAACCCATGTTCCTTCAAAATCTAGGGCAACATGTTGCACAAAAATTGTAAACACTGCAACCCCTTAAGACTGCAAATCCCAAGCTGCGCTGCAAATTGGAGTCAAAGTCCGCTTGTGACAGAAAGAATGAAGAATCTGAAACAAAAAATAAGCAACGGAAGGGAAAGCAAACTGAGTTAACCTCGAACATGTAGATTGCATTTTGTACGAAAGGCAGCTGGGCTGGTGGCCCAGAACTCAAGGGCCCTGCCAAAGTCAATGGCTGCATTCAGAAAACCTGGCTTTCTCTCTCCCTCCTCTGTAGCTCTGAGATTAAAAGACTGCCCAGTTGGCAAC
Source organism: Sphaerodactylus townsendi (assembly GCF_021028975.2). Classification (NCBI taxonomy): domain Eukaryota; kingdom Metazoa; phylum Chordata; class Lepidosauria; order Squamata; family Sphaerodactylidae; genus Sphaerodactylus; species Sphaerodactylus townsendi. Next base: position 2,654,030 of record NC_059440.1, on the reverse strand, counting down.
AAGTTGCAGTTTGTCAGAACGTCCCAATCAGGTGCATTCCCCAACTGCAGTTTGTTTCTTGCCTTCAAACCAGGAGCCTAAATTCCAGTTGAAACTCTTTTAGAAATCTGAATGTGCAAGCAAGAAACAAAAACACAATTTGTAGCACATCCCAGCAAATCTTCAGTCTCTGTGTGGTGTGAGCGAGAGGAAGCCGGAAACAATCCCCAGGATTGTTGAACTGCCTAAATGTAGAAACTGTTTGAATCTCTCTGCTGAAGGGAGAGAGATGAGCTGCGAAAGCAATTTTTTTCTGAGAGCTTCTCCTCACTATCAGTCTACATGACAGATTAACCTGTCCTTTGGTGAGTTCCCGCGTCGGGACCCAGGGCAGGGCCGCCTCAGCTCTAGCGTCTCATTTGCGGCTGGTCATCCCTAAGGAGGCCTGCCAAGCAACCATTCTGTTGTGCTCAGAAGCTGCGATAAATATGTTTATTCCATCTGGCTGTTGTGCTGCTATCTGTTGATGCAACTGATGTTACCCAGTTTGCTATACTGGCTCAATCAAAATTAGAGCCCCTTAGCACTTTAAAGACCCCCTCACCCTCTCTGTCGGAATAATACCGGAACAGGGGCACATAGCCAAATATCTTGAATTATTAACTGAACCCCAACAGAGATGGATTATCACAAGGCCCAGATGCAATACCTTCCCATCAGCCATTACAAAGGGTCACTACTTATCCATACCTCTCCAGGATCGGGTTTGTCCACACTGTAAAAATCAAGTGGAGACTCTTGCTCACATTATTCTTGACTGTCCGAGATATGGGGGCAGCAGGAATTTCTCTCCCAGGCTGGCCCTAGACAAATCTGAAAGTGACTCTGACTGTTCTGTTGTGGAACTTCTGTTAAACAACACAGATGTCATGCTCTTGGAAAAAGTAGCAAAATTTCTTTTACAAGTGACAGAACTTTCAAAGTAATGTATACTGCTGTATAGTCTTCCTGTCTGTGCTTTGAATGTACTCTTGATTTGTATTTCAAAAATGTCTAGCAATGTTCTAGAACCTATTTTTAAATGCCAAATAAAGGTTGTTGTTGAAAAAATTGAAATAACCCCCCCACCCCCCACCCCATCCCATGCAAAATGTATTTGACTCATCAAAGCTCATAAGATGGAAAAACTGCACTGGTCTTTAAAGGTGCTACTGGTTCTGAATTTTGTTCTATTACAAACTAGCATGGATACCCAGCTGGAACTTGCTTAAGCAAAAAAACCCTTACATGAGACTCAACAATAAGGAAAGTTTGTTTTTTAAAAAATCAATAGTTAAATATACCACGTACCTTTGGCCACTAGCTTTTTATTAGTTAAACTAGCATAAGTAATGCTGGAAGTAAGTGAAATTATCTTTGGGAATATCGTTATTGGGGCCAGGAAACTGGGCTGCTGCAATTGGGGTTCCTTTTTCAACTACTACTGTAACTGCATCCATTTTGCTGTAAAATGAAACATCAGTGGGTTGGAGGTAGCGTACTAAACCTTTCTGTTTAATTTACAGAATGTCTATATTAATTTTCTATGCAAATGATTCTGAATTATCTTCTATGGCACTGCATGCAGACTTCCTAGTTCTTCTTTGGGTACATCCTTTACATTTGAAGCAACAAGTGTTAAAAGTTTGCAGACACGGCAAGCAGCTCACGGCAAGCAGCGCTTCAGGACAGAGCAGTCCTTCCAGGCCTCCACAGCTACTCTCCTGAATAACACACGGGCAGAGCGGCAAAACAGACAGACAGAAAACTAGCCTTGGAAACGGGGACGAGCATCATCAGAGAGTTCGCAGCCGAGGTTCTCCAAATCCAAAAGGAAAAAAAATGCAGTCAAAGAGAAGTCTGTAGAAACTGTACAGCATACGGTGCTAACTGGCTGGTCTATAGTAAACAAGCCAGACCATTTACAGCCTGTGCGCACATAAATTCTAAGAAATTAAGTCTGGGTGTGTTCATATACGGCTTTTGAAAGCACAAAGTGCCAAAACTGTACTCCAATTCATACTAACCACTTCATGCCTATGCTGAGAGACAGCTCCCAGCCCAATTAATTAGGCCCATTTTCCCTTGCTTTTTCTTTCCAGCTGAACAAATCACAAGGAAGATGTCCCCCGCCTTCTTGCCAACTGAAATTGCACGACTTCCCCCTTTCCACTCCCCAATGGAAAAAAAAAAGAGCAAGACTAGCCAAGTGGACAGAAACTATTAGTCTCAATGGTGGGGACACTCTGGGGGATGTGCTATTAGCGCTAGATGTTCCAGTGCTGGTTTAGAACGACGACTTCAGCATGTATTTTAGGGAACCCAATGTGCCCAACTACACAGGCTGAGAAGTATTTCCTCCACTTAAAAGCAGACAGCAGCAGCTCCATGATAACACTTACTGCCAGCTCAGAAAGAAGGCCTTCCAGCAGCTTGGCGACCGGATCTGTTTTGGAGGCAGCGGCCATACAAAAGCTCCTTTGAACATGACTGACATGTCTCTGCAAGAAACTCAATGCGTTACAACAACGTAGCCCTAAAAAAAGAGCAGGTCACTTAGCCAATCGTACTTAAAAGCTCTTTGTTTCAACACTGCTTTCCTGGGCACTCCCAAGCTCTGAGAAGAATTCAGACCATCCGCAAGAGGCTCATCAGTTCCAAAGTTCATCAACAGAACTAACACTTCACAAGATGGACAGAAGGAAAGGACAGCAACTCCACACACACGGCAGTCAACGAACAAGAAAATCACCCCTATCCATCTCAGACAGACGAACAAGAACTCTTCAGCTTCGTCAATATATCACAACTCTTCAACACAGCAGTATATGGTTATTAAGATCACAGAGCTGGGGGAAAGAGAAACCCCATGGCTTCTTCGGCCAGACACACCATGACAGAAGAGTCCATCAGGAGATGATTATACTGGAGACAAGCATTACTTCATACAACGCAGAGTTCTTCTGTGATCCTGCAATACTTACAGACATTAGAAATTCCGACCCTTAAACAAAGTCTCAACTCCTTTTGAAATGTGAACTGCCCAGCAACAGCAAGGCCATCTATGTGTGCCTAAATCCTACTATTGATTCTTCCTTCTTACCTTAGGTTGAGCTCGTCGGGGAAATGCAACTTTAGGATCAATCTGCAAGGTGAGGAAAAAAAGAAAGCAATATAATTTTGCATGTTGTTATTTTTGTGAAAGGCAAAAGAGGCACAATATACACTGAATGATTAATCCTTCATTTCTCAGGAGGAAGAGCCTTTTGAGAGTAACTGATCGGTATCAAAGGTAAAGGGAGAAAGAATTAAGAGAAAGCAAATCCATACTTCGTGAAAGCTATTTTTACAACAGATGGCAAAATTGGGTCTTCCAAATGTATAGCCCAGAACCTTCCACAGCCAAATGTGGCTGCCAAGTCTCGGATGCCAGACCAGGCAAACCTGGAGATACGTTTGGTTTTACACATACACATGAACATTTTGGAAAAAAATACCTTCTAATTTTCAAAGTATTCTAGGCATTAGCAATTATTTTGTTTGTAAGGTGTTGATGTTTCCTACTTTAGACTTAAAACAGCATGTGTCAGTTCTAAGTGAACACTCAGCTGGACGGCCCACAAGAAATGCATTTTTACAACTGCATTCCTGATTTCGCTTTTAACTCAAGCAAAAGAGCCATTTAAAAACACAGGTTCTGAAAACAGAAAAATCTATTATCTTGGGAAAAGGACCACCTCTACAAGAGTGGTCTTGTTTTGTTTTTGAAAAATCTTGTTTAATCTGACACCATGTTACGGAGGGATACGGGGCTATCTGTATGGTTGACTGTAGGAACGAAGATTATCAAATCTAGCACAAGTCACAGAACTTGTAATATTATTGATAATGGCCATGCAAATTAAAGAGTCAAAACTGCCGCTTTATAGTAGCCATGTAGAAAAAACTGAAAATTTGTCATGTAGCGAAATCAAGAAAAAGTTAATAAAATACTGTCTAATACCTGAAATTAACTCACTAATTCAGATGCAAGTTACACATTAGATTTGACTACCCAGTAAATCTGTATGGGACTTAAGAAATACAAGGCTCCATTCAACCACCTGGGCATCTTCTGAAATATTTAGGAATCCATTTAGGAACAAGATCTACCAGACCATGGCTACACAGCCCAGAAAACCCACCACAACCAAATTCTACACACACACACACACACACACACACACACACTATCTTTCTAACTCTGAGCAGCAAGTTTATTTTTTGATGGTGGAACGAGGCAGTAGAGGACTTGTCTACTGTCACAAGGGCTTATAAACTGCTTCCAAAGAGCTCAACGTAATCATGAGAATGTTACTGACACGAACCCAGGTGTGGGAGCACTTTCTAAGGGTTAAAGAAAGTGACTGTATCAACTTGAGGAATAATGTTTGAAAGTCATTATTGAAGACTGCTTGGGGTCACTCTTGTAAAACCTTCCTCCTATTTGAATGTCAGGGTTGAATCGTTAACTTTTAAGTTGGGGGGGGGAGTGTTAGCTCAGCTGACTAATGACATCAGTCATTCTTTCATGGGTTAAGAAAATCTGCGTTTGTTGCTTGCACAAAGAGGATGCTTTCAAGTTGTCCTCTGTTCAACAGCTGGCTTTTTGCCGGCCTGTGGCATCGTGCTCTTCCACGTATGAGAATCATCTACCTGAGAAATGAGTGATTACATGCCACTGTATAATTCACAAAGCAGAGAAAGAGAGAGAACTCATAAATTCTTCATCTACCAAGCCAACCCTTTCATGGAGATTAACATTATCTACATATGTATTCAGCACCGGCTAGGTTCTTGTCTACCAGAGAAATACAACAGGTATAGATTTCCCATTGAGTTGCCCAAAGAATTTGGAGGAGGGGGTGCAGAGTTGAACACAAATGTACAATTGTTCCACAAACTCACAAAAAAAGTTCTAACTGTTGCTTTTTAAAAGCAGAAAACCAAGGCAGTGGGAGAGAGAAACAGCTCAGTGAACCTGAACCAAATTCCCACAATGTTGTTTTTGTGATTTTCCACTGGCAGAGTTAGGTAAGCCTTCTAGTTCTAAAGCATGACACACAATACGAGAAGTTTGAAACTCAACAAAGACGGGTGTTCTTTGCATGGACTTTCTCCGAACCAAAAACAATGCTTTCAAGTCCATGGCATTTTTCAGGCTGACATGGCAAATCCATACCTGTTGTGAATCCCTGTCAACTATTGAAGACAAAAAAAAAACAGCCAATAGAAAAATAAAGTCTACTGAAAAAAATTAGTTAGTTAGATACAATGCTACTTACTGTATCTACAAGTCCTCTAGGAAATTACTATAACAATAGCGCTATTTCTGATATGAATGGCCATTACCTAGAACAAGCTTTTAACGCAACGCCTTCCATGTCAAAACCCAACCGAGCTCGTTCCTGTGCTGAATGTTGAAACAGAGTCAAATGCTAGGCAATGCTGAACGACAAGAAACTATCAGAGGTCTACAAGTCAGCGGCTAACAGGAGAGAACTTGTCTGAGCTTTATATTCTGGAACAAAAGAGTTCCAGAAACAACCAAAAGGCAGCCACATACTCAACTCTCAGAATGGGCCACATCAAAATCAAGCAAAGGTCATCTGTCCTTGTTTGATGACATCATAAATCAAAACAATGCAGGTGTTCCTGGGCCCACTTCCTAGTACTGTCCTACCCACCCGACAAGAAAGTTACCATGGGAACAAAGCTTAAGTATACACACTGGTATGTTCATCCCTTGTGACCTTCTTTCCCTTCTTTTGTTGGCTTTACATTTATCAGGGGTTTTTTAAATTGTAAAGGGGGGGTATTTGCCTCCTTTTTGTTGCCCTATTGTATGCCCTGTATGCTAAAGGCACTGAATATACATATTTTATTAATAAGCGAGAATTCAGTCCCATTAGGTGGAACCAAAATAGTTCATTCCTTTCCCAGGACTTGTATAAAAAATTTTCACACTGCAAAACAGATTTTTTCATCCTTGAGTTTTTACTTAACCTTATAGAAGACTTGAACTTATTGGTAAGACAAAAATGCAGACTATCTCTTGCTCTGAGCCACACCACAAAATCATATTAACTGGTCCGTCGTTGCCTCTTCTTGCCACCCTTCAACCCCACCAAATCAATCAAATCATTAAGAAATGTTTGAGCTCAGAGTACATGCTCGGACAAGCCCAGCAGAATTTGTACACTAAATTAATGCAACTCCACAAAAAAAAAAATCCACCTGTTTCACGATGGGCAGAAATTAAAAAATAAAAATCCCACATGATTTTTGACCTTTTGCTTTAAAAACAATAATTACAAAGCAGAACTTAGCAACATTAAAAACATAATCCATTTAACTCTTGTGTTTGAATAAAAACATACATTTCTACAAATTGGACTAGGGAGGTTCATTAAAAATAACTGATTTTATGTATTTTGCAAAGTAAGCTGGCAGTTGCATCACGTTTCTCTCTTCCCCGAAAAGCTGCGTCCCCACCGGCCACAGATGACCTCTACCAGTGTCCTTTTAATTGTCAGTTTGCTCAAAGATTATTAATAAAAAAAAGTGAATCAGTCCCAAATATCAGTTTTTAGCATCTCAGAAAAAATCCCTCTTAGGTTCTGACAGAGTACTAGGGGAGTGGCAACTGAAGCACACACACACACACCCCAAAATAAGAATAACCTCTAGAAGTGTTTCAGCACAGTGCAAGAACTCTTGAAGATGGTCAGCAGAAGATGCAAGCGGCTGACATTGGACATACCCTTGCCCTTCTGTTTTGAAGGTGCCTTTCCACATCTGACCCACAACACACCATTCTTGTTGAGTTAAAATAAAAAGCACCTCTTCCCACAATTGACTGCAAGGGAGATCAGAAAGGGAGGGAAATAATTCTGTGCAACGTTGTAAGTTCTAGTACCCGGCAAAGGTTCCTGGAGATTAAAGCGTAAGCACTTCCCGAATTTTATAGCCAGAAACCAAAACGGACTTGCCACATGAACACCTACCTCTGAAATACATAGATTGACATTTTGGAAAATTAATTGGAGGAAAAAGGTACCATGATTTGGGAGATGTTCTCTAGGGGATCTGGCAAGTTAGTAAACATTTTACCAAATCGTTTTAAATTACATAACGCCCAAGTGAGCTTGCAGGCTCAGCAGTAGCCTGATGTGTCTTCAAAACAGTTAACCAATGAATATAAAAACCTCAACCATAAAAGCAAACTCAACCATAAAAGGACACTGTCTCTTTAAATAAGCCTGTCGTGGTCATAATATTTCAGGAAATACAGGAGCCCTTCGGGGATCGGGCGGTATATAAATTGAAAAAATAAATAAAATAAAAAATAAATAAAAGCACAGAACTTGAGTAAAACATCAGGGTTACCAGATCATGTTAACATACCGTCTTGGAATCTAATTCATGATGGGGTTGAGCTAATACTTTATCTACGCTTGCTGGATCTGCAAATGTAACGAAACCAAAGCCTCTGGAAAAAAAAAAGAAAGACAAAAGCCAGTGGGAAAAGGAACAGCAAGGACTAGACACTGAAAAAAACAGACAGAAATGCAAGATAAAACAGTTTCACTCTCAACTATAATTCTCTCCTCCCTCAATCTGCCACGTCTACCCCACTCAATAATCTAAGACTCAAGGAGATAAAACGGCAGACTCACATCTAATTTTTCCAGCTCTCTCCTGTACCCCACCCCCATACAAAATAAACCCACACTTTCACCTTCAATCCATCCTGCTTTTATAAGCACAAAACTAATGGGATGTGACCATCATCGGTTAAAAAAGCCAACAATATATCCAAACGGCGAGAATAACTTTTTGCAACAGAGTATTCTGTAACACTTCACATCCCCCCCCCCCCCAAAGAAGATTCCCTAGTAAAGTCAACAGTGATAAATAAGATGCTGGACTTCAACCAGCAACTATTTTAAAGTTATTCTGAAAAGACACTTCCACTCCCAGCAATTTTGATTTTATTTGTTGACACTTGGCATACTAAAAAAAACCCACCAGCCCTACTTTTTGGAGCAGACAAACCAGGGCTGTCTATGTTAAGGAAAACTTTAATTTAAAAGAAGCGGGGTGGTTTACCTGGAACGTTTTGTAGTGGGGTCTCGCATCACCATACATTCTCTAATGTCCCCAAATTTGCTAAAATAATCTCTAAGGTTATCTGCAGGTGGGGAAAAGAAAAAGAACATGAAAGGAGATGGGGGAGGGAGGGAGAAGGGGTGAAAAAAAAAGAAAGAAAACAAAAAGCAACATTTCAGCCCCTTGAAAACAAAAAAGCAACCTTTGATTTCGGGAAGGGAGGGAGGAAGCGGCAACCCCCAGATGCCTTTGTGCTTTTCCTCGCCCCCCCTCCCCCAAAAGTGCGCGCTCACAAATTTAAGGTCGAATAGAGGACTCCAGGAAAAGGGATCTGTTATTTTGGAGCGAAGGGAAGCTCTCTTCTGGGGAGGTTGTGCGGGGCAAGTGTGGCTCTGTGTGAGTGTCTGAAAGGGAGGGGGGTGGAAGGGGTGACGGGGGTCCAACAGAACTGACCTGGGGTAACAACAAAGAGCTCTCTTTGGGGAGGCGAGGCCGGCCTGGCCTGGCCTGGCCTGGTCTAATCTGGGGGCGGGTACAAATGTTGAAAGTAACTTCAAAGATGTGATTAAACATGTTTATAACAATTGCTTTCAAAGGAGTTTCATTTCTAGTTGTGTTTGAAAATACAGCCTTTAATGATGTAAAATAAATTACACACTGGCTCCGATCGAAAATGAGCACTTTTCTTCTCCAAACTACCATTTATCTTCAGCTCCATTCACTGTAAAACATTCCAGCGTTTCTACTCGAAATGTAGGTATTCACCTAAGCGCCCCTCCCCACACCCCCTCCCCGGCAACCCAATGCAGGGGATTATAATACTTTCATTAGATTATCTGCCAGCTCAGGCCGCCGATGAACATTTTGCTGGAAGGAGAAGAAAACCCAAAAACCTCAATACTGGTGTTGTTCGCCTTTGAAATGAGACCTCATTGCCAGAAGTTCTTTTAAAGCGAGGGAACAGAAATTGTCAGGTCTTTCTTTAAAAGTTTTAACTAATGCAAAAAACTATTATCGTAGACAGGCCCTCAGGAACCAAGGATAGTTGAGCACAGATGCTCAGCAGGTTCAGCCATTTTGACGGGTAACACAAAGCTGAATTCCAGGCAAGGCAAGCGGCGGGGACGGGGGGGGGGGCGCCATTGGGCAGGTGGGCGGCTGCCCAGGGAGTCGCCTTGCGGGGGCATCGGCGGGGACGTTTTTTGGGTATTTTAGTGGATTTTCCATTTTTTTTTTGGCCTGCAGGGCGCAGTTTTTGCTAGTGGCACCAAAATTTCAGCATCAGGAGATTGTCTTATGCTGCCCAAGTTTGGTGAGGTTTGGTTCAGGGGAGGGCAGTGCTGGACTCCCAAAGGCGAGCCCCAGCCCCTTTTGTTTCCAATGGCAGCTAATAGGTGAGGGAGCCGGCAGTTTGAGGGGTCCATAACTTTGCCCCCACTTGCACCCGGAACCTGCAGGGGGTATCATTGGGTCCCGTCCCCTGATGATATATGATGCTGATATCAAAAATGCATACCCCTACAGGTATATCTAGTGCAAAATTGGTCGTGGTGGAGTGGCAGACCATGGGGGGGCGCATCCAACTTAGGTTTGCCCCGGGCTACACAGTTTGCCGGGGCTGCCTCATTACGCCTGTACAAACTAAACCACAGTGTTGCTGCCATATGCTAGCTCGTGCTGCGAGGTCGTTGGGGAATCCCCACTTGAAATTTGCCGCAGATCCAGCCTGTTAGTTGTAGAGCAAGTGACCTCTTCAGCCGGTTTCTCCTCCCCACGCTCGCGAGCACACAGCAGACCGCACCCGGTTGCTGAACTCTTAGCAATCCCCACTGCCAGTGAGAGCTCGCCTCGGCCTCCCTGATTGGCTGAGTGCCTTGAGACGGAGCGGGACACCGCGGCGGCCGCGTGCATTGTAGGGGTGACCAAAAGCCTGCCTCTAAAGTTTAACGATTAGCTGTTTACTGTGCAAACAGTTAATCATTACCTGTAAACCATGAACAATTCAAAGTTAAGCGTTTGACTGTTTAATGTTTGCATCCCATTCTGCTGGCCGATGTAAAGCGGAAATGAAACCAAAGGAAGGCTGCATGTGCATGTAGGCAAGCTGATTGGTTGGCAATTCTGCGTCACCTCCAGAGTGAGCGTGTCAGGGTTTCAACCCTCATCCTCGGCCCTGCTCTGAACCCGCCTTAGCCTCCCTCCCCGGCAGCCAGGTCCGGCGGCAGGCCTGAGATTAGGAGCCTTGAGGCGGGCCAGAAATGGAATCTGCCACGGGCAGCGGCCGGAGCCCGCCCGCCCGCCTGGTTGGATTTGTGTTCTGAAACCTGGCTAAGATTAGACGCTTAGCCAGCCTCCCATTCCGCGTGCAATAACCTCTTGCAGCTGGGTTACTGTAGTCTGGCTCCTGAAGACTCTGCATCTACTCTGGCTTGCCCCATGGCTGCTTGTCTGCTGCATCATCCTTTGCTGTAAGAGGGCATATTCTCCTTCTGTTTTGCTCTGGGCTCTGGAGGCGGGTGGTATGTGTGTGGCCCGGCTGTCAGGGTCCCCAGACGCGCACGCAGGCGGGCGGGCAGGCGAGCGAGCAGCGGCGTGGGCTCAGCACTTGCAGCAGCAGGCAGCAGATCCCAGCAGCAGCGCCTGCCTGCGGCTCGGCGGAGCTCCCTTCCTGCCGGGGCTCCCTGCCTGCGCAGCCGCTGCATCTACAGGTAGTGCCTGAGAATCTGGCCCCAACACTGTCCTCTTCTTTATCTGCGTCTCCCTCGGGTTCCCAGCCATCCCCGCCCGCCCTAACAGCCCGCCCACTCGACGCAGGAGTCCTCAGGCGGGGTTCCGGGGCCACGTCCCACGTGACCCGCGCCGCCCGCCTTTCTTACCCGCCAAAGTATTTTTTAGGAAGTGAGTGGGACCAGGTAGGGGCTTTTGCCCAACAAGTTTTGAGCAGCGGTAAAGTAGTGGCTAAGAGCAGTGGCTAAGAGCAGGTGCACTCTGATCGGAGGAACGGCGCCCCAGCTCTGCCATGAGCTGTGGAGGTATCTGAGGGGCCTCAGATTGGCTGGTCCGCCCCCACCTCCGCCAACTGCGCGACCTTCAGCGGAGCCAACAGCGCGCTCGAATCAGTCAAACCCACCTCACGGGGTTGTTGTTGCTGCGAGGATTACAAAAAAGGAGCTCGGGACAGTGGCGGCGAACATATAGAGAAGGTGACAGAGGTGGCCCTCAGAGCTCTCTCTGTGGGCACATGCAAACAGAGTCGTCCCCCCCCCCACACACATCTAGGCTGGCCTGGGCCACTGGGCTCGATTATTAGCATTGAACCCATGCCCTGTTGGTGAAACATTCTAGACAACCCTGTTAAGCGCTGTTAAACTCCACTGATTTTCATGCAAAGAACTAAAGCATGATCCTTTACCTGGGAGTAAGCTCGGTTGCTGACAATGGGGTTTGTTTCTGAGTAAACCCTCCTAGGATCGTGTTTCACCCGTTGGAAGAGTTGCACGGTTGCTTCAAAGCACAGCCACCAACTACCACCAAGCTTACTCCTGAGTAACGCACACCTTGGAGCCAACCGTTTTTTCTAAACTAAAACCTCAGTATTCAGGTTAAATTGCCGTGTTGGCACATTGCGATAAATAAGTGGGTTTTGAGGTGCAATTTGGGCACTCGGTCTCGAAAAGGTTCGCTGTCACTGCTTTAAGAGCATTTGCAAGGGCCCTTTCTTACCTCCTGACTGTTCAAAATTCTCATTCATTGGGGTACCCTGACCTGGATGGTCCAGTCTCGCCCACTCATTAGATCTCAGAAGTTTAGCAGTCTGCTGCGTATAGAGCAAGGAACTGCCCAATTCCACGGTTTGTGTTGGTTTTTCCGGTTCTGTGGGAGCCCCACCCCCAAGCTGTGCGTGCATGTTGATTGGCTGGAAGCGAGTCCTGCGTGGAGATTGGCTGAAAGTGAGTAATTTCCACCTTCATTTTATGATCAAATTTGCTTGGTTTCTGGATTTTAGTTCTTGTGTGTTCTTCTTGCTGGCTAGAACTTTATTATTTTGATATGATTTGTTTTTATGGTGTTTATTTTTGTACGGTACTTTTAAAAGTTATTTTAAAGAAAAGGCAGAGACAAACATTTCCAAATAGACAAATGAATAAGGTTAGTTACAACACATTTTTCAAGCATTCTTGTTTACCGAAAAATCCTTGCTCCCTTCACCTCTTGAATTACAGATTCAAATACAGTGATTATTTATTTGGTTTCAAAACATGTACAGTTGTCCCTAGAACCACTTGGGTGTACGAAAAAAAAAACACAGCTAGGAGATATGAAAAACTGTCCTTAATTCCCGACATTTTCCACTTCAGGCTCCTGCCCCTCCTTTCCTTGTCCCGACACTCATCAAAGTCGTCCTTTTTTTCACCAAAGTAATTTGTTTCCTTCAGTGTGGTAATAAATTGGAGAAATTAATAGTGCATGACTGAGATGAACATACATTTAAAACTAAGCTGGGAAAAGAATTAGGTGTGTGATGGTGGAGGTTGAGTGTATTTTCTATTTGCCTCCCCCCCCCCTTTTCTTACTTTAATTCCGGAGTTGGTTCTGCTTTAGTGTTAAGTGTGCCGAACACGTTCAATTGTAATGTGTTGTACCAACTGATTTTAAATATGGTTTACCTGACATTAACATAGTGCTTTAGAAGAATGTCCAGTCATTTTTAAACCACCCTTCCTTGAGCTTGCTTGGTTTGTGTAGTGCAGGGGTGTCAAACTCATGACCCTCCAGATGTTCATGAACTACAATTCCCATCAGGCCCTCCCAACATGAGCATTGGCTATACTGGCAAGGGCTGATGGGAATTGTAGTTCATGAACATCTGGAGGACCGCGAGTTTGACACCTGTGGTGTAGTGTTTTCCTCTCCCTCTTTTAATCCTTCTGATGACTCCCTAAGGTAGATCAAGCTGAGGGAGAGCAGCCTGCTCAAGGTCACTGAGTGACCTTCATGGCTGAGCATAGCTCTGAACCCCAACCAGTCCTATAATATTATACTTCTGTAGTTCTTCAAATATGCCACATATGCACATGAGTTATAGCCATGTTGTTTTTTCATGCACTTTTTAGACCCGTTGATGCCAGCAGGTCTACCAGGAGACAAAAAGAAGAGTTGCCTCAGTGTTGCACATACCTCTGTTCTGATGGCCAGGGGAACCTGGTGCAAGCCGCAGTCCCCAATCCTCTTGAGTTGTCCTTCCTCGGCAACCTTCTTCCTTTGCGAGATGGAAAGCCAATCATCTCCAGTTGGGATCGTCCCTCTCAGAAGAGGCCCAGTCATACTGACCCTTGGATAGGTCTTTTGTTGTTCACAACATGGCCACGGGTCCTTGAGAGCAGAGACACCACCGGAGGAAAGCTAGAGAGATGTTCCAGCCACACCTGGGACTATCCAACTTAGTCATGTTTAGGCTGGATATGTGCTGATGTGCAGGACTACTTCTCAGATCACCAAGGCAGGAGTTCCTTTGGAATCTGAACACATCGTTAGTGGCGGTGATAAGTTTCCCCCCTGCCCCCAAATCTGTTTTGTACATTTTTGAAATGTTGTACTCAATTCAATTCAATAAGCCTTTATTGGCATATACGATAGTATAAAATATATATACACGATAGTATACACGATAGTATAAAAATACAGTTCCAGTTAAAAAGTGAATAGTAAAAAACTTCGCATTTGTCATACATTCAGTTTACAAACTTCTGACAAAAACTTTGCCACTGTAAGGCAACAATGAAAATCCTGGCAATTTAAAAGCGTAACTACTTTATCTGATTCAGTATAATCAATCATAGAGTCTATAGCTTGGGATAACAGGCTGGATTGGAGTTCTTGGTATAATAAGCAGTTCAGGAGAATGTGTGGGATGGAATCCAGCTGTCCTATGCTACAGGTACAGAACCTCTTATCGCTTGGAAGACCTTTAAGTCTTCCTCTAGGTAGCGGAGATGGCATGATGTTAAATCTAGCCAGCATATAGGCCCGTGGTGGCGAACCTTTGGCACTCCAGATGTTCTGGAGTACAATTCCCATCAGCCCCTTCCAGCATGGCCAATTGGCAGGGGCTGATGAAGTGCAATCCATAACATCTGGAGAGATTAAAGGTACTCCACCACTGCCGATAAACTGTCAATAAGCTCTTCATCTCGTTTATGTGTCTGGGCTGCTACCGTTTCATATTAAAAGCTTCAGATTGTCCGCAGAATGTTCAGAGCTCAAAGGCCTGTAAAGCAGCATTACGATCCTCATTGTGCATTGGGGGCTGCATCAGGGTCACGGCACAGCAGACATCTGGACCACCCCCGTCACAGTTTGTTTTGTTAGATGGTGTGCTGCAGAGGGAAAGGCACTCTGCACCGGTGCAGGGGTACTCTCATCTAACCTTTGTTTCATATATTCCAGGGATGGTTTATTGGCATGGAAAACAAGATTGTTAAGGTTCAGCGCCTCTCTGGCACATTCTAATGCCAAAAGCTTAACAACAACAATAATTGTATCTGAGATGGATTTTAATTGTCGGAAGCTGCCTTGGGAACCAAATCTTGGCTGAAAAGCACAGTGTAGATGAAAGAAGCAAGCAAGCAAAAAAATAATAATCCACCGGTCTTTTCACTAACCAGCACCCGATTCTCAATAATTGTTAATAACAAATGAGTAAGAAGGGTAAGTACTACCGGGATTTTAAGATTCTAACGGTTTAGTCTACAAAACGCATGCCCACATGCACGTTTATTTAATCTTTCAAAATGCCAATGCTGTCCATGCTTCCTCAGAAGAAAACCCCCTGCGCTTGATGGGGCTGACACCCTCGAAAGCCTGCTTAGGTTTGCAATCTAAGAACTGCACAACTTGCAGAAACCCAAAAGCCAGATATATTTGTCATGAGGCAGATTTGCTAGGCAAATTTGGGGTGGGCAGTTTAGGTAAAAGTAAACGTAGTCCCCTTTGCAAGCACTGTGTCATTACTGGCCCCAAGGACAACATCGCATTATGACGTTTACTAGGCAGGCTGTTGATGGGGTGGTCAGCCATTGCCTTCCCCAGTCGTCTCCACCAGGAGTCTGCAACCTGTGGCTCTCCAGATGTTATGGACTACAATTCCCATCAGCCCCTGCCAGCATGGTGAATTGGCTGTGATGGCAGGGGCTGATGGGAATTGTAGTCCATGAACATCTGGAGAGCCACAGGTTGCAGACCCCTGGTTTACACTTTACCCCCAGCAAGCTGGGTGCTGTTGTTCATTATTATGGATTGGATTCCATGTGACCATCATTTCGCCCATGGAATAGGCTGTTGTGGTTCTTCCTCACAACCCCCACCCAAAAGTTGCTCCTGGAGATTAAGGGGCCTTCAGCATTCAGTGTTCTTTGCTTCTTGTTCCCAGAGGTGTCCATATGATTGTCTTGGGCTACAACAAACTACCTTGGCTGCTGTTCTGGAACATTTGTGGGGGTGGGGAAAGGTTTTGAAGGGGGGGAAGGCACAACGGTCACCCTCACAAATTGACTTTCCAATATTAGAACACACTTTCTGTTGGTTCTGGTGGGCCTTCCAGGCTGTGTGGCCATGGTCTGGTGGATCTTGTTCCTAACGTTTTGCCTTCATCTGTGGCTGGCTGTCAGAATCCCAAAAACTGAAACAAACTCATCTAAAAGAACAGTAGTTTTTTGAGTATTGAGATCTTCTCTGGTCATGCCAGAACTAAGGTTTGCCCGTGCAAAACCCAGTAGTTAAAGCAGACTGCACCCCCCCCCACCCACCCATCGTGGGAATGCGCGCCCAAAAGGAACTGTGAAAGAGATAACGGTAAAGACAGCCAGGCACTGACCTTGGGCAGCACCTGGTTCAGTATAACATCATACAGAAGACAGTTGAAAGTCAGTTAGAAATGCATTTAACCCATTCCTCCACCCTCAGCATACAGAAAGCAGCAAAAGCAAAATCCCCATAATAACAGGCCTCCTGACATTTCGCTCCCTCTAGGGCCCTCCCCCCGGCTTGCTTGGGCAGTTTTGATGAAAAGTTTTAACGAGGTGGGAGCCTTTAACATTTTCAGCAAAAATCCACTGATTCTGCCCAGGTAAACAACCCTTCCAAGAGACCAAATACAGCAAGCGGTTTCGATAGATGCGAGAATCAAGAATGTCAGACAGTTCATAATGTTTAGTCCCATCAATCAGGACCGGAGGAGGAACCTTCATCTCGGGATGCCAGACATCTGGGGAATTCGTCTTCTTCAATAAGCTGCAATGAAACACAGGGTGTATTTCATGCAAAGCATTAGGCAATTCTAATTCAGCAGTCACTTTATTTATTACTCTGACAATCTTGAAGGGCCCAATATACTTCGCACTCAATTTTGAGGGCCTATGTATGTCCCAAAGATTTTTAGTGGAGAGGTAGACCATATCTCCTACCACTAGAGGGAAGTCACGTCTGTGCTTATTAGCCTGTCGCTTGTATGAGTCTCTGGCTTCCTGAAGCGCTTGCAATATAGGGGGCCATTGATCAGCAATGGACCGCATCCAATCTTTAACCTCAGGTCCAGGGGCATCCCTCAACTGAAGTATGGGCAGAGGGGGTGCTGAATGGCCATGAAACACCTCTAAAGGAGTCTTGCCTGCGCTACTATGAACAGAGTTATTATAGGCATACTCTGCGTGGGGCAAAAGGTCAACCCAGTGGCCCCGCTGATAGTTCACATAACACCTTAGGTACTGTTCCAAAGTCTGATTGGATCTCTCACTCTCTCCATCGGATTGGGGGTGGTACGCAGAAGACACCCCTTGTTCAATGCCCAACAACTTCATAAATGCCCTCCAAAAGCGGGAGACAAATTGCGAGCCCCTGTCCGTAATTATTTTCTTGGGGGCAGAATGCAGTCTGTAAATATACAGCATAAACTGTTCAGCCAGCTTCTGAGCAGTGGGAATGGAGGCACAGGGAATAAAATGAGCCTGCTTAGAGAACAGATCAACCACAGTCCATATCACTGTTTTGCCATGACTCAGAGGCAAGTCCGTAATAAAATCCATAGAAATGACCTGCCAGGGCTCACTGGGCAATGCAATGTCCTGTAACAATCCATGGGGCTTGCCTGGAACTGTTTTGGCCATAGCACAAACAGGACAGCCCTTGATATAAGCCTCAATATCCTTATGCATAGTTTTCCACCAAAACTGCCTGCGGAGCAAATGCAAAGTTTTCACAAAGCCAGAATGACCTGCTGACTTGGAATTGTGCCCCTGGTGGAGGATTTGAGAACGCAGATGGGGTGGCACATACAGCAGCGAGCCACGGCACCAAACACTGTCCCATAAGCCCAAACCATCACTGCCCTCCTCGAGAGGCACCAGTAACTTTCCAGCCTCCAAGAAGGTGGAGAGGAGGTGGCTGGAAGGAGAAACAGATGGCAGGGGCTCCGCTTTCACTTGAGACCGGGTGACAGCCAAGCCCAAGTGGGAGGGGGAGAGAATAGTGCAGGAAAGCGAAGGATCCACCTTGCACTCCTCCCCCTCTGGCAAGCGGGGAAAGGTGTCAGCCAAACGGTTGGTTTTGCCCTAGAAAAAAATGAACTGTGAAACGAAAGTGCGCGAAAAAGTCCGCCCAGTGGATTTGTTTGGTGGAAATCTGGCCCAGGGAGCAGAGAACAGCCAGGTTTTTATGATCAGTCCAGACCTCGAAGGGGTGCTCCGCTCCCTCTAAGAAATGCCTCCATACAGTAAGAGCAATCTTGATAGCACAGGTTTCTTTATCACCAACAGTCCAATTAAGTTCAGCGCCCGAAAACTTGCGGGAGAGGTACGCACAGGGGTGGAGACGACCATCTAAACCTTGCTGAAGTAAGGCAGCCCCCCAAGCTTTGTCTGAAGCATCAACATGAACAACAAAAGGCAAGGAGGGGTCGGGGTGGGCAAGAACAGGTTCAGAAGTGAAGGCAGAAGAAGAAGAAGTCGCAAGGTTTGTGCCCTGCTGCCCAAAGAGTGCAAAGGTGAGCAGCGGCAGGCCAGCGGGGGAGATTTTCTGTTTTCTTCTTTTTTCTTTTGACATTTTGCATGCCTAAGAATTTTTTGCCCAGGGCAACCACCCATATGGCCTCACTCCTGCTACGCCACTGCCAGCTCCTGTCAGAAAGAAGATGGTGGACTAGACATCCTTGTTTCTTTTGTCCGTGTCATGATGCTTGATGAAAGCCACCTGGTGCAATTTGATGGGGGGTGTGGTATATAAACTATTTCAAATAAATAAATAGGTGTGTTGCATTACATTGCAAAGCATAGATCAAAGGGAGACCCAAGCACGAGAGACACTCAGAAAAGAAACACTCCTTGCAGTTCACTAGGAAGAATGGGGCAAACAACCTCTTTCTGTCTGTCCTGAGCTAACCTCTCCCAGTCCTTACGGAGCCCAGGCTTCGAGAGATTCGAGTCGCATAGGAATTCCAACTTGGCAGCTCTCGGTAGAAGTTTAGCCCCATTGTATCTGCTCCGGGTTGTGTGACTGTGTAACCTAATTTAATTCCAGGAGAGAGATTATACTCAGTTGAAAACTAAAAGAGTTCATTTTGTGACAGTGTAGTGTGACCCCGCCTTGGAACACTTAACACCTTGGAACACTTAACAAAAATTACAGTAAATGATTTTCCAATTTGCTCTTTCTTTTCTCTTTCTTTTCTCTTTCATAAGAAATAACATAGAGAGATAGTAAATCAAACATAGAAAACAATAACATGTAACGGTTCAGACCTGTTGTGCTCAGACAGACTGGCAGTCCCCTCCTGGCTTTTGCCCAGCTGGGTCCCTCAGAGACGGCAGGTCTTTGCAGCGTTGCTTTGCCTTTGCTGAGCCTTCAGTTTTTCTCTTCAAGGGTTCCAGTATAGTCCTATAATATCAGTACAGTGGTACCTCGGTTTTCGTCGATAATTCGTCCAAAAAGAATTGACGAAAACCGAAATCAACGAAAAGCGAGGCACCATTTCCCATAGGAATAAATGTAAATCCAATTAATCCATTGGAGGCACTCCAAAAAGTGCCTTGAACGGATTAATTGGCTTCCTCAAACCCCAGCCGGGAGGCAGAGGGAGCTCCTTATTTGGCCAGTGACATCAGTGGGTGTCACTGCCCAAATAAGAAGCTCCCTCTGCCTCCAGGCTGGGCTTCCTCAAACCCCAGCCGGTTTCGGTTTTCGTGGACTTTTTGTCTGTTTCGGTTTTTGTGGACTTTTTCTGGGTTTGAGGACGAAAACCAAGACAAATTTTGCCCAGAAAAAGTCGACGAAAACCGAAACCGACAAAAAACCAAAGTCAACGATAACCGAGGTACCACTGTATATAGTTCATAACAAACTTGGAGTCCTTCTGAAGTGAACTACCTACAGCTTCAGTTTCTCTTTCCTGGGAGAATTCATATAATATCCATTGCAATGTTCATTACAGAAAACCAAAATACAAACTGGGGTGTTGTGGGGTTTGGCGGTTTTCCATGTTCCAGATCCTAGTTGCAGGCAAAACGTCGTGAGAAAATGCTACTGGAACACGGCCATACAACCCGGAAAACCCACAACACCCCAGTTATTCCGGCCGTGAAAGCCTTCGACAAAATACACACTATTAGCCAACCAGTATAAACAGAATTCCCTTTTTCAGCAATCAAATGCAAATATTCTCATGCCTGGAATGTCAGTATATAGTTCGTAACAAATTTGGAGTCCTTCTGAGGCAGGGGCGGAGCAAAGGGGAACTGCGCCTGGGGCACGCACACGCCCTGCGCCCCTGCACTGGCTCGTGCCCAGGGCGTCATGCCTGCCTCGCCCCACCCTGTGGGTGCTACACCACTGTTCTGAGGTGAACCACCCCCAGCTTCAGGCTCTCCAACAAAAGTGGGAGAGTTGCGCTTTTTCTTCCTTATATGGGAATATCCCAACTCTTTAGCTCCCCTAGTGGTCACTGGGTCACACTGGCTTTTCAGCGGCACCAAGAAGAATCTCCAGTTCTGTCTCTGTGACCATGACAATAGGGGCGTTGACACAAGCAGCAGAGAGTGCATCACTTGCTCACCCGCCCCTGGAGGGCTTTGTGAGGGGTTTTTAAAGATTGGATAACTGTTATTCCACCCTAACCTGGAGGGCCCAGGCTTGCCTGATCTCATCAGGACTCAGAGAGCAGCAGTGGCGTAGGAGGTTAAGAGCTCGTGTATCTAATCTGGAGGAACCGGGTTTGATTCCCAGCTCTGCCGCCTGAGCTGTGGAGGCTTATCTGCGGAATTCAGATTAGCCTGTGCACTCCCACACACGCCAGCTGGGTGACCTTGGGCTAGTCACAGATTCTCGGAGCTCTCTCAGCCCCACCCACCTCACAGGGTGTTTGTTGTGCGGGGGGAAGGGCAAGGAGATTGTCAGCCCCTTTAAGTCTCCTGCAGGAAAGAAAGGGGGATATAAATCCAAACTCTTCTTCTTCAGAGGCTGAGCAGGGTCAGCCATGGCCAGTATTTTGATGGAAAACCTCCAAGGTCATGACGTGGAGGCAGGCAATGGCAAGCCACTTCCTTTGAAAACACAACTCCCTCTGCTGAAACACTGCTGTTGTGGAGCCATCTGTTCTTCCCTTCAAGGGTTCTAGTATAGCCCTGGAATATCAATTTATAGTTCGTAACAAACTTGGAGTCCTACTGAGGTGACCTACCTACATCTTCTCTTCCCTTGAAAACACGACTAGGTTGCTATAAGTCACCTGTGACTTGATGACACTTTACACATACAGTTGTTATCCCTCTATTGCACAGGTGTCAAACTCGTGGCCCTCCAGATGTTATGGACTACAGTTCCCATCATCCCCTGCCAGCATGATGCTGTCAGGGGATGATGGGAACTGCCCAGCCAGAGAAGAGCCTTGGCTACTGTAAGATGTAATGTGCTGCCATCAGCTCTGCTGGAGGGAAGATTTAAGAATATGGAACGTTCTAAAAGAGTTTGTTCATGTGATACGGTTGAAACACTTGACCATTCTTTGTTTCTATGCCCTAAATACAATAAGATACACATGAAATACATGAATTCCATTTTCTTGCAATGTTCTCAGTGGCATGAGTGTTATAAGATACCCAATCTCCTGAACAGCTCTGATGTGCTCTTTTGTGAAACTGTTGCAAATTTTATACTGGAAATTAGTAGTTTTAACTGCATTTCTTAACCTTGTTTTGTTTTAAAATTTTGTCCTGTTTTATATGCCAATAAAGGCTTGTGTTGTGTTGTGGATGATGGGAACAGTAGTTTATAACATCTGGAGGGCCGCGAGTTTGACACCTATGCTCTATTGCATAATAACTTGACAATTATATTGTTGTTGTTGTTGTAATTTGATAATGACTTATTACCTCTATCTACCAATTCCTCTAAATTCACAGATTTAATTTATTTTTAAAGAGAGTTTAGCCCTTTTCACTACAGAGACACATTATATCTGTGCAACAAAAAGGGACAGAGATGTACTTTTTTTGTGCACTGTGTTCTAAGACTGCTGGTAAGGGAAGGGGAAGTAGCCTATAATTTCCAAAACTGGGATATTTCATTTCCCCAGGAAGGAAGCCTTTAGCACTACTTAAAATCTTTATTTTTTTTAAGAGAGGGGGAGCAGCCCCATACAATGCAGTCGCAGGGAATGAATGTTGAGGACTCTTTCATCCTTGCTGAGTGCTCTGGAAGAGGGATATTTAACCAAGACAGTCATTGCTGAATTTTCTCTCGGCCCAGCCGCTTCTACCTTGGCCTCTACTAGGAACCTTGCAAACAGATATGGGAAGGGTGGAATCAGCAGAAAAATAACTTGGGTCGATTCCGCACTTGTGTTATCGACCTAAGTTCGAGCTGCGTTCGACCTAAGTGCTCCTCACAACCTCTGGGATCAACGTGGTCTTGTACCAGCTTCGCCCCGTGTAACGGTCAAATTTCCAACTTTAGTAGGGAACTACTACTTTTTCAGGGAACCACGCTCGAACTCAGCTCGATTCCAGTAAAGTGCGGAATCTCTGGTGCCAGGAGTCCCTCATTCAGCCAATCACAGCTGAGTGTTTCGGGCATGCGTACAGCTGGCCAATCAAAAAACGCCACCTTCATCCCTCCATTCCTGTGGCAGCTTTTTTTATAACGTGTGTGGGGATAAGGCCGGAACATGGCCGTTAGGAAGCCAGTAGCCAATCCGGAGCGGGCCTGGGCCGAAGAGGCTGGAGGATGATCCAGCCACTCCAAGCTGGGGATCCAGAAGAGCTGGATTTTACCAGTGAGGGAACAACAATGAAGCTTACGAGCCTAGGAATTCAGCACAGCCTTCTCAGGGGAACTAGGAATTGAAGAACCTATTTTACTCGTGTGCGGAATCGCCCTTAGAGGGTCTGAACAATTCTTTCTCATCCTTCTACAATGCAAAATCACCCACTTCCCTAGGTCATTTGCATAGGAGAGGCTATAGGGTGAGGAGCATCTAGCCATAGTGTAATATTTATTGTATGTTTAAAGTGACTTTTGTGGTAAGCCTCTTTGGGTCCTGCGTCCTAAGCAGTGTAAAAGCATTTTTAAAGAAAGAAAGAAAGAAAGAAGAAAGAAAGAAAGAAAGAAAGAAAGAAAGAAAGAAAGAAAGAAAGAAAGAAAGAAAGAAAGAAAGAAAGAAAGAAAGAAGTAATATGCTAAATGACCTTGGAGGAGTGGCTGTGCTGCAGTATCTAAACTTACTGTACTTGCAAGAGACTTTTTGTACTTATACTGCATGTGCTCGCCCATATTCTCTTTGGAAGGAACAATCTGGAGAAGCCTCTGAGAGAGGGATGAGTCTTTGGGGTCTCTGTTCTTTTGTTTTAAACTTCTACTTATTCATACCTTCCTGAGGACATCTGGAATTCAGAAGAAGACACTCGCAAATTGCATGAAGTGCCATCTACCACTCCTGATTCCCAGTTTCAGGAGGATTGTTGGTTGAAATGACTAGTGCTGGATCACAACCACAGACAATGGAATACTCAACAACAACCTTTATTTGGCATTTAAAAATAGATTCTAGAGCGTTGCCAGACATTTTTGAAATACAAATCAAGAGTACATTCAAAGCGCAGACAGGAAGACTGTATATAGCAGTATACATTACTTAGAAAGTTCTGTCACTTGTAAAAGACATTTTGCTACTTTTTCCAAGAGCATGACATCCGTGTTGTTTAACAGAAGCTCCACAACAGAACAGTCAGAGTCACTTTTGGATTTGTCTAGGGCCAGCCTGGGAGAGAAATTCCTGATGCCCACATATCTCGGACAGTCAAGAATAACGTGAGCAAGAGTCTCCACTTGGTTTTTACAGTGTGGACAAACCCGAGCCTGGAGAGGGATGGATAAGTAACGACCCTTTGTAATGGCCGAACGGAAGGTATTGGATCTGGCCCTTGTGATAATCCATCTCTGTTGGGGTTCAGTTAATAATTCAAGATATTTGGCTATGTGCCCCTGTTCCGGTATTATTCCGACAGAGAGGGGTGAGCATGATTTATTTGCTTGCCCCAAGACAGTGGCATACTTAGGGGGAACAGAGGGGGCAGATGCCCCAGGTGCCACTTTGAAGTGACATGGGGGGCACATTCGGTGTATCCCCCTTGCCCTCCTCCCCCCAGAGCAAGCAACTATATTGGGCTGCAGAAGTCTGAGTGGGCGGTGGGCAGGTGTCAGGACTGAGCCTGTCAGTGCCAAATGGTCTTCCCCTCGGCGCCCCAGGGTATCCCGGGCACAGTTCTTGTCAAAGGAAGGTGTGAACTGTTCCCAGGCTCACAATGCTTTGTAGTAAATGCTTTATAATTTGTAGGGGGTGGCTGAAGCTGTTTGGCTCGGTGGGAGGGGGCAACGAGGTCTGGGTGGATTCGCCGTGCCAACCCTGTCTAGACGATGGACTTATTTATGTCCGCCCGTGGAGACTTATGGAACCAGTTTGGTTCCTGAATGCTCTGCGGGACCCTGGGCCCCCTGGCACCCTCGATGAGCAGGTGATAGACTGGAACTCCAGACTCTCCGATGCCATCGAGGAAATTGCTCCCAAGCGCCCTCTGCGCCCCCTCTCACAGCGGGCCCCTCAGTATACCAAGGAGTTACGCCAAATGAAACGGGAACTCAGACGGCTAGAGCGAGCGTGAAGGAAGTATTGCGACGAAGTGGCGCGAACAACTTATAGGACGTTTATGAAGGCCTATGGGTTGGCGATAAAGAGGACGAAGAGTGCCTATTTCTCGTCCTCTCTCGCATCTGCTAGCTCCCACCCGGCACAACTATTTCGGATTGTTCGATCCCTCACCTCTCTGGTGGAGGGGTCTACAAATTCTCAATTGGCTATCAGCTGTGAGGCATTTCAGAGCTTTTTTGTGGATAAGAAGTCAGCGTCCACTCCGCCGAGGACCTTCACAGCCACCAGTTGATACAGTAAGGGAACTTCGAGGCTCCCTGCGCCGTGCGTCAAGAGTCCAAGCTTGGACCGGTTTTCCCTACTCCTCGCGAGAGCCCTGATGTTGTTGACAGGAGTCCCTACAGCTGCTGTTAGGCCTACTACCTGTCCTCTGGATCCGTGCCCCTCCTGGCTGATAAAAGCTTGCCGGGAGGAGTTACGACCCCACCTGTTGAATATAGTTAACTGCTCCCTTGAGCAAGGAGTGTTTCCGGGTGGGTTGAAGGAGGCAGTGGTCCGCCCACTCTTGAAAAGACCATCTTTAGATCCTGGTGATCTGGCCAATTACCGCCCCGTTTCGAATTTGTCGTTTCTGGGGAAGGTAATTGAGAGAGTGGTGCTGGAGCAGCTTCAGGGCTTCCTGGAGGACGCATCGGTGCTCGATCCCTTCCAGTCCGGCTTCCGTGCTGGGCATGGGACGGAGACCGCCCTCGTTGCCATCACAGATACACTCCGCATGCAGCTAGACCGAGGCGGATCGGCGCTGCTGGTGTTGCTTGATCTCACAGCAGCGTTTGATATGGTCGATCACGACCTTTTGATCCACCGCCTGGCTGCCTCTGGGATACGGGGCATTGTCCTTCAGTGGATTGCCTCGTTTCTCCAGGGTCGGGGTCAGCAGGTGTGATGCAGGGATGAGGCTTCCCATAGGGCCCCACTTAGTTGTGGGGTCCCTCAGGGGGCCTTGCTTTCCCCGCTTTTATTTAACATCTACATGCGACCCCTTGCTCCACTGGTGCGGAGTTTTGGGCTGGTTTGTCACCAATATGCGGATGACACCCAGCTCATTCTGTTGATGGAGGGGGGGGGGCGGCCTCTGCCCCTGCAGCTCTGCAGCACTGTTTGGAGTCGGTCGCTGGTTGGTTGAGGCAGAGTAGGTTAAAACTTAATCCAACAAAGACAGAGGTCCCTCCTCGAAGCTGGGTCGGGAGGAGACCGAGGGAATTCCAGCCGCCTGTTTTGGAGGGGGTTGCGTTGGCCCCGATGTCCCTGGCTTGCAGCCTGGGGGTCCGCCTAGATTCTTCATTATCAATGGAGGCCCAGGTGGCCCATGTTACCCGGGTTGCATTTTTCATCTTCGCCAGGCACAGCGGCTGGCTCCCTATCTCTCCCAGTTCGACCTGGCCACTGTGATCCATGCGACGGTCACCTCGAGGTTGGAATACTGTAACTTGCTCTTCACAGGCCTTCCCTTGAGACTGATCCGGAAGCTGAAGCTGGTCCAGAATGCGGCGGCCCGGCTGTTGACAGGTGCTGATTATCTAGATCATATCACCCCTGTGCTATGCGCCTGCACTGGCTCCCAAGCCGAGGAGTTCGGATGCGATTTCAAAGGTGTTTGGTATTGACGCTTTAAGGCCTTCACAGCGGCATGGGGACCCTCATACCTACGGGACGCGCATCACCCTTATGTCCCACACTTAGGCCACTGTGGTCAACCTTTCGCGGCAGAACTGCTGGTGATCCCTGGCCCTGCGACGATCGCGGCGCTGGCCTCACGACCCGGGCCAGGGCGCTTTGCACCGACTCTGGCCCCTGCCTGGTGGAATGCTCTACCTCCAGCTGTCCAGGCCCTCACCCGGAGGACCTTGGTGAATTCCGCCAGGGGCCTGTAAGATGGAGAGCTATTCCCACCCGGGCTTTTGGAGCGGCTTCGGCCACTACTGTTCTATTGCCCCCACTCGAAACCCGGAACTAAGTTGCCTTTTCCATCCTGGTAGGGCCCTGATTCCATCCTGGGCCCTGCCTCTCCTCCCTTCTCCTTTGGCCTTTAGACCGGGCGCCTGTGTGTGTGTTTTTACACAACCTTGTTGTTTAATCTGTATTTATTGTTTTAATTGCTGCTGAATTTTAATGAGTTAGATTTTATGTTATATTGATTTACTGTTCTGAAAACAGTCATGTTGTGAGCTGCCTCGAGCCCTTCGGGGATGAGGCGGCCTATAAATTTAATAAATAAACAAACAAACAAACAAACAAGCGGGATACAGGTAAGGGGTTTGCGCGGGAATCGCCAGATTCCTCTTTTACGATGTTACCTACGCTCTGAACTAAAGGCTTTAGAACAGATCTGCAGTTTCCATGATTTCCAGATCCGAGGTCTGACAGCAGGAGGGCTCAGAGGTGCTCCTCCAGCCCCACCACTGAAGTCTGTGGCAAGCTACAGCAGCCCAGCTTGCCACTGCACCCCACCTTCTCCTGCACCCCAACTCACAAACCTCTGCATGCCTGCCTGCCTTATTCGCCATTCCTTTGCCTGCCCTGCTTGCTCGCTTGCCCACGCACTCACCCCACTCACTTCCCTTCCCCCCTCAATTTTGGAGAGAGGGTGCAATTGGGGGGGAAGGGAAGTGAATGGGGCAAGTGGGTGGGCGAGCGAGCAAGCAGGGCAGGCAAGTGAATGGCGAATAAGTGGGGCGGGGCAGGCAGGGGGCACAATTTCAGTACTTGCCCACAGGCATCATTTCCTGCAGATACACTGACCACAAAAGTCTCTCCCAAAGGCCTGACCGCATATGCCACTCTGCAGGGTTCACTGTTCATTCTCTGCGGGAGCAACTCTGCCTGCAGGTGATTCTGCAAATAAAGGAAACTTGAAAGCGACTCTCAGTGCCTTTAATCAGAATCCCATTTATTTGCCTACTATTTAAAAATGAATTGTATTCATCCACCTCCCACCAGAAAAAAAAAAATTACTTGCTGAGGTGGGGACGATTCACTTCACATGAACAGTAGGGAGCAGGAGAAGATGTAAATGTTTCCCCCATTGTCAGCATAATGCCATTTGAAGGTCAAAGGAAGAGGATTAAAAAAATTATCATCTGATTTCCATCCCACTCCACCACCATCCCGTCCCACCCAGACAGAACCCGCCTGCCAAAACATTTTAGGTGACTGGATATTTTGGATGAATTCTGTGAGGAAACTTAAATTACGTGGCACCGTAAAGGCAAACATATATTTCAATATGAGCTTTTGTGAGCCCCTGTACACCTCTTCAGGTATCTTCTTCAGATATCTGGAGAAGCGAGCTGTAATTCATGAAAGCACATATTGAAATAAATGTTAATCTTTAAGGTGCTTTAGTTTGTTACAGCAGACTAACACAGCTTCTTCTTGGCAATGCTTAAGTTATTAAAATAATCTGTGGGAGCATTTATTTAAGGAATTAGCATGGAACTTGTGTGACCCAGGCCCTTCGGGGGAGGACGGTATACTGGGAGTAGCTTTTAGAGATTTTCAAGTAACACTTTTTATTTTAAAACACTTATACCTGCCTTTCAAAACAGCCTCAACTGAAAACAAAAACACAAAAACATTTAAGTATATTCATTAAAACAGAAAACTTCAGCATTAAAACTTTAAAAACTAATGATAATGTTAACAGAAAAGGATTTAGGAAATACTTAAAAGTCTAGGAGCTAGGCCTGCACCAACTAAGAAAGCTTTCCAAAGAAAAGAAGCCACCACAGAAAATGCCCTGTTTTGAGTCATAATTTCTGATATTTCGTACCAGGGCCTCTAATGAAGATCTTGCAGAGAATTGGCAGTCTTTTAAAACAACAAGCCTGTAAATTGTGCCTGGAAGCAAATAAGCAACCAGTGAAAACTCTTCTAAACAGGCAAGATTTGTTCATTTTATTTATTAGACACTTCTTTCCACCCTGGTGTAGTGGCTAAGAGCAGGTGAGCTCTAGTCTGGAGAACCAGGTTAGATTCCCCATTCCTCCACATGAGCACCAGAGTCTTATCTGGTGAATTTAATTTGTTTCCCCGCTCCTGCACAGGAAGCCTGCTGGGTGATCTTCCACTAGTTGTTCAGAACTCTTTCAGCCCCACCTACCTCACAAGGTGTCTGTTGTGGGGAGAGGAAGGAAAAGGAGTTGTTAGTCCCTTTGAGGCTCCTTACAGAAGATAAATGGGGGACTTCCAGCCCCACCACTGGAGTCTGTGGTAGGCTACAGCAGCCCAGCTGTAAAGTTGCCGCTTAACCTTGGAAGGTTCTCTTCTGACAAGGTTGGCGGGACGCCCAGAACGGGGAATGTTTCTATTATCCTGTTTTTTTTGCCTGTCTGTGTGAAACTGCTTCAAGGAGGTTTTTGGATGGGAACGAAAGGTGTTTATCCAACTTTGGCGGGAACTGGTGGGGAGTCCGTAAAAGAGGCTGTTTGAACGTTGGGGGGTCAGTTCCCGCATTGCTTGTGATCGACTTAGAATGCCAGCTCAATACAAAACTTGAAAAGTTACTTTTGGCCTGGACTTTACTGGTTCCTTACACCAGCTCTTCTTACAACAACAACCCTGTGAAGTTTATTGGGCTAAGAACGTGTGACTGGCCCAAGGTCACCCAAGCAAGCTTCCATGGCAGAGGCGGGATTTGAACCTTGGGCCTCCCAGATCCTAGGCTGACACTCCAACTACTACATCATGCTGGCTCTCCAGTGATCCCAGCAGCTGGCACTCATGAGCTGCCTGATGCAAACTGCAGTTCTTGCTGCTGGCGATGTATACATTTAATATTTTTAGAAGAGTAGCCATGCTGATGCAATAGACTCTTAGAAACATAGACTCATAGAACTGGAAGAGACCCCAAGGGCCATCAAGCCTAAGCCCCTGCAATGCAGGAACACACAATCAAAGCACTCCTGACAGACAGATGGCCATCCAGCCTCTCTTTAAAAACCTCCAAAAAAGCGGACTCCACCACACTCCGAGGTAGTGTGTTCCACTGTTGAACAGCCCTTACTGTCAGGAAGTTCTTCCTAATGTTTAGGTGGAATCTCTTTTCCTTCACCTTGAACCCATGATTCCTGGTCCTAGTCTCTGAA
The DNA here is from genome assembly GCF_021028975.2 of Sphaerodactylus townsendi. Taxonomy (NCBI): domain Eukaryota; kingdom Metazoa; phylum Chordata; class Lepidosauria; order Squamata; family Sphaerodactylidae; genus Sphaerodactylus; species Sphaerodactylus townsendi. The sequence continues at coordinate 2,624,525 of NC_059440.1, read as the reverse complement.
GCAGCAGAAAACAAGCTTTCTCCCTCACCAACATGACATCCCTTCAAATATCTAAACAGGCTATCATGTCACCTCTGAACCAAACTGAACATGCCCAGCTCCCTAAGTCTCTCCTCGTAGGGCATGGATTCTATTTTGGTTGCCCCCCTTGGACCTGTTCCAGCTTGTCAATAACCTTCTTGAATTGTGGTGCCCAGAACCGTACACAATATTCCAGGGGAGGTCTAATCAATGCAGAACAGAGAGGTACAATTACATGAACTAGACACTATACTCCTATTGATACAGCCCAAAATCACATTGGTTTTCTTGGCCTCTGCATCACACTGCTGACTCATATTCAGTTTGTGGTCTACAAAGACTCCCAGATCCCTTTCACATATAGTGTTGTCAAGCCAGGTGTCACCCATCCTATGCTTTTCATTCTGCCTAAGTGTAGAATCTTACATTTATCTCTGTTGAAATTCATTTTGTTTGTTTTGGCCCAGCTCTCTAATCTGTCCAGGTGATTTTGAATTCATAAGCATAAGCATAAGCATAAGCATTTTATTGTCATTGTGCACGCACAACGAAATTTACAGCAGCATTCCTCGATGCACACAATTTCAGACTCATACATCATCCTCACTTTCCCCTTCCTCCACCCATCCCTACACAGCCCCAAATACATCAATATGAAGCAGCGGAGTTTAGCATAGCCACAGCTCTAGCGTAGAAGCTGTCTCTAAGCCTCTTTGTCCTAGTTCTGAGGGCCCTGTATCGTCTGCCAGATGGTAACAGTTTAAAAAGAGAGTGTGCTGGATGAGACGGGTCCCTCAGAATATTTTGGGCTTTATTTAGGCTTCGGGAATTATAGATTTCTTCCAAGGAGGGAAGAGGGCATCCGATAATCCTTTGTGCAGTAGTGATCACCCTTTGGAGCGCCTTCCTATTCGCCACTGTGCAACTGGAGAACCATACACAGATGCAGTAGGTTAGGACACTCTCTATAGCACAGCGGTAAAAGGACACCAGAAGTTTTCCATCTAGTTGTTGCTTCCTTAAAAGTCTCAGAAAGTACAGTCTTTGCTGGGCTTTCTTAACCACCCGACTCTCCTCTGGGGTATTAGCTACCCCTTCTATTTTGGTGTCATCTGCAAATCTGATTAGCATGCCCTCTATTCCGTCATACAAGTCATTGATAAAAAAAAATATTGAATAGCACTGGGCCCAGGAAAGAGTCCTGTGATACCTCACTAGTCACTTCTCTCCAGGATGGAGATGAGCCATTGATTGAGCCTAGATCTGAGCCAAGAATTTCTTCTTCCTCTTCACCAGCATTTAGATCCATGTGCAGGTCTGGAAGGGGCTAAGCTCCTCCTTCTGTTCTTTTTTTTTTCTGTCTAGCAATAGAAGAAGAAGAAGATATTGATAAGCCTCCACAGCTCAGGCGGCAGAGTAGAGAATCAAACCCGGTTCCTCCAGATTAGATACACAAGCTCTTAACCTCCTACGCCACTGCAGGATTACAGCACATGCTTACCGATGTGAGGGAGTAGATTGCTCTGACCATCTGTGGACACTGCCTCACTCCCCTCTCCATTATGCACCAGGCACAGGGTAGGTAGCCATTTTACCCTATTACTGAACAGGGTGGTACAGGTGGCCCAGCCTCCCTGACTGGGGCAGCTCACTTAGGGGCAGGCTGGCCATCTGTTCGTGTTCATAGCTGAAAGTAGCAACGGAGTTCTGGCTGGTTTTAGCTTAAGCAGTAACAAATGTTTTTATTGGCAGCCCGAAAATCTTCTGAATACATGATCAGGAACCCTTCTAGCCTGATGGCAGACTTTGTACCCTGAAATCTAGAGCAAACCACACCTTGGTCTAAAACATCCCATATTTCAACTACATCTACTACTTCAAAATCATGTGGTATGAATATGCTAATTCTGCATCTCGGATGGGCACCCTTTGAGTTCGGTCAGTCAACCAATTACAAATCCATCTACTAGTACCATTGTCTAGTCCACATTTCACTAGCTTACTTGCAAGAATATTACGGGGCACCTTGTCAAAAGCTTTACTAAAATCAACATATGCTACTTACACAGCATTCCCTTCATCTACCAAAATTGTTACTCCATCAAAAAAAGAGAGAGATAATATTAGTCTGGCATGACTTGTTTTTCAGAAACCTATGCTGACTTTTTGTGATCACAAAATTCTCTTCTAAGTGTTGCCAGACTGTCTAATGATCTTCTCCAGAATCTTCCCTGGTATTGATGTCAGGCTGACTGGATGGTAATTATTAGGGTCTTCCTTTTCCCCCTTTTTGAAGATGAGGATAACATTAGCCCAGTCCCCTGGGATTTCTCCTGTTCTCCAGGGGTTCTCAAAGATTATAGCAAGTGGTTCTGAGACTACTTCTGCCAATTCTTTTAATACCCTGGGATGCAGTTCATCAGGCCCTGGAGATTTGAATTCGTTTAAAGTAGCCAGGTGTTCCTGCACTACCTCTTTATTTATTCTGTGCTGAATTTCTCTTACTGTATCTTCTGTTTCATTTTCCTCTGGATGAGCACCGTTTCCCTTTTGGGAGGAGACTGAGGCAAAGAAGGTGTTGAGTAGTTCTGTCTTTTCTCCATCTCCTGTTAGTATTTTGCCATCTCCCCCATGCAGTGACTCTATCCTATACTTTTTCTTCCTTTTGCTACGGACATAACCAAAAAAGCCTTTTTTGTTGTTTTTGACCTCTCTGGCAAGCCTCAGCTCCTTGTGAGCTTCAGCCTTTCTGACTTTCCTGCTACACATCCTGGTTATTTGTTTTAATTCCTCTTTGGTAATTCCCCCCCCCCTTTCCATTTCTTGTACATATCCGTTTTAAATCTTAGCTCAGTTGAAAGTTGTTTAGACAGCCATCCTGGTTTCCTTTGACAACTCCCATTTTTCCTTCTCATTGGAATTTTTTGAAATTGTGCCCTCAATTTTAAGAAATTCTCTTGCAATGGTACTCAAATATTAATAAATATTTATTTATTTATTTATTTATTTATTTATTTATTTATTTATTATACCGCCCTATTTCCAAAGGGTTTGATATAACCAAAATATCTCTGGTTATCTTATATCACACCTCCATCTCTAACCACAACTACCAGTTTGGGTTGCTGCTCACCCATCTTTCTGTGGGAAGATTCAGACAATGCATTATTAGCTTGGATATGAGATATGAGAATCGCATATTTGAATATCCCAGTTTAAACATGATGATAGCACAGATATCATCTGATGATACATTGGGAAGGGGTGGGGATTGCCAGCCTGCATGGAGAAAAATGTTCCATCCCTTTAATGGAAGCTTAATGTATGAAAAAGGACAAGTTAACCTTTCTACAGTAAGGATGTCATTTACTTTTGTACTTTCTACAGTACAAAAGTAAATGACATCCCATTAAGCCACTATTAAAGGGATAGGGAATTTTTCCCACCAAGGAGTTGGCAACAGTAGAACTGTAGAACTGGTACTACCAGCATCAGAATTTCTCTGTGGTAGCACCATAAGTCCATTTTTGAAAGATTACCTTTTGGCAGGCCTTTGGTCCCTGTTATGCTGGCTGGCACAGGAATCCCGCTCCTGACTGTAGGCTGCTATGGCATGACATAAGATGAAAGAACACCACACGCAGTATATTGACACAGTAATCCACCTTGCAGGAAAGAAGACGGCATGGGATAGACTGAGCTGTGCAGCGTCTGTAATTGTGAGGGAGACCACCAAGGAGGAGTCTGCAGAGGGAGGCAACAGCAAACCACCCCTGCTTCTCACTTCTCTTGAGAGCCCCTTGCTGGGGTTACCATAAATCAGTTGCAACTTGACGATGTTTTTGTAAGGCTGAACATACTCAAACAAAGCTAACTGTAAAAGGAAGACTTTATTGACTTATGTCGCCCTAACTACAGGGTGCTGGAACTGAGGATTTATTTTATATTATATTATATTATATTTATTTTATTCCAGCAATGGCCAATCAACTCTCTCCTCCCTCCGGTCTCTGATCTCTTATTGGTTGTGAAGCTTCGGTAGGGTGTAGCTTCGTTGTTTGTTTCCCCCCTCTGACGGGGAAAAGGGCGGGAACTGGTGCATGCTGGGAGTTGTAGTCCTGACAGCTTTAGGCACACAATCTGCCTTGAGTCCCTGCAGACTACAAATAACATAAAGAAAATAAACAGTGAGCTATCAGTATTATAAAGTATGAAATGGGCTCGTGTACTAGTTATGCATATCAAAGGCACAAATCCCTTTGGATAAAGCGAAATGCATATATAAAGCTGCCTTACACAAAATCTACTGGTGCATCTAGTCCCGTGGTGGCGAACCTTTGGCACTCCAGATGTTATGGACTACAATTCCCATCAGCCCTTGCCAGCATGGCCAGTTGCCATGCTGGCAGGGGCTGATGGGAATTGTAGTCCATAACATCTGGAGCGTCAAAGGTTCGCCACCAATGATCTAGTCTAATACTTTCCCCTCCAACTAGTAACTGATCTCCAAGTTGAAGTATATATGGGAGGGAGAAAATGAACCAGAACAAAAATTCTGATGATCAGGAACATTTTAACCTGGCACTTAAAAGTTCAAAAAGCAAATGGTTGAGCACATAATGGTGAGGACATTCTGTAATAGGTGTGCCACCATACATAAGGCCCTGCTTCTACTAATAGCACAATTGCTTTGATCCATGATATTAAATGTTGCTATAAATGATAAAGCATGTTAAAAGCTCCACAACACATGTTCTGAATTAAGTGTCCGTGCTTTAGAACCTGACCCCTCCTTCAACGAAAAACCCAGCCAAAATTATAGCAAACCCCACAGAATCCTGCAAAATAATTTTTAAAAACCCACTAATACACTATATGTTTGTTTAACTGCCTGTACCAAAACCCAATACAGCAGCACATCAGTGTGCATAAAAATGCAAGATCCATGGCTTTGACCTTCTCTCAGCACATTTGGCTCTTCAGCACAGGGCCTTATGGGAATTATACATATTTATCATATTAGGATGATTACATAAGGAAGCAAGGAAGGACTGTCTAAAAAGCCAGTGCTGTTGCAAATTAATGCAAAGCACCTACCCCATGGCACAGCCTGTCGCTTAAGGCACCGTGGCCTACATTTTGCAAAAATATTCATTCACGCCAAGTTAGAGCCAAGCAAATACCTTTCTCTCTAGGAGCAAGTGAGGCTCCAGATGACAGCCATCAATTAAGAAGGGTTTTCACTTGCAAGACAACCATTTGTTTATTGATTTATTATTTGATATTTATTATCTCAAGTTAAAATATGCACAACCTCATGGTAAAACAGATTCTCCCAGGAATCCTTTTGATCAAGCACAAGTAAGATAGAAGCCCAACTGAATTTAGGCCTCTTATCAAAATCCTGAGAAACCCGTACACCTTGCTAATTCAGGAATGAACAGGACTGTTCCCACAAAGGGGTTCCAATTGCTATTGATGGAGCTATTGGAAGGAGGGCAGGCAGCAGCTAGGTGCCCCTTCACCTGCTGGATCAAGATGACATTTGAGCATTGCAGATACTATTTTCAAAGTTGTATAAATGCTTTTTTTTTAAAAAAAGTTAAAATTCTGCATTGAAATAATTCTATCTTTACACCAAGAAAAAACCCAAAAGTGCCTTTGAAAAAATCCATGAATATTAACACAAATGTCTCTGCCTCTGCTGCACTTTCAATGGCTTTACAAGGCATCGGAAGAGGAAACGAGACGTGTAGGGATGCCACACGAGGAAGCTCTTCCTCCACCTGGCAAGATTTCAGTGGGCTTTGCTTAGAGCTCACATGCTTCCGAGAAGAACTTGACAGTCAAAAAGTCCATGAAACTTGCCTTTTCCCCTTTCCAAGTGAACACTCAAATGTTTCAGGCAACTGGATTCTGTATCCAACCTTGCCAGTTTTCTATGCCCCTGTGAAATTGCAGCAAAGTTGCCTTCACGCTGACTTGTTGCAGTTCATTGTAAGTCTTTTAATTATGATCACTGGACCTGCAGATGGAGATTAATAATCAATAAAAGCCAATAAATAAAGCCAATGGTCAACAGAGTTTCAATTATTCCATCTGAAATCAGTAAACATAAATGTGTACACTGAAAAATAAATAGGAAAATGTGATTGCATAAGAGTAACTTTCCACGATAATCAGCACTCCTTGATGTGATTTTACACTTCCGCTGAGTCCACATTCACTGATTAGATCCTGAATCAGGAAGTTAAAATGTTGGGGGTGGGGGGCAGAAGCTCCCCCCATGATTGTTTGTGCAGGTGGAGACTATTGCCCTCTATTGGACAAATTATGGAAATGCTCCTCTTTTTGTGCTAATTGTCTGAAATGACATAGCTCAGCTTTGTGAAATTGCTAGTTGAGGGCCGGTTTGTGTGTGTTCCAACTCATGCCTATTTCTGAATGCCTACGAGTTCGCATCCTGACATCAGGCATATAAAGCTGGGCTGGCAGTAAGAGAGACACATGCCGGCGAGGCATCTTACTCATAGTTAAGCACTGAGATGGAAGAACCCTGAGGTAAATACTCTAGAAGTAAATCAAACTGCAAAGGAAGCTGGGCCCAGGCATTTAAAAATAAATTAGACAGTGCTGACATGCAAACGTGTGCCTTCTTTACAAAGGCACGTGAATGGATGGTAGATATATTTGTTATGAGACCAGTTTTATCCTTGCACAGAGAGGAAAAAGCTTTGCAGCGACTTCCAGGCCTTTTTAAAAAATTGCAGAACTTGGGTGGTATGGTATGGTAGATTTAATTTATATACCACCCTCCCCCAAAAGGCTCAGGGCGGTGCACAACAACATAATAACAACATAAATAGAACAACCATCAATAAATGCATCAATAAACCATCATTCAACACATCAATAACATAGGATCAATAAACATAACATCATGCAGTTGATAAACATTGCTGTTAAAAAAATTGCTGTCCCTTCCCAACAGAGTCTTTTTGTACATTTGCTGAATAATTCTTGTGTTGCAGCTAAAATGTGATACAAACCCATTTGCTTAGGTTCTGAACCTTGGTTTCACTTGTGTAATGATCTTTTTATTGTATTTGAAATTCTTGGCACTGGTTTTATGCCTAATAAAGGTTTTTGGATTTGGATTTGGTTTCACTTGTAAAGTGAGAAGAGCCTGTTGGCTCTTTCTGACAAACAGATGTGGGAATGTATTGTCGAAGGCTTTCACAGCCGGAATCACTTGGGTGCTGTGTGGTTTCCGGGCTGTATGGCCGTGTTCTAGCAGCATTCTCTCCTGACGTTTCGCCTGCATCTGTGGCTGGCATCTTCAAAGGATCTGATGTTGGGAAAGCAAGTGGAGTATATATCTGTTGGAGTGTCCAGGGTGGGTGGGGAAACCTTGTCTGTGAGTAACAAAGGCGGCAACCAGGTCAATAGTTGAGGGCATCTGAATAGAAGTATGAGTAACAATGAAGACTATAGCCTGGGAGTAACCCTGTAGATAGCAAGGTCACTGGTGGGAGCATCTGAATAGAAGTATCCTGGCCTTTGTTTCTATTGTCTATGCGGTCATCCTGTGTTTGTGTGTGAGCTGGTCTTGATACAGTCTTGACCCTAGTATTTTTTCAACACTGGCAGCCGAAGTTCTGTTCATTTTCATAGTTTCTTCCTTCCTGTTAAAATTGTCCATGTGCTTATGGATTTCAATTGCTTCTCTGTGTAGTCTGACGTAGTGGCTTTCAGAGTGGTCCAGAATTTCTGTTTTTTTCAAATAATATTCTATGTCCAGGTTGGTTTATCATGTGTTCTGCTATTGCTGATTTTTTCTGGCTGAAATAGTCTGCAGTGCCTTTTCGATGTTCTTTGACACGTGTCACAATGTCGCGGCTTCGCGTTTGGTGGTTCCTATGTAGACTTGTCCACAGCTGCATGGTATGCGATAGACTCCTGCAGTAGCTAAAGGATCCCTCTTATCCTTTGCTGAACGTAGCATCTGTTGAATTTTCTTAGTGGGTCTGTAGATTGTTTGTAGGTTGTGCTTCTTCATCAGTTTTCCTATGCGATCAGTGGTTCCCTTGATGTATGGTAAGAACAAAGATAAAGAGCCATCTAGAGGGAAGGTGTTCTAGGGTGCAGTGCCTAAAGATCTTGAACGGCACTTAAAAACAATTGGCGCTGACAAAATCACCATATGTCAGCTGCAAAAGGCCACCCTACTCGGCTCTGCACGCATTATTCGTCGATACATCACACAGTCCTAGATGCTTGGGAAGTGTCCGACGTGTGATGTAATACAAAATCCAGCATATTGATCTTGTTTGCTGTGTATAACTGTTTTGTATCAATATAATAATAATAATAGTAATAATAATAATAATAAATACAACCTTTATTAGGCATTTAAAGAAAGAAAGAGAGAAAGAAAGAAAGAAAGAAAGAAAGAAAGAAAGAAAGAAAGAAAGAAAGAAAGAAAGAAAGAAAGAAAGAAAGAAAGAAAGAAAGAAAGAAAGAAAGAAAGAAAGAAAGAAAGAAGCACTGCAGGGGCTCAGTCAGAAGCTAGCAATGAAGGGGAGAAGGCTACAGTGAATATTTTTGTCCTGCCTCCCCGAGCTCAGAATGGTTGACATGTGTCTTCTGACTTCCATTTCCCCCAGAATAACTCCATGAAGCAAGTTAAGCTGAGAGAAAGTGACTGGCCAAAGGTCACCCAGTGGCAGAGCAAGGATTTATTCCAGAGTCCCTCAAATCCTAGTTTGACACTCACAAAACTGGGCACTGGCATGGTCAGGAGAAAGGCAGGCATAAATACAGGTTCAACAATGGCTCTCAGTGTATATTGCTCTAAGTGTCATGTGGAGTATTTGTGCATTCCATCAGGCAAAGGCTGTGTATCCTGAGAAACTTGAGGATCAGAGAGGATGAGATTGTCAGGGACCTGCTAGGGTAGGAGGTCCATGACCTTTCTGAGTCTGCAGAGACTTCTGGAATTCTGAGAGTGGTGGGCACTGCCACAAAATGGCTGCCACAGCTTACCTTCAGTCACACAGTGAAGATCCTAGAGCTGGTGTGGCAGCAGTAGCCAAAGCAACATTTTCAAAAATCTGCAGGGCCAATCTAATCTGAAGCCTTGTTGGGCAAAAGCCTCACCAAGACCCACCTACTTCCTAAAGACGCTTGGCATGTGCCAGAAAAGTACCATGTTGGGGACCCCTGTGCTAGGACAAGGGTGCCCAAAATTGATAACTCGAACAATCTTGAATGGTCCAATATATTTATATCCTAATTTAGTCGGTTTATGGATGTCACAAAGAAAAACGGCTTTTCCCACACAGTAGACAGTAATATGTATCCATGTTCCCCCCCACACACACACACGCATGAGAACAGCACTGAGAAAATATGCAGACAGCGAGATACCACAAACTGAAACCACTGCACCTGGCCAGACAGAGTAGAGAAAGACATCCCATCCCCCACCCACTGAAGGCAAGAAGCAGCCCCAAAAGCAATCCAACTACTAGGAATCCTGACACTCTGTAAACACTTTATTCCGTATGATGAATCGCCTTTGATCTGCCGGTCTTTGCCCAGTGATATTCGAATCTGGGCAGCGTTGTTTCCACAGTTCGTACATCCGCTTCAAGTATCCCCTTTTTTTCTGGCTCTAAGTTGTAGTAACAAGCCACAATGGCACGATTTTCTTGCGCACTATACTTCTTTCTTTTGGATGGTTGGTCCACTTGTAGCCCACTTGTCAACACATGCCCAGGGACCCCAGCATGCGACGTGGCCCTTGTTAACCCGTGCGATGACCGATGCAGTATGGAATAATTTTTCATTTGTGGCATGGGAGCAGCAGTGGCGTAGGAGGTTAAGAGCTCATGTATCTAATCTGGAGGAACCGGGTGTGATTCCCAGCTCTGCCGCCTGAGCTGTGGAGGCTTATCTGGGGAATTCAGATTAGCCTGTGCACTCCCACACACGCCAGCTGGGTGACCTTGGGCTAGTCACAGCTTCTCGGAGCTCTCTCAGTGTAAGGAACCTCAAAGGACTCGAAATATAGCAACTGAGTTCAGTTCTTTTATTTCATAAACTTCAACGATCACATTACACGCAATGCGGATTCTGACTTTCCCGGGCTCAAGGTGTCGCTTATACGGACAATCCAGCCCCTCCCCGAACTCCCAAGCACAATTCCCGACGGCAGGAAGCGAAAAACAAGCTTCAAACACATAAGATAAGTGCAGCAAGGGTTAAAGAGGGGCAGTAACCATCCCGGGCACGTAGCTCCAGAGCGTGGAATCGCCAAGGCCAGGATAGTGGGCAGAAACTAACCCCAACCTTACACTCCATACCTCTCCCACGAAAAGCTCCCTCCCCACCTGGCTTATGAGGGAAAGCATGGAAAGCAGAAAATCAAAGGGGGGGCGTCAAGTATTTTCCATACATACACCCATTGATTATGGCCAGAGGGATATCCCACCCAGGGAAACCAAATATTGCAAAACGTTTGCAAACATAGCGAGAGTCCAGAATAGCATCAATTTGCGTTATGTTTGTGGCCATCAGCGATCACCGGCGGGGAACTCCTCCGTTGGAGTGCGTGCCAGGCATCTGAATCCTGGAGCCAGCTTTGAGTAAGCTAGAATGAAATACAGGATGAATGTTACTTTCGAGCGAATTTGGTAATTCTAAATGAGCAGATTACACCATTGATCACCTGGGTGATCGAAGCGGACCCTATGAATTTCTTGCCTAGCTTGGAGTACTTGTGCACATCCCTAAGGTTTCTGGTGGACAAATAAACCCATGCCCCTACTTGCAGGGGGAAATCAATCCTACGTTTGTCCGCCTGATTTTTCTTGTGCTTCCTGCGGCTTGTGAAAGCGAGTGGAGGAAAGCCTGGTCAGCTAACTTCAGCTAGAGACCCGGATCCAGTCAGCTGCCAAAGTTCCGGGGGGTTGAAGCGCATGGTCGGGGAGTTGGGGCAACGGTGAAGCTTGAATGGCCCGACACCACCTCAAATGGTGTTTTGTTGGTGCTACTTATAGACACCAGCGTTGTTATAGAGTACTCAGCGAAGGGAAAGAAGTTCAACCCAGTTATCTTGATGATAGTTGGTGTAACAACTTGTAGGTACTGCTCAAAGCGGGTTCTGTTGACGGTCCCGTTCGGTCCTGGCCATCACTTCTACTGCATTATCGTGAGAATACGGAGAAGCGACAGCCGATACAGTTCCCAGAATCTCCAGGAATGCTTTCCGGCAAAACTTAGATATGAACTGGGGGGGCCGCTGATTCGGAGATAACTCTCTCCGGCGTCGAGAGTGCAAAGCGGTAAGACATGTTGGATAAACAACAATTTTGGCTAACTTGAAGCTGAACTGGGATGGTGGGGCATGGAACAAAGAATGCGCCCAAGTTTGGAGAAAAAGATCCACCACCACCCATAAAGAGCTGTAGCATTCCCATTGGCTCTCGGGAAGATCCGTGATGATGAAATCCATGGATATCACTTTTGCCAGGGGTCTGGCAGCCGGGGGAATGGGGGTGTAATAATCCGTTAGAGGAGCTTACGGGGATGCCCTTAGCCTCCGTGGCATATCCGGGCACCCCTATAATGTACGCTTACAATGTCGCTTAGCATGGTGCAGCCACCAAAACTGTCAGCCTGAGCAAGTGGAGCCGTTTTTGAAAATCCGAAATGTCAGCATTGGCGAAGCGTCATGGCCCGCCAGGAGAACGCTGCTACGTAGGGACCGTGAAGGCGCGCACCAACAGTAATCACCCCGCCTTCCAGACTCCCCTTGCAATTGCAAGAGGGGGGTCGGATTCCTCCTTCGAACTTCCTGTACGCAAACCCACCTCCTCCAAGTGACGGTGAGAAATGGTGATGATACAACGTCCGGAACGCGATGCGTTGGGGGGTGCCGGGGAAGGCGGCTGTCTGGGATCGGTCACCGCCAATCCCAACTGGAAGTACGAGGCCGAAAGGATGCAGTGCGAGGTATTGTGCGTGGGAGAATTATCCGCCCCTTGTAGGCAGAAGCCGGGACAAGCTGCACTTCCAGCCAACTTGTTGCTATTGCCAGGGAAGAAATGGACTGTGAAGGTGAACCTTGGAGAAGAAATCAGCCCATCTCCAACTGTTTAGCCCGACGCATTACTTGAGCGGAGTAGACAAGGCAGCTAGGTTCTTATGGTCCGACCAAACGTGGAAAGGACGGGCAGCATCTTCCTAGCCAATGCCGCCCGCATTACTAAGGGCACTCCCCTTGATGGCAGCTGTTTCCTTGTCACCAACAGTCCGAAGTTAAGTTCAAGGATTCCCGATAGTTTTTTGATCGATAAATAAGCAACACGGCTACAAGTTTATTATTTTTATTTTTCTGCAAGAGAGGCTGCTCCTAGGAAAAGCTTTGTCCGGAAAAGCGTCGAGCATGTTAATGCGATGAAGGGCAAGGTGGGATCCGGTGTTTCAATATGGGCTTCTGTAGTGAAGAGCAGTTTTTAAAGCTTGAAATGATTCCTTGACAATCTGGGGACCAGGAGAGGGAAGCCCTCGAGGCTTAGATGCCTGAAGGTTCTTTCCCCAATTGGTCGCGCCAGCAAATCTGTAAGCTTGGTAAGGGCGAATTTTTTTGGCAAACTGGGGGATGAAATCTCGATAGAAATTGGCAAACCCCAAAAAGGGATTGGAGTTCCTTGCGGGTTGTGGGGACGCAGAGGCCAATTTACAACCCGCTGCCACTTATGCACGGGATCCATTTCCAGGCCCTCTGGAGAGATCCGATAGCCCAGAGTAGTCTAGGGAGGTCTGATGGAAGGCACATTTGGACAGTTTTTTTACAAACAGGGAATTGTCGAGCAGAGCGTTGCAAAACTGCCCTTCTGACCAGTCAGTGTTCATGCTCCTTTCCACTGTTTGCGGGAATAAATGAGGACGTCGTCTAAATACACCACTCACCCCTTTGAACATTGGTGAAAATCCTGTAAAGACATCATTGATAGAGAGTGAGCCATTGTAGAAAGCCCCTTGGGGCAGTCGGGATAACCCTTTGGAGTGGCATTACACACAGTATTTCATATTGACCAAATTTCGTATTGAGCAGGCTGTTAAGCTGGCGTTCCAAATCCTTCAGCGATTCGTACTCGGTAATATGCTTCTCTCAGATCCAGCTTGGTGAAGATGCGCCCCTTCCCCAATGCACCGAGTAGGTCCTTGATCAGGGGCAAGGGGTACTTATTCGAAAGAGAGACAGCATTTAAACCACGATAATCAGTACAAAGTCGCAGGGTCCCATCCTTCTTTTTCACAAACAGAACGGGGGCTGCGTGGGTGCTCTTGGTGGCCCAGCAAATAAACCCGCGAGCCAGGTTCTTATCGAGAAAGGCACGAAGCTCCTTCTCCTCGGTTGGGCTCATCCGGTATATTCTACCTGTAGTGATGCACTGCTGACCCAGCAGCACCGTGGTAGAACGTTGGGACGCCAATGGACCTACGGCCTTGCTGGTCGCACCGCACCCCCACTCCTCATCCCCCTATGAGTCACGGGTCATGAACTGTCTGGCTCAGTCACCGGGCGCAGGGACAATGGTCTTGCCCCCAGGTGAGGATTAGGCTCAGACGCTTACGCTCCTCTCCGCACGTAGCCAGGTGAGATCATGCATCACATGATGATCTCCAGGTCTCCCGGTCTCCCGCTCATCTCCCTACCCACCTCCTTTACACGCCCACAATGAAACCCTAATAAAAGGTGCGAGAGACCAGCACAGGGCGGAGTTGTCAGGATCACGAAAACCCGCGCTTCCTGTTGCTGACGCTCTCCGCCAGATGAAACCTCCTCCGCGTCTCGCCTATTCCTTAGCGACGACCCTGCGGGGTTGACTACACTACCCTTAGGAAGTTGCGCCCCTGGGACCAAGAGGATTTTACAGTCTGTGTCCCTATGGGGGCGGAGTTGATCGCACTCTTGTTCTTCAAAGACTTTGGCTAAATCCCAGTACTGTTTGGGAACTCTGGCCTACTCCGGGCTTGGGGCGATGTCGAGGGCCATTGGCTGGGGTTCATCGGGGTTTTCTTTGGACTCCGCCGGTGGCTCCCCCTCGTGCATGTGATCCCCACAAGGAGGATCGGTGAACCGGACTATACGTTGCCCCCAGAAGATGGTGGGTTCATGGGAGAGAAGCCAGGGCATCCCCAACACTATGGGATGTTTGGCGACTGGAGCCAGGATGAAGCTACGCCTTTCCCAGTGTTCAGTGCATTGTAGGAGCACTGGTTGGGTTTTGAAACGGGCCGGGCCGTCGGTGCCTAATGGGCTGCCATCCATTTGGGTGAAGGGGATGGGTTTGGCCAATGCTATACGTTCAAGCCCTAATTGCTCTGCCACCTGAGGCCTCATAAGGCAGTGGGAGCAACCTGAATCCACGAGTGCTCGTGCTAGAATACGAGTGTGCTTGGACGTATTGGTCAAAGTGGTCATAATAGTTATGGGAGCTCCCCCTTCACTCACCGCATCTGGCGCCGGGATCTCCTCCGCGGGGCCAGACGAAAGGCTCACCCCTTCAGGTTCGGTGTCATCGACATCTCCAGGCTCATCCTCACAGGCGACTTGCGCAGCTCCCTGGGGTCCCCGAGGTCCTGGTTTACGTGGGGTTCGTGCCGTCAACTTGCGAGGAGCGGGAACGGGCGCCTTTTGTTTTTTCGGGCAATTGGCCGCTATGTGGCCCGGACCCCCGCAATATAAGCATAATCCGAGGCGGCAACGACGATCGGAGGTGGACTCGGCTGCAGGAGGTCCTGCACCCGCCTTCTTCGGCGGGGCGGCGGCAGCCGCTGCAGGCTTGAGAGGAGGCTTGCTGGCGGTGGTTTTCCCCGTCTTGGATCGGGTAAGTCGGGCCGCAATAAGGTTGCCAGTTGTAATCCACTCAGCAATGGTTTGTGGTTCACGCACCATATCTGCCCAGGTGCAGATTTCCGGGTCGATAGCATCGTGAAAGTATTCACACTTCATGCGTTCGGGCCAGTCTGGGAGTTTGCTCGCAGCTAAATGGAATTCTCGAACAAATTCTGCAAAGGTTTTGTTACCCTGCTTGAGGGTTTTAATAGTCTTAATGGCCTTGTTCACCTCCTCCGGATCCTGAAAGCGTAGTCGGAGACCTTGGAGTAAGGCCGCCACGTTTTGAAGTTCAGGGGCCCCTCCCAGTTCATGTAATTCCACAAACCATTCCACAGCATCCCCATCCAACACGGATCCGATGTCTCGATGTTTCTCGGCTTCGGATCGATAGAGATCATCAAATTCGAGCATGTGTGCGTCCAGTTGTAGGATAAAATATGGCAACCTGGAATCAGTTCCATCAAACTGCACGGGGATGTGAGGGCGAGTATAGCCCCTACTGGCTATCGGCGCCACTCGCGGAGCCGGGGCCACTCGCGGAGCCGGGGCCACTCGCGGAGCCGGGGCAGGAACCTGTCCCGGTGGTGGTTGTCCCATAGGCGGCGGGATAGGCGGCGGAGGTTGCACCGGGAGTAGGACTTTACGTTGCTGCAAGGGGGCCTCCATTCGCGGAACTGTGCAAATAGGGGCAATGGGCAAGCGCGGGCGAGCTGCGCCGCCGGTGCTGGGTAGGGTCGCCCGAGGCTCTTCGACCTCCCGCCGGAGCAACGCTTCTCTTGACGCCAACTCTCTCTCCCGGCGTGTGAGAGCTTCCCAGTCACGCTGCAGTCTATCGCGTTCCCTGCGTTGCATTGCCACCTCGATTTCTCCTTGATTTTCCAGTGCTTTTAGGCACTCGCGTTGATGCTGGAGCTAGAGTCTGGAGTGTTCCAAAACATGATCACGGGAAGTGGGGTCTTTGAGAAATTGGTCTCTAAGAACACCCTTCTCACGGGACAACTCCGCTTCCACGGCTCGGCGCTGCTGTTCACGTTCCAGTTCGAAAGCTAGTCGCTCACTTTCGAGGGCTTCTCACTCCTGCTCCCGTTCCAGTTCTAGGGCTTCGCGCTGTCTTTCGAGGGCTTCCCGTTCCTGTTCCCAGTCGCGTTTGGCCCTCTCAAGGGATTCGAGCTGTTCCCAAAGATCCGGCTCCGAAATGGGGGGGCGCCGCACATCCATGGCAGGCAGGGCAGTCGCCCCCTCAAGTTCATGCAGGTCTGGAGAATCCCGGGTGTGGGCACCCTCAATAGGCAGGGCAGTCGCCCCCTCGAGTTCTCTTAAGTCCGGAGGGTTGCGGGTGCGGGCATCTTCCGCGAAGGTAAGTCTGACTCTGGAACCTTTGGGTAAATCCAAAACATCCTCCCCGGAGTCCCGGGGTGGTGGAGGACGCGAGCCCTTCGGGCGCGCTCCGGTGCTCTGCCAGTGGTCTTCGGGAGGAGGGTCCTCGAGGTATTGGACCAGAAATCTTTCCAGGGATTCCTGGGTATCCCCATGGATGGTCGATACCCCGATTTCCTCCCTCACCGTTCGCATCACCGGTTTGTAATCCACATGTTGGCGGGTGGTGAAATGCCGCTCCTGGGGAGCACGGTCCATCGACACCCCGCCACCAGGATCGTAATATTCCTGACGCACTTCCAGGCGTCTGGCCGAGACCGTGCGCCGAGCCATCAGGGAGGCTTCTTCCACTTGCTCCTGCAGTTGGAGGAAGGCTAAGCTCCGGCTGAGCCGGGGCCTGGAGAGGGTCACCAGGGAGATCGATTCCGCTGGTTCCTCCACAGAGACCGTCGTGTGGAAGGAAGAGAGGGAACCCTCTTTGGGGGCTACCACAGTCTCTTCGCATTCCAAAGGCAACGCGCTCTCAGCAGTCAATCCCTGCATGTTGGTAGACATCAGGGATCCACAAACCGGATGAAGGATGGTACTTGACCACGATCAAACCGAAGATAGAATTGTGAGAATCCGCATAATGTAAGGAACCTCAAAGGACTCGAAATATAGCAACTGAGTTCAGTTCTTTTATTTCATAAACTTCAACGATCACATTACATGCAATGCGGATTCTGACTTTCCCGGGCTCAAAGTGTCGCTTATACGGACAATCCAGCCCCTCCCCGAACTCCCAAGCACAATTCCCACGGCAGAGCGAAAAACAAGCTTCAAACACATAAGATAAGTGCAGCAAGGTTAAAGGCAGTAACCATCCCGGGCACGTAGCCCAGAACGTGGAATGCGCCAAGGCCAGGATAGCGGAGCAGAAACTAACCCCCAACCTTACACTCAGCCCCACCTACCTCACAGGGTGTTTGTTGTGAGGGGGGAAGGGCAAGAAGATGGTAAGCCCCTTTGAGTCTCCTACAGGAGAGAACGGGGGGATATAAATCCAAACTCTTCTTCTTCTTCTTCTTGTATCACCATGTTGTACGGGATGGTGGACACTCTTAGTCTGGTTTCTCAGTTGAGACCTGTCTGGTATGGGAGCTCCTTCTGGTAGAATACACTACCTCCAGCATAGCTCTCAACGTCATCGAAGCACGCAAGCCCCTCCCCACGACAAGGGGGTGCCCATGAGGGGTTGTTGTTGTTGTAATATACCGCCCTCCCCAAAGGGCTCAGGGATAGCTGAATAAGCCCAAACAGCAGACAGAAAACAATACGATCACCAAATTCAGAAACTACCCTTCTGCATTTAAAACTCTGACATTCAAAACCAGTCACAAATAGCTCCTGCAGAACCTTTTGAACATGGAGCTCTTGGAATTTAAACATCTGGAGCTCTTGCAAAGCCCAACAAGGGACATAGACAAAATTGTTGGCAAGTTTGGAAAGAAATCAGTTGGATGTTCCCAGCAGTTGATGGGGAGGGCTCGAGTGGCAGGTGTTTTAAAAAATGTACTTGTCTGTCCTCAAAAATGTTCTTGTTGGTTGATGTTACAATAGTGAGAAGCTGACATTTTGTGAAAAGAGTGATGTATCATCAGAACGGCTTTGTTCTGAGGATGTATTACACTAATACATCACTGGAGCAACAGAGCTTTAATGATGTATGACGCCAAAATGGCCCTGCCTAGGAAGAAACCGTCCAGAAGGCTCCGTCCATTTCGATTTATAAATCAGAAAAAAAACTTTCAAACATTGGTTGTCTGTTTTCTTAGTCAAGGTTTCACTGATGAAGAATAAAGTTTAAGAAGAGCCCCTGGTGAGCTGCAGAGGAGGTTCAAGTCTCTGTGCACAATTCTTCTTTTTGCTGTACAGGTACCTAATGCAGCCATCCCCAGCTGATGTCTCTGGCGCCCTCTTTTTGTGGATGGACCCAAATACACAGCTGGAGGGCAGTGGAGTCAAGCTTTTCAGAGTGGGTTTCACATTAAAGATCAGATATATAACCTAGGTGCCTTTAGATTAATTCCTACCAGTGGAGCACTCCTCTGTAGTACATAAGAACATAAGAACTAGCTTGCTGGATCAGACCAGAGTCCATCTAGGCCAGCACTCTGCTACTTGGAGCAGCAGTGGCGCAGTGGCTAAGAGCAGGTACATTCTGATCTGGAGGAACCGGGTTTGATTCCCAGCTCTGCCACTTGAGTTGTGGAGGCTTATCTGAGGAATTCAGATTAGCCTGTGCACTCCCACACATGCCAGCTGGGTGACCTTGGGCTAGTCACAGCTTCTCGGAGCTCTCTCAGCCCCACCTACCTCACAGGGTGTTTGTTGTGAGGGGGGAAGGGCAAGGAGATTGTAAGCCCCTTTGAGTCTCCTACAGGAGAGAACGGGGGGATATAAATCCAAACTCCTCCTCCTTCTCCTCCTCCTCCTCCTCTTCTCCTTCTTCTTGCAGTGGCCCACCAGGTGCCTTTGGGAGCTCACATGCAGGAGGTGAAAGCAATGGCCTTCTGCTGCTGCTACTCCCGTGCACCTGGTCTGTTAAGGCATTTGCAATCTCAGATCAAGGAGGATCAAGATTGGTAGCCATAGATCGACTTCTCCTCCATAAATCTGTCCAAGCCCTTTTTAAAGCTATCCAGGTTAGTGGCCATCACCACCTCCCGTGGCAGCATATTCCAAACACCAATCACATGTTGCATGAAGAAGTGTTTCCTTTTATTAGTCCTAATTCTTCCCCCCAGTACTGATGGCTGGAAACCCTCAAACCCCTCCCCCGACTCACCCACAGGATCTTCATCTTCGATGGATTCAGCTTTAACCTGCTGTGCTTCAACCAACCAGCGACTGACTCCAAACAATGCTGTAGAGCCACAAGGGTTGGCTACCATAAAAAACTTGGTCTTTTTCTTTATCTTAGCAAGGTTTTATTTCATAGCAATTCTGCATGCCAGTTAGATACATGAATTATTGAACTCCAGTCAGTCTTAACAGGCAGTACCACAAGGGTGCTCCCCAAGAAGTTGTAACAGAAGAAAAGGAATTTGTCATTTAAGGTCTTAAAAAATGACTCAAGTAGAATATCAAATTATAGGCATTTTATTGTGATAGCTACATACCAATATGTTTGCTGTCTTCATAGCAAGTAAAGTTTGCTGTTCTGTCTACTGAATGAATACCTCACCCTTAGCAATCTTTTCTGTAAATCAAAGACACATATCATCAAACAATAGCAGGGTAAACTTTAGGAATTCTGATACTTGAGAAAATTTACTCACACTTAAAAAGAGCCGTAGTATTCCTCATCACTATTTATGGGTGTAAAAGAAGGACAGTGAAGAAAACTGAGAGGAAGAAAGAGGGTTCCTATGAAATGTGGATTTGGATAACTGTAGGGATACTGTGGATCCAAATAAGTGGATTCCAGATCAAATCAAGCTTGAACTTGAAGATAACTTGGCTAAACTGAGGCTATCATGCTACAGTCACATTTTGAGAGACAAGAATCAGCGGAAAAGACAATAATGCTAGGAAAAGTCAAAGGCAGTAGCGTGTAAGGTTGCTGCTTAACCTTGGAAGGTTTCCTCTGCCAAGGTTGGCGCGCTGCCCAGAATTGGGGAGTGTTTTCAGTATCTGTAGTTTCCAACTCTTGTATCTTCTGTTTCTCCTGCCTGTCTGTGTGAAACTGTTACAATGTAGTTTTCGGATGGGAACTACAGGTGTGTTTATCTAACTTTGGCAGGAACTGGGAGGAGAGCCCGTAAAAGCGGCTGCTTGAACGCTGGGAGACCAGTTCCCGCATTGCTTGTGATTGACTTAGAATGCGAGCTCAATAAAGAACTCAAATGTTGCTTTTGGCCTGGACTTTGCAAGTTCCTTACACAGGAAAAGAAGAAGGCCCAACACATAATGGCTTGACTCAGTCAAGGAAGCCACACTTTGCAAGATCTAAGCAAGGCCACAAGCTGCAACGGGGACATCCAGGGCAGTTTGTCCCAGATGACACCATTGCAGTCTGGTGGGGAGGTGGGTGTGGGGTGTGCGGTGGGGGCGTGGAGGGCGCGCAGGGGCAGTTCATGCCGCGGACGCAGTTCCCCCTCCCTTTGTCGCTGGCAAAGACCTTTTGAAGACTGTTCATTCATTGGGTCTCTGTTAAGTCAAAAGTGACTTGACAGAACTTAACACACATAAAAGATTCAGGCAGCCCAGTGTGCACCAACCATGTGAAGTATTTGTGCGTTTGTCACTATTATTGTTAGTGAGATGGCAATATTATTATAGATGGGGGGGAAATCAAAAATTTTAAAAAGTGTTTAAAAGTTTTCCCTTAGCTCATGGTTCCATTGTAACTTCTTTTAAACCTTGCAGTGACTTCCATCTGAACTCCGACCTAGTTGGGGGAAAAATGCTATGTACCCGGTTGTTTAATTGTGTTTTCCTCTGAACTGCTGCTACACATCTTCCTTTTCCTGAGACTGATCTCCTTTTTCCACTTAATTTCATAAAACAATATGAAAGACATAAATCTTTGTAAAAGTTTGAGGGTTCTTTTCCCCATACAGGCTGCAATGCCTCAATGACTCCAGTTATGTTCTGTCTCTACATAAACCAGGCCTAAAACAAATTTCGGTCTCTTGACAATAAAACTGCTGGTTTCACTACAAAATCTGCACCTTCACACAGGCAAATCTACAAGCAGTGTTCTCTCCTGCCCCAAGTTTCATAGAAAAAACTTTGCATATACCAGCCTGGAATTGCAGCTCCTCTCCAGCCTACAGACGTCAGTTCCCCTGGAGAAAGGGGATGCGTTCAAGGGTGGATTCTGAGGCACTATGCCCCACAGAGGTACCTGTCCTGCCCAGGCTCCATTCCTAAATTTCCGGGAGTTTTCCAACCTGGATAAGGCAACCCTACCCCCCATCCCCAACTTATATGAACTCAGTATCATAGGGCTTTTTCGCACACACGGTCTGTTCTTGAATTAAGGCAATCCGCATCGACATCCTGACCTTTTTGTTGCTGTTTCGTCGCTCGAGATCGTTCACACATCACCAGGTTGTTGTGGATGTTCTTGTTGCTTCAGAAACCCCTTGGTTTTGCATCGCCCTGGAACGCAGTACAAACGAGAGTTCCCATTGGCTGTTGTGCCGTCCAAGGGCGTGTTCCCTGTGATGCTTGGCCCCCGTCATCACGAGCTAACAAATCAGCGTGATTTCACTATCTCAGTGTACCACTGCGTTGAGAACTCGCTATCTCGAGATATCAGGGTGGCGTTGGAAACAATGCACTGCGCGAGGAGGGGCGGGAGGAGAGTGAAACAGAAACGAAACAGTGAAATGTGCACGCGCAACTGACAAGCTGTACCACATCCTGATTGGTTGGAGGAAATCACATCACACAGTGGGCGTGATCCCTCGCAGTCGCTTGTTCCAGTTGCGTTTTGCACCTAGGCACCAGATTGTGGGGGGAATCCGTTTTATCCAAGAAAGTTGCACAATTATCGAGCGACAGGAAAAATGTGAGACAAAGGCTGAAATGAGCAACAGATTAGGGGTTGGGCCACATTACGGCTCAAGTGTGTGCAAAAAAAGGCAGAAACCGTGACGACTTCATATATTAAATCAAGAACAAACCGTGTGTGCGAAAAAGCCCATACACAACACCCTCTGAGTTTTCCAGGTGTATCCACAAGCTATCAAGTAGTTGCATAGGCCCAGCATAATGCAGAACTGAGACTGCTGGAGTAGGCCCGGGAGACCTGGGTTCCATTTCCCTCTCTGCCATGGGAGTTCACCAGTCACTCTTTCCAATCTCAGCCTAACCTGCCACGCAGGGTTGTTGTGAGGATAAAAAGGAGGTGAACTATGTAAACTGCCCTGAGCATCTTGGATAAAGATGTCCTAGGTGACTGTGGGATGGCCACACATGGCCATGGGTGGGCGGAGGGTCTTACGTCTCTCCTACATATTTTCAGCTCCCCTCCCCTAGAAATGAAAATGGGGAAGTGCCACTCCCTTCCCTTTTCTGGCATGTAGCTGAATTGCCCCGCACATCACAGGCAGGGATGGGGGATGGTGAAAATCTTGGCATTCTTAAGGCGTGAAACCAGATTAAGACTTCTGGGTGCTGTGTGGTCCAGAGCCACGGCGCTTGGAATCCCACGTGAACTGATGACCAAGATTGCAGTGAGTAAATACTCAAGGTTTGTTTCAGTAGAGCTGCCAAACCTCATCTAATCTCCATTTTCCTAACAATGCAGTTTGAAATTAAATCATGATACTTTCATCTAATTATAAATGCATTTACTGGACGCATTTCATCTCCACTTGCACAGTGGGGCATTCAGAGGAGATGGCTTGTGGCTGTACACACTTGCTTGTTTTGTGGAGCCTCTCTTTGCATCCTTTCCCTTTGTGTTGAAATACATCCCGCCCCCACTGAGACACATACAAACACACCTGCAGCTAAAGGTGGAAAAATAAACATTCAAGGTATACACCCCATGACAAACGCACATCACATACTGCTGCCTGCTGCAGAGGTAGTGCTTCATGTTCCAGATCACCCCTCTGGGCTGGCAAAGGCTCATTAGGGTCTTAGACAGAGGTGGGATCCAGCAGGTTCTCACAGGTTCCCAAGAGTAGGTTACTAATTATTTGTGTGTGCCGGGAGGGTGTTACTAATTGGTGATTTTGCCACGTGATTTTTCCCTTAGTTACGTCCCTCCTCTCAGCAGTAGCGTGCAGAACTTGAAGCAGTCTAGCAGGAGGTGCACCAGCGTGCGTGGCAGCCTGCATGCATCCGTTTCCCGCCCAAGGACTGGCACAGTGGCTGCGTCCTTGCCACAGCCCCGCCCAGGAATGCCCGACCACGCCCTCGTCGTGTCCCGCCCAGCCCTTTGGCGCTACGCCACAGTTTGAATCCCACCACCATGAGAACCTGTTACTAAAATTTTTGGATCCCACCACTGGTCTTAGACCTTTCCCAGCACCCATTACCTGAGACCTTTTGAGTTGGAGATGCCAGGGGCTAGACCTGGAGTCTCCTGTGTGTTGCCATACCTCCTCCAAAGGAGAAAGTTTTGGGTGGTAAGAAATTGTTTAACATGCTGAGCTACCTGCCTCCAGTTTCTGGGTCCCTAGATCCCAGAGGCTGCTCTCTTCTCATCTGGCCTCACAGATGCCCATCACTTCCATCATTTGTGTACATTAATATATTGATTGTGTGAATGTGCCGTTTTTCCTTTTTAAAAATTTTGTGTGTTGTGGATTCGATACTACATAGATTCAGCATCAGAATCTCAAGGCTTCAGAGATCGAGACTATGTGGTATCAAAGCCACATATGTGTGTTTAAAAAAAACTGTTTTCACTCAAAACATTTTATTTTTATGGGCTACGTGAACAAAACCAGTGGAAATGATTCTTTTCAAAACATTTTAAAAATGTTTGACAAACATTTTAAAGGCTTTGTGCAGAAATGGTCAGAGAAGGGCATTTGCTTGCACCCAAGGATTTATTACTTACTTCATTTAGAGTAGGGATCCCCAACTTTTCTAAGCCAGTAGGCACCTGTGGAATTCTAGCACAGCATGATGAGTGTGACCACAAAGAGGCTGCCACAGTAGGCGGATTCAGCCACAAAATGGCCACGGCAGCTTACCTTCAGAGTGCCCCTGGAGAAAATGGCTGCTGAAGGAGAAGAGGAAGAGGAAGAAGAGGAGGAGGAGGAGGAGGAGTTTGGATTTATATCCCCCCTTTCTCTCCTGCAGGAGACTCAAAGGGGCTGACAATCTCCTTGCCCTTCCCCCCTCACAACAAACACCCTGTGAGGTAGGTGGGGCTGAGAGAGCTCCGAGAAGCTGTGACTAGCCCAAGGTCACCCAGCTGGCGTGTGTGGGAGTGTACAGGCTAATCTGAATCCCCCAGATAAGCCTCCGCAGCTCAGGCGGCAGAGCGGGGAATCAAGCCCGGTTCCTCCAGATTAGATACACGAGCTCTTAACCTCCTACGCCACTGCTCTATGGCAGTACACCCTATTGGCACCCTATTGACTCTATGGCACTACACCCTATTGAAATCCCTCCACTCACCAAATCCCACCCTACTCTGGCTCCACCCCCAAAACCTCCAGCTATTTCCCAACCCAGAGCTGGCAGCCCTACTTCAGTCACCCAGAGCCTTGTGCTGTGGCGGCAGCTGCTGCTAAAGCAACATTTTAAAAAATCTGCCTAGATAATTACACCTCCTGTGGCCAATCAGAAGTCTTGTCTAGTAAAAGCCTCACCTGGCCCCACCCACTTTCTAGAAACACTTGGTGGGCACCGGGAAAGGTGCTGGCGAACACATTGCACCCATGGGCATGACTTTGGGGACTCATGATTTATAGCCTGTATTCAGAGGTGGGATCCAGCCGGTTCTCACAGGTTCCCGAGAGAAGGTTACTAATTATTTGTGTGTGCCAAGAGGGGGTTACTAATGGGTGATTTTGCCACATGATTTTTGCCTTAGTTACGCCACTCCTCTCAGCAGTAGCACACAGAACTTGAAGCAGTCTAGCAGGAGGTGCACCGGCGTGCGTGGCAGCCTGCGCCTGCTTGCATTCGTTTCCTGCCCAAGGACCGGCGCAGTGGCTGCCTCCTTGCCACAGCCCTGCCCAGGAATGCCCTGCCCCCGGAATGCCCGGCCACGCCCCCGTCTTGCCACGCCCAGCCCCATTGGCGCTACACCACAGTTTGAATCCCACCACCATGGGAACCTGTTACTAAAATTTTTGGATCCCACCACTGACTGTATTTCTTGCTGAAACTGAAATATATTGGAACTGGAGACTGTCTACATACAAGGCAGTGTCCTGCCCCTGAGCCATGGTCCTTCCTTGCCCAATGATCTGCACTCATGTGATCCAGCCACCCTGTGAGCGAGCACCCTCTTCTCTGCAGCAAACTGAACACACACAGCATGCTCTAACCATAGCTGCCAGTGCGCGCTCTCTCTCTCTGTGTGTGCACATTTTGCAGGATGGAAATTGCAATGCTCACCGCCAAATACGTCGAGTAATCAACAAACATAAAATCCTCATGGAAGCATTTAATTAACCAAAAGGAAAGTAAACAAGTCCTTCAACTCTCCAAGGTCAGTCAATAAACACCTGCAATTATGAGTTGTCATTTGCACAGCAGTAGAGACGGGCATCCCTTCCTGCATGCAAAACACCACTCGCCGTGTGCTCTACCCTGAGGAATTGACAGTGGCAGGGCAAGAGAAGAGCAGGCCGTTGCATTGTTTGCACCCAGGATGGTCACCAACCTCCAAGCAGAGCTTGGAGAATTACATCTGATCTCCAGACTACAAAGATCAGTCCCCCAGGAGGAAATGGCAGCTTCTGAAGGTGGACGCTATGACATCACATCCCCCCAAACTCCCTCCCCTCCCTAGGCACTGGCCTCATATCTGCAGGCAGTTCCCAAATAGGAGTTGGCAACCCTATAGGAAAGCAGAGTGGATTTTCACAGTGCCCCACGCTTGAAATTAAACTCATGGATTTTAATAGCAAAACGTGCTTCCTCATTGTCTTGTCACTGGAGATTCAGTGTTGAGTCCCTAAATCATAGGTGTCAAACTCGTGGCCCTCCAGATGTTATGGACTACAGTTCCCATCATCCCCTGCTAGCATGATGCTGGCAGGGGATGATGGGAACTGTAGTCCATAACATCTGGAGGGCCGCGAGTTTGACACCTGTGCCCTAAATAATGGGGGATCCATCCGATAGCCATTCTGTTGAGGCATGGAGCGTTCCAAGCTTGCATCACCAGTCCAGGGGCACTGCCCTAAGCCAGTGCTTGCATGCCCTCAGCAGCCCCACCCCCCACCATGGGACTGCTTTACATCAAGCAATCCAGCACGTCTCACCAGCATCTAATCAGACTGGCAGCAACTTTCAAGGCTTGTTGGAACAGTTCTCTTCATATCCCGATCCACAGAATCCTTTTTCTACAGCGATGAAGAGCAGTGGGCTCTAATCTGGTAAACTTGGTTTATTTCCCCACTCCTACACATGATTTTTTAAAATTTATATCCCCCCTTTCTCTCCTGCAGGAGACTCAAAGGGGCTGACAATCTCCTTGCCCTTCCCCCCTCACAACAAACACCCTGTGAGGTAGGTGGGGCTGAGAGAGCTCCGAGAAGCTGTGACTAGCCCAAGGTCACCCAGCTGGCGTGTGTGGGAGTGCCCAGGCTAATCTGAATTCCCCAGATAAGCCTCTGCAGCTCAGGCGGCAGAGCTGGGAATCAAGCCCGGTTCCTCCAGATTAGATACATGAGCTCTTAACCTCCTACGTCACAGCGGCTCCTGATGACCTTGGACCAGTCACAGTCCTCTCCAAACTCTTTCAGCCCCACTTACTTCACAAGATGTCTGTTGCGGGGAGAGGAAGGGACAGTAATGTAAGCTGCTTTGGGATAAAGACCAACTCTTCTTCTTCAACTGGAGCTGCCAGACTTTGAATCCAGCCCTTTCGGCAGTCCAAGGACGACCTGTCCTCCCAATGGGCAGCACCTGGCTCTCCTCCCACACTAGGGCAAGAATGGCGCATCCAGCGAGATGCACCATTCTAAGACCACTGGCATCCACCTGTGGAGATGGACCAGATTGCCTACAAATTGTATTTGATCAAGGAATATTGAAGTTTGTATGAACCAAAGATTTGTAAGAATCAAAATGGGGTTTCTGTATAGTAACCAGCAGGACTGCATGTTAGCAGCAGGTCAAAAGGCAAGTAAAGATAAATATCTTTAAGATCTTGTCACTAAAGGTTAATACGTGACAGAACACATATACTTTATAACTTTGTTTTTGTTAGAACCAGCTATAGGGGATAGCTACACGAATAAACAGAATCATAAAAGAGATCAGAGGTTAGAATATAAATGAATGTGATTAGTTAAATGGGAAAAGTGTTTTTATATATGTTAAATGAACACACAGAAATGATAATGAGAGATTCATATGTACTGGTATTTCACTATAATTCTATAGTGTTAGAATCAATGTTTGTATAATCTTTTAAAGTGAAATCATTCAAACTGGGAAAAGGTTTTGCAAGTCTAAGACAGAGGTAGAACCTCATTCTCAGATGTTCAGGAATTCTAGTCCCCATCAGCCCCTACCAGCATGGCCAGTGTCCATGCTGACGATGGGGTATAGTTCCTGGTCCTGATCTAAGAGAATGTAGGTAGATCAATCTGCATACCCTAAGGGTATCTCTCTCTGAGGGAGCAAACTTAGAAAAGTAGGAAAACAAGTTATTCTTGGAAACAAGAAAAGGCAGAAGTTAGTTTTATTGCAGCCATTTGCATATGGGCAGAGGGACATGAGCAAACAGCGTGCAGTGTTTGTGTAACAGAAGGAATCAGACGCATAGAATAGAGGTTGTCTTAATGTGACAAGGAGACAAAATATCCAATGGGATTTTAAGGTTCATGCTTATAGCACGTGAAAGGGGTATGGATTATGTACGTGGGTATGGGGATGAACTGTGACGTATGTATTCTTTGTATCAATAAAGACTAAGGTCTTTCCTATGGTGGGCGTGTCTCTCTGTTGAGAGCACCCAGAAGGGGGGGTGTCTCTTTCGAGAGCACCCAGGGAGAGTTCACCTTCTGTCAGAGATCTTATGGTAAGCTGACCAGCCATCCCGCTTTTGGTGGGACATTCACGCCTTGAAAGAACTTGTTTTCCCCAATGTCCCAGGTTTTGGAAGGCTGCCGCACTGCCTTCTGGGGCGCAAGGCAGTGCAGCAGCCTCCCGCGCGGCCACAGGAGCACACTGCCTTCTGGGGCGCTGCCGTTTCCCGCCCTGTCACAGGGTGGGGTAGGAAGCGGCTTTTGAGCACCAAGGCTGTCAGCTCCTGTGGCCTCTTTAATAATCTCAAGTGATCGCGTCTTGCCTTGGCGTGCGGGGCCGCCCACCCGTCCCGGTTCTCAAAGGTGACCATCTGGTCACCTTATCTTATGTTCTTTTCAATATTCTGTTCAGTAAAAACTGTCTGTTTCTGAAGTCAGATGTCTAATTTTTTTGGGGGGGGGGGAGTTTGTTTCTAACCTATCTTTTCTCAAAACAGCTGCATAGGCCTGACATGAGTTCTGGCCTCACACACCAGTCAGGGCCAAGCCAGACACAGCCCAACTCAAAGCAGCAGCCTCCAGCCACGAGCCTGATGCCGAAGGCTGCATTCGGCAAATCTAAGCAAGGCACAGCCTGAGACAGAAGAACCCAGGCAGAACACCCGCAGGAAGTCTCTTCTGCAAAGGCTCCCTACTGAGCTCTGAGTAGGACTGAGATCGCTCTTCCCTCAAACAGGGTTGGCGACCTCCAGGCAGGGCCTTACAGCTGATTTTCAGACAAGGGGGGGGGGAATGGATGGTGGACTTTATTGCAGTTGAGGTCCCTCATCCCTTGGCCCCGCCTCCAACTCTCCGAGAATTTCCTAACCTGGGACCGGGAACCCTATGTTTCCTGTCAATTGGGCTGCAATTCTTAAGAAAGTTTGTAATAATGGTATGCTTCATGTTTGAATTAACAAATTTGTTTTCTCTTAAGCAGTGGCATAGGAGGTTCAGAGCTCGTGTATCTAATCTGGAGGAACTGGGTTTGATTCCCAGCTGTAAAGGATTCAATGGTGTTGATGAGAGGGGCAGCCGCCTGGCCTTGACTACATTCCACAGCCCGGGCGATGGGCCAGCTTCTCCGGCGGAGACCTTATCTCTGCGAGGGAGATGAGACCTCCGTTCCCATGGGAATCCGGGAGGGGGGATGGGATGGACAGAGTTATAACCTGTGTTTCTGGCGGGAGATCTTGTGCCACTTTCGTGTACTTGAGCTTTCTAAGATGTCTGAATAGCGGTCTTTTACACCAAAGAGCCTTGTTTCTGCTTCTATGGAATTCCTTACATTGGCAGGAATCCTAATTCATCTATATTCTAGTGCAGTGGACCTCTGGTGCCTGCGGCATGGAGAGGTTAATGTTTCTGGGGGGAAGTCGCATTGTTAGCCCCAAAGAGGGAGCTCCGACCTTTCCCTTCCTGAATCTGGAGGAACCGGCCGGAGGCGGGTCGCTGGTGACTCTTTCCCGTCCCTACGATATCAGCGGAGTCTTCGCTACTCCACGTTGGAGCGAGGGGCGTGAAAACGACCATGAGGACTTGCTTGAGTGGATTTGGGGCTGTCTATGGATCGGCGGCCTGTGGATCCGGATATCTACCCGTTTTATTTATGGATTACAAACATAGCGGAGATGCTACCTGTCACGGAGGCGGGCTGACCACCTTTCATCAGGCAGCCCAGGAGGTCCATTGAGCGATTCCTGGACTTCGTATTTTG
The DNA here is from genome assembly GCF_021028975.2 of Sphaerodactylus townsendi. Classification (NCBI taxonomy): domain Eukaryota; kingdom Metazoa; phylum Chordata; class Lepidosauria; order Squamata; family Sphaerodactylidae; genus Sphaerodactylus; species Sphaerodactylus townsendi. The sequence goes on along the minus strand of NC_059440.1, from coordinate 2,594,788 downwards.
GTGATGCTCCCAAGAGACCACCACCGTGGCACAGCACTGGGGCCCGATCGAAGACCACCGGTGACACCTGGGACTATACCAGGGAGTTGGGAGGGTATCCGTGCCGTCTTCCGATCGGACCCCCTGATCCCGGATCAGCGGCTGCACCGCCAAAGAGATGCCCGTGGGAGCCACCCGGTGGAGCGCGATACCTCGGCGATCCAGGCGGACGAGGAGTCCGGAGAAAGCCACTGCGCCAGCGGATCTGTTCCTCTCCCAGCCGAAGAGTTGGGATGAGGTAAGTGGGCGACTGCGGGATGCCCAAGAAGCATGGAGCCGTGAGCGCCAGCTATGGGAAGGCGAAGGAACAGCTGCAACAAAGGCGTGAAAACCACCTGCAGAGACCCGGGAGCAACAGCGCAAAGAAGTCCAGCTTTCCGGGTGGACCCGTGCCGCCAGAGGCGGCTCCAAGCGGCAGCTTATCGCGCCAGAATCTATCAGTCCATGATAAAAGTCCTGGAACACTCCAAACTGAACTTACAGCATCAGCACGAAAGTGTTCAGGCGCTAGCATTACACAAAGTGAACTTACTGCAGCTGTTCAGCGGGGCGAGGAACTGGCTAAATTGGAGCGGGAGAAAGCGGCTTTGCATGCGCACCAGGATGCATTGACTTCGCCAAGGAGAGAGCTGGCTGCCTTGGAGAGGAACTGAAGAGGCAGCAGACCAGGACAGCCAGAGTTGGAGTCTGCGCTGTCCGCGGGTATTTTAGCCGGCGCCAGAGGGCGGCAGCTGCTGGAATCCAGCCACCTTCAAGGACCGGCTCACCGGAACACCAAGCGGCACCGGCGTTGGTACCTCCACCGATTCCGGCCCCCGGCTGGCAACAGCTGCCTCAACCCAGCTCAACCCTGCGCCTTGTAGCCGCTAAGTCGCCAAAGGGAGCGATGGAGAGGGTTACTACTGAACCTCAATACCACCGCGTTTCGATGGGACCGCTTCCAAACTTCCCTACTTCATCTTGCAACTCGATGCCCACATGGAGGACTATGATGATTTATACACCCGGTCTGAGTGCGAAAATACGGGACATCGGCTCAGTCCTGGATGGGGCAGCTGCCGACTGGTTTTGTGACTCTTTTGAACCTGCAAGATGAAGATACTGCGCCTTTGATACCGCGTTCCTCCAAACGCTTAAGGGCTCCAGCTTCCAAGATCCAGATGCGGAAAATGAAATATCCGCACCATCAAAACTATTCAACTGAGCAACGGCTTCGTTTGCAGAATTTGCCCGTGGGCCCCGATGCGGCGGCTGCTCGACTCCCCTCCTAGTGTAAGCCTGGCGCGCATGAAATGCCGAATACTTCTCGGATGCTGTCGGCCCGGCAAGCTCGTGAAAGCGGTGTTTTCGAAACCGGGTCCCTCGCACTATTGCTGATTGGATCAGTTGGGATCCCCAAGTGGCGTCTCGGCCCGAATGCGCTTCGTGCGAGGAGCATGCGCCGAAGCCCGACCCTCGTCCACCAAGCCAAAGCCCAGCCTTCGAGACCACCTCCGGCGCCGTCGCCGACTGGGTTTTGTGTCTTTACCTGCGGTCGGTCAGATCTAGCCGCCAACTGCCGAAAAACAGAAGCCAACCACCTCGGCCCGGCAGCGCCCCATCTGCCAAGCCACCACGCCAAATCAGGGCCTTCTTGCAGACTCGTCCCTAAACAGTCATGTCGAAGGCTGACCGGAGGAGGGGAAGCAGCTGTCTGCCTTTCTTCAACCCCAATGGACATGGGTTGGAAGCTCCAGGCGATTGAGTGAAGGCAGCGCTCCCATTACAATCAAAGCGTTTTCTGGCCAGTACCCAGCTAAGCATGCTTTCGTGGTATAGCCTCAGCCCTTGTAGATTCTGGCTGCTCCCATTGTTTTAATCTCATTTGGGTGAAGCGGAGGAGCTAGAAGTCTAGACCAAGTCCCCTGGCTAAGCCCATACCTTTCCACCCAAATGGGCGGCAGTCCTCTAAAGGAAGCGAAGGACCGGCCCAGTTCAAAAGCGCCAACCGGTTCTCCTCCCTGCGCCGACCGATTGGGAGAAAATTAGTTTTATTCTGAAGCCCGGTGTCAAAGCCTCCATGGTTCTGGGCATGCGGACATGGATTTGTTGTTACATGAACCAAAATTCCTTTGGAAAGAAAGGATCTTGGAATTCACTGACCCTCCCCTCGCGGGGAACACATGAATTAGGCTTCGACTTCTCCTGACACACACCCCGGCTTCATCAGCGATTGCTCCGATTCTACGGCATCCACCGGCGTACCAAGATCTAGCAAGAGTATTTCCAGGAGCAGAATGCGATCAGTTGCCACCCATAGAGACACTGACTGCAAATCATTAATACAGCCAGAGCAACTGCCCAAAGGTAGAATCTACCGTATGAGTCCCAATGAGGAGAAGGAACCGTGCCTTCTTAGACAAGAACTCATTTCGGCGAGGTTCATCACGGCGGGCTACCAAACACACATGCTGCTCCTGTATTGTTTGTAAAAGAAAAGATGGGTCTTCTGACTCTGCACAGATTACCCGAGGTCTCAATGCAGTCTCCCTGTCAATAAATACCCTTGCCTTTGATCAAGGACCTTTTAGGCGCATTGGGCAAAGGACGCATCTTTACTAAGTTGGACTTGAAGCTTACTACAGGGTCAGAATTGCTGAAGGCGCAGACACTTGACTGCATTTAACACAAAGTTTGGACAGTTTGAATGCTTAATAATGCCATTCGGGTTAATTAGGGCCCCGGGAGCTTTTATGGCCCTTATCGAAGTTCTCCATGATTTGTGTACAAAGGGAGTAGTGGTGTACTTAGATGGCGTTTTAATTTATTCACAAACCATGGAGGGAGCATGAAGCATTGGTTAGGAAGTATTGAAGCAGCTTGCTCAACAACTCCCTCTTTGCCAAACTTTCAAGTGCTGTTTCCACCAAACCTCTATTGACTATTTGGGTTACGGATCTCGCCGAGGGCCTAAAAATGGATCCTGCTAAGATTGATCACGGTCCTCCAATGGCGGCCCCTACCAACCCGAAAGAACTCCAATCTTTTCTAGGTTTTGCTAATTTCTATCGTGACTTTATACCCCAATTAAGCTGGAACGACTCTCCCTCTCACAGACCTCTTATGCACTAAGGGTAAAAGATCCACTGTCCGCCAAGCCAGGGGCCCCTGGTCGAGAAGAATGTCAGACAGCCTTTCAGCTTTTAAAGTCTGCTTTTACCACGAACCTATCCTAAAAGCACCCTGACCCAGATCTCCCATTTGTGGTTCCGTGGATGCCTCGGACGGCGCTTGGGGCAGCCCTGTTGCAGAAATAAAGATGATAGGCTGGTTCCGTGTGCTTATTTATCAAAGAAATTCTCCGGTGCTGAACTCAACTGGACTGTAGGGGATAAAAAAGGCCATTAAAGTAGCACTCTCCACTTAAAGCCACTGGCTGGAGGGCTAAACACCCCTTTAGTTTGGTGGGATCACAAGAACTTGGCGCCCTCTCCACCCTCAAGATGTCCAGCGAAACAACCGTTGGGCGATTTCTTTTCTCGTTTCTCTTGCGGTCCATTTTTTCCCGGAAAAACCAATAAACTGGCTGATCTTGGCTCGCGCCTACCGAGGAGGGTGGAGCCAGCTTACGGAACATTCAGCACTGTTCTCTCCCCTCCCAATTAGGGCTGGCTGTCACCCGATCTCAGACATCCCTCCTCCTTCTCCGCCCATTCCCAGCCGGTCTCTCCTTTCCCTACGGGGAACTTGACCGCAACTCCGGCGGGGCGACTCCCAGTGCGTTTGGAAAATGGCGTTTTGGCGGGGGGGATTGTTGATGCGTGCCTCCCCTCCGCCAAGCAGGTTCACCGAGGAAGGCCTGCCATGATGCCGCTTCGGCTGGACATTTCGGCTTTCTAAAACTCTGCATTTGGCCGCCCGTCAGTTCTGGTGGCGTAGCGATCGCATAAGAACGATGAAGGCATTATATTAAAAGGTTGCTCTGTTTGTGCAGAAGCCAAGACCGTTCGGAAAGCCCCATGGTCTGTTGAAACCTCTCCCGGTGGCCTCCCGCCCTGGAAGTCATCTCCACATGGATTTTATTACAGATTTGCCAGAAAGTCATGGCAACCGCGGTCTTCGTGGGTGGTGGTGGACTTATTTTCTAAACAAGCCCATTTTATTCCATGTGCTTCCATCCCCTCCGGCTCTAAAGTTGGCTAGCCTGTTCATTCATGCATGTTTACCGTCTACACCGCCCCCGTTAAAGGTGGTCTCCGACCCGCGGACCCCAATTCATTTCAAAAGTTCTGGAAAGCTTTTTTCTAGGGTTGTTAGGGGCCAGCCCACGTGATTTGCCGCCCTACCACGTTCAAAGTGGCGGTGAGTGGGAAGGAGAGCGAACAGAACCCTGAAACTTGGTATTTACGTTTGTTACACCAACTACCACCAAGACAATTGAGGTCGCGAGAGCTCATTCCGTTCGCGAATGCATGCCTATAACAATGGAGTTCATAGCGAATGCGAAAAAACCCCGCCGAAATTGTGTCTGAGTGCGGCTCCTTCCCACCGTTGCCGCCTTTACCTGCGGAAGCATTAGATCCTCAGAGTTTCAACAATGGATTTCATCTCTGGCTGAGGGGTGGAAAAGCGGTCCCAGACTGCGCCTAATAGGGCTAAAGAGCTTTCCCAAAGCCTGGCGGATAAGCACCTTTCAGTCGATTTCCCTCTGGAGTGTGGAAGCCTGGGTGTATTTGTCTACCAAAAAATCTCAGAAGGCGATGCATACAATTTTCTAAACTAGGCAAAGATTAGGTGCGGACCTTTTCAGATTACTAAAGAGTGATTAATGATGTCACTGCCCGATTGGATTTGCCCTAACTCTCTTAGTAATATCCATCCTGTCAATAACATTCAGTTTACTCAAGGGAGGCTCCGTTTCGATGCCTGCTTACGACCAGCCGGAGGGCTACCGATTTATTATTGATGGCCACAAGCATTCTGAAATTAAACTGGCGCCATCCTGGACTCTGCAGCTTTAATGCATGGCGGCTTACAATGTTTGTAGTCTCTCTTGGGTGGGATATTCCTCTGGGTATAATCAATGGGTTTATTCGAGAAAATATTAGCGCCCCGCCCTTATTTCTGCTTTCCACACCGCGCTTTCCGCACACGAAGCCTGGGGGGAGGGTGCTTCTTTAGGGAGGCAGAGTGTAAAAGGATTCAATGGTGTTGATGAGGAGGGGCAGCAGCCTGGCCTTGACTACATTCCACAGCCCGGGCGATGGAGCCAGACTTCTCGGCCGGAGACCTTATCTCTGAGGAGATGAGACCTCCGTTCCCATGGGAATCGGAAGGAGGATGGGATAGACAGAGTTTATAGCCTGTGTTTCTGGCCGGAGATCTTTATTCCTGCCACTGCGAGTACTTGAGCTTTCTAAGATGTCTGAATAAAAGCAGTCGCGCACCAAAGAACTTTATTTCTGCTTCCTATGGAATTCCTTGCGCAGCTCTGTAAGCCTGTGAGCTTGTGGAGAGGCTGTCTGGAGAATTCAAGATTAGCCTGTGCTCCCCACACACACCAGTTGGGTGACCTTGGGCTTAGTCACAGCTTTTTTCCGAGACTCTCTCCAGCCCCACCCACCTCACAGGGTGTTTGTTGTGAGGGAAGGGCAAGGAGATTGTCCAGCCCTTTGGGTCTCCTACAGGCGAGAGGGGGGGATATAAATCCAAACTCCTCCTCCCTCTCCTCCTCCTCCTCCTCCTCCTCCTCCTCCTCCTCCTCCTCACCCTCCTCCTCCTCCTCCTCTTCTTCTTCTTCTTCTTCTTCTTCTTCTTCTTCTTCTTCTTCTTCTTCTTCTTCTTCTTCTTCTTCTTCTTCTTCTTCTTCTTCTTCTTCTTCTTCTTCTCCATTTTCTCTCGGACTGTAATTCCCTGGTCCACCGTCTGCTCTTCAACACCATTCCAACCCCTGGTTTTATAATTGAAGAAAAATGGCCTCTATTGGACTGTCAGTTGGATTCACTTAAGCTACTTGTCCTACTCAGAAGCCTATAGAAAAGAATTAAAAAAGTCAAACTATTGGATAGAGAGTTCCTCTACCCTAACCACGCCCAGCCAAGAAAACGTGCTCCCCCCTGTATTTTTCTCTTCCGTTTGAACAGGGCCACTTGGCACACTACCTGTATTGTTTAATAAACCCTGCTCAAAGGAGAGACATAATGCTCACCAGGTTTAATGTTATGCCTTCTGCCTTGTTACATGGCAGATTTAACAAGCAAGAAAAGGAAAGATTGTGCCCATGTAACGATGGCTCAGTTGAATCTAAATCTGTGGCCCACCAATTACTACACTGTTTCAGATTCAAGGAAATCAGATTCAGATTCAAGAAAACCAAGTATGTGAATCTTACTCCTTTATTTACCCGATCTCCCCGATTTATTTAGATTACACTACTTGCTGGACAATCCTGATCCTTCTCTCTGTATGATAGTGGCAGACTTTCTCCTAGAAATTATTAAATGCCAGTAGATTTCCCTCCACTTAACATTTATTTCCTGTACTGTATATGTTTTTAATCCGTTTTTTACTATTGTTGTACTATTTACCTAACCCTAACCCTAACCCTTAACACCTTCTCCCCCAACTTCCAATATCCCCATACAAAAGATTCTCAGTTTGATTTCAACATATTTGAAGAAGTGAGCTCTGACTCACAAAATCTAATCTCGAAATAAATGTGGTTAGCCTTTATGATGCCCCTAGATTTTTGTTTAATTTTGCAACAATTATTGTGACTGAAATGGCTGCCCTTTTTCAGATAACACCCACCCTGAAAATGTTCATGGTTGTTTGGACAGGGGAAGAAGAAGACAGGCGGCATCTTGCTAGCAGAAGCTGAGTCAGCCTTGGAATGAGATGATTGACAGGTATTTAGCCTGGACATAGTCAGAAGTTAAAGCTTTTCACATGAGCTGAAAATAGCACTTAAATTAATTAAACAGAATTCCTGAACTAGAGATACTGACCCCACAAGAGGTCCCATAAAGATAAGGTGACCTTTGTAAACCGGGACCCGGGGTGGTGGCGATGCAGAAGCGCGCTGCCTTTGAGGTGTTCCCATTTCCCGCCCTGTGAGAGGGCAGAAAACAGAAGCACCCCAGAAGTGCGGGAGCCTGCCGCACTGCCTTTTCTTTGAAATCGGGTTTCCGCCCTATGACGGGGCGGGAAGCGGGAGCGCCCCAGAAGGCAATGCGCGGCCTCCCTGCGACATCTTGGCGTCGCGGCAGGAGGCTGCTGCACTGCCTTCTGGGGCGCGCCTTCCAAAAATTGGGACGGTTCAAAAAACCCATGGGACAAATTGTTTTAAGGAGGGACTGTCCAGCCAAAAGCGGGACGTCTGGTCACCATACATAAAGACCTCTTATGCCAAGTCTACTAGGTCAGAACTGTCCACTCACTGGCTGCTGCATCTCAGGTAGAGAAACTCCTCTTCTGACACCCATTCAAGAGGAGATTGGAGGGGCTGGTTCCGGGGCTTCTGCATGCAAAGAGTGAGCATTCCTTATTAGAGATGGACTCCAGCAAATGGTCAGCCCATAAACAACAAGGCTTCCCTCTAACTCAGTGTTTATCTGCCCTGGCTAAGCAGCAGCTCTCCAAGCCCTGCTATCCAACAGACTCTTCAACTGAAGATGTCGGGACTTGGACCTGACACCTTCTCCATACAAAGCCGTTTCAACCACTTTCTAGAGAGGTGTGATACTGTAACCTCTATCTGTGGGTTCTGTGGGACAGAACTTGGAATGAGTTTGCAACAACAATTTTTGAAAACAAAATGGTTTACTTTCTTAACATATAACATCTAACATCAACATTTAACAGGTCCTGTTCAGGTTGCATTTTCAAGTCCTTATATTTACAGTCTACTGATACTGCCAAGTCCAACTCTTCTTTGCAAGTGGGTTGGCGTCACAGAAGACATCCAAGGGAAACTTGGTGAACCCAAGGATTCAACATGATGAGAAGGTTCCAGGAGAACTCTCACCCATTACAAACATTTGAAAACCCTGAAACAATAAACTCCAAGCATTTACAACATAGCAAGAAAATAAAGCAACTACTGCTTTCAACAGTAGTTCCCAACAATTTTGCAGGTTACGCTAACAAGACGTGTGGGAGCTTATACCAATAAGGTCAGGAGTCTGGTAGCCTTGTCTCCTCCAACTACATGAGCTCTGCAGCCTTTTGCTGCTTTGAGTCTCCACCCCTTACTGGGTCAACCCATTCTGAGCATGGGGGTTACAATACCATGTTTTCTCAGAGGAAATGTCACACTGTTGGCCAACCACCACTCCCCACTATGTCACCCTCTGCCCTCGTGTCACCTCAGATATGCAGAAAATGTATGACTTTGCAAATGAAAAGAGAGAGAGAGAACATCCATAAAAATACAAACAGGGAAGAACAGAGGTACAGAATACTGAACATCAGGTTGTGATGACTGTGGCCTGCACAAACCCCTACTCCTGAGGGGTGGGGATTTGAGTAAGGAAGAAATTTCCCAGTCTTTTATCCCCTTGTGGTCCTTGCAAGCCTTCATTTTGCCTTCTGATATTCAATGAACAAACATATTTCAGGGGTAGGGAAGAAGGAAGGAATACCTCTTGGGGTGCGCATGTGTGTGTGAAAAGTCTGTGCCAGCCAGATAGGCGAAGGGTCTTTTGTGAGCAAACCTCATTCAATTTTGCTACTAACCGACATGCCGCTCCCAACTTCAGCGTCTCCATTATCTACACCCTCATGACCAATTGCTCAGAAAAATAATCATGGCATTTAATAAAATAAACAGCCCCCCCTCCCATTTCCCCACAGCACTTCTCCTTAATAACAGCACTCTCCAAACATTTGTCAGGTGAAAATGGCAGCTGCACGCGAGGCCGGGCCGGCAGCCGCTCCGAGCTGATGGCCAGCGAGACTCTGGAGACGCAGCAGCCAATCAATCTCAAGAACTTGCTAAGTGAGAGATGAGATATAATGTAAGCCATTATTCCGTCCTTATGCATGAAAATGAATTATTCAGTAAAGATTTAGACTCCTTTTTATTACCATGTTGGATTTATGCTGCATACAAACCATAAAGGCAGATTGGAAATTACTTCCACTCTGCCTTCACCAGAGCTGAGAGCTTCTGAGAGCTCCGCCCGCTCTTATTCTCTTCTGCCTGGCCTCGTGGACTCATCAACTTATGGAGGGCCCAGTCAATTAGCCAGCCCTGGCCAGGGGTCCTCTGTCCCCTCTTCACCCACCAGTGTCTTACACTTGGCCTTTTACCTATAGCCCAGTGGTGGGATCCAAAAATTTTAGTAACAGGTTCCCATGGGGGGTGAGGTTCAAGCTGTGAAGCGTGGCGCCAATGGGGCTGGAGTGAGGCCACGGCCGTGAGTAGCGAGGGCATTCAGGGGCGGGGCATTAATGCTTTCTCTGTTACTTTGTAAAAAACTTTTGCACTGGTAAAAAAAAGTTCCTAGTTTCCAGCTGGTATCTTTCTGTCCATAATTTAAACTCATTATAGCAAGTCCTATCGTCTACTGCCAACAGAAACAACTACTTCTCTAATTGACTGCCTGTCAAATACTTAATACTTTCAAAAAATGCCCAATTTTGTTTCTGAGAAATCAAAAGAAGGAGACTTTTCCTTAAACAAGCGAACTTTTACCCTATTTCTGAAAACATGTTTTTTAAAACAGCCCAACAGGAGAATTATCCGTTTTTCTACCTTAAGCTAACCAGCCACATAGGAAACAACAGGACTTTATGATTTTTGAACCTAATGGAATTTCTAACGGAAAAGCAGGCCCAATTAGTAACCCCCTCTTGGCACACACAAGTAATTAGTAACCCACTCTCGGGAACTGGTGAGAACCTGCTGGATCCCACCTCTGCTATAGCCTCCCTGTTATATCCATTTTACGGAAGGGAAACCAAATCGGGAATAAAGCCCAGGGAGGGCAATTGTGGTCGCCAGCGGGGTAAGTTCCAAGCTGAGCTTTTGTCTTCCATTGCAAGCATCTGAAGTCAGGTATAACAACTATAATGGAGCGTTCCTTCGGCACACAGGTGCCCTGAGGAGATTTTCCCTCCAAAATTTAAGCTGTCAGTTTATGCTGTTACTGAGGAGTCTCCTTGTCAGGAGTAGCACCTGGTGACTGAGAGGCTTTCCTAGCTCATTGCTTTTTGTAACGCTTTGCATTGACAGAGATAGTATCTGGGTCAGTGGTGGGATCCAAAAATTTTAGTAACAGGTTCCCATGGTGGTGGGATTCAAACAGTGGCAAAGCCATGAAGGGGCTGGTGAGACACGCGGCGGTGGCGGGCATTCCTGGGCAGGGCTGTGGCAGGGCCGGGAAGCTTGAATGCACGCAGCGCGAAGCAAGGCTGCCACGCATACGCCTTGGCACCTCCTAAGCTAGACTGCTTCAAGTTCTGCGCGCTACTGCTGAGAGGAGGGGCGTAACTAAGGCAAAAATCTTGTGGCAAAATCACCCATTAGTAACCCCCTCTCAGCACACACAAATAGTTAGTAACCTACTCTAGGGAACCTGTGAGAACCTGCTGGATCCCACCTCTGATCTCGGTACTTTCACTTCAGTGTCACAAGATATATGTAACCAACCAGATACATGTAAAGGGACTTTACTTTTGCTTCTATTGATCTTTATGGCTTAACACCTGGAGAACTGGGCTGACCTTGAAGGGCTGCTGTGCCGGTTGCCTTGTGGGGGTAGGCAAGCCAGGTGGCTGCGTACCTCTCCCTAGCACTGACCTTGGGGCGCCTAAGCTGCAAAATAACTCTTTCCACACATTCTTTGGGAAAACAGGAGGGGGGATCTCTGGGGGACGAAGGAGGGCAGAATTGGCTTTCTCCAGCTGGCTGCTTCGTTGCCTTTCAGCAAACACTTATTTATTTATTTTATTTTTATTTTATTTATTTATTTTTTCAATTTATATACCGCCCGATCCCCGGGGGGCTCCGGGCGGTGAACAACAGGAGCAATCATACAATTATAAATACATAGGCCCCATCATAAAATGACTTAAAACTCATAAAAACAGTGAATACTATAATACGTAATAAATAAATAAATAGAAGGCGTCTGGCCCAATTTAAAAACCCTACCTCCCTGAGGGGCCGTGGGAGCTCCCTCTCATGAGGAGACTCCCTGATGCTTACCGCTTCCAGGCATAGAAGCGGTGAGGGGGCACCATATTAGCAGCTGGACACTCCAAAGGCCGGTGGAACCTTGCGGTCTTTACAGGCCCTCGCGGAACTCACCCAGGAGTCCCACTTGGGGGTGCCGGACAGCTTTGGAGGAAGGAATGTTCCACCAGGCGAGGAGCCAGTGCCGTAGAGCCCTGGCCAGCGTGGGAGGCTGCCAGTCAGCATCATAGAGGGCGAGGGACCACCAGCAGAATTGGCCTCTGCAGAGCATAGAGGCCGATTTAAGATTTATATGGGGAGTGATCGCGGTCCTCGAGAATCACGCGAGGGCCCCAGGCCCAGGCCCTTCTGATCAAGTATCCAGAGAACGTTTATTCCTTGAAGGTACGAGACCTGACACCGTTTCCACAAAGCAGTAGTGTGAACGTGATGATTTTAAGGTATATTTCAGTTGGTGCTTTCCCACCTGTATAATAATAAAATAACAAAAATGTTTTTAGTTGCTCAGTGGGGGCACCTCTCAGCCAGGCAGAGGTCTGCTCTGAGGAAGCACAGGTAAACCCTTTCTTTTCACCAGAGGCTTTATAACTGTAAAGACAAGAAAAATGAAGTTTTTATTGACAGGAGTTGAAATAAAACTGCAAGGATTGTCATGCCCTTATATAAAGCAGTGGTGCGACCGCACTTGGAGTACTGTGTTCAGTTCTGGTCGCCACATCTCAAAAAGGATATTGAAGAGATAGAAAAAGTGCAGAGAAGGGCAATGAGGATGATTGAAGGACTGGAGCACCTTCCCTATGAGGAGAGGCTGCAGCGTTTGGGACTCTTTAGTTTGGAGAGGAGGCGGCTGAGGGGGGATATGATTGAAGTCTATAAAATTATGCATGGGGTAGAAAATGTTGACAGAGAGAATTTTTTCTCTCTTTCTCACAATACTAGAACCAGGGGGCATCCATTGGAAATGCTGGGGGGAAGAATTAGGACTCATAAAAGGAAACACTTCTTCACACAACGTGTGATTGGTGTTTGGAATATGCTGCCACAGGAGGTGGTAATGGCCACTAACCTGGATAGCTTTAAAAGGGGCTTGGACAGATTTATGGAGGAGAAGTCGATTTATGGCCACCAATCTTGATCCTCCTTGATCTCAGATTGCAAATGCCTTAGCAGACCAGGTGCTCAGGAGTAGCAGCAGCAGCAGAAGGCCCTTGCTTTCACATCCTGCATGTGAGCTCCCAGGGGCACCTGGTGGGCCACTGCGAGTAGCAGAATGCTGGACTAGATGGACTCTGGTCTGATCCAGCAGGCTAGTTCTTATGTTCTTATGTAGTTTTGTCAAAATGCTAAATAACAAGTGTTTTGCTTGCTTGTTTTGTTTGTTACGGCCTTTGATCAGCATCTTAAAAACGAGAGGAAAATTCCATGCACGTATAACTGTGCTCAGTATTAAAAGGAATATATATACAACAACAAAATCTCAACATTCAGCATAAGAAAACACCAAACCATATACATCATCAAATACATGACTATTAATATGGCCCTTATTCAACAAAGCACTCCTTTTCTTTAAGGCTATGAAACAAAATTTTGCTGCACCATAAGGAATGGTGAGTCTTTCGTCTTCCAACAATAATTTAATCATTAAGCTTTCATTGGCAACAGAGTGGTTTAAGAAGCAGAAGTGGTGTATGCAAGGATCGATAATAAACCTTCTAATCTCAGAGTAGAACTCACAGTCCAGGAGAACGTGAGATAGAGACTCCACCACTTCTGCTACGCATGATCATTTGTGCATCTCATTGGTTGATCCTGAAATCCACCAGAGAGGACAGCAGAAGATAGACCAGTGGTGGCGAACCTTTGGCACTCCAGATGTTATGGACTACAATTCCCATCAGCCCCTACCAGCATGGCCAATTGGCCATGCTGGAAGAGCTGATAAGAGTATCGAATCCTCCTCTTATAAACCTTGGAGTGCCGTCTAGAGATATAGGCTCCTCCCTCAATCGAGCTCGTCGAGCTCTTGGAAAAGCTCATCTTAATTGAGGGGAGGTAATGTTAGCTAAGAAGGGAGCCGGGCCCCTCCCAACCCAAGATATTCAATCCCTGACCGTCTCAGGAAGCAGGGCTGACTCAGTCTGCAATTCAGTATCACAAAAGTGTTGCTTGAGCAGGGGTTTTTAGGCCTACCCAGCCCCAATTCCAGCTGTTGTGCTGGGTCGAGGCCTATTGAAAGTTTTTGGGTTGTCCTAACAGACGAGTGTGGGTAAGGCTTGGCAGAAGGATATTGTGATAAAAGTCCAGTCAGCTTAGGTTCACTTTTAACCAGTAGCTGATATGAGTTAACCAGATCTTTGTTTCTACTTTATGTAGGCCTGTGCATTTGGTGTGCATTTGGTGTGCAATCCAGCCGCGGATTGCCTGCCCCCCATCTGAAGCCATGCTGGCAGAGGCTGTTGGGAATTGTAGTCCATAACATCAGGAGTGCCAAAGGTTCGCCACCACTACCCTATACCATGTTATTATGCCATCTCCAGCACTGCCAGCATTATAGTTCCATCTTTGGCAGTGCGCCCCCCCCCCCCATCAGCCTTGGGACCGGACGCCACCAATATGTAAATAATTTTAGCTAGCTCCTATGATGTTGCTTTGTAATTCTAAGGATTTTAATACTATAGTTGTTATTTATAATTGTTATTTATAATTTATTGTTTTATTGGCCTATGTGGCCCTTATACACCGCTCAGAGCCCTTTGAGGGTGAGAGGTTTATCAAATGTAATTATTAGAACCCTATTTAATGCCAATATATTATTATTATTATTATTATTATTATTATTATTATTATTATTATTATTATTATTATTATTATTATTATTATTATTGGCATTAAATAGGGTTCTGAGAAAAACTGAATACTTTCTAGTGTAGCGAAGTTGTTATAGAGACCTAGTAAATAATAAGTAATATGAAGCAGGTAAGTTGAGATGGTATGATATAAAAGTTGTTGCTGTTAACTTTCTTAGTATTTGGTTCCAATATAGTTCAGGTCTCTAGCTTGGTTCTTTTAAGATGTTACATTCAGGCTGATCTATACAGATATTTACACTTATTGGTGAAAGAATATTCGGTATTCAGTTCTCCTTTCTCTTCAGATTGCACTCAGGTAAGTATTTCAAATCAGTTTTTCCTCACACAGACTTTAAAGGCAATCCCTTCACTAGATATGTCTTCTCACACATTACTTTACAGAGCAGAAATTGCTTCTATCTCTCAGAAAGTCAATTTCCTCTCTTTTCTCTATTAAAATCCCACAACTCTCATAAGCATCACTGCTTAGTATCTGAGTGTGGATTCCCTTCAGAGAAATCAAATTAGCAACCCGCGTGTTTCTTTAGTGTGACAGTTTTGTTACACCAGGGACTCAGTACACGTTCCTCTTTAATCCGACTCTCCAGTCCCTCATGCAGAGTAGCTTTTAAACCACCATAGAATGGAGCTCATTCCATGCATCCGTTCACTTGGCACACTCTGAACAGAACTCCTCCCAAAATCTCTTCACACTGACTAAAGAACGCTGCTTCTAGCAGCCAGCCCATCACAAGCAGTCCTTACTTAACTCCCTGTGTGCCAAAAAACACCAGAATGCTGTGTGGTTTCCGGGCTGTATGGCCGTGTTCTAGCAGCATTCTCTCCTGACGTTTCGCCTGCATCTGTGGCTGGCATCTTCAGAGGATCTGATAGATAGAGGATCTGAAGATGACAGCCACAGATCTGAAGTGTAAGTGCAACCATGCTCCAGGCTTCCCCACCCCAGTGATTCCAGCCGTGAAAGCCTTCGACAATACATTAAACACCAGAATGCTGGTACAAGCGCTGGTGGACTCTGGGCATGGAACAAGGTCTGACGTCAGCCCAATCTGACGGCCAGTTGGAACTCTCCAATCAGACACTGGAGCAGTACCTCAGGTGCTACAGTAACTATCATCAAGACAATTGGGTGGACTTGCTATCTTATGCAGAGTACGCTTATAACAATGCCGTTCATAGTAATTCAGGAAAAACACCTTTTGAGGTGGTCTCGGGCCAGTCAGCTAAGCCCCTTCCATTTTTAGGGCAGTCGGCTTTTGAACCTCCTGATCTGCAGAACTGGATACAACAGATTGTGGAGTTTAACACCCCTTATTGGCAACGAGTCACATTTATGGCCTATCCCGCCCTCGAAGCAAATGAATTCAACGCCCCTCACTAGTAACTAGTAATTAAGAGGCCAATTTTTGCTTTGAGCCCTGAGGGGAAAAGACTGGTAAGAAACCAGTTACTTTATCCTGTGTCAGAGAGTAGCCACGTCAATCTGCAGCAGAGCAGCTAGATTCGAGTCCCATAGCACCTTAGAGACCAGCGAGATTTGGGGGGCATAAGGTTTTGAGAGGAAAAACTGCTTTCGTCAGATAGAAATTGGAATGGAGATCTTTGAGCCCTCGTATCCCAGTCAGAAGATGGGAGGGGGGCTGCCAAGAAAGAAATCAGGATGAAGAGGTCACAGTTGCCAGGTTCACCCCCTCCCCAGGGTTGGGGGGAGGGTTAGATTGCCAGATCCAGGTTGGGAAACTCCCGGAGATTTGGGAATGGTGCCTACGGAGAACAGGGGCCTCAGTCTGTTGCAGTGGTGTAGAATCCACCCTCTAAAGCAGTGTTTCCCAACCTTGTCGACGTCGCGGTACCCTTGACCTCGCAGTACCCTTGACCTCGCTCTTCATATCTCAGAGTACCCTTGAGGTTCTTTGGGGGGGGTTTGCATTTTTAGGGTTTTTTCCATTTTTGGTCTGTAGGTGGGGGGAGTGGCAAGCAGGGGGAGGGGAGGGAAAGCAGCGTTGACAGCCGTGTTGTTTGTTTGCCTAAATTCGGCATGGATTTGGGGGATTTGAAGGGGGAGCTCCCTTTAAATCTACCCCCCCAATCCTCACCGAATTTAGGCAAATCAAACAATGCTGTTTTTCAGTGTTGTTTAAAGGAAGCCCATAAGGTTTCCAACCCCCCCCTTTCAAAATCCATTTGTTTCCGATGGGAGAGGGGAGGCGGTAGCATTGTCATGGTACCCCTGGGACGTGCTCATGGTACCCCAGAGTACCACGAAACCCTAGTTGGGAATCACTGCTTTAAAGAAGTGGTGGCGAACCTTTGGCACTCCAGATGTTATGGACTACAATTCCCATCAGCCCCTGCCAGCATGGCCAATTGGCCATGCTGGTGAGAACTGATGAAATCCCTGTCCATAACATCTGAACAAACGCTTGCCTGCACGCTCTTAAAGATAATGGAGTTTTTACAGGTGATCTGATCTTTGTAGTCTGGAGATGAGCTCTAATTTGAGGGGATTCCTGGGTCCCATCTAGAGGCTGGCATCCCTAGCAGAGATACAATGAAGTCTGTGTAAGCCCCAGGGGCGAATCTAGGCAAACTGGAGCCCGGGGACAAAATCTGAGTTTGGTGCCCCCCCAACCCCACCCCAGGTATGGACGACCACCCTCGCTGACCAAACAATGATTTTTTTTGCACCAGCTCACAAACACCTCCCACCACCAGCAAAACATACATGGCTTTCTCCCCACCAACTCTCTTTTCCTAATTGTGTTCTCACACCAACCCTGTGGTGAGCTGCTAGCCTGAGAAACAGCTCCAAGCCAGTACAAGTGGGAATTAACTTTTAAGCATGTAAATCTCTCAAGTCACCCCCCCATCTGAGAGACTTACCAAGCAAACGCGCGTCAGCACATCATCTTCAGTTCTGCTGCTGGCCTGCAGGCTCCCTGCTCAGCTTGCCTTTCCTGTGCCTGCCCTTGGCGGGAAGGCTTCTGAGTCATGCCACACTTCTAATTTAAGGCTAATAAGGCATGCTGGGTTAGAGGGAGGGGCCGAGGCTCCCAGTCCTGCTCCTGGGAGCCCAGTGGGACTTCTCCCGCCCTGGGACACTCCAGGCCACCATACAGAGTGGGCGGGTCTCGACAGGCACTGGGGGCAGTCGGCTGCTTCAGTGCCTGCTTTCTAGGCTTGCTCAATCCCTCCCACAGGAGCCTCAATCGATGCACCCGGGGACAAGGGGTACCCCATGTCCCTAGGCAGGAACGCCAGTGGTAAGCCCACAATGAAGACCCCCCAGCGACCCACATCCCCAGAGATTTCCCTCTGCCCTAGAATCACTGTTGAAGGCGAGGAGTATCAGGTACATGTTTGTTTGTGTTACTGTTTCACATAAAGGAGGCCCTTTTAAAAAAGCTTTCACTCGATCATAAACCTCTTTGGGCAGAAATTGCCCTCTTTTCTACCTGTTTCCTTCAGCTAAGAGTGAAGGACTCTTCAGGCAGCCTGTGGTGAGGCTGACCCTCTGCAGGTCTCTGATCATATCTCAATTCTTCCAGAGCTCTGAGGCCAGCAAAACTGTTGCTGATGAGCAAATGTATTTTTATCCCCAGCATTTCAAGCCTATTGAGGCCTGTGCTCATGATGGCGTCTGTGAAATTTCTGCATCTGTCTGTCTTCTCTTTCATCAGAGTAAATAGACTGAGTCTTCTTGAGAGCCTATTTTGGGCTTAATCTTTCTGGGAAATCAGAGCAGAGAGAGATTCGTAATGCCATCTCACCTCATTGTATTCTTTGAGGTACCGTATATGCTCGTGTATAAGTCGACCCGAATATAAATCGAGGTACCTAATTTTACCACGAAAAACTGGGAAAACATTGACTCGAGTATAAGTCTAGGATGGGAAATGCAGCAACTACTGGTAAATTTTAAAAAAAATAGATGCGGTCAGGCGCTAGTTGGGGGTCTCTGCCACTGACCTCCCATCTCACCAATCCCAAGGTCTCTGCCACCAACCTCTCCATCCCACAGCTTGTCCAGCTCACCCAGGTTGACTGACTGTCACCTGCCAAGAGCCGCCGCCGAGAAGAAGGCAGAGGCAGCGAAAGTGGCTGAAAGGGAGAAGGCAGATGTAAAGGATTCAATGGTGTTGATGAGCGGGTCAGCCGCCTGGCCTTGACTACATTCCACAGCCCGGCTGAGGGCCAACTTCTCGGCCCGAGGAGACCTTATCTCTCTTGTAGGAGATGAGACCTCCGTTCCCATGGGAATCGGGAGGGATGGGATGGACAGAGTTATAACCTGTGCTTCTGGCGGAGATCTTATTCCTGCCACTGCGTGTACGTGAGCTTTCTAGGATGTCTGAATAAACGGTCTTTTACACCCAAAAGCCTTTTATTTCTGCTTCTATGGAATTCCTTACATTGTGGCAGGAATCTGTCGTTCATCTATTTTCTTAGTGCAGTGGACCTCTGGTGTCTCGGCATGGAGGAGTTGAATGTTCTGTGGAAGGTTCGGTAGCCCCAAAGAGGCTCCGAGCTCCCTTCTGGATTTAGAGGAACGGCCGGAGAGCGGGTCTGCTGACTCTTTCCCGCCCTCAGTATCAGCCTGAGCCTTCCCTTACTCCCGTTGGAACGAGGGCGAAGAGAGCGACCATGGGGACTTACATGACGCGTTTGGGGCCTGTCTATGGATCGGCCTGTGGATGGGTATATCTACCACGTTTTGATGGATTACAAACCTCAGATGCAACCTGTCACGGAGGAGACAGGCCTGACCACCTTTCATAAAGCAACACAGGAGTCCATTGAGCGATTCCTGGACTCGTATTTTGGTGATGCTCCCAAAGATCCACCGTGGCATAGCACTGGGGCCCGGTCCGAAGACCACCCGGTGAAACTGGGACTATACCAGGGATTGGGAGGTATCCGTGCGATCTTTCGATCGGACCCCCCAGATCCCGGACCAGCGGCTGCACCTGGAGATGCCCGATGGAACCACCGTGGAGCACGACGCCCCGCGTTCAGATGAAGAGGAGACCGAGAAAGCCTGCACTCCCAGCGAGCTATTCCCTCTCCCATCGAAGAGCTGGGATGAGAAGTGGGCCGACTGCGAGATGCCAAGCATGGGCCCATGAACGCCAGCTATGGGAAGAGGAACGAGAACAGCTGCAGCAAGAGCGTGAAAACCTGCAAAGAGACCGGGAACAGCAGCGCCAAAGAAATCCAACTCCGAATTGGACCGTGCCAAAGGCGGCGCTGCAATGGCAATATGTGCAGAACCTATCAGTCCATGATAAAGTCCTGGAACACTCCAAACTGGACTTACAGCGTCAGCATGGCGTTCAGGCTCTTCACGATGTAAAGTGAACTAACTGCAGCTGTTCAACGAGGGCGAATTGGCCAAATTGGAGCGAGAGAAAGCAGCTTTGCATGCGCACCAGGATGCGCTGACACGCAGAGAGAGCTGGCTGCGCGGAGAGGGAACTGAAGAAGCAGCAGAACAGGACAACCCAAGTTGGAGTCTACGCTGTCACTGGGCCCAGCCAACGCCAGAGGCGACGCTGCTGGGTCCTGCTCCTCGCGCATCTGCCACCCTCCAAGGACCGGCTCCCAACAGAACACCAGCGGCACCGGCGTTGGTACCCCCACCTCCACCTATTCCGGGCCCCTGCGGCTGCCCCTCAACCTGCGCGCCGCTTCAGTACGCCAAAGAGACGCGAGAGAGGATATTACAGACCTCCAATACCTGCCCGTTTGATGGGACCGCTTCCAAACTCTACTTCATCCTACAACTCGATGCCCACATGGAGGACTATGACGATTTATATACCCGGTCTGAGCAGCGAAAAATACGTGGACGCTCCGGTTCCATCTTAGATGGGAAGCGGCAGCCCGACTTCAGTTTGTGACTCTTTGAATCTGCAAAGATGAGGATACTTTCGCCGCGATTGCCCGGCGTTCCTCAAGCCTTAAGGGGCTCGCTTCAAGATCCGGTGCTGAAAATGAAGCCATCCGCACCATCAAATCTATTCAGCAAGGCAACCGCTCGTTTTGCAGAATTTGC
Source organism: Sphaerodactylus townsendi (assembly GCF_021028975.2). Lineage (NCBI taxonomy): Eukaryota > Metazoa > Chordata > Lepidosauria > Squamata > Sphaerodactylidae > Sphaerodactylus > Sphaerodactylus townsendi. The sequence goes on along the minus strand of NC_059440.1, from coordinate 2,574,642 downwards.
CCGTGAATTTCGATGGGCTGCCCGACTCCCTCCTGAGTGGCCTGAGCGCGTGAAATGTGAATACTTTACGGATGCTGTTGACGGCAAGCTGCGTGAAAGCGGTGTTTTTTAATTCGGATCACTATTGCTGATTGGATCGCATTGGGATCCCAGGTGGCGCCTCGTTTGAATGCGCTCGTGCGTCACGACGCCCCCAAAACCCAGCCACTCGACCACCAGAAAGCCCAGCCGCCCTACCGAGACCACCTCCGGCCGTCGCCGACTGGGATTGTGTCTTAGCGCTGCGGAGGACCAGGTCATCTGGCACCAACTGCCCGAAAAGCAGAAGCCAACCGCTCGCCGCGCGCGCACCCATCTGCCAAGCCACGCGCAAATCTGGGCCACCCCAACAGGCTTCGTCTAAGGCAGTTGTCGGCGCACTCCAGAGGAGGGGAAGCAGCTGTTTGCTCTTCAGCCCCATGGACATGGGTTCGACTCCAGACGCGGTGAGTGAAGGCAGCATCCCATTCACAATCCAAGCGTTTCTGGCCAACCCCGCTAAGCATGCGGCGATATTATAGCCTCAGCCCATTGGATTCGGGCTGCTCCCATTGCTTATCGCGACCCCAGGTGGTGGAGGAGCTAGGTCTAGACCAAGTCCCCTGGCTAAATACCATTCACCCAAATGGACGGCAGTCCTCTTCGAGACGAAGGACCGCCCAGTTCAAAACGCAACCGTTCTCCTCATCGCCGACCATTGGGAAAATTAGTTTTATTCTGGCCAGTATTCAAACACTCCATAGTTCTGGGCATGCCATGGTTGTTGTTGCATGAACCAAAATTCATTTGGAAAGAAAGGATCTTAGAATTCACTGACCCTCCGCTGCGGTGAACACATGGGGGAAAGCTCGCTTCTCCTGACACCCCTGGCTTCATCAGCGATTGCTCGATTTTACCGCATTCCACCGGCTTACCAAGATTTAGCCAGAGTGTTTCAGGAGCAAGAATGCGATCAGTTGCCCACCCCATAGAGACACTGACTGCAAAATCGTATTAATACAGCCAGAGGCGCCAACTGCCTAAAGGGAGAATCTACAGCATGAGTCCCAATGAGGAGAAGGAACTTCGTGCCATCTTAGACAAGAACCTCGCATAGCATGGGTTCATCGGTGAGCTACCAAACACACGCATGCTGCTCCTGTATTGTTTGTAAAAGAAAAGATGGGTCTTCTGGCTCTGCACAGATTACCGAGACTCAATGCAGTCTCCTGTCCAATAAATACCCTTTGCCATTATTCAAGTGTCTTTTAGGCGCATTGGGCACGGGACACTTCTTTACTACGTGGGCCTTGAGAGCATCTGACTGCAGGGTCAGAATTGCTGAGGGCTATGAACATTTGACTGCATTTAACACAAAGTTTGGACAGTTTGAATACTTAATAATGCCTTTCGGGTTAAGTGGGGCCCCGAGCTTTTATGGCCCTTATCATCGAAGTTTTCCCTGATTTATTGTACAAGGGAGTAGTGGTGTACTTAGATGACGTTTTAATTTATTCACAAACCATGGAAGAGCATGAAGCATTGGTTCGGGAAGTATTGAAGCGTTTGCTCAATAACTCCCTCTTTGCCAAACTTTCCAAATGTTGTTTCCATCAATCCTCTATTGACTATTTGGGTTATCGGATTCTGCAAAGCCCGAGGGCCTAAAAATGGATCCTGCTAAAATTGATGCAGTCCTCCAATGGCCTGCCCTACCAGCGAAAAGAACTCCAATCTTTTCTAGGTTTTGCTAATTTCTATCGTGGACTTTATACCCCAATTCGCTGAACTGACTCTCCCACTCACAGACCTCTTAAGCACTAAGGGTAAAGATCCACTGACCGCCAAGCCCGGGCCCCCCTTTCCTGGTCTGAAGAATGTCAGACAGCCTTTCAGCTTTTAAAATCTGCTTTTACTACGAACCTATCCTGAAGCACCCTGACCCAGATCTCCCGTTTGTAGTTCACGTGGATGCCTCGGACAAAGCGCTTGGTGCAGCCCTGTTGCAGAGAAATAAAGATGGTAGGCTGGTTCCGTGGTGCTTATTTATCAAAGAAATTCTCCGGGTGCTGAACTTAACTGGACTGTAGGGGGGGATAAAGAAACTGCGCGCCATCAAAGTAGCACTCTCCACTTGGCGCCACTGGCTGGAGGGCTTAACACCCTTTCAAGTTTGGTCGGGATCACAAGAACTTGGCGCCCTCTCCCACCCCTCAAGATGTCCGCTGAAGCAACTTCGTTGGGCGATTTCTTTCGTTTCTCTTTCCACGGTCCATTTTTTCCCGGAAAACCAATAAACTGGCTGATGCGCTTTCGGCGCCTACCGGGGAGGGGTGGAGCTGCCTTACGGGACATTCAGCACTGTTCTCTCCCCTCCCAGTTGGGGTTGGCTGTCACCGATCCTGAGACATCCGCTCCTCCTTCTCCGCCCATTCCCAGCCTGGTCTCTCCTTTCCTACGAACTTCGAGGAAGCGGGGAGCTCTTGTGAGCCTCGGCGGAAGGGACTCTAATTGCGCTTTGGAGAATGGCGTTTGGTGGCAGGGGGGATTGTTGGTCGCGATGCCTCCCTCCGTAAGCAGGTTCTTGAGGCCTCGTCATGATGCCCGCCGGCTGGACATTTTGGCTTTCTAAAAACTCTGCATTTGGCCCGCCGTCAGTTCTGGTGGTAGCGATGCTTAAGGACATTGAGGCGTATATTAAAAGGTTGCTCTGTTTGTGCAGAAGCCAAGAGCGTTCCGGAAAACCCATGGTCTGTTGAAACCTCGGTGGCCTCCAGCCTAAGGAAGTCATCTCCATGGATTTTATTCTGGATTTACCAGAAAGTCATGGCAACACGGTCTTGTGGGTGGTGGTGGACTTATTTTCTAAACAAGCCCATTTTCATCCCACATGCGCTTCCATCCCTCGCTCCTAAGTTAGCAGCGTCTGTTCATTCAGCATGTTTACCGCCTACACTCCGCCCGTTAAGGTGGTCTCCGACCCATGACCCCCAATTCATTTCAAAGTTCTGGAAAGCTTTTCTAGGGTTGTTAGGGGCCGCCCGGCGTTGCCGCCTCTACCACGCTCAAAGTGGCGGTGAGACAGAGAGAACGAACAGAACCCTAGAGCAGTATTTACGCGTTGTTACACCAACTACCACCAAGACAATTGGAGTGCGAGCTCATTCGCTTTGCAGAATCGCCACTATAATAATGCGGTTCATAGCAGTACAAAACCCCGCCGAAATTGTGTCCGATTAAGCTCCTTCCCGCCGTTGCGCAACTACCTGCGGATGCTTTGGATCCTCGGAGTTTCAGCAGTGGATTTCTATCTCTGGCCGAGGGTGGAAAATGGTCCAGACTGCCTTACAACAGGCTAAAGACTCCCAAAAGCTGCAAGCGGATAAGCACCGCTTCCGGATTTTCCTCTGCGTGTGAAGCCTGGGTGTATTTGTCTACCAAAAATCTCAGAGACGTGCATAAATTTTCAAAACTAGGCAAAAGATTCATAGGACCTTTTCAGATTACTAAAGTGATTAATGATGTCACTGCCCGATTGGATTTGCCTAACTCTCTTAGTAATATCCATCCTGTCTTCCATTTCAGTTTACTCAAGGAGGCTCCGTTTCCGATGCCTGGCCGCGACCAGAGAGACCCCACCGACTATTATTGATGGCCACAAGCATTACGAAATTGACGCCATCCTGGACTCTCGCTTTAATCGCAAACGCTTACAATATTTAGTCTCTTGGGTGGGAGTATTCCTCTGGGTATAATCAATGGGTTTATTCCAAAATATTGGCCCGCCTCTCATTTCTGCTTTCCCACCGCCTTTCCGCAAGACAAACCTGGGGAGAGGTGCTTTTAAGGGAGGCAGAGTGTAAAGGATTCAATGGTGTTGATGAGCGGGTCAGCCGCCTGGCCTTGACTACATTCCACAGCCCGGGCGAGGGGCCAACTTCTCCGGCGGAGACCTTATCTCTGCGAGGGAGATGAGACCTCCGTTCCCATGGGAATCCGGGAGGGGGGATGGGATGGACAGAGTTATAACCTGTGCTTCTGGCGGGAGATCTTATTCCTGCCACTGCGTGTACGTGAGCTTTCTAGGATGTCTGAATAAACGGTCTTTTACACCCAAAAAGCCTTTTATTTCTGCTTCTATGGAATTCCTTACAGCAGAGAAGAAGGCAGAGGAGAGCAAAGCAGAGAAGGAGGTTGAGAAAGTGGCTGAAAGGGGGGAGGCAGAGAAGAAGGCAGAGGAGAGTGAAACAGAGGCAGAGAACGTGGCTGAAAGGAGGAAGGCAGAGAAGAAGGAAGGAAAAAGCGAAAACGCGAGAGGGGGAACACCACACAAGAATTAAGTGAGACCCTCACTCATGTATAAGTTGAGGGGTGTTTTTTTCAGCACAAAATGTGCTGAAAAAGTAGACTTATACATGAGTATATATGGTAATACCACTAAACTGTATTCCCTTTCTGTCTGCACAAGCTCTTACCCATCCTCTTGTCGCTACTGAATTGGAATGATGGGAAAATCCAAGAAATAGGGTAAGGTAGATAATTGCATTGCAGTCAGAAGACTTTTGATATGGTACGTCAGCCAAAGACTCCTGAATATGCTTACTAGCCATGGGATAATGTTTTTTACAGATTAAAAATTGGTTCAACAATAAGAACATAAGAACAAGCCTGCTGGATCAAACCAGAGTCCATCTAGTCCAGCACTCTCCTATTTGCAGTGGCCCACCAGATGTCTTTGGGGGCTCACATGCAGGATGTGAAAGCAATGGCCTGCTGCTGCTGCTGCTGCTCCCGAGCACCTGGTCTGCTAAGGCATTTGCAATCTCAGATCAAGGAGGATCAAGATTGGTAGCCAAAGATCAACTTCTCCTTCATAAATCTATCCAAGCCCTTTTTAAAGCTATCCAGGTTAGTGGCCATCACCACCTCCTGGGGCATCATATTCCAAACACCAATCACACGTTGCGTGAAGAAGTGTTTCCTTTTATTAGTCCTAATTCTTCCCCCCAGCATTTTCAATGAATGCCCCCTGGTTTTAGTATTGTGAGAAAGAGATACAAATTTATCTTTGTACCCCATGCATAATTTTATAGTCTTCAATCATATCCCCCCTCAGACGTCTCCTCTCCAAAGTAAAGAGTCCCAAATGCTGCAGCCTCTCCTCATAAGGAAGGTGTTCCAATCCTTCAATCATCCTCGTTGCCCTTCTCTGCACTTTTTCTATCTCTTCGATATCCTTTTTGAGATGTGGTGACCAGAACTGAACACAGTACTCCAAGTGTGGTCACACCACTGCTTTATATAAGGACATGACAATCTTTGCAGTTTTATTATCAATTCCTTTCCTAATTATCCCAGCATAGTTTGCCTTTTTCACAGCTGCCATGCACTGAGTTGACATTCCCATGGAACTCATCCCTTTCCTGGTCTGTGACAGATAGCACTGACCCCTGTAGCATGTATGTGAAGTTTGGATTTTTTGCCCCTATGTGCATCACTTTGCATTTTGCTACATTGAACTGCATTTGCCATTTCTTAGCCCACTCACCTAATTTATCAAGGTCCGCTTGGAGCTCTTCGCAATCCTTTGTGGTTCTCACCACCCTACATAATTTGGTATCATCTGCAAACTTGGCCACCACGCTACCCACCCCTACTTCCAGGTCACTTATGAATAGGTTAAAGAGCACTGGTCCCAAAACGGATCCTTGGGGGACACCACTCCTTACATCTCTCCATTGTGAGAACTTCCCATTTACACCCACTCTTTGTTTCCTGTTTCCCAACCAGTTTTTAATCCATAGGAGGACTTCCCCTCTTATTCCTTCATTGCTGAGTTTTCTCAACAGTCTCTGTCTTTCTGGATTGAAGTGGGCCACTTACAGGAAAAGCAGGATATAAAACAATACACATTAAAAAGCTAGTAATCCCCATATCTAAACCACTTTTTTTTCCAGTCAAAAAGATAGATTCTCCCTCCTCCCAACGGAAAAGTGGCTTCCTCTGAAGTGGGAGAGAGAGATTTTGCAAGGCTGGATAAATTCAGAGAGATTTTTGGCTGGGGCCGGCAGCCAACTGAGCGCTTTACAACAGTTAATTACTTCTTTTCAGCAGCAAGCAAAGTGTCCATCAGGAGTGACAGGGACTTGCTATTCCGAGGTCACAAAATATGCCAGTCAAAGGTGAAGGAAGAGCTGCTCAGAGCATAATGATAAAAGAGGAGGAAAATATCGCATTTTTACCTGCTAAAATTTTGTACAACGTCGTAGGAAGCAGTGGCCCGAGATTTCTGGCAAAGCTGGATTGCCAATCATTTTTATGCCTCTGCACTTTAAATTGTAATAATGTGCTGAAATCTCAAATTGACTGGGGCTGATGTGGTTTTGCTTCATGCTATTCAAATACAAGTGCCAGGAGAGAAACATCCTTCCTTCCCCAGCCCTTCAGAGGCAGTGTTGGTAGGTGGGAGAGGGCTAGAGGAGAAATGCAAATGAATACTAGGTGCAGGGGCTTGTGAGAGAAGCAAAGAACCAAAAGAGGAAATCGGCTGGAGAATGAGAGAGGCAAGGTTCTGGAACAGCAGGGGCCCCAATAGCAAAAATAGGGTCTGCTGGAATGAATGGGAAATGACCAAATTCTGCAGCACGGCAGCCAGTGTATTGTGATGGTTGGAGTGTTGCACTAGGATCCCAGAGGCCCCGGCTCAAATCCCCCCTCTGCCATGGAAGCTGGCCGGGTGAACCTCAATTACACTAACCTACCTGATAGTGTTGAGAGAATACAGTGGAGAGGAGAATGATGTAAACTTCTTTGGGCTCGTACCAGGGAGAAGGGCTGTGTATACATTAAGCGGGTAAGCAAATGAATGTTTAAACAGATGAAATGGGCCTGTGGCTCCTCCCTCTATAACAGTGATGGCAAACCTTTTCGAGACCGAGTGCAGCCCAAACTGCAACCCAAAACCCACTCATTTATCGCAAAGTGCCAAAATGGCAATTTAACCTGAATCATGAGGTTTCAGTTTAGAAAAAACAGTTGGCTCTGAGGCATGTGTTACTCGGGAGTAAGCTTGGTGGTAGTCGGTGGCTTTGCTTTGAAGCAACCATGCAACTCTTCCAATGCAACCTTTGGAGGATTTACTCAGAAGCAAGCCCCATTCCCAGCAACCGAGCTTACTTCCAGGGAAAGGACCGTGCTTTAGTTCTTCGCATGAAAATCAGTGAGGTTTAACAACGCTTAACAGGGTTACCTACACTGCTTCCCCAAAACTAGGTCTTAGGTTTAATGCTAATAATCGAGCCCAGTGGCCCAGGCCAGCCTAGATGTGGGGGGGGGGCACTCTGTTTGCACGTGCCTCTGGGTCGCCTTCGATGACCGCTTTAGATGAGCCCGTCGGAGGCGGCCCCGATCTGCGTGGTGGCTTGGCAGATGGAGTGCGCGTAGCTGGAGCGGTTGGTTTTTGTTTCTTGGGACAGTTGGCGGCTAGATGACCACAATCTGGTTCCTCCGCAAGTAAAGACACAACCCCAGTCCCGGCGACGGGCGTTCAGAGGTGGTTTCCCGGTAGGGGCGGCTGGAAGCTTGGCTTGGTGGGCACCGTGGCGGGTTTTGGGCGTGGGCAAGGCCTCCGGCACGCAAGCAGTGTTATTCCAAACGAGGCGCCACCTGGGACCCCAACTGGATCCAATCTGCAATGAGTCACGAGGGAACCCGAATTAAAAACACCGCTTTCACGCCAGCTTGCCGTCGGCCCACAGCGATCCGAGAAGTATTCTGCATTTCATGCGTTCCAGGCTTTCACTCAGGAGGAAGTCGAAAGCAGCCGCCGCCTCTAAATTCACGGGCAAATTCTTGCAAACGGGCGGTATGCCTTGCTGGATAGTTTCCTGATGGTGCTGGATAGCTTCTATTCTCGGGCGCCTGGATCTTGGAAGCGCGCTCTTAAGGCTTGGAGGATATCTGCGTGGCACCGCGGCGAGAGTCTTCGCCTTGGCAAATCCAAAAGAGTTCACGGAATCCAATCGGCTTGCTGCCCCCATCCAGTGACTGGAGCCGATGTCCCGTATTTTTTCGCTAGCTCAGACCTGGGTATAAATCCATCATAGTCTTCCAAGCGGGCGCATTGAGTTGCAAAATGAAGTAGGAAGTTTGGAAGCGGTCCCACATCTAAAACGGGCTGAGTATCGGGGGCCGTTATAGTAGCCCCGTTCTCACGGCTCTTGGAAAAGCCTCGCTTGGGGCGGTGGTATAGCAGCCGGGTTGAAGAGCAGGTGCTCGGGCGAGCAGCTGTTGTAACGGGGGGGAAATGGAATCGGGCGAGCTGGCAGTGCCGCTGGCGTTTGGGTGGCAGCGGACCCAGGTCGTGGCCCCCCCTGAAGCGCCTCGGCGCGGTCAGTAACAGGCGCATAAACTCCCAACTTGGGGACTTCCTGATCTAAGCTGCCTCCTTAGCTCCCTCTCTCCAACGCAGCCAGCTCCCTTTCCTTGCGGGGCAATGCATCCTGGTGCGCATGCAGAGCAGCTTTTTCTCGTTCCAATTTAGCCGGATTCGTCCCGTTTAAGAGCTTCAGTGAGCACAAGCTTTCGCGTGCGCAGAGCCTGAACGCTTTCGCTGTTGCCGTTGTAAATCCAGTCTGGAGTGTTCCAGGACTTTATCATGGACCGACAGATTCTGGGCATATTGTCGCTGGAGCGCATCTTTGGCACGGTCCAACTCGAGGTTGGACTTCTTTGCGTTGCCGTTCCCGGTCCCTCTGCAGGTTTTCGGGCTCTTGCTGCAACTGTGCCCGTTCCTCCTCCCATAGCTGACGTTCACGGGTCCATGCTTCTTGGGCATCTCGCAGTCGCCCCACTTCTTCATCCCAGGTCTCGCTTCGATGGGAGAGGGAACAGATCCGGCTGGGAGTGCAGGCTTTCTTCGGACTCTTCGTCATCTGGAAGCTTTGAGACATCGGAGACACCGTAGCCACCGGTGGCTCCCCGGGGCACCTCAGGTGCGGTCGCTGGCCCGGGATCAGGGTCCGATTGGAAGACGGTACGGATACCCCTCCCAATCCCAGGTTTTAGTCCCAGTATCCTTCGGACCGGGCCCCAGTGCTGTGCCACGGTGGTTCTTTGGGAGCATCACCAAAATCACGAAGTCCAGGAATTCGCTCTCAATGGATTCCTTTGCCGCTGATGAAAGGTGTAGTCCAGGCCCATGCTCCTCCATGACAGAGTTGCATCTGGAGGTTTGCTTAATCCACATCGAAAACGTGGTAGAAATCCGATCCACAAGCGCTCGATATCTAGACAGCGCCCCAAACGGCTCATGCGGAAGTCCCCATGAGTGCGCTTAACGTCACGCCCCTCGCTGCTCCAACGTGGAGTAAAGGAAGACTTCGTGGCTGATACGAGGACGGGAAAGAGCCACCAGCGAGGCTCCGTTCTCCTGCCCGGTTCCTACCCAGATCCAGAAGGGAAAGGATCGGAAAGCCCTCTTTGGGGCCTACGCGCGACCTTCCTAGTAACATTCAAACCTCTCCATGCTTCAAGAAGTCACCAGGAGGTCCACTGCACTAGGAATATAGATGAATTAAGGATTCCTGCCACAATGTAAGGAATTCCATAGAAGCAGAAATAAAAGGCTTTTTGGGTGTAAAAGTCCGTTTATTAAGACATCTTAGAAAGCTCACGTACACGTAGTGGCAGGAATGACACTTCCCGCCAGAAGCACAGGTTATAACACCATTCACCCCATCCCCTTCCTGCTTCCCATGGGAACGAGTCTTCATCTCAGCAGCGCAAAGAGATAACGTCACCGCTTCCGCTTCATGGTAAACTGGGCTCCATCGCCCGGGCTGTGGAATGCACTCAAGGTTACTTCACCATCAACACTATTGAATCCTTTACACCCGGATTGTATCCGGGCTCCAATTGCTGTCTGGGCTCCAACTGCTGTCTGGATGGGTGAAGGGCACATATGCGAACAGAAAAAAGGAAAATGGGTTCCTTTATAATGACTGCAACCTGTTGTACATATTCTGTGTGGAATCCACCACTGTTCCAGGCTAGACACAAAATGGGAACAAAATCTCCATGAGGAACTAGCCTCAGATGCTATAGGAATCAGTTTTTATTTAGACAGTCTGTGCACAGAAGTGCTCCAGAGGTAGCTGCCAAACACATCATATAACAGTTACAAATATTGGAATAAAAATCTATCAAAGGTAGTCCAACAATAGAACATGAATGATTAAACATTAGTCATGAGACAGTGAAGCAAACACAGAACAAGATCTGGAGACTGTTAAAAGCCGGCACAAATTATTCCTTTGAAAGGCAGTAAAAACTACTAGGAGCAGAGCAGGACATTAGAGCTCTGTGACTGGAACTCCTGACGTGGGTGGGGGAACTATGGGGTCATTCTTCCCCTCCCCTGTTCTGTTCTCCTGAGAGAAAAACGGCCCTTCTATCTCAGGGTCACTTTTAAGACCTGGTAGAGAAAAGGCAGCCCTTTGTCCTCAAAGCAGCTGCAGAAAAGAGCACTGGGGAAGATCCCCATTTACAATTGGGGAAGATGTTGAATGTTGTGCGGGTCAGAAGTAATCCCTCCTTTGGCCAAAGCCTAGAGCCACGTTGCTCCCCCGACTCCCAAGACTTTTAGGGTCAGAGTTCATGCCTGGAGTTCTAATCATAGAATTCTAATGACAGCCACAGCTAGCTGTTTCCCTGATCCATATACTGATCCACTTTGGCACGATTACAGAAACCTACAGTTTGAGTGACTTATTGATTTCCATTTATTCCATTGTTATTTATTGGTTTGCTTTTATTCTTTTTCACTAGGATTGGCCTTTTTTCCTTTCCTTTGTATGTGTAATCAGCATAATAAACCAGGTGATCCTGAGAAAAATTTACATGTCACAAATTGAAACACAAATGGGGGTGCTTCCATGCAGGGATCGGGCTGCCAAGAGCCACGACAAAGATGCCACCTGGGCCCCTTATACAACCCTGATACAACCCGTATATCATTACAAAACAAATCATTTGCTTACTGTTACCACTGATCTATAGCAATACAAAATTGGCCTGTCCATTTATGGCAAACATAAGTTGTCGGAGAATAAAGATAGGAGGCTCAAAATTGATCACCAACTTCAGGAGGGTTATGGGAGTTCCAGGGCCAAAATTGAAAGGTATGGGAATATCCATGATGAAATTATGTCAGAAGATGCGGTGTCAACAATAAAGGGAATTAGAACACCTGGACCAGGTGATCATCACAATTGGCAACATGTAAGCTTTTAAGCAACCTGTCATGTGCTTCTAATACTCAGATCTCTAACCCAACACAGAAGGGTACCACACTCGCCCCTACAGGTTTGCCATATGTTGGTGTAACCTCAGCTTGTGGGTTCTGTGGGGCAGAACTTGGAATGAGTTTGCAACAACAAATTTTTAAAACAAAATTGGTTTACTTTCTTAACATATAACACCAAACATCAACATTTAACATCACACTTCAAGGTCCTGTTCAGGTTGCATTTTCAAGTCCTCATATTTACAGTCTACTGATACTGCCAAGTCCAACTCTTCTTTGCAAGTGGGTTGGCTCCTGAAGACTCCAAGGGTTTGGTGAACAGGATTCAACATGATGAAGGTTTCCAGGAGAACTCTCACCCATTACAACCACAAAAAAGAACCCTGAAATAATAAACTCCAACATTTACAACATAGCAAAAATAAACAACTACCTTCCCAGTAGTTCCTAACAACATTGCAGTTACCTTAACAAGGTGTTAAGGGCTTATACCAATCAAGGTCCGAGTCTGGTAGCCTTGTCTCCTCCAAACTACACGAGGTCTGCAGCCTCTTGCTGCTTTGAGTCTCCACCCTTTACTGCAGACCTGGGCATTATTCGGCCTGTGGGCCATATCCGGCCCGCCGGATGACCCTGACTGGCCCCCCTGCCTTGCTGGGGAGCGAGGTGCCTTTGAAAGCCCCGCAGAAGCCGGCAACCAAGGCAACTGTAAAGAACTTTCAGAAGAACTTGAAACAAAAGTAACTTTAAGCAGTTCGTTTATTCCAAAGCTTCAACGGTGATCCCGGCAATGATTTTCACGCCATCGCGAGAATCTGGCCCCTCCCTCAGCTAGCCTCGTCTGCTTTTGTACAGACGCAGAAAACACAGCCCCTCCTCCCATGCAAGTTCTCAAGCTCAGTTTCACACAGGAAAGCAAGAAAAGCAAAAGTAAGCATTGACATAGATGATAAGCAATACAAGGTCATTTCCCTGGGCAAGCAGCCCGTTGCGAGGGATGTACCAAGGCCGAGACGGCTGGATGAGCGGGCTAGCCCCCACTCTTACATGCCGCCTCCTCTAAGAAAGCTCCCTCCCCACCAGGTTTGGCGAGGAAAAGCTTTCTATGAAAAGCCGCGATCAAAGGGCAGCAATCTATATTTTCCCACATAGATCCAAATTTCTGATTATGTTCCTCGAGGGGATATCCCACCCAGGAGACCAAATATTGCAAGCGATTGCGAACAAAGCGAGGAAGTCCAGAACAGCAGTCGATCTCCGTAATGCTTGTGGCCATCAACGCGATCACCGCGGGATGTAGCCTCCGCCAATGGGCCGTGCATGACATCTGAAGCGGTGAGCCTCGCTTGAGCAAACTAGGGAGTGAAAAGACAGGATGAATGATAATTTACTTTTCCAATTCCAAACGCGCGGTCAATTCCCCGTTAATGTGACTCTGGGAGATTCCTAAAAGGCCCTATAAATTTCTTGCCTAGCTTGAGAGATATTTGTGCACATCTCTCAAGCTCTTTTTTGGTAGAGCAGATGTAAACCCAGGCGCTTCCACTCTGTAAAGCGGAAATCAATAGCCCGGCTATGTTTGTCAGCTTGCATCTTTTGAGCTTCTTGTGCCTGAGAAAGGGAGGTGGAGACCGTTTTCCAGCCCTCCGCCAGGGACTTCGATCCAGTCTCCAAATTCTGGGGGGGTGTACAGTAGGAAGCCCGGGAGCTTGCAGGTAAGCAAGGGGAAACGAATGACCGATACAATTTCAAAAAGTGCTGCTTTTATTGGTACTACTGTGGTAACCGCATTATTGTAAGCTATTATTCCAGCGTATAAGGGGAGCAGCTTCGACCCAATTCAACCGGTTTTGATGGTAGTTGAGGTGTAGCTAAACGTAGGTATTTGTTCCAGTGTTCTGTTGGTCCGGGTTTCCGGTCTGGCTGCGTCACTTTGCACGTCGGTAGCTGGCAACAGTTTCGAGGTGGTCCCCAGAATCGTCCTCCGAAAACGCCTTTCCAAAAATTTTGAAGAATGAATTTGGGGGCCCCTTATCTGAGAATTACTCTCCTCCGGAGCGGAATGCAAACGATATACGTGTTGGATTTAAACAACTTGCAGCTAGTTTTGAAGCTCGACGGGATGGTTGGACAAGGAAATCGAAATGAGCCTGTTTCGAAAAAAGGGTCTACTACTTACCCATAGTGCCGTATTCTACCATGACACACTCCAGGCAGATCCGTTATAAAGTCCATGGATTATGATCTGCCAGGGTCTGGCGCAGCTGGAGGGATGGGGTAGCAGTAGTCCATGAGGTTTCTCGGGGATTCCCTTCGGCTTCCATCGCGACGTGGGACACCCTCTTAATGCTCAAGCTCTCAATATCCTTCCGGCGCGATGCGGAAGTCGCTTCACCAAAATTGCCGCTTCTAAGTAGGTGTAGGGCTTTCAAAAGCCAAAATGACTCCGGGCTTACGGCAATCACTGCCCGCCATCAGAACTTTGTTTATTGAGGAGGGAAGGCGGCATCGCATCAACAGTTTTCCCGCCTTCCAAACCCCGCCTTGCAGCTGCAATAGGGATCCGACTCCCCCTTCGGAATGTTCCTGTTGCCCCGGCCTCCTCAGAAGCTGACGGAGGAACGGCGAAACCACGTCCGGACATATGCCAGGGGGGTGGGGACATAGGCGGGGAAGGCAGTCGTTTGGGATACGGCGTGGACCGCCAAAGCCCCAGTAACTGGGAGGGAGAAAGGATAGTCCGAGGTGTTATGCAAGGAGGAGTCCACCCTCCTTCGGCTTAAGCGGGACAAAGCATCAGCCAATTTGTTGCTGTTGCCCAGGAAAAATGGACCGTAAAGTTCAAAACCTAGAGAAGAAATCGGCCCAACGCTTGGCTGTTTCAGCTGACATTTTAAGTGGGGTAGACAAGTCAATCTAAGTTCTTATGGATCTGACCAAATCCTGAAACGGGTGGCAGCCCTTCCAACCAGTGCGCGCCAAGTCTCTAAAAGAGCCTCTTTAATGGCGTGACCCGCTTCCTTGTCCCCCCAGCCAGTCCAGATTCAGTTTCAAGGCCCAGAAAGTTTTTTTGACAAGTAAGCACACCGAACAAGTTTATTCCCGCCTTTATTTTTTTCTTGCAAGAGGGCAGCTCCTAGTGAGCGCCGTCCGGCTGTCGACATGTACTATGAAAGGCAAAAAAAGTCGGGATCCGGGTGCTTTAGGAGAATGGGCCTCGGTAGTGCGAAAGCAATGCTTTAAGAGCTTGAAAAGGCGCTGGGATTGGCAATCCCTCCGTCCAGTGGAATGGGCGTCCCGGCTTTTAGATAGCTTGAGGACCTTTTCCTTTCATACAGTGCGCAATAGATCTGTCAATCGCAGCTTGGCCTAACTGGAGCAAACTGGGGAATAAAGTCTCGATAGAAATTGGCAAAGCCCAGGAAAAGTATTGAAGTTCACTTACGGCGAGTGCGGTAGGACGGGCCAAGTCAACGACCGCTGCCAATTTCTTTGGCAGGGTCCATCTCCAGCCTCCCGGTGAGATACGCATAACCATATTCAAATAGTCCAGGTGGGAAGTCTGGTGGAACGCGACATTTAGACAACTTTGACAAACAGAGAATTATCGAGTAGCCCGTTGCAACACAAGCACTCTGACCAACCGTTCATGCTCTTTTCCACCGTTTGTGAATATATCAGCACATCATCCAAATATACTCACTACCCCTTTGAATAAAAAGTCTTGTAGGACATCATTGATTAAAGCCATAGAAAGCCCCTGGCGCCTCCGGCTAATCCGAATGGCATTACACAGTATTCATATTGTCCTAATTTAGTATTAAAAGCTGTTAAGTGTTCATACCCTTCAGCAATTCTTACTCGGTAGTAAGCCCTGCTAGCGTGAAGTCCAATTTGGTAAAGGTTCGTCCCGTTCCCAAAGCGTCTAGCAAATCTTTGATTAATGGCAAGTGGGTATTTGTTGGAAAGAGAGACGGCATTTAACCCCCCGATAGTTGGTGCAAAGGCGCAGGGGAACCCGTCCTTCTTTTGACAAACAAGACCTGAGCCGCGTGCGGTGCTTTTGGTTGCCCGCCGAATGAAACCCCTAGCCAAATTTTTTATCAAGGAAAGCACGGAGCTCCCTCTTTGTTCAGCGGGGCTCATCCCGATAAATTCTTCCCCTTTCGGCAGTTGTGCCCCCGGGACTAAGAAAGGATCTTGCAATCTGTGTCTCTATGGGGGAAGCTGGATCGCGATTCTCGTTCTTCAAAAACCCGGTGCCAGATCCCAGTATTGTTTCGGGATCCCCGGCCAGCTCAGGGAGCTCCTCGGAAGGTTACGCAGATTCGCCAAGGGCCATTAAATTTTGTGAGATTGGGGTAACTAGAGGTTCGTCAGGGTGGCTCCCCTCATTCATAAGTCCCCCACACGGTGGATCCGCGGAATCGGACCTACGCGTTGCCCCAGAAAATGGTAGGTTCGATGGGATAGAAGCCAAGGCATGCCTAAGACGATGGGATGTTTGGCAACCGGGGACTTAAAATGAAATCTGCGTCTCTCCCAGTGAATTGTCTGGCACAACGTAAAAGCACTGGTTGGGTTCCGAACTGAGCCGGACCCTCCGTTCCCAAAGGGGCTGCCGCTATCCATCACCAGTAGCCAAAGGGGATGGGCTTGACTAATGCTATACGTTCGAGACCTAATTGTTCTGCCACCTGAGGGATCTCATTAGACAGGCGCTTGTAGCAACCTTGAAGTCCACTAAAGCCTCGGGCTAAAAAATATGGGTGTGCTTAGCTGAATTGGTTAAAGTGGGTCATAAGGGTTAGCATGGGTCCCCTTTCACTCTCACCCGGCTGTCTGGCGCCGTCTTTCGTCAGCTGGACCAGAGGATGAAGCTTTACTCCTCCAAAGTCGTTGTCCTCGCTTAAGTCATCTGGGTCATCATCCACGCCAGGCTCGCGGGCAGCCCTTGAGGCTCCTTCGGGCCCGATTTACTGGGGCCCCTAGCTATAGCGATTTCTGGGGCGCAGGGACAGAGGAGCCTTGGATTTCTTCGGACAGTTGGCTGCCAGTGGTGACCTGGGCCCCCTTACAATACAAACATAAACCAAGCTACGACAGCCACGATCGGATGTAGACTTCGGTGGTGGGAGGTCAGTAGCGGCTTTTTTCTTTTGTGGAAGCGACGGCTTGTTGCCGGCTTTGCTCGCTGCTTTGGTTGGTGGGGTTCCCTCCCTTTGTCCTTAGAGCGGTTGCCGAAGACGGGATGCAATGTAATTCCCTCGTTGTAATCCATTCCGCGATGGTTTGGGGCTGGCTCCACCATATCTGCCCAGGTGCAGATCCTCAGGTGGATCAATCGCGATCGCGGAAAGGTATTCGGTGCGATTTCATCACCGCTCGGGCCAGTCAGGAAGTTTATTAGCCAGCTAAACGCGAACTCGCGAGCAAATCTCGGGCAAAGGGTCTGTTCCCCTTGTTTGATGCAGTTTTAACTGTAGTCTTTACTGGCCTTGGTTTCTTTTTGCTTTCTTTCAGGATCTTTGAAAACGTGCAGAATCCTCAAGTCCTCCTGGAGCAAGGCGGCTACAGTTTGAAGTTCCGGGGCTCCCCTCATTATTTCATGCTAGCGTTCCACAAAACCATTCAGCCGCTGTCTTCCATCTAATCACCGCACCGATGTCCTCAGACTTCCTTTTTTTTTCCGCCTCGAGCCGGTAGAGATCATCAAATTCGAGTACATATGCGCATCCAATTGCAATATGAAGTAGGGCAGCCGGGAAGCGGTAGGTACCATCGCAAACGGGCCGGAATAGGGAGGTGCGTGGGTGGCTACCTCTGCCAGCAACCGGAGCTGCTTTGGGGCGCAGGAACCGGGGCAGGTCGCGAGGAGAAGCGGTTGGACCGCTGAACGCGGGTATTCAGCGGTGGCGGGCGGTGTGGGGAAGAATTTTTTTGTTAGGCACATGGGGGCCTCGCATGCGGTTTCCTAAACTGGAAGCGGTGAGGTGAAGGGTGAGCGTGGGTTCGAGCAGCTCCGTCGGTCCTGCGGTGGCTGTTGCTGGCGGTGCTCTGGACATCACGCCGAAAGTGGCGGCTTCCTTTGTCTGCCAAATCCCTCTCGGCGCACCAGCCGCCTTCCCGCTTCTTGCCAGACGCCTTTCGCGTTCCTGTCGTTGCAGTGGCCGCTTCGACTTCCCCTGAGTCTGGAAGCTGCCTTTAACGCATTCGCGTATGGCGGTCGCAGGTCCTGGTTTGGTGTGGTCCAAAACCATGCGGGAGCCGCTCGAGATCCCTTCAGGAATTGTTCGGAGCATTTCTTTCTCTGGGCTATTTCAAAGCTGCCACGTTCGCGAAGCGAAACTGTTCTGCCGTTCCAATTCCAGAGCTCTCCCGTTCGCCTCTTCTGAGGAGCTCCTCGCGTTCCAACTCCCAGTCCTGTTTGGCTTCTTGGCTAGGCTACTCGCATTGATCCTCCCAATGTCGCCTGGTTCCCACGTCCGAACCCTGCTGGCGTAATCATTTGAGTGGGTCCGGGCGGTTGTCCCCAAGAAACTACGCCGTGAGGGTCGGGGGGGGCGCGAGGCGTCTTGTGGGCATCCTCTGCAAAAGTCAATCTGGCGTTGGGACCCTCCAGGAAATCCAAATGGAGACTCTCTACCGATTGTCGGGCCCCCCGACGTAGAAGTCTTGGTACGCGCCACCGTACTTTGCCAGTGGTGCACAGGTGGGTTCAAATATTGTTCCAAATGTTTCTCCAGCCATTCTTGGGCTTATCCCCGTGGATGGCTGAAACTCCAATTCTCCTCTCCCTAACCATGGCGCATTATTGGTTTGTAATCCACATGGTGGCGTGGTGGTGATGTGCCTTTCTATGGGGCAGCACAATCCACTCGACATTACTCCTCCACCAGGGTCGGAAAAAAAATTCCTGGCGCGACTCTCAAGATGTTCGGCCGAAAACCGCTTAGCGTCGAGATCTCAATGGGCTTCCTCTCCCATCCGGCTTCTTTCCAGTTGGAGAAAGGCTACACTTCGACTGAGCCGAGGGCCTGGAGAGAGTCACTAGGGAACTTTGGCTCCGTTGGCTCCTCCACAGGGGACCATCGAAAGCGCTGCAGAGAGGGAGCCCTCTTTGGGGGCTACCAGCAGTCTCTTCATACTCATCGCTTAGCGGCCCCCCTTGAATGGCAACCTCTGCATGTTGGAAGGACACCAGAGAGATTCACAGAGTAGTTGGAGTGTGAAGAAGACTCAAACTCATACCAAACGTAAGTGGTGATTTTGGGAGTTCTCGCGATAATGTAAAGAACTTTTCAGGAAGAACTTGGAAACAAAAAGTAACTTTTAAGCAGTTCGCTTTATTCCAAAGCTTCAATGGTCTCTTTGAAATACACGCCATGCAGAACTGGCCCCCCTCAGCTAGCCTCGTCGTTTTTACAGACGAAAACACAGCCCCTCCTCCCATGCAAGTTCTCAAGCTCAGTTTCACACAGGAAAGCAAGAAAAGCAAAAGTAAGCATTGACATAGATGATAAGCAATACAAGGTCATTTCCCTGGGCAAGCAGCCCGTTGCGAGGGATGTACCAAGGCCGAGACGGCTGGATGAGCGGGCTAGCCCCCACTCTTACAGCAACCAACTTCTGCGGGGCTTTCAAAAGCACCAGTCGATGAAAAGGGACTTAAGTCTCCCCACTTGCTTGATTGTCACAGTGGACAACTATGCAGGTAGGTTAAGCCTGTGATTCTTTGTGCCAAATAGTGTTGTATGCAGAACTGTTGACACTGATTCCAAGTTGATTTGTGCACCTGTCTGTCACTTATCAGCCCCTATTATGCAGAATTGAGTTCAGCCTTTTGGCCCGGCCCTCCACAATATTTTCTGTTTCTTATGCGGCCCCATGGAAAAAATAATTGCCCACCCTGCCTCACTGGGTCAACCCATTCTGAGCATGGGGGTTACATTGGCAGCAACCTGATGTCACTTTTGATCCCCCAATGGAGCTATTGCCTTGACCTGGATAGGCCAGGCTAGCCCAATCTCTCCCGATCTCAGAAACTAAGAAGGCCAAGGATGGGAGACCACCAAGGAAGTCCAGGTTGATATGCAGAGCTTTGAAAACCTCTTGGCTTGAAAACCCTACAGAGTTGCCACACGTCAGCGGTGAATTGACAGCACACCTCTAAGGATGGGGAAATGGAGGTCCAGAGAGACGGAGCGGGTTTTTGTCCACTCCACTGTTCATCTCCCCATCCTTCCTTCCCCTGAACGGTTCCAGACCAGCTGTTTCTTCGTCAGCAGAAACCTTGGCCGGTGCCCAGCCCATGTGGCACACAGCGTCTCAGGAAGAAGCATTTTCTCTCTGCATCAAGCTGCCATTATGCAGCGTGACAAGCACATAACTCTTTTTTGGATGAATAGATTTCTTAATCTAGAATTTTTACAGCCCTATTTATATATAAATACGCTCCCCTTACAAAAGGGGGATACGTGTCCCTAAAAAAAACTCACCAAAGCTATTTCTTCATAAATAGGATACTCCAGATAAGGGGGTGAAAACATGATGTATGTAGAGAAGGTGTGGATTTCCCCCCCCCCCTTCGTCTGAAAAATTATTGCATGATTCATTAATCTTCTCTATTCCCACCCAAAGCATTCCCCCTCCCCCCCCACCCCAACACAGCAACATATAAATAATAATTTCTCTGTCATCCACTCCAGGTGTCAAAACTTCTGCAAAGTCATTTCAAGAACGGAACATTCCTACCTCAAGACAGGCAAACGGAAGGATGCATTTAGCTGCATTCAAAAGGACTCAGTACTTTATTTATTTAGATATCCACCCCATATTTTTGACTCCATTTTCAGAGGAATAAAACAATATAAAGCCAGAAATAGTCAACATTAGCAGAAGTCAATAGGAAAACATTTCAATCAAATTTAAAATGCAGAAAATTAGCAATCCTGCTGAAACAATGAGTATCAAGGCACAGGTAAACATTCATATGTGTACACTACTTTTCTCCCCAGTGAACCACAAAGCAATTTGCTCTTCCCTCCCCCATTTAATCGTCACAACAACCCCACAGAAAGGGTGTCTGGTGAAGTACTTGCTATTTTCTGTCCTGATTCTACTGCCAATCTCGTTCATCAGGTGAACATGAATTATGGCAATATGGGACGGGCACGAGAAGATCCTATCCATAATTTTACAAATCACTTTATTTCCCCCCTTTTTCAAAACTTTAAAGCAAGCAATCCATATGCAGGCAATACTAATATCTATGTGCTTAATGCAGGGTATAGCAACTGCTAATAATAAAAACCCATTTGAGAATTAAGGAGGGACAGTATTACAGTATTACTGTGGAAGGAAAGATTGTCAAGTTCTTCTGTAGCCCATACTGGAGAAAATGAGAGAACAGGGTGAAACTGTCTTGTGAAAAGATAATGAAGATGCATAAGGCAGCAATTCTTCCACGCTTTCTAAAAATTAAAAACATTTATATCCCTCCCTCCCATCAAAAAAAGCTATACTGAAGCACGATGTTGCAGCGGAAGAAGGTCTCCAGCCATTCCTTTCAACAGCGTCAGTTATACCAGTACCATTTTTGTTTGTTTGCATCCCGCTTCTCTCAATTGAGGACCCAAACATAGTTCTTCCCTCCAACATTTTACCCGCACAACCTCCCTGTGAGGCCTGCTGGACTGAGACACAGTGGTCACCCTGGGGAACTTTCACTGCGGAGTGGGGATTTAAACCGGCATTCCCCAGGTCCTACCCCAGCACTTTTAACTAGAACCCCCAATGTGGTGTCTGGGGGCACCATTGCGCCTGCTGAAACTTTTTCTGGCACCTGCCAAGCGTTTTTAGGAAGTGGGTGGGGCCATGTAGGGCTTTTGCGCAGCTAGGATTCTGATTGGCTGTACAGTTGTTGTTGTTTTTTAAATGTTGCTTTGGCAGCAGCTGACACCACAGCACAAGGATCTGCACTATGCTGCTGAAATTAAGCTGTGGCCAACGTCCCCCATGAGACACAAAGCTGCGCAGGCACCGTATTGGTGCTGCCCAGCGAGGGCGGCCTCTGGAGATTTTTTCCCCTGGGGCAGGGGGAAAGCTGACCCCTTCCCAACGAGCACCCAGACAGACTAACAGGTAACAGAAAAGCCAGATGAACAGAGTGGGGGGCCAGAAGGCAGATCATTCTGGGGAAGGTGCCCCATCAGTGGGGTCTCACGAAGATACTCTGAAATTTTGGTGCTTCTAGCTTAACCATTGCACCCCTGACAGCAGGCACCCCCTAAATTTCCCCAGATTCTCCTTTTAAATCCACCCCCTTCCTGCCAATGCTTGTTTTCTTTCTTTCTTTTATTCTCTCAATAAAGGTTATTGTTATTGTAGATTTCACAGCTGCCAGATCTTTAGCTGGTTGTTGGCCTTCATTACAATTCGAGCCTCACCCAGAGGCCTAGGAAGTTGTAATGTATCAGCGTAGTATTCGTGCGGATCCCAGCAGGGCTGCCTTTGACAGATGTTGATTTTGTCAATTTGAAGATGTTTCAAGTGCTGCCCTAGTGTTTTTGGGATGGCGCCCAGCTTGCGGATTTCCACTGGGACGACCTCAGCTGGTTTGTGCCATAGACGCTGAAGCTTGATTTTCAAATCGCAGTATCTAGTGACCTTCTCGTGTTCTTTTTCAATGACCCTGCTGTCAGCGGGGACTGCTATTATTATTGTTGTTGTTGTTCTTGTTGTTAAATCCAGCCCCTTCAGCATGGATTTAAAGGGAGAATCTGAGGTCCCCAGTTTAAACATTGAAAGTGATGCTGTTTCAGGGTGGGGGAGAATCCTCCCCAAAATAGCATCACTTTCAATGTTGTTTAAACTGGGGACCCCAGATTCTCCCTTTAAGGTGGATTTAAAAGGAGACTCTGGGCTCCTAAGTTTAAACACCACTGAAAATGATGCTCTTTGGGGGTGGATTCCAGCATCACTTTTTTAAACTAGGGAGCCCAGATTCTCCTTTTAAATCCACCTTAAAGGGAGAATCTGGGGTCCCCATTTTAAATAACATTGAAAGTGATGCTGTTTCCCCCAATTGGGGGGACTGGATACAACACCATAAAATCTTTTCATAGCAGAAATAAAACATTTTGAAAGCATTTTGAAAATGTTTTCAAAAAATATATATTTCTGCTGTGTGGCATGGCCCATTGCTGTGTTCAGATTTGTGAGTTGGGGCATGTTCTATAATGTGATGGTGACTGGTGTAAAAAATCACTGTTTGGTCATGGTGGGGGAGGGTGCCGCCCATGGGGGGGGGCATCAAACTCAGGTTTTGCACAGGGCTCCATTTTCCCGAGGTACGCCACCGCCCCAAGCAAATGTGAAAGGACATTCCCCAGGAGAGGAAGGCAAGCCAGGCATGCAAACGACTGGCAAGCATCGGGATTACCTCAATTTGCCTCTGGACATTTCCGTGGCCACACTCAAAGTGAGGTTATTTCTGTATCTTTAGATTGAGGAGAACTTCAAGAGTTAAGCTTGAGACCTTCCTTCTCCAGTCGCCTTTTGTTGTTGCCAACGTGCCAGGAGAAAAATGTCCTGCCCCGTCAAGAGAGGCTTAATGTGTGGAAATGGACAGCTGCAGCTTTTCATGGCATGTAGCCAAGCAACTCTTCTTCTCTTCTTCAAACACAAACTCATCAAGCTTCTGTTAAAGAGGCAAGACATTTTTCTCCAGGTGTGTTGGCAATCCTGTCAGGGTAGTAGAGAAGAAGAAGAAGAGTTTGGATTTATATCCCCCCTGTCTTTCCTGTAAGGAGACTCAAAGGGGCTGACAATCTCCTTGCCCACCCTTTAACTGCTGTGGATGCTATGGAGCAGCGGCGGAAGCGGAGAGGTGAATGTTAATTTATGTCTTTAAAACAATTCTACCCCACCTTATCTACTTACTGAACATAAACAGGAAATTTATACAGCCTATCTATAAAAGTCTTTTCCACATTGATTTGCAGCTCTGCCAAAACAGAAGGCAAAATCATTTACTAAAATTCAACTGACTGTGGGGAAAATAAGGGGTTGTTGTTTTTTTGCATGAATATCATACAATGTGAGCGCCCCCTTTACCAGCCAGGGTGGGCCACCATGGCTCAACTGCCCTCTTGGGTCAAACAAGACACAACTCTGGCTTCCATTCAAAGGCTCTTTACTTCCATCAGATAGTTAACAGCACTCCTACGAGCTTGAAGAGAAGACGAATTTTGGATTTATATCCCCCCTTTCTCTCCTGTAGGAGACTCAAAGAGGCTGACAATCTCCTTGCCCTTCCCCCCTCACAACAAACACCCTGTGAGGTGGGTGGGGCTGAGAGAGCTCCGAGAAGCTGTGACTAGCCCAAGGTCACCCAGCTGGCGTGTGTGGGAGTGCCCAGGCTAATCTGAATTCCCCAGATAAGCCTCCACAGCTCAGGCAGCAGAGCTGGGAATCAAACCCGGTTCCTCCAGATCAGATACACGAGCTCTTAACCTCCTATGCCACTGCTGCTCCTAACTAAAGACTAGTTGTTGTTGTTGTTGTTGTTATTAATTAATTAAATTTAGTATACCGCCCTATCCCTGAGGGGCTCAGGGCGGTGTACAGATAAAACATCAGCTAAAAACATACATTTATTTATTTTTTTATTTATTTTTTCAATTTATATACTGCCCGATCCCTGGTATTAGGGCCCATGGGGGTAAAGAGGAGGGGGCAGGGGCACCCTCAGGGGCACCCTCAGGGGCACCCTCAGCGGCCGGTCTCTCCAAAGGCTCGGTGGAGAGTTAGTAGCAGTAGTTAGTAAAGGCTGTGTAGTTTAGTAGAAGGAGACTGGTGGTAAGAGGAGACTAGAGATTTACAGCACAAAGAGAATGGAGACGTTTTCATCTGCTGCTCAAAACATGTAATAACAAAAGATACCAGCCTGAGGAAAGGGAAGGGTGGGGGGTTTACAACGCAGTCAGGCTGAAAAAGTCGAGAAAATTAAAGTTGAAATGTAACTATGGAAGAATAAAGGATGCAGATGTGAGCCGGGAGATGAATTTCAGAAATGCCGGGTGCAGGTAGGGTTCCGGTCCTCAGCTGTACAATTCCAGGGCCTGACGTTGGTCAGTGACTGGCGAGACTGCACTGATTTGGTAAGCAGATGAGTAACATTTTGAATGTGAGGAAGAAGCTGATGGGAAAAGATTGAGGTGGACGGCAAATAGATGGGAGTGTGAGGAAAACAGCTGTGCACCCCGTCAGGCGCAGGAGGGGCTGCAGAAGAGAAAAGGTCACGACGATCCCTGAAACTCTCGAAGAAATAGTGGCCATTTGGAGGGGGGTGGAGTGTTACCAGAGACACCAGATGTTTTCACATCAAGACAATGATAGAACAGTAATTACAGAGGGACAGGGCATCCTTCAGACTCAGGGGTGGGGGGCGGGGGAGACAGAGGGGGGAGGGAAGAGTTGCTTGCCTGGGGGCCTGAGTAAAGGAAGCATAACAAGCACAAATCCCAAGTTATTTATTTCACAGGTGATGGGAAACGAATGCTTCTCTACACGAAAGGAGACGTTATAGCATTATTGCTACAACCAGCAAAAGGTCCATCAAACACGTCAGACAGGCAAGAGTTGATGCGGGGAGTGCTGCTAGTCCTTTCTGCACCCCCACTGGTCATCACTGGCATTTATCACCTTCCTGCCCTCATTTGAGGCCACACTGCCCCAGGAAGTCTGTTTTTCCACCCTGACAGCCTCCAAAGCGGAGACTATTTGTAGAGAGGGAGATTTTGTTGCCAGCAGGAAAATAGGAAAAATATTTTCCTGAGCCTGCCACTGAACTACACTGGCTAAGGATCAGAGCAAAGAGACCAGTGTTGTCCAAAAGCCTCCACAAGTCCTGGAAAGAACATGTATATACAAATGTGCTGATATTTCACATGGTTTCCTTCTTGCCTTTGTCCCTTTTAAGGTTTAATGTAAGCCCCTCAGTGTTGGATTTATTATTTGCCAAATGTTTA
This sequence comes from Sphaerodactylus townsendi, assembly GCF_021028975.2. Lineage (NCBI taxonomy): Eukaryota > Metazoa > Chordata > Lepidosauria > Squamata > Sphaerodactylidae > Sphaerodactylus > Sphaerodactylus townsendi. The sequence goes on along the minus strand of NC_059440.1, from coordinate 2,549,286 downwards.
GGATTATACTTTAGCTAGGTTCTCCAGTTGATTTAAGGTTTTGTTACTGTTAATTTAGGATACTCTTGCTTATATGTTTATATGGGCTTGTACTGTATTGGAGGTTCTTTGTTATAAGGTTAAGGGATTCTATAGAGTTACTTTAAGTGATAGACAAGAAGAGAAATGGATTAGAAATATTTTTCTTACTTTATTGTATTAATAGAAGAAGCCTCTTAGGATTTTAGTAGTTTTATTTTAGCTAGGTAACAAGGAAGTAGATCAGAAAATGCAAAGTTAGGACAACTCCTTTTTACAATCTGATAAGTTTGTCAACCTCAACAAAAGACCTTTTTGGACTTACAAGGAGTGCCTTGGCCGTTTGGAGGTCATCACCCTACTTCCCATTGGACTGTTTGAATTTTCACTTCTAGGATCCTCCAAGACCCATTGGATTATTAAAGGTTTCCGCTTCTAGGATCTCAAGATTCATTGGCAACCTTTTCTTCTGGGACTTAATCCCATCAGCAAAAACAAAGGACTGTCTTCCTCCTCTTTGTTTTAGATTGTCTGTATTATGTGGCATGGGACTGCCCCCTTCCTCCCTCTGATTGGGTGAAAAAACTGTATAAAAGGGGCTGTGTTTCGTTCTGTACTGGGCAGTCTGGCCTGGAAAGAGCTTGAAATCACAATAAAGAACCTCTGCTCTGAAGGCAGCCTGCCTCTGCATCCACTCACTGCTGCCCAAGCTGAAATCACTCTGAAATCACTTTCTAGTTGCCCCTGGCTGTGGGTAACAGTTTTGCACTCTTCTAATCTGGCTCATGGGGACATGCATTCTCTCCTTCCCCTTCTTACCTGTGATTCTGGATTTCTAGAGGATAAGGTAGAAGGAAGCATCCCTGTCCTGCCTCACCTGTAACCCTGCAGGTGTGATCGGAAGGAAAAAGCTGCACTGTGGCGTGGAACCAGTCGATCCGTTACAAAACACCGATGTGCTAAACGAGGGACTATTTATCTGGAAAAGAAAGATCCACGACACAACGCAGACAAAAACATGCCACAGACCACTTTTATTGCAGTTTAGGTTCCGTATCTGGCTCCTCCTGCATCGCGGAAAAATGCATTCAGATGTACCACTCCCCACTTACTGCTCACCCAAATTACCATGTCAGTGTCAGGCCTGATCCAGGGTCAGTAGAAGAAGAAGAAGAAGAAGAAGAAGAAGAAGAAGAAGAAGAAGAAGACGAAGAAGAAGAAGCGAAACTGAGAGCGAAAACGAAAACCCGAAAAAGAAAGCGAAGCGAAGCAGAAAACCAGGCAGAGCGAGAGGAGGGAGGAGGAGGAGGAGGAGGAGGAGGAGGAGGAGGAGTTTGGATTTATATCCCCCCTTTCCCTCCTGCAGGTGACTCAAAGGGGCTTACAATCTCCTTGCCTTTCCCCCCTCACAACAAACACCCTATGAGGTAGGTGAGGCTGAGAGAGCTCCGAGAAGCTGTGTCTAGCCCAAGGTCACCCAGCTGGCGTGTGTGAATTCCCCAGAGAAGCCTCCACAGCTCAGGCGGCAGAGCTGGGAATCAAACCTGGTTCCTCCAGATTAGATACATGAGCTCTTAACCTCCTGCACCAGCCGCCTTTTACACACAAATATTGTTGTGGATGCACTTTCCCTCCCCAGAAATGTCAGTGCAGTGGCCTGAACAAAGGCCAGGGAATTAAAGGACTGTTTGCAAACCCTCATTCCTAATGGTTGTCCATATGACCAAGATCCTGCAGCTGAACTGATTTCTGCCCTTTATACAAGCAGTAAGTGCCATGGCCCTTCACCCCAGATGCTGCCAAGTGCACAAGGCCATCTCGTGTCGCACTTTGCACTCAGGTCCTCAGAGGTAAGGGGAACACCTGGAAGGGAGACTTTTGTTCTGAATTATAATTTTTAGGATTTATTATGGCAGGGCTGGGTTTGTCTAGTGGGGAGTTCTCTTGGGGACCTCATCTTCGAAGATGGTGCACAGACTGGTCAGCTGGAGCAGCAGTGGCGTAGGAGGTTAAGAGCTCGTGTATCTAATCTGGAGGAACCGGGTTTGATTCCCCGCTCTGCCGCCTGAGCTGTGGAGGCTTATCTGGGGAATTCAGATTAGCCTGTACACTCCCACACAAGCCAGCTGGGTGACCTTGGGCTAGTCACAGCTTCTCGGAGCTCTCTCAGCCCCACCTACCTCGCAGGGTGTTTGTTGTGAGGGGGGAAGGGCAAGGAGATTGTCAGCCCCTTTGAGTCACCTGCAGGAGAAAAAGGGGGGATATAAATCCAAACTCTTCTTCTTCTTCCTGGGTCACCAACAAGAGGAAAGAAATGGACTTTAGGGTCTGGCAAGCTGTGAAAAGGGGAAAAGTTTAATGTGCACCTTGGAAAGTTAATTGTTCTGTTCTGTTGCTAAGTTCCATGTTGCTACATGACATGTTGTTAAATGAAAAGTCAAAAGAAAATGTTTGATTCCCTTTCAATTACAGTGAGATTCATGTTTTGCCCCACAGAATCCACAAGCTGAGGCCACATAATCATTCTGTAGATCTTCCCATGCTCACTTATCTCCGGATGAAGGACAAGCCACAGCACGCCTGTAGCAAGGATTGGGGCCAATGAGTACCCCCCCACCACCCCCCCACCCCAAAGAGACCACATAAAATTTGGAAAAAAACCAACTTCCATCAGAAGAATGACTTGTTTTTAGAACAGGAAGAGTTCTGTATCCTAAAAAAAAGAGAGAGTTGTCTATCACCCAGATGCAGGTATGTTACCGCTTCTACCTGTCACGACTTGCCAACTCTGGACATTTCGGGGGTGAAGCCTGAGGAGGGCAGGTTTGGAGAGGAGGGGGGGTCTAAGTGGGGTGTTTGAAATATGTATTTAATATTTTCCCCAAAGCAACACACGTTCTTTCTTTATTGTATTTTAATTATTGTTAGACTTCTAAATACATTTTAGTCATTTGAATTATTGTTAGACTGCTTGAATGAATTAAATGAGTGATTTCAAAGGTAGTATTTGCTTACACCAGTGGTGGCGAACCTATGGCACGGGTGCTAGAGGTGGCACTCAAAGCCCTTTCTGTGGGCACACGTGCACAGAGTTCATCATGGGAGGGGCGGAAAATTACCCACACCCACACATACATCTAGGCTAGCATGGGCACGATCATTTACCTGGGAGTAAGCTCGGTTGCTGGCAATAGGTCTTGCTTCTGAGTAAACTCTCCTAGGGTCGTGATTCACCCATTCGAAGCGTTGCATGGTTGCTTCACCAAACTTACTCCCGAGTAACGCACGCCTCGGAGCCAACCGTCTTTTCTAATCTAAAACCTCAGTATTCAGGTTAAATTGCTTTGTTGGCACTTTGCGATAAATAAGTGGATTTTGGGTTGCAATTTGGGCACTCGGTCTCGAAAAGGTTTGCCATCACTGGCTTACACCTTATTCCACCCTCCCAACTACCAGTCTACCACCCTGTGAGATAGGTTCAATGGAGCACTAGGGACCAGCCCACAATCACCCAGCAAGCTTCTATGGTGAGTGGGGATTCGCACGGAGAGCTCTCTGATTCTAGTCCAACAGGCCAGGACAAGGAAGCCACAAGCTGGGCATGTTTCCAGTGAAAAGTGTCATATATATGAAGGGCAGAAGGCAATTTATAGAGCTTTTCTGAACAACGCATATTAACCTGTGAGCCATAAACAAGAGTAACTGTTATCTTCATTACAAGCATTAAAATATCCCCTCTATTGAGCTACTGCTTCAATATTGGTTTTAACTTAGTTAATCAATTGATTAGAAGCAAGACACTTCATTAACCAGAGTTACAAAAAACCCCACATACTTTAATTGGCTGATAGACCTCAGAACAGAGCTTAGAGAGGAGCATCCCTGCCCGCCCTCCGACACAAAAACGGCCTAAAACTGGCAGTGCTGACCCAACATTACACAACCCCACTTTGCCTCCTTGCTTACCCTCTACTCTTTGCCACAACAACAGCAGATGGCAAGTAATGTCTGAAACTGGTGAAATCCAATGCAGCGCAGTCCTGTATTGCCTGGCCGATCTCTCCTTAAATCTAGGAATTAATCATGTTTCCCGAGCCTAGGGTGTGTGGAATCTGAGCTGCATCCAGACATTACACTGCCATATAAGCACAGGCTAGAACAGGAAAGGAGGCTGGACCCTTGGGGTAAATATGGAAGGCTGTAGGGTAGGCTGACCAGCCGTCCCACTTTTGGCGGGACAGTCCCGCCTTTGCACAATTTGCCCCGCGTCCCCCGGGTTCCTTCCATTGTCCCGATTTTTGGGAGGCTGCCGCACTGCCTTCTGGCGGGAAATAGCAGTGCCCCAGAGGGCCGTGTGCTCCTGCGTCTGCGCGCGCGTGCAGCCGCCTACCCCCGTCCCGGGTCCACAAGGTGACCATCTGGTCACCTTACTGTGGGGCTGTGTATCTTTGGGATGAGCTCTGCCAATTCAGGCCTCTTTTCAACCCCGGGGAAATAATAGCAGACGTGCTGGGGTTTTGCAAATCTGTCACAAAAGGTTATAAAAGGTTAACTCTTTGTATGTCAACAAGTTGCTGAAAGTCACCTGATTCATGACCTGATCTATTGATTAGCTGTTGGTCAGTCAAATAGCCATTGCTTATGTGTTAGTGAGCACGTAAATCTGAAGTTATAAAGTTAACTCTGTTTCTTTCTTTGAGCAGACCACCACCGCGCACCAAGATGTAACCAAACGTACAGTAATGTCAATGTGTAACAGGAAAGAAAGGATTTCTTACTTTATCTCCATGTAACCCTCCCTTTATAATTAGTAAGAACATATATTAAAAGCAACTGAGAATCTGTCTCTTGTGGTCTACTCTGCTAATATATATATATATACACACACAAAACAAGATGTTCCCCATTCAACACACCCACACAGACACAGGACTGAATATAATCAACTCTCACATTACAGAATTACAAAGGGAAATGCTGGAAATGTAAAGAAGTAGATGGTTCTTTTTATTATGTGTGGTTGGACGTGCAGAAAAGTTTACAAATTCTGGAAAGGAATTCATGCAGAAATTCAGAAAATCTTAAAAATCAAATTTTCAATGGATGCACATACTACATTATTAGGCACATTGCCAAAAATACTCCAAAAAGAACTGTTTCAATATTTGATCATTTTGGCCAGAGTCGTTACGACAAAACGGAAAGCAGGAGGATGTCCAAAACAAGAGAACTGGGAATAGAAGCTCGTGGAATATGCAAAAAGGGCAAAAACTTTGTAAATAAGCAGCCAATCAAAGAATTCCAAGATAAATGGAAATTAACATTACTCTCCCCCCTCCAAAAAAAAGAAAAGAAGAAAAGAAAAGAAAGAATAATAGTGAAAAGTGAAGATTTTTGAAATGATGTATATAAATTGTCATTAACCTTGATATGTCATATATTAGATTGGAAAGGGGAATTTATGTAAAAATTATGGTTTTCCAACACCCAAGAACTGGTGGGAACATAACATCGAAAAAATGATCGAAAATCAGCAAGCCAAAATATTATGGGACTTTAGAATGCAAACAGATAAAGTACTGGCGCACAACACACCAGACATTATCATCGTCGAGAACAATAAAGTGTGTATTATTGACGTTGCAATACCCAATGACATCCGGGTCAAAGAAAAACAACTGGAAAAAAGTACAAAATATCAAGATTTGAAAATTGAACTGCAGTGTCTCTGGCACAAACCAGCAGCAGCTGATCCCAGTGGTGACCAGCATACCAAAATCCCTGGGACAGCACTTGCAACAACAACTTAACACCAAATGCAGAAAGCTGCTCTACTCGGCTCTGCAAACATTTTACGCTGATACACCACATCTTCCTAAGTTCCAGGACAGAACTCGAAGCGGATAGAAGGCCAACACCAACCAGTGATCTGGCGGTTGTGATACAATGTGTTTGTTGTTTTTGTCAATAATAATAATAATAACAACAACAACAACAACAACAACGACAACAGTAGTAGTAGTAGTAGTAGTAGTTGTTGTTGTTGTTATGTGTATAATAATACTAATACTCCCAAGTGAAAACAATTGTTGGTAGAGAATACAAGCAAAGAGTGAGGAAAATACTGAAGACTAAACTGAATGGCGGAAACACAATAAAGGCGAAAATACATGGGTGATTCCAGTCATCAGATACACGGCTGGCATTGTAAACTGGACTCTGGCTGATTTGGATGAATTGGATCGAAAAACAAGGAAACTCCTGACGATCCACTGTGCGCTACATCCGCATAGTGATACTGACTGGCTGTACCTGCCATGCAAATCCTGTGGCAGAGGGCTTTTACAAGTGAAACAGACTGTCGAAGAAGAAAAGAATGCACTTGCCGACTATGTAAAAAGCAGTGAACAATGGGAACTTAAAGCAGTGAACAGTAAAAAACTGCTGAAAGTTGACATCACGAAGAGAGAATATCGTCAGAAAGTGTTGAAAGGAAGGACAGAAAGTTGGCAGAACAAGGCACTGCATGGCCAATTTTTTGAAAAGATCAAAGGAAAAGTGGATGACACCAAAACATGGGACTTAACATCAGGGACACTAAAGAAAGAGATGGACAGCCTAATTCTTGCCGCTCAAGAACAGGCGATAAGAACAAGTGCAATCAAAGCAAAAATCGACAAAACTTCAACTGATCCCAAATGCAGATTCTGCCAGGAAGCGGATGAAACTGTGGACCATGTACTCAGCTCCTGCAAAAAGATTGCGCAGACTGACTACAAACTCCGCAACAACAGTGTGGCCGAAATGGTCCACTGGAACATTTGCAAAAATTATGACTTGCCCACCTCTAACAACTGGTGGGAGCATCAAACTGAAAAAGTTCTCAAAAATCAGCAAGACAAGATACTGCGGGACTTTCGTATACAAACGTCCCTCATCACAACACACCCAACATTGTCATCGTTGAACCAGAAAAGGTGTGGATCATTGATATTGCAATACCCAGTAGGGTCAACCCAGTAGGGTCAACGAAAAACAACATGAAAAGATCGTGAAATACCTGGATCTAAAGATCGAGATCCAGCGACTTTGGCACAAACCAGCAGCAGCGGTGCCAGTGGTCATCGGCGCGCTGGGTGCTGTCCCAAAAGACCAGGGGAAGCACTTGAAACAAATTAACATCGACAAAATCACCATCTGTCACCTTCAAAAAATCCTTCGCCGATACACAGTGGTGGGATTCAATAATTTAACTACTGGTTCTGGTGGTGGGATTCAAATAATTTAACAACTGGTTGTTTACAAGCACTATTTTAACAACCGGTTCTGCCGAAGTGGTGTGAACCGGCTGAATCCCACCATTGCCGATATATCACAACATTCTAGGCCCCTGGCTGTGGCTCGATGGTGACGTAGACCAACACCGACAGTGATACCTGGCTGCCGTGTATTTTGTAGTATAACAGTAGGTTTCCTTTGTCTGTTTTGTTAATTGTTACGTATTTAAAAATTGTTATAAACCTCTTACATTGCAGATCCACAGATTGGGCCTGTAGATGGCATGAGCTCTTCTGTTCCCAGGTGCATGGTGCCCATTTCATATTAGGACTATAGTATGCATGGAGAGGGAGATTCCCCCCATTTCCCTCCATCTGAAATAGCTCTGTGGGTAGAGGGGGCATGTGCAGTTTTTTGGCCTGTTGGTACGATGCCAACCTCTAGGACAGTGGTTCTCAACCTTCCTAATGCTGCGACCCTTTAATACAGTTCCTCATGTTGTGGTGACCCCCAACCCTAACATTTATCCGTTTTACAGATGGAGAACACTGATGCAGAGAGTCTTAGGCGACCCCTGGGAAAGGGTTGTTCGACCCCCAAAGGGGTCGCGACCGACAGGTTGAGAACCACTGGTCTAGACTGTACTATCTTAGACTGTTAAGGAAACAACAACTGAATGGAAAACTCCTGGTGTCCTTTTACCGCTGTGCTATAGAGAGTGTCTTAACCTACTGCAGCTGTGTATGGTTCTCCAGTTGCACAGTGGCAGATAGGAAGGCGCTCCAAAGGGTGATCACTACTGCACAGAGGATTATCGGCTGCCCTCTCCCCTCCTTGGAAGAACTCTATAATTCCCGAAGCCTAAAGAAAGCCCAAAATATTCCGAGAGCCCCCTCTCATCCAGCACACTCTCTTTTTGAACTGTTACCATCTGGCAGATGATACAGGTCTATAAAAACTAGGACAAAGAGGCTTAGAGACAGCTTCTACTCTAGAGCTGTGGCGATGCTAAACTCCGGGGCTTCGTGTTGATGTGTTTGGGGCTGTGTAGGGATGGGTGGAGGAAAGGGAAAGTGAGGATGGGGTATGAGTCTGGAATTGTGTGCATCGAGGAATGCTGCTGTAAATTTTCGTTGTGCGTGCACAATGACAATAAACGCTTATGCTTATGCTTAGGAGGTGGCTGGAGATCTCCTGGGATTACAACTGATCTGCAGGCAACAAAGTTCCCCTGGATAAAATGTCCACTTTGGAAGGTAGTCTGTGTGACATTATTATACCCCACTGAAATCCCTTCTCGCCCCAGATTCCACCCACAAAACCTCCATATATTTCTCAGCCCAGAGCTGGCAACCCTACATGCTGGGGAAAGAGACATCTATTCCATGAAGTGCAGGGGGGAAAACCAACACCACATTATGCCTGAATGGTAGAACGTCGAAGCTCAACGCACTACCTTTCCCCCCCAAGTGATGTTAGCTTCTAGATTTCTTACTTTCCTTTGCTGACAAATATAAATCAAAACAACCTGCACATGTCATATCCCAACGGGGGAAAAGTTCCGGTGATTCATTACACCTCAAGAGCATCAATAGTTTTTTCGCAAGTGGCATTTTTGTCAGTGTCAAAAACAATGATGCAAACGCACGTAGACCCTGGCCTGCGTCTCCAATATAAATAGACAGGGAGGGAACCCAAGGAAAATAGAGATACATTTTAATTTATCATTACTATTATTCTCACAGCGTTTTAGAAGCAGCAAAAAAATGCGCCTCTTTCATCAGAGGAACATATTTACACTCAGGGTGGTGCAAGACAGTTGGGAACCTGAAAAAGGAAATCCACACTTCCTTAGTAATTAATGCTGGGGCATAATTGGAAAGAAACTTCTTTGAGGTAAGATTTGGCACAAGAGCTCCCATTTATCTCCACTTGGTTTTTGCCAAGAATTTCTCAGGGGGTCGAATCACACATTACAAAGTCAATGTACCCCAACGTGGGCCTACAGTAGATGTGTTCTGGGAGCTACCGATGCGCACGGCAGGAAAAGGGACTTCAACCTTTGGTTCCACAACGTTTCCCTGACCTGGAATGGCTTGAGGGAGCCATTAACGGCCCCCTGAATTTTCTGCTGGCTTTACACTAGTTTCTGCAAGGGGTAGAGAAATGGTATACCATATATACTCGTGTATAAGTCGACCCGCATATAAGTCGAGGCACCTAATTTTACCACAAAAAGCTGGGAAAACGTATTGACTCGCGTATAAGTCGAGGGGGGGGGGAATGCAGCAGCTGCTGGTAAATTTCAAAAATAAAAATAGATACCAATAAAATTACATCAATTGAGGCATCAGTAGGTTAAATGTTTTTGAATATTTATTTCAAAGAAAAACAGTAAACTGGCTCTGTAAGTGGAAAAGAGGGTCAACAAGAACAATATGGTCTCAACAATAATTTTAAAAGTACAAAAACCTTAGCTCAATCAGCAACCAAGCTAAAACACAAGAGTTAAAATCCTTCAAAACTGGATTCCTCATCATCATCTGTATGTCCAAATGTAACTCAACTTAGATTTTAAGAGGGATATTATCAGAAACGGAAAATCTACTATTAGCTTCCATTGTAAACAATGGGGGTTGGGGCACCCCTTTGGGGATCAATAACTTTGGATCCCCTGACCCAAACTTCACCAAACCTGGCTGGTATCATAAAGAGACTCTCCTGATGAGACCAGCCAGGTTTGGTTAAGTTTGGTTCAGAGGGTCCAAAGTTATGGACCCTCAAAAGGGTATATACGGTAGTTGGAGGAAATTCGAAGCCCCTCTACTTGACTCATGGTGGCTGTAATCAGAACTGGCTTCCCACACCCCTGGGCACTGAATTGGCAGCCCAAATCTCCAGGTACAGGTGTTTTCTAAAGTCCTCGTGGCAGTCCCATGCCCTACAAAAGGACATTGCAATGTGTGTATCAATGCTCTGTAGATTATGCCCACCATGGCACCTGTAAATACCTTTCCTAGCACCTGCCAATGTTTTTTAGAAAGCTTTTGCCCAGAGTGGCTTCTGATTGACTCTTGACCTGTGCAGATTTTTTGAAAGGTTGTTTGGCAACTTCTGCTCCCACAGCACAATGTTATGTGACGGAAGGTAAATTGTGGTTGCCATTTTGTGGCTGGCTCTCCCTCCTATGGCCAGTGGCGTATCTACCTAGGGACAAGGGGTACCCCTTGTCCCCGGGCGCCACTCTTCTAGTCACATGGGGGGCGCAAAATCGGCCCCCCACGTGACCAGGAAGTCCTGCTGCCTTGTCGTTTTCACGTGCCTCGACCCCGTTCGTGTCAGTCGAGGCATGCAAAAACGACGAGGCAGCAGGACTTCCGGCTGCCTCCAAGCGCCCTCAATCCCACCCTGGACTCTCCCCTCCCTTCCTTCCCCCCCGACTGGTGACATGGGCGGGGTTGAGGGCACCGGCAGTGGGGGACGGAGCCTGGGGGGCATCCCGGAGACAATTTGTCTCTGGGCGCCATTTACCCCCACTACGCCTCTGCCTGTGGCAGCTATTTTTGGCAGCCATTTTGTGGCTGAAGCCACCATGCCATATCAGAATTCCAAAGGTACCTGCAAGCTCAAAATGGTTAGGGGCTCCTCCTCTAGCTTGTTTCTCTGCCATACTTACTACTACCCTGAACCCGCCATTTCTGTCAGCCTCACAGAGTCACTCTTCTAGCGGAGAGACTTCCTTCAAGGGCAGGCTTTTTCTATGGTAAGTAAGATGCTCAAGGAGGACACATTGCGGTGGGTAGCCTTTGTCTTGGTTATACACAGAGGTGGGATCCAGCAGGTTCTCACAGGTTCCCGAGAGTAGGTTACTAATTATTGGTGTGCGCCGAGAGGGGGTTACTCATTGGTGATTTTTGCCTTAGTTACACCCCTCCTCTCAGCAGTAGCGCGCAGAACTTGAAGCAGTCTAGCAGGAGGTGCACCGGCGTGCGTGGCAGCCTGCGCCTGCGTGCATTCGTTTCCTGCCCAAGGACCGGCGCAGCGGCTGCATCCTTGCCACAGCCCCGCCCAGCAATGCTCCGCCCCAGAATACCTGGCCACGCCCCCATCGTGCCCCGCCCAGCCCCACTGGCGCTACGCCACTGTTTGAATCCCACCACCATGGGAACCTGTTACTAAATTTTTTGGATCCCACCACTGGTGATACAACTTTGGTACTCACAGGTAGGGATTGCTTGTCATACAAAATTAAACCCCCCCCCCCCCCCCAAATTCTGATGAATTTTCAATAGTGTTAATAAGCGGGATCCCAGCTTTGTAAAAGGAAGGGAGCCAGCCGCGTGTCTGTGTAGATGGGGGGAACTTTTCTCATCTTGATAAGCTTCTTGCTGGCTCCTCCCCCCCGCCCCCCCTGCAAAGCCGGGCTCCAGCTTTGCAAACAGTGTGTGTGTGTGTGTGTGTGTGTGTGTGTGTAGACTGGATCCTGGCAAAGGAGCAGACCCCCCCCCCCAGTTTGCACGAGGACCCCCTGTTTGCAAGGCTGGCTTTACCACCCCACCCCCCCAGCCTTACAAAGCCACGATCCAGCTTTGCAAACAGGTAGGGATACCTATGGAGGCCCCCTGCTGCCCCCTCTTTGCAAAGCCAGGATCCAGCTTTGCAAACGGTGTGTGTGTGTGGGAGTCCCTGTAGAGATGCGGAGAACAGAGAAAAGAGAACACAAATAGCCACAAAAGACTCAAGGTTTGTGATTGTGTGTTTGCTTCTTGTATGCCAACTCGAGGTTGGGAAATTCAATCAATGCGAAAACATATATACATATAAATGTTGAACTGACGGGAGAGTATGAACTAAATACTTACCTGAACTAATATGGATGACCCTGAATCTATTTGTTATAATTGTTAAAAATAAGTTGAACTTACCTGTTGGATGGTGTTGACAAGAAATGATTGTATTTATAGCTAATGAAATATAAAAAATGTGAACAATGATATAAACTCATGTATATAGATATATGATTTAAATAATTAGTTATAGCCAGAGTGCAACAGTAGTTGTGGTCCTATTACTAATATTTACTGCTGCACCCCTTTTCTTATGTGAGTCTAGCCATTATTATTATAACAGCCCTTTGAGATGGGAAAGTATTATTAAATCTCTGCAGGGCTGTCGGAGAGCAGCTGCCTCAAGTCCAGCTACTGAATCTGTGCCTGAAGTAACACTTGAGTCTCAAGGATTGCAGCTGCCGCTCTTAGCGACTACATTGCAGCTGCCCCCTAAATGAGCAGTCCTATGCTGGAAAGGGCTCAGGGTTGCAGCCTCGGGGTCACGAAACTGGATCAGCGAGGCGCTCCGTGTTCTACGTTTGTTTTTTTAAGTAAAGATATAAAATACAGACGCTGCCCTTGATAGGTTAGCTTTCCAAATGGAAGGATTTCTTTTAAATGGTAAAACACAAGCGCTGCCCTAGAGTGCACAGCAGCAGGGGGGTCGAACTCATTTGTTACAAGGATGTTCTGGCTGGCCCCAGAACAGCACTTGGGGGGGGGGGGGGGACCTGGAGTTGTGTGACTCCCTTGAGAGAGCTTATCAGGGCCACAAGCCAGCAAGTTTCCTATCCCTGCTGAAAAGGATGTGAAGCCCATATAGCAGCTGACATCCTTCGTGAAAAGTGGGCCCATGGGTCAGAGCATCCTCCAGAACGGAAGGGATGCTGCACAATTTCACACTCTGGATTTCACACCCTCACTTGCCTTTCTAGTGCAGGCTTGTGGATGCCCCATAACAGGCAGAAAAATCTAGATCAAGAAAACAAAATTAAGTCTGAAACGGGAGTATTTTACACATTATCAAAGATATTTGCATATATGCTTATACTCATTGGTATACTCATTGGATTCAAATAATTTGGATTCAAATACTCATTGCTTATACTCATTGGATTCAAATAATTTAACAACCGGTTATTTACAAGCACCATTTTAACCACCGGTTCTGCCAAAGTGGTGTGAGCCTGCGGAATCCCACCGCTGCTTATACTGCACACTTTGTCACAGTTGTGTAATCCTAAAGCAGTGATGGCGAACCTATGGCACGGGTGCCAGAGGTGGCACTCAGAGCCCTCCCTGTGGGCACTCGCGCACAGAGTTCATCATGTGGGAGGGGGGTAGAAAATCACCCCCCACACACACACGCACATCTAGGATTGTCTGGGCATGATCCTTTACCTGGGAGTAAGCTCGGTTGCTGGCAATGGGGCTTGCTTCTGAGTGAACCCTCCTAGGATCGTGATTCACCCATTTGAAGTGTTGCACAGTTGCTTCACTAAGCTTACTCCTGAGTAACGCGAGCCTTGGAGCCAACCGTTTTTTTCTAAGCTGAAACCTCAGTATTCAAGTTAAATTGCCGGATTGGCACTTTGCGATAAATAAGTGGTTTTTGGGTTGCAATTTGGGCACTCGGTCTCAAAAAGGTTCACCATCACTGTCCTAAAGCAAGCTAATAATACAAAGAGGATCCAAAACTGTGGGACAAAGTGAAGAGTTTTAGGCTCCCAGAGTTGTCCCTCCCCACTTTGCAAAATAGCAGTACAAGATGCCAACCTAGTCAGGGACCACGGCAAATTTCAACCAAATGACCTTTGGGATAATGTCCCTGTCCCAACCAAGGATGGCCCTGCTGTGCCGCTACTGGCTACACGGGTGCAAGCATAGAGGCTCTGCTTACTCCTCCAAAGGGGCAAAGAACAGCTCCCAAGGCTATTTCAGATCAGGATGCGGCAAACGATTAACCCCCTCCTTACCAGTAGGGTCCTGCCCAAGTGCTACTGAGGAAGGAAAACCGCTGGGAGGAGCTGCAGGCAGGATCTCAGCATCCTCTCTAGTTCTGCTCTCAAGCACAAAATTCAGAGTGGAGCTTGGTTTGGTAGCTTGTAGAGGAGCGCCATCTACTGAGGTTTATCCAGCTACGTCTGCAATAACTTGATTGATGAGGAATGGATACTAATTCACACCAACATGAAGCCTGATATTTTCTAGGTTTCATCAGTTGGACGAAAAGGCCAAAGCTATCCAATTATCCCAAACTAAAGCCTGACACCCCACTGACTATCAATCCTTTTTTTTTAAAAAAATCTGCATTTGTTTCAAAATGGGCATGGAGATTTTTGGACCTTTCACACAATATTGTCCACTAAGAATCCAGTGTCCAGTGTATCATCTTTTCTGAAAGAACGTGGGCCAAGCATTTGGGTGGGAAAGGGTGTATTTGAGCATCCTGACTCCATTAATACCACTGCCTCCAATTTCCCCCGCAAGCAACTGAAGAGCTTTTTGAGAACTTAAAACAATGGAAGAAGAAGAAGAAGAAGAAGAAGAAGAAGAAGAAGAAGAAGAGGAGGAGGAGGAGGAGGAGGAGTTTGGATTTATATCCCCCTTTCTCTCCTGCAGGAGACTCAAAGGGGCTGACAATCTCCTTGCCCTTCCCCCCTCACAACAAGCATCCTGTGAGGTAGGTGGGGCTGAGAGAGCTCCGAGAAGCTGTGACTAGCCCAAGGTCACCCAGCTGGCGTGTGTGGGAGTGCCCAGGCTAATCTGAATTCCCCAGATAAGCCTCCACAGCTCAGGCGGCAGAGCTGGGAATCAAACCCGGTTCCTCCAGATTAGATACATGAGCTCTTAACCTCCTACGCCACTGCTGCTCCTACAACTACAACACTCTGATGCCACAGAAGTTACTGCTCTTCCAGTGCTCTTTGCACATTTGTAATCCATACCAGTCTAAGTCACAGGAGTTATAATCTTGTGCTAAGCAATTACTTGTAACTGCAGCCGTCCAGAAGACCTGCTCATGAAGCACAGTGAGATAGTAAATTGGGATAGGATAATGAGTAGAACTAGTCCAGACTACAGCTGTATTCTAATGCTTGCCCCTGGCAAACATCCTTTGCAAACAATTGATGAGTGTCCCGGGGAAGAAGGGTTTTGCCTAGTCCTTGGCATGTGAACAAGTACTTCGCTTACAGGGAATTATAAACAAAGTTGCTCAGCAGGGACCAAAGTTTTCAGTGAGACCTCTGTATGGTTCTTTCTGCGACCTCATTCTGTGGCCGGCATAAGTCTGGCCCCTTCCTTATGCAGGAGACAAAGGCAGGCCCCTCAAGTGGCCCCAATGCCTTGCCAAGCCTGGCGCACACGTTCCAGTTGGAGACGCTGCTGCAGACACTGGAAAGCAAACATTCACGACGACCATTTCTGCACAGGGCGACCAAGATCACCTGATAGGCCCTCATCCGTACGTGCAGTGGTGGGATCCAAAAATTTTAGTAACAGGTTCCCATGGTGGTGGGATTCAAACTGTGGCGTAGCGCCCATGGGGCTGGGCGGGGCATTCCGGGGGCGTGGCCGGGCATTCTGGGGGTGGGGCATTCCTGGGCGGGGCTGTGGCAAGGATGCAGCCACTGCGTTGGTCCTAATGCACGCAGGCGCAGGCTGCCACGCCTGCCAGTGCACCTCCTGCTAGACTGCTTCAAGTTCTGTGCGCTACTGCTGAGAGGAGGGGCAAAAATCACGGGGCAAAATCACCCATTAGTAGCCCCCTCTCGGCACACACAAATAATTAGTAACCTTCTCTCGGGAACCTGTGAGAATCTGCTGGATCCCGCCTCTGCGTACGTGGGTATCATGCAATAATTTGTAGGAGGCAGACTTCTTTTTGCATGATCCTAGTGCCATTGACAATAGGTGTTTGTTTTAAAGGGTTAAAATGGGTTCACGGGTAAAAATATAAACCCTTTTGTGCCCGAAAGCAACACTGTAAATAAGTACTTTCATGAAAAATCTGCTCTCTCATCAGTTAAGTTCTTCAACATGGTAACACTAATATTTTTTCTGGATGCCACGGTTTTGATTCCCCACCCAACTTAGACAAACTCACAGCCCCTCTGTCTGTTGTGGGTCTTCTGGGCTGTGTGGTCATGATCTGGTGGCTTTAGCAGCTAACATGTCACATACATCTGTGGTTGGCATCTTCGGAGGCAGGTCACAGTAAGGTGTGTTCTCCTCCATGTCACAGTGTGTAGTGGTTTGTGTGGTGGGTATCGGTTTAGTCCTCCTCTCAGATGGGGTGCATTTGCAGGTGTCCAGGTGGAGCTCACTTGTGTGCGTCTCGGTAGCCTGAATGGGTGAGACTCATCTCAGAAACTGGAGGGAGGTGCGGCGGGTGGGGAGGAAGGAAAGGAAGGAGTTTGTAGCCTCTGGCAGATTGTTGAGTGGTGTTTGAAAAATTCCCTGGTTTTTGATTTCTGAGGAGGAACTGGTAAGCCACAGTCCATTGCTAGTTGGCTGTATTGGCCAATCCAAAGCTGGAGCAGCAGTGGCGTAGGAGGTGAAGAGCTCGTGTATCTAATCTGGAGGAACGGGGTTTGATTCCCAGCTCTGCCGCCTGAGCTGTGGAGGCTTATCTGGGGAATTCAGATTAGCCTGTGCACTCCCAAACACGCCAGCTGGGTGACCTTGGGCTAGTCACAGCTTCTCGGAGCTCTCTCGGCCCCACCTACCTCACAGGGTGTTTGTTGTGAGGGGGGAAGGGCAAGGAGATTGTCAGCCCCTTTGAGTCTCCTGCAGGAGAGAAAGGGGGGATATAAATCCAAACTCTTCTTCTTCTTCTCCCTCCCAACAGACGGATCAAATTTTGTTGTCATTGCTGCATTGAAGCGCCAAATAGCAGACAGCCTCCTACAACCAGAAACCCCCGTTCAGTCAAGACATGGGTCTCCGCCACTATTGATTCATGTTCAGAAATGATGCAGTGAACCAGACCGTCAGTCCATCAAGGTCCGTATTTTCAACTAAGATCGGCAGCAGCTCTCCGGAGTTTTAGGCGGAAGTTTCCTTTCAGCTGGAGATGCCAAAGATTGAACCTGGGAATTTCTGCATGCAAAGCAGAGCCATGGCCCCTCCCCTGAAAAATGCACAAACTAAGGCATGTAAAATTGAACAAGGCTATGAACAAGACAAGATACAGTCAAAATATCCCCAAGAAATCTATGTGTCTAAAGCGCACAATCAGGAATGCCGTATATACTCGTGTATAAGTCGACCAGCATATAAATCAAGGCACCTAATTTTACCACAAAAAAAGGGAAAACTTATTGACTCGCGTATAAGTCGAGGGGGGGGGGGAATGCAGTAGCTACTGGCAAATTTCAAAAATTGAGGCATCAGTAGGTTAAATGTTTTTGAATATTTATTTCAAAGAAAAACAGTAAACTAGCTCTGTAAGCCCTGATTCTCCCTTTAAATCCACTCACAAGGAAGGGGGGTGATTTAAAGGGAGAATCTGGGGAAAATTTGAGCGTGCCTGTCAGGGGAGGAATGGTTATGTTAGCAATACCAACATTTCAGAGTATCTTTAGGAGACCCTCCTGATGATGCCACCCAGGTTTGATGAAGTTTGGTTCAGGGGGTCCAAAGTTATGGACCCTCAAAAGGGTAGCCCCATTTACTATTAGCTTCCATTGTAAACAATGGGGGATGGGGCACCCCTTTGGGGATCCATAACTTTGGATCCCCTGAACCAATCATCACTAAACCTGGCTGGTATCAGCAAGAGATTATCCTGATGATACCACCCAGGTCTGGTGAAGTTTGGTTCAAGGGGTCCAAGGTTATGGACCCTCAAAATGTAGCCCCATCTACTATTAGCTCCCATTGGAAACAATGGGGGATGGGGACACCCCCTTTGGGGGTCCATAACTTTGGACCCCCTGAACCAAACTTGGGTGGTATCATCAGGAGAGTCTCTTGAAAGATCTCTGAAATTTTGGTGCCGCTAGGGGAAGGGAACCTGCGGCTCTCCAGGTGTTCAGGAACTACAATTCCCATCAGCCCCTACCAGCATGTGGCCATGCTGACAGAGGCTGATGGGAATTGTAGTTCCTGAACATCTGGAGAGCCGCAGGTTCTCTACCCCTGCGCTAGCCTAAAAACTGCGCCCCCTGGCAGCCGACAAAGTAAAAACCCTAAAATATTTTTTAAAATACACTTCACTCGCATATAAGTCGAGGGGGGCTTTTTCAGCACAAAAAATGTGCTGAAAAATTCAATTTATATGCGAGCAAATATGATAATCCAAAAAATGGCACGAGCTCCTTAGTGTTGCCTGTTTTGTGGTTGGTTTTTCCTGGGGAGCTCATCCCATTTCTGGGACTTTTGGATTATTCCTGATCGTGCGCTTTCGGCATATGGATTACTTGGTGATATTTTGGCTTTATTTGTAGCCTCGTGTCTTGTTCATTTTTAGTTTGTGCACCCTTTGCATTAAATCTGCATGTTCAGCAATTTATATCGCCTTGATATAGTACTGTTTCTACTTTGCACACTATACCTAGCTGTTCTAATTACGCTCCCCCAAAGGCCAGCTGCGGGGGGCTGGGGTGTGTGTGTGGAGAACAGCAGATCACTTCCACGTCCATGCTGTGCTTGCAGACATGCTAGAGGCCTTGGGCTTAGCCACCGCAGGAGTGGGCCCGGTGGGTCCACGTCTGTCTGAGAACAGCTGCTGCCTCTTTACGAACACTTGGGTCTGAAGAGGGGCTTTGCCAATTCTCAAGAGGCTGGATTTCCTAAGAGCTTTTTGAGAATTCCTGAAACAGCCGCAGCACGAGTGAAATGTTTGGCTTGCCTTTAGAGCAACAGGGGGCTTGAGGATGAGCTGCCCCCCCCCACCTGATCCTCTCCAAATATTTAAGAATCCATGGCGTCATGAACTGACAGATGACATCCGGAATCAATTCAAAGCAACTTGCTTGGGGAAACAGGAAATCAACTCGTTTTAAAGAGATCTGCTGAATTGTGAAGACTGAGGATCTGATCCAGATGGAGGCATTAGAACACAAGAACGAGCCTGCTGGATCAGACCAGAGTCCATGTAGTCCAGCACTCTGCTACTCACAGTGGCCCACCAGGTGCCTTTGGGAGCTCACATGCAGGAGGTGAAAGCAAGGGCCTTCTGCTGTTCGTTTGCTGCATGACCTACAGACTCCAAAACTATTCTTGTTTCATGATCTGCGTCACCAAGTAAAACACCAACACGGTGAAGTGGACACTAATCTTTTTAGCTTTAAAGAGGGTTTGGACAGATTTATGGAGAAGTCAATTTATGGCTACCAATCTTGATCCTCCTTGATCTGAGATTGCAAATGCCTTAGTAGACCAGGTGCTCAGGAGCAGCAGCAGCAGGCGGCCATTGCTTTCACATCCTGCACGTGAGCTCCCAAAGGCACCTGGTGGGCCACTGCGAGTAGCAGAGTGCTGGACTACATGGACTCTGGTCTGATCCAGCAGGCTAGTTCTTATGTTCTGAAGAAGAAGAGGAGTTTGGATTTATACCCCCCCCCCTCTCTCCTGTTAGAAGACTCAAAGGGGCTTAGAAACTCCTTTCCCTTCCTCTACCCACAACAAACACCTTGGGAGGTAGGTGGGGCTGAGAGAATTCTAAGAGAATTCTAAGGTCACCCAGAAGGAATGTAGGAGTGAGGAAACAAATCTAGTTCACCAGGTAAGACTCCGCCACTCATGTGGAAAAGTGGGGAATCAAACCTGGGTCTCTGCATTACAGTCCACCCATTCTTAGCCACTACACCATGCTGGTGATTCCCCACTCCTCCACATAAAGCCTATTGGGTGATCTTGGGCCAGTCACAGTTCTCTCCAAACTCTCTCAGCCGCACCTACCTCACAAGGTGCCTGTTGTTGGGAGAGGAAGGGAAGGCAATTGCAAGCCACATACTATAGAGTACTATAGACTCCTTACTATAGGAGTACTCCTTACTATAGAGAAAAAAGCAGGATCAGAAAACCGAACTCTTCTTCACCCCGAACTCTCTGGAAAAACAACCATCTAGCTAAAATGAGAAACTCATCCCCTGTAGTCAGACACAAGATCTTGGAAAGAGGAATTGTGTGCGACAAAGAAAAGGCATTTTGCATGAGGTGACCCTTCTGAAAAGTAGCTCAGGAAGGCACAGTCTTCGCCCCTCTTCACTTTACATTCACGGCAACCCTGCGAGGCAGGCCACATTAAAACTTGCAAGTGACCTAAGATCATTCAATTGTGATAGCGAAGTGGTAGTTTCAACCCAGCCTAGCCATGACACTGGCTATTTTCGAGCATCTTTCCCGCCAGTAATAATCTCCAACTCAACATTCATGTTTAAATTCATGTATGTTTTAATAGTATTAAATTAACTTAAATTATTTGATTTTTTTTAATTCCACATTTGAAACCAATCTAAGGAGGAGCAAAGAGATCAAGACACACCACGGCAATATTAATTCCAAATGTAATCCCCTCCACTCTTTTTCAAAGTCAGATTTGTACAGCAAAGTAGTAGCAAAGAGTGCAGATTACTGGTTCAGACCACTCAGCAAGCGAGCCAGAACAGTCGTCCTGTACATGGGCACACCTTCCAGCACTTCACTGTGCCGACAGATGCCAAATTGTTTTTAACTACAGAGGACATTTTGGTGTAAAAAACAATTCATTTTATGTTCCCTTTTAGTTTTTCTCTAGTGGTTCCCCCCGCCCCTTGTACAAAATATTACAATATTTTATATATATTTACATAGGTTGTTGCACAGCTAGAAAATTGTAATTGTATCAGGCTTGACAATCAAAAAATTATTTTGTTTGAATATGACCTGGGGATTTAAAAGATTGCTGCGATCATGGTTGATTTAATCAGTTTAAGGGGTCTGCAAAGACGGCAGTTTCTTTTTCTTGAGCAAACTGAGCCTTAATTTTTAAAAAACCACACCAACAACAAAGACAGTGCCACAGCGATGGTTCTCCGTTCATGTTCCCAGCTGCCACCGCCTAGTTGGGAGCAGCCAAAGCATGTCCGGATACACAGAAAAACACGCAGCCCCGCTTCCCCAGGGCTCCAGCCTTTCCCCTGGTTTATTGCTGGTCCAAAGGCATCTTTGCTTCCAAGCAGGAGCAGCTGAAGGGCAGACGGAGCTGCCGGTTTGATAGTTAGGGGATGTTTTCCACACAGTTTAAATCCTCGGTGATTTCCATTCTTACCCTGACAGGAGTTTTCATTCATATATATATTTTTTCTTTCTTTTCTTTTTTTAACCTTTTGGACCCAGGTCAGGGAGAGAAGGGAAAAGAAAGTAGGCTTCAGAGATACAGTTTCTTTATGGCTTATGGTTTAACGCCCTGCCTCGCGGCAAACTGAAGTATACAGATGGAGAGACGCTTATCGGTCGGATGAACACACCGGAATAGGCCAGATGTGCCAACGGCGTACGCTTCGTGTGTTGGGAGGGCCCGCCAAACCTAATTCCAAAACAGTGCCAACACGTGTAAAGGCGATAAAAAGGATAAAGGGGAGTAGGCGAGGGAAGCGACTAGCCAGGCGAACGGCAACCGCCTTTCCTAGTAGCTTTCGATCCACTTCGCAAACCCTCTTTCCACCATGGTCCGGTTTATGGACACCAACTGGAAGAGAAAAGAAAAGGGTGGCGTTATCACATGCAGGGAGGGCACCTTTGTGGATTTAACTACTGGAATTTTACAAAACTGAGTTCGTGTACAGCAATACATGACGAGAGCTGTGGTGTAGGATGGGGTGTCTGTGTATCACACTTGTCTTTGGATAATCAGCATCACAAGCAGGGAACCCAAAAGGGGGAGTTCGGCATTTCCCCCTCCTGAACTATTTCCCCTTTGTCTTCCCTGAAAGCCAACACAGCCCCTCTCTTTTCCTGCTTCCTTCTCTCAGTCAGTTTAGTCCAGTGGTGGCGAACTTTTGGCACTCCAGATGTTATGGACTACAATTCCCATCAGCCCCTACCGGGGCTGATGGGAATTGTAGTCCATAACATCTGGAGTGCCAAAGGTTCGCCACCACGGGTTTAGTCTTTAGAAGGGAAAGTCTACAGCTGTCCCTTCCCACACCAACCTCTGCCTGGGACAACTATGGCCCAGTTGTATGGTGCAAGGACTTCTGGGGGACACCTCACTTTCTCCTGTATCCCCTTCTCCTTTCCCTCTCCTTGGAAACCCCCCTATCACCCTCATTTTCTCTGCCTCATTCCTTCTCAGCCATTCTAGACCAGTGATGGCGAACCTATGGCATGGGTGCCAAAGGTGGCACTCAGAGCCCTCTCTGTGGGCATGCGCAAAGTTGCCCGCCCCCCCCCCCCCCCCCCACACACAACTAGGCTGGTCTGGGCTGCTGGGCTTGATTATTAGCATTAAATCTAAGACCTAGTTTTGGGGAAGCAGTGTAGGTAAGTGCTGTTAAACCCCACTGATTTTCATGCAAAGAACTAAAGCACGATCCTTTACCTGAGTAAGCTCGGTTGCTGGCAATGGGGCTTGCTTCTGAGTAAACCCTCCTAGGGTTGTGATTCACCCATTGGAAGAGTTGCAGTGTTGCTTCAAAGCAAAGCCACCGACTACCACCAAGCTTACTCCCGAGTAACGCATGCCTCAGAACCAACCATTTCTTCTAAACTAAAAGCTCAGTATTCAAGTTAAATTGCCATGTTGGCACTTTGCGATGAATAAGTGGGTTTGGGGTTGCAATTTGGGCACTCGGTCTCAAAAAGGTTTGCCATCACTGTTCTAGACCCACCTGAAACTTTAACACTGCTCATAGGCCGGCCAGCATGCTACTGTGCAGTGCTGTGCCAGGCCTCGGTGATTCACAGAATCAGGTAGCAGCACGTAGGTTGGCGGCCACTGGCAGATCTGGCCCAATAAGCCCTCCTTCAAGTGCCAAAAAAGCCCCTCCCCTGCCTCTTCCAGACAGAAACCACGCCTGCAATGCTTGCCAAACTATTCTGATTGCCTCACAACAGCCACTGAAAGCACCTCTTTCATAAAACTGCAGGCACTCCTTGAATGACTTTAGTGTTTTTTGCCCTCATTAAAGAGAGGCTGTTAGAAATGGACTATCAACAACTGCAGAGCTTGGCAAATACATCTTGTTCACCAACAAATATGTCAATTCCTTTCACGCAGGGATACCCAGCCTATTATATTACAGCGCTCACAAATCCCATACACAGGAGAGCCTATATATGCTGGCTAGATTTAACATCATGCCATCTCCGCTACATAGAGGAATACTTAAAGGTCTTCCAAGCGATAAGAGGTTCTGTACCTGTAGCATAGGACAGCTGGATTCCATCCCACACATTCTCCTGAACTGCTTATTATACCAAGAACTCCGATCCAGCCTGTTATCCCAAGCTATAGACCCTATGATTGATTATACTGAATCAGACTTTGTGTTTTTTTCACCCCCTAGCTATTTAAAAGGTATTTCAGATTTTCTGCAAACCTGGCATCATTTTTCAGGTTTGTAGAAAGTTCTGTCTTGTCCATTGGCTGCTCCAATTGCTTGATATATCAGATTTGTCCAGGTTGAGAATTAGAACCAGTATTGTAAGACAATAACAAAATCCTCCAGGGGTGGGGGGGTGGGGGGGAGGGGTACTGGAAGCTCACAAGAAACCTGAATCTAGCACCTGAGGAGTTTGTGGCTCACCCAACTCCCCTGCTTTGGTTTACTAACATGGTTTACTCTGACTCAGGAATTACAGTGTACATTCTGGGCAGAACTCTCACCTCATCTCCCATCATGCTCCACAGCTGTATTAGAGGCAACCCCGTCACACTGTCATAATTTGTAACCTGGAAAGACAGATGCCAAAAACAGATTATGTTAATGTCAGCCACTCTCAGCCCGGCTTGCTGAGGGAGTATAAATAAAATGTCCATTCCATTCCAATTAGCTCCCATTAAGCTTCACCAACAAAAGAAGAATGGATGACCCAAGTTATAGAATACCTAAATATGGACAGATTATCGACGAGATTGAAAGAACTCCCACAAGAAAAGTTTTTGAAAACTTGGGGAAGCTAATTATATATCTAGTAAAGAGTTCAAAGGATAAAATGATTGAAGAATATGTAGTATGAAATGGTTTCCAAAATTATATTGCAATAAGTTAATCTGCAAAAAAGTTGTATTACAAAATAAATTGTATACCTTTATTGAGGGAAAAATAAACATGGATTCAGTTACTTAACCTGCAGGGGAAGTCCAAAGCAATAAGTATTGGGCAGTTACATCACAACAAAAGCATTATGAAATACAAGGTATATTTGTAGGTTAATTATTAAAAATATGGAATGAAAAATAAGGTAGTATAGTATAGATATTTAAGTTTATTAAAGCTAAAGAATAAATTACCAAAGAATAGTGAAGTAACTGAATTGATTTAGATGTATTGAATTATGTGTTACTGTTATGGGTAGTTGGGGTAGGATAGATTATGTTTGGGTAACTGTAAATGTGGGTCATTTGTTACATGTTAATATTTGTTGATGTCTTATGTGTTTCATGTATGTTTTATGTTTAATGTGTTTTTTAAAGAAGGAAATTAATAAAAAATATTATGGAAAAAAATTAATAATTTGTAACCTGGAAAGACAGATGCCAAAGACAGATTATGTTAACGTCAGCCACTCTCAGCCCGGCTTGCTGAGGGCGGGTGAGGTATAAATAAAATGTCCATTCCATTCCAATGAGCTCCCATTAAGAGATGGGCCATTTCAACAGTGGGCGTGATGGCAGCATCCTGGTACGCATCTGCCAGGAACCAAGGGCATACAGGGAAGAGGGGCGGCTCCCAGCTCCACTTAATTCGCTCCTGACCTTCTCTCTGCCCTCTCCTAGAAAAGGGCCTTCAGGAGAAAGGCCAGCCAGAGCGCTGCCCAGAGTTTCTCTAAACATGAACTGGATCAAGGACAGGGAGACCGTAGTTAAGGGCTGTAGAACTATCTCTGCTGCTATTGTAAGTTTCTTTTTTTGTAAGGGCAGCAGGTTTATACCGGCAGCCCTAAGGGTATTTAACTCCAAGGTGTCTCAACAACTTCTCTATGGGGTTCCCCTATGGATTGATGCCAGGGCATATCTCATTGGAGTGAATTAAATCCAGATTCCTCTGCAAGCTATTTGGGGGCCCCCACTGTGTACCTTATGCTGTCCTTTGCCTTGAGGCAGGACAACATCTCCTGGAAACAAGGACATGGTGGATGACTCTTAAATTTCCAGGCTGGCCCTAAACAAATCTGAAAGTGACTCTGACTGTTCTGTTGTGGAGCTTCTGTTAAACAACACAGATGTCATGCTCTTGGAAAAAGTAGCAAAATTTCTTTTACAAGTGACAGAACTTTCTAAGTTATGAATACTGCTATATCCAGTCTTCCTGTCTGTGCTTTGAATGTACTCTTGATTTGTATTTAAAAAATATCTGGCAATGCTCTAGAACCTATTTTTAAATGCCAAATAAAGGTTGTTGTTGTTGTTGACTCTTAAATTTTGGGTCTGGCTATGCTTCTTTCAACAATACAACAATCTTTATTAGGCATATTAAAATAGGCTCCAGAGCATTACAGACATTTCTGAAGTACAAATCAAAAGTACATTCAAAACACAGATGAACTGTATCTAGCATTTGACGTTACTTAGAAAATTCTGTCACTTGTAAAAGAAATTTTGCTACTTTTTCCAAGAGCACAGCCTCTGTGTTATTTAACAAAAGCTCCACAACAGAGTTGTCAGAGTCTCTTTCAGATTTGTCTAAGACCCGCCCAGGAGAGAAATTCCTAATACCCACATATCTCGGACAGTCAAGTATAATGTGAGCAAGAGACTCCACTTGATTTTTACAGTGTGGACAGACCCGATCCTGGAGAGGGATAGATAGGTAGCAACCCTTTGTAGTGGCCGATGGGAAAGTATTGCATCTGGCCCTTGTAATAATCCATCTCTGTTGGGGTTCAGTTAATAGTTCAAGATATTTGGCTATGTGCCCCTGTTCTGGTACTATTCCGACAGAAAGGGGTGAGCATGATTTATTTGCTTGGCCCAACAAGATATGGTATTCCTGTTCTAGAAGTCTGCTTCTTTCATGACTCAAACAGTCTCATTTACTTTGCCTTTCCTGAGCTTCAATTGTCTGCCTGGAGGGTCCTTATTGAATCCAAGATTGTTTTCCCTGGGTTTGACTTGGGACCAGTTCCACATGCCCCTCTCCAACGAGATCCTCCATAGCATTAAGGAGTGATTATTTGACCAGGAATATCAACTTTTAATTGGCAAAGCAAGGAGTCTGTGTTCTCCCCTTTATTTTGATATTATGCCCGGGAAATGTAGGACAGCCGGCTATTTAAACATATTGTTTGACCCCCAAGCTGAAATGGGTGGTTACCAGAGCAAGAACCAACACATCTCCACTCACACTATCTCCAGAGAGATTTACGACATCCCTACACCAGAAGCATGTTTGTCCATTTTGTCTAACCTCTGAAGCAGTGTTTCCCAACCTTTTCGAGGTCAGGGTACCCTTGACCTCACTCTTCATATCTCACGGTACCCCTGCCGCCACCCTCCACCTTCCCCTCCCATTGCCCCTGCTTGCCTCACACCCCACCTTCCCCTCCCAGGGTGAAGGGAAGCACTGGGGGTGGTGGCGCCTGCTGACCTTGTGGCAGGCCCTGCCCCATGGGCCAGCTCCATGTCCTTACTGGCACTGGTGGGAGACACCACAAAAATTAGGGGCGGTAGTGTTGCCGCGGTACCCCTGGGACATGCTCACGGCACCCCAGGGTACCAGGGAACCCTGGTTGAGAATGGCTGCTCTGAAGGGTCACTAGAGCATATTTTGTGTATGGAATTTAGACCCAGTTTTTTTTAAGGTTCCAATTTTGGCAGACTCTTGCCCTCCTAACTCCAAACTGAACTATCTCCTGAATAATCAGGATCCCATGCTATTGGAAATGGTGGCCAGTTTCTTGATTAATACTCTGAAATAATCCTCTGGGCTTTCCTCTCTCTATATATTATGTTTGGACACTTGACATTCCTCCCAGCTCTCTTATTTTGTCTAATTTTATGTACTTCTTCTGATGCCTAATAAAGGTTACCGGACTGGACCAAGACCAGCCACTGCTAGCGTACATACCTGCGCCAGCAACGGCGTGCCTCTAGTCATTTCACTGACGGCGATGTCTGCTTCTGATGAAAAGTGATCTTCATCTTTGACACAGTGAGAAGAGGGCAGAAGGGAGAAAAGAAAAAAGGTGTTCAGCCAAATCTACTGCCAAAGCAACATTAAACACAGAGTTAAAACAGTAGTAGTAGGAGGAGGTTTTTATATCCTGCTTCTCTCTACCTTAAGGAGTCTCAAAGTGGCTTGCAAATACTTTCACACACACCCCTTCCCAAACACACAACTGGCACCTTGCAAGGTAGGGGGGGCTGGGGCAGTTTGGAGACAGCTGTGACTGGCCTAGGGACTGCCCCCCCCCCCCAACACACAATCTTCACGGGGAGAGGAATCGAACCCGGTTCTCCAGACAGAGTCCTTTGCTCTAAAAGTTCACCACATAGCCCCATTTTTTTGGCCTGCACTGTCTGAATGCCCACTTCCCCTGCTCAAGAGGTCATCCTCAACGTCCGAAGCCAACATGCCAGGAAAGAAGCCAGAAGGCACCTGAGCCATTTCTTGTAGGCTTGGTGTGTAGAGAACCATCTTCCAAGCACTACAACTGTTGGCCTGACAGACTTTATCCCTCATGCAACACCTTAAATCTGTTAGCCAAAGGCTGAAATCTGGTTTTTGTGCTGTCTTCGGTGAGACTTCTTTTAAGTCTCACTGGTTCAGAGAGAAATTCAAAGTCAACTGTTAGAATTTGTTAATGCTTGTGGCTTGCCCAGAGTATTTTGAAGAAGCAAAACCAGGACTTGCCATCAGGTCCTGAGGAATTTTCTTCTATTTTAAACAGTTTAATTGTTCTTTAGCATGCAGCATAATGAAGCATTCTGAAGATTCCAAAAGCTTGCACACTTATGTCACTGGGTTGGTCCTAATAAGAGTCATCTAGCACCGAAACCAGGTGTTACAATGCAGGCAGAGGGGAAATACTTATACCTCTCCTTCCAAAAGAAGGGGAAGTAAGAAATGGACAAGGCATAAACTCTTCCAATCCTAGTTTCATGCACATATCAGAATATTACAATCTCTTTTGGGGTTCCAGACTCATCTGTGCATACTATGCAGAGATGTAAACAGATCCCATTAATTACGACTGGAAGAAACTTTTCTTTCTTCACTTCCCATCAGACCCCTTAAGAACTTCTAACGACCAAGACCAAACTTCAGGTACCCAAATCCAAAAACTAATGATTTGTGTGTGTGTGTGTGTGTGTGTGTGTGTGTGTGTGTGTGTGCACTGCACAGTTCTATACTTGACAACCCAATGAGGGCCCTAAGTGGCCTACATCATTCCTCTCTCCTTCATTTTATCCTTACAACAACCCTGTGAGGTAGCATAACCAGAAGAAGCAGTGTATTAATTGTAATATACAATATCACTTCTTACACGGAACAATCTTCCTTAAAAACACTGGTCTGAAAAGGACCTTTGCAGAAATTGCAACATTAAGATTTATTTGGGTTGGGTGACTTTTCCAAAGTTTCTCCCTTTTCTCTGAAAGTTGCATTAAAGAAATCCCAAGTATGCAACAGCCCGAAATGCTGCCAAAGCCCCGCATTACCTGGAAGGGGCACGATATTGTCCAACAGGACTTCAGTTCCTTGGAAAGGGAGTGTTACGAAGTCAGACCTTCAAAAGAAAAGCATACAAAGAACATCTAATGTAAGACACATTTCTAAGCAGCACGAGGCAGCACAGGATAACACACTGTGATATGATACACAGGGTTGGATCCAGAGTAAATGTTTTGCGCATCCAAGAAACATCCAGTAGTAGAACAGAATTGTCCTGCCTCTACCTATCTACTGCAGCCCATTAACCTCCCTGAAATGCTGAGGGGGACTCTCAAAAACAGCAAGAAGGGCAAATGGGGGGGGGGGGGGGCTGCAGCAGGTAGGGGGAATGGGTGGAAATTACCTTCCCCCTTTCCATTAGTAGTTGATTTAATCTGGATCCTATCCATATATTGTAGTGATAGATTTCAAAAGTGCTTCTACTCATTTGATGTGATCAGCACTTTTGAAATCCAGAGCGACACCCCCCCCCACCCCCATGTCAGACAAGCCATGACTATCCTAATTTTGCACTGGGGGGGCGGGCAGGGGGAGGCACACAGCAGCTGACTAGGTCGCTCAGTCACAGCAGACGAATACGAGGAGACGTGCCATCCAGTCGCTTATTTATTTATTTATTTATTTTATTAAATTTATAGGCCGCCTCATCCCCGAAGGGCTCGAGGCGGCTCACAACATGACTGTTTCCAGAACAGTAAATCAATATAACATAAAATCTAACTCATTAAAATTCAGCAGCAATTAAAACAATAAATACAGATTAAACAACAAAGGTTGTGTAAAAACACACACACAGGCACCCGGTCTAAAGGCCAAAGGAGAAGGGAGGAGAGGCAGGGCCCAGGAGGGAATCAGGGCCCTACCAAGATGGAAAAGGCAGCTTAGTTCTGGTTTCAGTGGGGGGCAATAGAACCGCGGCCAGCCCCTCCAAAAGCCCGGTGGAATAGCTCCATCTTACAGGCCCTGCGGAATTCACCAAGGTCCCGCAGGGCCTGGACAGCTGGAGGTAGAGCATTCCACCAGGCAGGGGGCAGAGCCGTAAAGGCCCTGGCCCGGGTCGAGGCCAGCCGCATCGTCGCAGGGCCAGGGATCACCAGCAGTTCTGCCGCAGTTGACCGCAGCGGCCTATGTGGGACATAAGGGGTGATGCGGTCCCGTAGGTATGAAGGCCCCATGCCGCGTAAGGCATTAAAGGTCAATACCAACACCTTGAAAACAATCCGGAACTCCACTGGGAGCCAGTGCAAACGACATAGCACAGGGGTGATATGATCTGGGTAATCACCACCTGTCAACAGCCTGGCCGCCGCATTCTGGACCAGCTTCAGCTTCCGGATCAGTCGCAAGGGAAGGCCCGCGTAGAGCGAGTTACAGTAAGCCAACCTCGAGGTGACCGTCGCATGGTTCACAGTGGCCAGGTCGGACTGGGAGAGATAGGGAGCCAACCGCCGAGCCTGGCGACGATTAAAAAATGCAACCCGGGTAACATGGGCCACCTGGGCCTCCATTGATAATGAAGAGTCCAGGAGGTCCCCCAGGCTGCGCGCCAGGGACGTTGGGGCCAACGCAACCCCCTCCAGCAGCTTAGAGGCTGCTGCTTGACCAGGGTGAGCAAATGAGCCTGCAGCAGGTTTTCTTTCTCTCCGGCTAATATGGGTGTGAATGGAAGGAATTCTTTGGTGTGAGCAGATTCACACCCATTTGCACATCTCTGGGACTCTATTCATTTGCTGTGATTGAGCGGCCCAGTCGGCCCTTAGCCAAGAGGCCTGGACTGCCTGCCCAGAACAGCGGCTCATACAAAAAACAACGTCTGGGCTCCTTTGAAGAAAGGCGTTTAGCTGCCTTTGAGAAGATTAGATTTAGTGTGGATCTCTTCAATAGTGGCATTTCTCCTCAGTGTTGCATTCGTTGTGGCACTTTGGACCACATGAGCGGTGGGATGCCACTGGCTCAATAGGCCTCCAGGACAGTCTCTGAGATCGATGAATGTCGAGGTAGAAACCTTTGTTTGGAGACGAGATCAAGACGTCATGTCAGTCTTCCTAAAATCCTGTGTCCTGATGAGATAAGCTTTTAGTGTCCTATGTACATCCAGATTGTGCCAAAGCCGTGGTGGCGAACCTTTGGCACTCCAGATGTTATGGACTACAATTCCCATCAGCCCCTTCCAGCATGGCCAATTGGGTCTCCCTATGGGTCTCCCTATGATTCCTTGGGTTTGAGCAAAAGGTGGGGAGGCAAAGTTCCTGCTGTCTATGACATCTGGAACGAACCTTTGGTCAAAAGAGTGGATCTGTGCATAAAATCACTTTGTCTCAGTGGAAGATGCATAACTCGGGGTCAATGGGCAGAGTGTTCAGCTCCAAAACCTTCCGCGTCAAAGTCACTGCGACCAGGAATGCTGTTTTCATTCTTAGTTTCTTAAGTGGTAAATCCACTGCGGGTTCGAAATGTGGTTTTGTCAAGACATTTTAGTCTCCACGTTGGGAAGCGGTGCAGCTGTGGTGTCTCTTGAACTGCCAAGAAATCCAATCATGTGCAGATGGCTTGACGGAGGGGGTCCCTCAAGACTGGGGGCGATGGAATCTATAGGTGCTATCTGCCTAAGCAGCAGGGACGACCTCAGGCCCCGCTGAACTCCATCTTGTAGAAAAAGCAGTACAGAAGCCAGACGAGGAGACATATGATTCACTCCCTTCTGCCTACACCAGTGATGGCAAACCTATGGCACAGGTGCCAGAGTTGGCACTTGGAGCCCTCTCTGTGGGCACGTGTACACAGAGTTTATCATGTGGTGGTGGATAATCACCCCCCCCACACACACACACACACCTAGGCTGGCCTGGGCCACTGAGCACAACGTGCACGCAGCGCGGTGAGCTGGGAGGACTCGGCTGGCGGGCCTGGTGCCTATGCTCCGGGTGCCTGCTGCCCGAGGGGGGGGCGGGGGGCGCAGAGGTGTCAGAGATGCTAGAGAGGCACAGAGCGGTGCGTACGGGACTTGCTGGAGGCTAGAGCAGACTGGCCCCTGCTTGAGTGGGTGGGGCGGAGGAAGAGGGAGCCAACTGGTTTTTTCTAAACTAAAACCTCAGCGTTCAGGTTAAATTGCCGGGTTGGCACTTTGTGATAAATAAGTGAGGTTTGGGTTGCAATTTGGGCACTCGGTCTCAAAAAGGTTTGCCATCACTGGCCTACACCAACAGACAAAGACCTTCCAGGTGTATTCATAAATCATGGCAGTAGACTTCCCCCTTGTCAGGACGGGGACTGGGGCTTTCAGCTATGCAATGCTTTTGCTAATCTGTCTTTTTCCACAGTTGTCTTATCAGCCGACTGTAACCTTCCATTGGTCACAGGAAACAAAAAGATCTAGTTCCTCCCAGGTCAAGGGTGGGAATGTCCTCAAGCTCAGAGGGAGAACAGCGCATGACCTCTCTATCACTCCCCAATCAGCCTGACCGACAAACCTGGCAGTGGATATAAGGAAGGACACATGGCTCGCACAGGGAAGGCGTGCAAAGAATCCAGGATTTGAGCAGCCATCTCAACTCCACAAGCCCCTCCCTGGGCCACACCAACTCTCCCTCTGCCCTTGCCCTTCTTAGGAGAGGAGTTCTCACCTGATTTGCCTGAGGGTGTCAATTTTGACTCTCTCGTATCCACCATAGTCCACATATCTGATCTCCACTTCGCCAGAGTCTTTGAAGTAGCCGACAACCTGTGCTCGCCACCAGGCCCCATCCACGCCAGGCGCAGCACAGACCACGCCAACTGCAGAAAGACCACTGAGAAACCATCAGGGAACCCCTCCCCAGAAGAAACACCCGACTACCAGAAGCTGCAGAGGACCCAAGAACAGGCTGCCACAATGAGGGAATCAAAACCAGGGCCAAGTCCGTCAACTGCTGGCACTGCTAGTTCACTCCAGCTGGCTGGACTTGACGGCCTCCCACATTTTCAGACAAGCAACATAAGGTGAGTCTAATTCACATACATAAAGAAATGCAGAATTTTTGCAAATGCTGACGGCATAGAAAAATGTTTTTCTGGTACAAAGAAAGATGGGGTATAAGGATATTAATAAAAGTAATCTTATCACTGTGTTTTAATTTAATTTTAATCTTATTGTTATGCTTAATTTAATTTTAATGGGGTTATCTGGATGGGTTGTTGTACACCGTGTAGAGGAAGTTATGTTATACACCGCTCAGAGCCCTCCGGGGGTAGAGCGGTATATAACACCCACAAATAAATAAATAAATAGTTGGGAGATGTCTTCAACCTGGAAAGTCTGGGTATCCCAAGCAAACATGGCCATATGGTCCCGAGTAGTCCCACACACACTCAGGGGTATTCCTTACTGCTGAGAGATTCTTGTAGGTCGATTTTATTCTTGTTCTCCAGGGAGGACCAGAATTGGGAGACTTACTCAACTAATTAGCAGCATCTGACTCTATGGAATGGGTCAGCGGAGTTCTACAATTAAAGACCGAAACTTCACCAAAACACCAAGCTCAAGATCAGACAGTCGAAAGAAGGGAACCTTTTTGCATTGCTGAAACTATTCCACTTAACATTACTGACAACTGATACTTAGATTAAGAATCAATACTTTCTGCAGCCCAGACACTGGCTGTCATGAGTCCTTTACTTGAAGGTGGTACACTTGAGGTCTCACAAGAAGTCCCATGATCACAGAGAAGCACCCTGCATAATTGTTCTACCTCACAAGCATAGATGCGCACATGGCTGGTCATGTCAATTCACGGAAGCCCTTCCCTTTCCCCCTTTCGCCTTCTGTGCCGCATCTCTAAGAAGCCCTTTAGGCCCCAAAAGGTCTTTGCATTTTTGTTCTGAAAAGATTTATTTCTGCTTCTCTACTTGAGCCAGCAGTGGACGTTTCTGCTCTCCAAGGGCTTCAAGCAAATGCTGCAAGGCTAATTCCGCATTTTGTTCACTGGTTAGAAACACTCAGTTACCCTCAGCTTCCTTTGGGCAGCAGCCACGACCATCACAGCAGTAGTCTGCGGTGGCAACATTTTCTTCTTTCTACGGCAGACCTGGGCATTATACGGCCCGCGAGCCACATCCAGCCTGCCGGATGACCCTGACTGGCCCCCCTGCCTTTTGGCCCGGCCCTCCACAATATTTTCTGTTTCTTAGGCGGCCCCATGGAAAAAATAACTGCCCACCCCAGTTCTACGGTGTGGTTGCAGCCAGTAACTTCATTAGAAAACCTCGGAAACACTCAGATTATTTATGCCAACAGGCTGCTCGAGATCTATGGTCTCCCACTCCCAACAAGGTACTGCCAGATTTTCAGTTTTTATTGTTCTGCTCCTCTGTGACATCAGAGTAAGTCTGCCAATGGCATAGGAGCAATGCAGACAGAGATCACAGAACGAAGGAGCGTAGTGTGACTATGGCGTTTGATATTGAGTCTGGAAAAAAGTTCTGTTCCATGTATGTGCAACTAAGCAAGAGTTTAAGTATACAACAGGCAGGCCTTGAACCTGGACTTCTTATTAATTCTCACAGAAGAAAAAATGGCCTCTATTGGACTGTCAGTGGATTCACTTTGCCCTTTGTCCTATTCAGAAGCTTATAGGAAATTAAAAGGTCAACTATTGGATAGAGAGTTCTCTACCCTAATCATCGCAGCCAAGAAAACGTGCTCCCCCCTGTATTTTTCTCTCCCATTTGAACGGGGCCACTTGGCACACTACCTGTATTGCTTAATTAAACCCTGTTCAAAGGAGAGCCATAATGCTCGCCAGGTTTAATGTTATGCCTTCTGCTTTGTTACATGGCAGATTTAATAAGCAAGAAAAGGCTAAAAGATTGTGCCCATGTAACGATGGCTCAGTTGAATCTCTGGCCCACCAATTACTACACTGTCTCAGATTCAAGGAAATCAGATCCAAGTATGTGAATCTTACTCCTTTACATTTACCCCATCTCCCCAATTTAATTAGATTACACTACTTGTTGGACAACCCTGATCCTTCTCTCTGTATGACAGTGGCAGACTTTCTCCTGGAAATTACTAAACGCCAGTAGATTTCCTTCGACCTGTATTGTATATGCTTTTTAATCTGTTTTTTATTACTGTTGTACTGTTGTCTATGCCAATAAAGGCTTGCTTCTTCTTCATTAATTCTCACAGCCACTGTATAAAACAGGACCCGGCGGATGAGGCTGAGAGATGGGCCAGTTGCCTCTTCTGGACACCCAACTAGCTAAGAAGTCTGAAGCAGTGACCTCTGAGGCTACAGTTCATTCTTTGCCACTCCCCTCCCGCCAAAGCTCTGGCAGCTTCCCACACTTCCTTCTGAGACGTGCTGGGAAACCATTGTGCAGGAAGACACTTACCTTCCACTGGTGTTGGCATAGTTGGAATTCCAGGCTGGGAATAGCAGAGGTACATCTGTTCATCTAAGCTACGCAAAACGTGAAAAGTGGGATGCGTGTGCTGCTGTACAAAAAGATGCCCGGCGTTGACTTGGTTAACCACAATGACTTCCACGGTCACTCCATCAGGAAGCATGAGCTGCCACAGAGGGAGAACGGGAGTGTTTCTCACTGATGCACTGCACATGTACATGCAAGGACTTTGAAGAGAAAGAAAATGCAAACTGACCCCTTGTCCCACTGGCAGCTCTCCCCGCCCCCCAACCTCTTCTCACATCTGCCATTGGGCATCCTGTGGTGAATACCACTAACCCCATGGAACTCTAGCCAGGGTCTCCCCAAAGTCTGTGCATGCACAGATGCTGCAGCCAGTACTCTCCTTTTCTTATACCATTTCAGATGTTTTTGTTACATGGCCCAAAATAACTGCAGTTGGCCAGGCCTGCATAGGAGCCAGCTCTTGGTTAGGACTCAGAATGCTAGTTCTATGGCCCTAGTTCCAACGGCAGCCAGCAGCTCAAACCTGCCAACACACAAGTAGGGAGAACCGGCTGCGATAAGACGGGAGACTAAAGGCTGCAGCCCAAAAAGACACAGAGGCAAGAAAGAACCCTTCAGTTTGCTCAAAACAAGAGCCTTGAAACTTGGCCAAGGTAGACCTGAGTTTCGAACACAAGAGCAGGCAGAACTGGGCTCCCACCCCGACCATCCCTCCCTCCCTCTCTCTCCCTCCCTCTCCCTCCCCCCACTTTGTACTTTTACCAAAATCTTGGGCACCTTGATTTAAAAATAGGAAGTTCATTTCACTCTACATGTAATCAGATGTAGTTTCCTCCTTCGGCCCAGATTTAATTCAGGATTTACTTATATGATAAGAGACTCCCCCCCCCCCCCCCCACAGAGGTATGCTGTGTACAACCTGGCTGCTGCGAGCCCACACAGAACTCAGGGCCTTCTCCTATCTGCCTGCACACCCAGATTTTCCTACAGCAGTGGTTCTCAACCTGGGGGTCGCCTAAGACTCTCTGAATCAGT
This sequence comes from Sphaerodactylus townsendi, assembly GCF_021028975.2. Taxonomy (NCBI): domain Eukaryota; kingdom Metazoa; phylum Chordata; class Lepidosauria; order Squamata; family Sphaerodactylidae; genus Sphaerodactylus; species Sphaerodactylus townsendi. Next base: position 2,512,883 of record NC_059440.1, on the reverse strand, counting down.
GTTCCCCATCTGTAAAATGGATAAATGTTAGGGTTGGGGGTCACCACAACATGAGGAACTGTATTAAAGGGTCCCGGCATTAGGAAGGTTGAGAACCACTGGTCTACAGGGAACCCTGTGATTCAACTGGCTTCAACAGGCTGACCTTGACAAGTCCAATGAGCATCTTATTTAAAGCCACACAGAGTAAACCAGAGGCGATCCTTACCCAGGAAGTCATTGGCAGGGAATGCAAGGGCAGCATCGGAGGGGGAAGAGCATAGATGTTGTTGAGGCTTAAATCTTTGAATTTCTTGCCAATCAAACTCAGGGCTTTGTCGACATTTTGCTGGGAGCCTAAGGAGAAAAGAGAAGCAGCAATAACTGGGAACATTCAGAGCAGACTTTGTTGCTCTGACATTAGACTGGAGAACGCTCCTATCCAAAGGTAGATCACACCTGCACACACAACAGCAAAACAAACAGACTTGAACAAGGCTAGATAAGTGTGGAGGAGAAGAAGAAGAAGAAGAAGGAGGAGGAGGAGGAGGAGGAGGAGGAGGAGGAGGAGGAGGAGGAGTTTGGATTTATATCCCCCCTTTCTCTCCTGCAGGAAACTCAAAGAAACTCCCAAGGTCACCCAGCTGGCGTGTGTGGGAGTGTACAGGCTAATCTGAATTCCCCAGATAAGCCTCCACAGCTCAGGCGGCAGAGCTGGGAATCAAACCCGGTTCCTCCAGGTTAGATACATGAGCTCTTAACCTCCTACGCCACTGCTGCTCCTGAAGAGGTTTAGAACCAAACCCTCCCAATCTAGACCACCATGCTACCCAGAGAAGGCAAACTGTCACTTCAATTATTAATATCGCTACTCAACCCACCCCTCAGCGCAACAAGCAACTGCTTTCCCCCATTTTATCTGCACAACAGCTCTGTGAGGTAGGTCATGCTGAGACAGCCCGGAACATTCAGGGGACCCGGTAGCAAACTGGGGTCTGAAATTAGGTTTCTCTAATCGAAGTGTGACAAGCCAGTTAGCAGGATATTCTACATTTCATGAAGGGCGGCAGATGCGCCACTTTCTGCCGTTCTCTTGAATCTGCACATTGTCCAGGATGGATGGAATCCAAAACCACCAAGGTGGGAGGACACACCCACACACAAAGGAATCGAGGAGTCTTCCTTTAGGCTTGAAAAGAGGCAAAAGCTTCCAGTTAGTGTGGCTGTTAAGATATCCTGGAAGATCCATGCAAGCCAGAAATCCTTCTCTGGCAGGCTGTTCCGAGCAAGTCTAATTTAGAACATCAGTGTTTACAGTAAATTAATTCCTTTTTGCTAACTGTGGCAGAAAGAGAAATGCAGAATTTAACAGTACAAGGAGTCAAATAAGGATCCAATGAAGAATTGGATCGGTTATGTTTGTAAAGAGTTCAGAATATTATAGTGAAATAATTTTTCCCTTTTCCTTTTTGTAAATGGCTGCAGAAATTTTTTGGAATATTACAGTCTAAAATTTCTTTGCAAATGGCTGCAGAAAGGAATGGATAATTCAGCATTTTTCCTCCTCCCCCTCCTGCTTCTTTATAATTGTTATTGCATCATCCACTAGCTTTGTAAAACCTCACTAAAGACCCAGCACATAATTATTTTTATTCCTTATTTGATGACTTAGCACTGACACACACAAACAAACACAGTGAAAGTGGATCCGATATGGACAGGTTGGGATTTGAAATGAATTTACCATAAATACTGTTTTTTTAAATTGTTTTTTAAAAATTTTACATTACATTATATATTTCTACAGGTTGGAAGCACTCTGATACTACTTGAAATATGAACTCCTAAATGAGTGCAGACTATTTGCAGTAATTATAAAGAGCTACATTTGATTGGAGTGAGCAATCGTAACATTCGCAACAAAAATTTAAAATAAACTTTTTGAGGCTGAAGTTATATCTGACAATTTTTCTCATTTACCATATATACTCGCATATAAGTTGAGTTTGTCAGCCCTTTTTAAAGGCTGAAAAATGCCCCCCTTGACTTATACGCGAGTCAGTGGCAGGGCTACGAGGGGGCGGGGTGCGCCACGCAACGGGAGCACGGCTTTGGGTCACTTGGGGGCAGAAAATTCGGCCCGCCCCTCCCCCTTCCCCCCCCGTGGCATCCCCCCACACACTTATTTTAGCAAACGGAGCAGGCTTGAGAAGAGGCCTGCCTGTGTTCCCTTCCAGGCTGCAAACGACCTGGTGGGAACTACATTTCCCAGGGGCTCCTGGGTTTAGCTCTGTTTGCTGAAGTAAGTGTGGGGGCGCTGTGGGGGGGGCACCAGGGGGCGCCGAGCAGGGAACCCCCTCTGTCCTGGGGTAGAGGGGGAATGGCGGAGACACCCTGCTCTGTGCCACTGGCTACTGCATTTCCCACCCTCGACTTATACATGAGTCAATAAGTTTTCCAATTTTTTTGTGGTAAAATTAGGTGCCTTGACTTATACGCAGGTCAACATAAACGAGTATATACGGGTATTTTTTCAGGACCTATATTCAACCCTTCCTACTGGTTTGGTTATTTTTGCATTAATGTAATATGATTTCCAATTTTTTGTGAGAGTGTGCGTGTGGGGAGGGGCGGGGAGGGGAGGGGGGTTCAAAAGGCATCAGGTCAACCCCAGCAACAGCTTATTTGTTATCAGATCAATATTTGTAACAGTCTATGTGTTGTTATTGTGAGTTTTGGGGTATTATTGGAGATGCAACTTCTGGATTTATATTTTCATTGAATATCCACAATTTTAAATTGTTGTAAATGTTTTTAATATCATTCTTGTGAGCATAGTGTAATAAAAATGTTTTGTATATATTTTAGGCTTTAATATACCCTCAGCATTTCTCAACCCTTTGGTTCCCGGCTTATTTTATAGGTTGGGTTTGTGTTTCCCTTTGTTTGGGAGTTTGAACTTGCAGTTAGACAAAGTCTGGGAGGGAACCATCCCATCTTACCTTCTATATGGCAGATCTGGAAGTCCTGAGCATAAGAAACCGTTGAAATGTAGATCTTGGCGCCAGACGCTTGTTTCAGGAAGCTCACATACCGCCCTTGCTTACCAATCAGCCGGCCAACTAAATGCTACAGGAAACACACACAGAAATCACTAGAGAAGTCAACTTCTGTAGACAGCAAAATCTGAAAAGAGCCAGAATCCAGCATGGAAGCAAAGTTGCTCCTTAGGCCAGAAATCAGCAATAATTCCACCTAGTTCTTGCACCACTACAGGCCCCCCAGCCTAGAACGACAGATATCAACCTTTACATCAGTACAAAAGAATCTAAGTTACACTCTGCTCATAAGGCAGAAATGGAATGGCTTCCAAAGACAGCCATTTCACTCTAAATAATAGTTTTGCCACTGGAAGAACTGTTGGATGAAGAAGCTTTTACCAGCTGGGTCCTTAAATACAGCATCTGGCGGGAAGTTCCAGTAAAAACAGGATATTGGCAACTACTGGCTGCATGCTATTAAACCTGACTTAAGCCACTAGCACCAAATGGGGTTGGGGAACCTTACTGGTCTGCACTGATGGGCCTACAAGGATGTACATCCATCAGCAACAGAACTAACTGAGAGGGACAGCGGCCAGAAATCCAGACCACCACTTTGGGAGGGTGCAGTAGAATAAAAAGTTAAAAGTTTGATACTTTGCTTTTCTCAACTGTAAGGTGTCTCTAAGCAGCTCATAAACTCCTTCCCAACCTCTCCCCACAACAGAAACCTTGGGAGGTAGGTGGGGCTGAGAGAGTTCTGAGAGAACTGTGACTGGTTCAAGGTCACCCAGCAGGCTGCATTTGGAGCAGTGGGGAAACCAATCTGGTTCACCAGATAAGCCTCTGCCACTCAGGTGGAGGAGTAGGGAATCAAACCCGGTTCTCCAGATCAGAGCCCACCTGCTCTTAACCACTACACCATGGGGGCTCCAACACAAAGTCCCAGGTTCAATACCTTAAATCTCCAGTTAAGGAACTCAAGCAGCAAGTATCAGGAGATCCTGGAAAACCGCTGTCATTATGAATTGACAACATGGAAGCAGATAGCCAGTTTCTCAGAAATTCTTTCATATGGCATATGGACCTTTCACCAAATGGCGTGTTAAAATACCCCCAATTGCTTTAAAATACTCCATTGCTTTACTTCTGGGCATGTGTCAACTTTGATGTAACTCCACTAACCCCCAAAGCCCATGCAACAGTCATGAGCTTTATTTCCAAACAAGACCCCTCCTCGTCTGCTCTTTTGTCCATTATTCTGCAGAAGCTATAAACCCCAAAAGAAACGCTGGAGTTTGGAAATCCAAGTATTGCTCTAGACCAGTGTTTCCCAATCTTTTCGAGGTCAGGGTACCCTTGACCTCACTCTTCATATCTCATGGTACCCCTGCCGCCACCCTTCACCTTCCCCTCCCATTGCCCCTGCTTGCCACACCCCCCACCTTCCCCTCCCAGGGTGAAGGGTAGCACGGGGTGTGTGTGTGTGTGTGTGTGTGTGTGTGTGTGTGGCTGCTGACCTTGTGGCAGGCCCTGCCCCATGGGCCAGCTCCATGTCCTTGCTGGCACTGGTGGGAGACACCACAAAAATGAGGGGGGGGGGGCGGTAGTGTTGCCGTGGTACCCCTGGGACATGCTCACGGCACCCCAAGGTACCAGGGAACCCTGGTTGAGAATGGCTGCTCTAGACACGTGCACATTGGGAAGCTTCAAGCCTGGCTATATTTGAGAAATTCTGCCACCACTTCAGCTCATTCTGACCTTCACGGTCAGCAGCACATTTATTTATAATGAGTTTTATATACCGCCCCTCCCCCGAAGGGTTCTGGGTGGTAAACAACACAATAAAACAATAGTTACAATAAAACCCCATTAAAACAGCAATCAATAATGCTACATTGGCATCCAATCATAAAAACACAACTTCATAGATCCACCCTGGAAAATAAAACAGAGAAGCCGAGAACCCAGAATGTAAGGAAAAGGAGGGGGAAAGGGGAGGGGGGCATCAGCGGCCGGCCCCTCCAAACGCCCGGTGGAACAATTCGGTCTTACAGGCCCTGCGGAACTCTCCAAGATCCCACAGGGCCCGGATAGCTGGTGGTAGCGTGTTCCACTAGGCAGGGGCCAGGGCTGTAAAAGCCCTGGCCCGGGTAGAGGCCAGCCGCATCATCGAGGGGCCAGGGACCACCAGTAAATTGGCCTCTAACGAACGTAGAGGCCGTGTAGGGACATATGGGGTAAGACGGTCCCGAAGGTAAGAAGGTCCCAGGCCGCGTAAGGCCTTAAAGGTAAGCACCCATACCTTATGAATGATTCGGAACTCAACTGGAAGCCAGTGCAGGCGGTGCAGCACAGGTTGGATATGTTCTCTAAAGGCACCACCTGTGAGAACACGCGCCCCCGCATGCTGGACCAGCTTCAGCTTCCGAAGCAGACGTAAGGGGAGGCCCGCATAGAGCGAGTTACAATAGTCTGACCTAGAGGTGACCGTTGCATGGATCACAGTGGCGAGATCCGCCTGGGAGAGGAAAGGGGCCAACCGCCGGGCCTGTCGAAGATGGAAAGACGCAACCCGGGTTATATGGGCCACCTGGGTCTCCATTGAAAGAGACGAATCCAGGTAGATCCCCAGGCTGCGAATGGAGGAGGCCGGTGCCAATAAAGCCCCCTCCCACTCCGGCGGTTGGAAATCCCCCACCTCCCCCCTGCGGCCCAGCCAGAGGATCTCCGTCTTTGATGGATTCAGTTTTAACCTGCTCTATTGTAACCATCCAGCAACCGCCTCCAAACAGTGCTGGAGAGCTGCTGGGGCGATGACTGCCCCCCCCTCCATCAACAGAATGAGCTGAGTGTCATCAGCGTACTGGTGACAGATCAGCCCAAAGCTCCGCACCAACTGAGCAAGGGGTCGAATATAGATGTTAAACAACAGCGGGGACAACAGCGCTCCCTGAGGCACACCGCAATGAAGCGGGCACTTCTGGGAGGCTTGATCCCCGCACCACACTTGCTGACTCTGGTCCCGGGGAAACGAGACAATCCACTGAAGGACAGTGCCCCGCACCCCGGAAGCAGCCAGGCGGTGGGCCAAAAGGTCGTGATCGACCATATCAAACGCTGCAGTAAGATCCAATAATACCAGCAGTGCCGATCCGCCTCGGTCAAGTTGTATGCGGAGCGTATCTGTGACAGCGATGAGGACAGTCTCCGTTCCATGCCCAGCACAGAAGCCGGACTGGAAGGGATCGAAAGCCCGTGTGTCCTCCAGAAAGCCCTGAAGCTGCTCCAACACCACTCTCTCAATTACCTTCCCCAGAAACGAAAGATTAGAAACGGGTCAGTAATTGGCCAGATCTGCTGGATCTAACGATGGTCTTTTCAAGAGTGGGCGGACCACTGCCTCCTTCAACCCACCCGGAAAGACTCCTTGCTCAAGGGAGCCATTGATGATTTTCAACAGGTGGGGTCGTAGCTCCCCCTGGCAAGCCTTAATAAGCCAGGAGGGGCACGGATCCAGAGGACAGGTAGTAGGTCTAACGGCAGCCAGGACCCTGTCAACATGGGCTTCGGAGAGCAGGGAAAACTGGGCCAAACAAGGTCCAGAAGATGGCAAGGGAGCCTCTAGTTCGCTAATTGTAGTCAACGTGGCCGGAAGGTCTTGGCGGAGCGACGCGACTTTATCTGCAAAAAAGCTCATAAATGCCCCACAGCCGATCGCCAATTGAGAATGTGTAGAACCTCTAGATAATGAGGTCAAAGACTGAACCAAACGAAACAATTGAGCCGGGCGAGAGCTAGCAGATGCGAGAGAAGAGGAGAAGAAAGCTCTCTTCGCCTCCTTCGTCGCCATCTCATAGGCTTTCATAAACATCCTATAAGATGTTTGCGCAGCTCCGTCACGAGATTTCTTCCACACTCGCTCTAGCCGTCTGAGCTCCCGTTTCATATGGCGTAGCTCCTCGGTATACCACGGAGCTAGCCGAGAACGGGGGCCCAGAGGACGCTGGGGGGCAACAACCTCGATGACATTGGAAAGCCAGGCATTCCAGTCTTCCATTTGCTCATCGAGCGTGCCAGCAGGTTCAGGGTCCCGCAGAGCATTTAGGAAACCAAGTGGATCCATAAGTCTCCGTGGGTGGACATAAATCAGTCCATCACCTAGACAGGGGAGGCATGACAAGTCCATCCGGACCTTCAGGGCATAATGGTCGGACCATGGCACTCTATCAATAGAGGATAAGACCATATTGATTCCCGACCCAAAGACCAGGTCCAGTGTGTGACCAGCCTCATGAGTGGGGCTGGAGTTTATTAAGGAGAGGCCCAGCGTCGCCATGGATGACACTAGGTCCGCAGCCACCGTGCATGAGGTGGTGTCGACATGGACGTTGAAATCCCCCAAGATAATAAGTCTGGGGAACCTCAACGCCCAGTCGGCCACCACCTCCAGCAGCTGCAGCAGACCGTCCCCCGGTGCGCTAGGTGACTGGTACACCAAGAGGACGGCCAATCTCTCCAGAGCCAACCGCTCTAGGCTGACACACTCCATGCCTGTAATCTCCGGGACCGGGATAGCCCTAAAGGGAATGGAATCACGGATGAACAGCGCCCCCCCGCCCCCGTGTTCATGACTGGTGGAGACACGCGAAACCTGGTGGTGAGACCTCGCGTAAAGCGACTGTCTCTCCTTCACACACCCAGGTTTCGGTGATGCTAGCCAGGTCCAGTCGCTGACTCCCTAGGAAATCGCGAAGCACTGCTGTTTTGTTGTTAATGGACCTGGCACTGATTAGCACCAGAGACGAAGCGGGGTGTCCCTGAGCCCTTATCTGAACATTTCTGTTCCCACGCAGTTATGCGCAGAGCATGTTGGGATTACTGCCAGTGAGACATCACCACGGTGAGGAATAGTTTGCTCATTACCTTTGGTACCTCGATCTCCCAGATAACAAGCTCCATCTTATTTGATTCAGTTCCCAAGTTCTGGCAGCCGCTGTCCACAGAATCCATGCTATTTACATCTGAACCTATTTAAAAGGAGACAGGAAACAGTTTGGATGGCTCAGAGAGGAAAGGTGCGTTTCTGCCGAATCGCAGAACTCAAGAGCCCTGCTGGGATCGTTGTCTAGCCTTTCATAAAGCAATGAGTCAAACGACATTAAATGTCGGAGCAAGAGATCAGAGACCCAGCATAAGCAAGCCTGTCTGTCTAACTGGAAATGTAGAACTTGTTGTTAATAACTGATATGAAGATTAAGAGCACATTACATTTCTGCAGCCCAAACAATGTTGCAAGCCTGCAATTCAAAAACGGCGTGAGCACACACCCCTACAAGGTCTCACGGTAGCTAATAATTACACAAGAATATGACACAGAATTGTTTTAGTGCACCAGCCTAAGTCTGGGCCTGGTTCACATTTCTGATCACTGGCCCCTGCTTACCTCTACAACAGTGATGGTGAACCTTTTCGAGACCGAGTGCCCAAATTGTAACCCAAAACCCACTACTTTATCGCAAAGTGCCAACACGGCAACTTAACCTGAATACTGAGGTTTTAGTTTAGGAAAAACGGTTGGCTCCAAGGTGTGCGTTACTCAGGAGTAAGCTTGGTGGTAGTTGGTGGCTTTGCTTTGAAGCAACCGTGCATCTCTTCCAACGGGTGATCACGATCCTAGGAGGGTTTACTCAGAAGCAAGCCCCATTGCCAGCAACTGAGCTTACTCCCAGGTAAAGGATTGAGCTTTTGTTCTTTGCATGAAAATCAGTGGGGTTTAACAGAGCTTAACAGGGTTACCTACACGGCTTCCCCAAAACTTGGTCTTAGGTTTAATGCTAATAATCCAGCCCAGCGGCCCAGGCCAGCCTAGATGTGGGGGGGAGGGCACTCTGTTTGCGCGTGCCCACAGAGAGGGCTCTGAGTGCCCACAGAGAGGGCTCTGAGTGCCAACCCATGCCATAGGTTCGCCACCACTGCTCTACAACCTCCCTTTCTGTCAAGCATCTCTACAAAGCCTTCTTGTCCCGTAAAAAAACCTTTTCCTGCCATTTTCTTCACATACTGGTTATTCTAGCATCCAACCCACCAATATACCTTAACAAAGATGTCATTTTCCATTTCAAAGAGCATTTGGCTCCAAAGCCACAGAAGAAAGACCCAAGTTCAGACCCGTATGAAACAAGACCTTGCAAGACCCATGAACTTGGGCAGAGCAGAGATGGTCACACAGGTCTCTGAGTGCTGGTTCCAGGTGGCAACAGAGCCAACACAGAGCAGTGGCCAAAGCGTTAGACTAGGACCGTGGTGGCGAACCTTTGGCACTCCAGATGTCATGGACTACATTTCCCATCAGCCCCAACCAATATGGCCATGCTGGCAGGGGCTGATGGGAATTGTAATCCCCAACATCTGGAGTGCCAAAGGTTCACCACCACTGGACTAGGATCTGGTAAATCCAGGTTCAAATGCCTACTCTGCCATGGAAACTTGATGGGTGTCCTTAGGTCAGTCACATACTCTTAGCCTCGACCCTGGTGAGTATTTGGATGGGGGACCTCCAAAGAGTACCAGGGTTGTGGTTTCGGAGGCAGGCAATGGCAAACCACCTCCCAGGTCTATTGCCTTGAAAACCCTACAGAGCCACCATACGTTAGCTATGACTTGACACAAAAAGGGTGGCAATATCTGGGAAAGGACATGGTTTCTGTATGAAACAGTCTTTGGACTAGATCAGTGATTCCCAAAGTGGGCGCCACCGCCCCCTGGTGGGTGCTGCAGCGATCCAGGGGGGCGGTGATGGCCACAGGTAGAAATATTAATACATATATCTTTCTGTTTAATTGCTATTAAAAATTAAAAAAAAATAATTTCCAGGGGGCGCTAAGTAATATTTTTTCTGGAAAGGGGGCGGTAGGCCAAATAAGTTTGGGAACCACTGGACTAGATGGACCACTGGTTTATCCCAGCAGGTCGCCAATTATGTTAAGTCTACTCGCTCAGCAGAAGCAGGGGCAGAAGCCTGCCCGCCTTTTGAACAACTGGCCGTCACCAACAAAGGGTGTCAAGGGGCGGGACAGGTGCCTTCCAGTTCTCATTTAAACAGTGAGTCACGTTGCCTTAGATGAGTCTTCTTCTTGCCAGGATTTCATACAGACAGTTTGCACTGGAGTAATTGTTAGCAGTCTTGAGCTCACCAAAGAGGAGGCACAATATAAGTACAGTCATAACCTTGCTTATTTTTATTTATTTATTTATGGATTTTTTATACAGCCCAACACCCGAAGGGCCCTGGGCGGTGCACAACACAATTTCTACATATAGTATATACAAACAAAACCCCATTAGATTAAAATAATTTAAATTTAAAACACAGCGGTAGATTCAATAAAAATGGCGTCAGCAATAACCCCAATTAAACCCTCCCAAGAAGGGGGAACCAGAACAAAAAGTGGATCCCCTAGATGGCAAAGGGGACTTCGAAACTGGAGGAATAGAAGGGGCACCTCAGTCAGTGGCTGGACACTCCAAAAGCCCAGTGGAACAGCTCAGTCTTACAGGCCCTGCGGAATTCACCAAGACCCCGCAGGGCCCGGACAGCTGGAGGAAGAGTGTTCCACCAGGCAGGGGCCAAGGCTGAAAAGGCCCTGGCCCGAGGAGGCCAACCGCATCATTGAGGGACACAGACCCACTGAAGTTAAAGAGATTGTGCACGATACCCCATCTTCCCTCCACCCAATGCGCCATTCGTTTACAGAACGAGCCACATGGCACCTCAACGGGGATTGAGATCACAGACTTGGGAAAAAGAGGCTCTTTGCCCCCCCCCCCCACTGTCTCCCCAAACACCCTCATCAGCAGCTTGTCACCTCCAGAGCAAGGAGGGGACCTAAGATTCTTAGGGAGTAAGAAGATTTGGTCATTGTAATCTGAAGAATTAAAAATATGGTTGGCAAACAGAATGCAGTGAGATGTAAAGATCCCAAACGCAGCGAGAAGAGAGACTGTAACACATCCCTCTACACCAAATGCCCAAAAGTAGGCGACACAGATCCTTAGGAAACTCCAAATCACATTAAAAGATGTGAGTAAAGAACAGAGGTGAATTCAGCAAGATTGCAAGAATGGATAACACACAGAATTGACGATATTGATGTGATAACTGAGAAATTGGCAGAGGATTTTAAGGAGATGAACAATAAGTTAGACTGTGTTCACATCTTTAGGAAGAAAATGAGAAATTTCAAGACCAGCTTGCTATGTTGGAAAACTGACAAAGAGAGGATTCATGAGTGTGAGGGTCAAGATATTAAACAGCTCCTTACAACAGAGTTAGCTCAATTAATAAGAGTAAAAGAAGAAATAATGCAAGGAGAGATAGAAAAGACTTTGTCTAAATTCCACACATGCTAAACAGAAGATACCACCAAGATATTGCCTTGTCTAGTTTAATTCTGGATCCGTAAGAGACAGTGTTTTACAGGCCCATTAAGCAAATAACCTGAATATTGATGGAAAAGAAATCATATTATTCAAGGAGATACTGTTCAGATTCTTGAAGAAGAAAAAGAGAGAATAGAGATTTCTGACTGAAAAAATGCATTCCATTCAGATGGGAAGTTTCTGTCATTTAAGAACATAAGAAAGAGCCTGCTGGATCAGACCAGAGTCCATCTAGTCCAGCACTCTGCTACTCGCAGTGGCCCACCAGGTGCCTTTGGGAGCTCACATGCAGACTGTGAAAGCAATGGCCTTCTGCTGCTGCTCCTGAGCACCTGGTAAGGTGAGGCATTTGCAATCTGAGATCAAGGAGGATCAAGATTGGGAGCCATAGATTGACTTCTCCTCCATAAATCTGTCCAAGCCCTTTTTAAAGCTATCCAGGTTAGTGGCCATCACCACCTCCTGTGGCAGCATATTCCAAACACCAATCACATGTTGTGTGAAGAAGTGTTTCCTTTTATTAGTCCTAATTCTCCCCCCTCCCCCCCCGCCCAGCATTTTCAATGTATGCCCCCTGGTTCTAGTATAGTGAGAAAGAGAGAAAAATGCCTCTGTCAACATTTTCTACCCCATGAATAATTTTATACACTTCAATCATATCATATTTACTGCAAAAGAGACAGGATTTTGGAAATTTTAAAAGCTGAGGAGTTCCTTCATAAATATAAAAAAGATTTTTACATATCACAAGAAAAATAAACATGATGGATTACAAAATTGTGTCAATGGACTTAACTCATTAGCAAAAATGCTTTTCATTTTTTAAAAAAAAATTGGATATAATTTGCCTACAAGAGACACACATTTAAAAAAACAAGACAGGAAATATCAGCAAATTTTTGGGCCAAGAATTTATTTCTCCTGATATTAAGAAAAAGAAAGGAGTGGTTTTTTTATATTAAAACACAATTTGAACCAAAATTTATAGGTTGTTGGCAGCGAAGGTTACAATTGCAGAACTTAAAACTGTTCTAGTAGGCATGCATGCCCCAATGGGGAAAAAAACCCTACAATTTTACAAACAAAACAAAGACCATTAGAACTTGTGTATATGTCGACCCGTGTATAAGTCAAGGCACCTAATTTTACCACCAAAAACTGGGAAAACGTATTGACTCGTGTATAAATCTAGGATAGTAACTCCAAAGCAGGCGGAGGCAGGGCGCCCGCTCCCCACCAGATTGCCCCCCCCCCCACCGCCTTCTGGATCCCCACAGCAGCCCCAGCCCTTGGCTGCTCTGGAGTTTCCTTGCTTGCAAGCAAGAAAATGCCAGACAGAGCATTTGCTTGCAAGCAAGGAAACCCAAAAGCAGGGGCAGGGAAGAGCCAGGGTGTCTGCTCCCCATCAGATCGCCCCCCCCTCCGCTTGGAGCACTGCTCTTTTAAGAAAATCAGAGACACCCTGCCTGAGCAGCAGCTTCCCTGAAGCCAAGCCTCAGAGCCTGCGGGGAAAGGAAAAGATGAGTGAGTGAGTGAGTGAGTGAGTGAGTGAGTGAGTGAGTGAGTGAGTGAGTGAGTGAGTGAGTGAGTGAGTGAGGGGGACGAAAGGCGGCGGTGGGTGGCTCGCGATGCAGCAACTGCACAAGGTAACAAAGGGAAGAATACCACCATTCAAAAACAAAATTGTAATTACAAAAGAAGAAGAAGAAGAAGAGTTTGGATTTATATCTCCCCTTTCTCTCCTGTAGGAGAGTCAAAGGGGCTTACAATCTCCTTGCCCTTCCCCCCTCACAACAAACACCCTGTGAGGTAGGTGGGGCTGAGAGAGCTCCGAGAAGCTGTGACTAGCCCAAGGTCACCCAGCTGGCGTGTGTGAGAGTGCACAGGCTAATCTGAATTCCCCAGATAAGCCTCCACAGCTCAGGCGGCAGAGCGGAGAATCAAACCCGGTTCCTCCAGATTAGATACATGAGCTCTTAACCTCCTACGCCACTGCTGCTCCTTAAAACAGGAACCTTGCCAAACCTCGGAGGCCCGTGGCCCCATCTGACTATTGTTTTGCTGCAAGGGAGGGGGGAAGTAGACGAGCTGGCACCTAACCAAGGCTAATGGCCAAATGGATGGGGGGGATGAATCCTGCCAGGGGAAGACCCATCCTGACATTCCACCTCTCCAAAGGCCCCCCTCACGGGCTCGGGCGTTCTGGGTATGCTCAGTGGAACGCCCATACCAAGCGCGGTGCCTGGACTTGCCCCGCGTCTACCCACTCATTCATGCCCTCTGGGAAATGTGTCCAGGCGACCAAATTCTGTAGTCACTTATGGCGAATCCAAGAGTCCAAGATGCTGTGTACCTCCTGGTGCAGCTCTCCTCCCACCCGTATTGGTGGCGGGGCCTCCTCACATGGGTGCCATTGGTCCGAGGGGGGGGGGGCGCCGCCTTCAGTAGACTGCTATGGAATACCAGGTGCACCCCTCAAAACCTCTTGGGCAAATCCAATTCGGCTGTTACCGAGTTAATTACTTTTATTACCTGGTATGGCTTTAAAAACTTCTGTCCCAACTTTCGGCAGGTTTGTAGCCCCCACAGATTCTTCGTGGAGAGGTAGACCCAACCCCCCACGGCCAACGGAAGGGGATGCCTTTTCTTGTCTGCCTGAGCCTTGTAATCACGTTTTGCTTTATCCAATGCCTTTTGCATGGGTCCCCAGGCATCCTGGATAGACTCTACTGGCGCCCCCGATGTGTCGGACAAAAACGGTTGGGGCGACTGACTTGACACCACTTCGAAAGGGGTTTTCCCGGTGCTACTGTGTATCGCATTATTGTACGCATACTCTGCGAACGGGAGGAAGTCTACCCAATCGTCCTGGTGGTAGTTAAGGTACTGCTCAAGTGTCTGGCCGTTGGTGGTGGCGTGAAATGCCGAGGCACGGGCCTGCTCTGTGCCTAAGTTTCAAAAAGTGCAGCCAGAACCGAGAAACAAACTGACCCCCTTCTCTGGGGCCGAATGCAGGCAATAAATGTGCTGTACAAACAGCTGAGCCAAGCGGCTTGAAGGGCAGCGAAGAGCACGGGACAAAAGGGCCTGATTGGAGGAGAGATCCACAACTACCCAGATTACTGTCTTGCCCCGGCTCGTGGGCGGGTCGGTAATGAAATCCATAGATATTACCCGCCAGGGTTCCTCAGGGGTGGGAAGCGGCTGAAGGAGGCCCTGTGGCTTCCCCTGGGACCTCTTGGCCCCCGCACACACCGGACCCCCTTTCACATATGTTCCTACATCGCTCCGCAGCGAGCGTCACCAAAACTGCCTACGGGCCAGATGTAGCAATTTTACAAACCCAAAGTGCCCCGCTGACTTGGCGTTGTGGCACAGCTGCAGGACCGCCTAAACATACAGTTTATTCCCCTTCCACCAGATTCCCTCCTGCAGTTCCAGCCCTTCATCGTCACAGCCTTTGTCTGGGGGGACAGGCTGCATCCTGTTCTCCTTCAACACCTCCTCCAAGCCCACCAGTACGGGGGGGATGCCTGGCTCCTAGTGGAAACCGCCAGACTCAGTTGGACAGTAGAGAACACAGAGTGGCGGGGGGGGGGGGGCAATCCCGGGTGTGGGAGGTGCGACAATGCATCTGCCAGCACATTCGTTTTGCCAGGGAAGAAGTGCAGCGTGAAATCGAATCGGGAAAAGAAGTTGGCCCAGTGGAGCTCCTTGGCGGACAGCTTCCCAGGAGCTTTCAAGGCCGCCAGATTCTTGTGGTCCGTCCATACCTCGAACGGGAACTGGGCCCCCTCCAACCAGTGGCGCTCGGCACCCAAAGCTAACTTGATCGCCCGTCTTCTTATCCCCCACTGTCCAATTCAATTCAGCCCCAGAAAACTTGCGAGACAGGTAGGCGCAGAGGCACAACCGCCCATCCTCCTCCCGTTGCAACAGAGTTGCCCCCACAGCCTTATCCGAGGCGTCCACGTGCACCATGAAGGGCAGCGCAGGGTCGCCGTGCCGGAGCACGGGGTCTGACTTGAAGGCGCGTTTCAGCGCTGTGAACACAGCCTCACAGTCTGGGGACCAGTCCAATGGTACCTCCGGCTTCGCAGCCCCCACCCCCTTGTTCTTAGTCCTGAGCAAGTTGATAAGGGGGAGAGCGAGTTGGGCAAAGTCTGAAATAAAGTCCCAATAAAAGTTAGCGAACTCCAGGAATGATTGCAGTTGCCTATGGGTACGGGGGGGCTTTCCAATTTAGGACGTCCTGCACTTTTGTCGGATCCATTTCCAGTCCTTCCCAGGAGATTCGGAACCCCAGGAAATCCAACTTGGTTTTGTGAAACTTGCATTTGGACAGCTTCATGAACAGCTCATTGTCCAGTAACTCTTACCATTCTCACGTGCTCCTCTAGCGAGTCCAAATAAATCAACACATCATCCAGGTAAACCCCCACCCCCTTGAATAGGAAGTCCTGCAATACCTCATTAATTAAAGACATGAAAACCCCGGGAGCCCCGGATAACCCGAATGGCATTATGCAATACTCAAACTGTCCCATCCTTCTGTTGAAGGCCGTACGATGTTTCATCCCCTTGGCGATCCGTACTCGATAGCAGGCTTCGTGCAAGTTCAGTTTGGTGAAGATTCGCCCCCCGCCCAGACAAGCTAATAAGTCCTTGATCAGGGGCAAGGGGTACTTGTTGCAAGCAGAGACTGTGTTCAGACCCCGGTAGTCCATGCAAAGTCCCATCTTTCTTTTTCACAAACACTGGTGCTGCAAATTCACTGGTGCAGCGCCAGATGAACCCTCTGTGGAGGTTCTTGTTCAAGAACTCCTGAAGCACTGCTGCCTCTGCGGGGCTCATCGGTACAGGCAACTTTTGGGCAGTTGGGCCCCCAGTTTCAGTTCGATCTCACAGTCCGTGCTCCTATGTGGAGGAACCCAGTTGCACTCGCCCTCCTCAATAACTCTAGCCAAGTCCTGGTGCTCTGGGGGGATTAGGTCAGCTGCTCCGCCACCTTGGCCACATCCCAGGGAGGATCCAGGTCCTCCGACTGTGCCCCTGCCAGGTGGGCCCCGCAGGGAGGCTTGCGGAACCTCATGGACCCCGCCCCCTAGTCAATCAGCAGGTCGTGATCCCGTAGCCACAGCATGCCTAGTACAACTGTGTACTTTGCCATAGGCACAATCACGAAGGATAGTTTCTCTCAATGCTCTCCGCATTGCATCAATATCGGTTCCGTCTTATGGGTCGTGGGAGCCTCCCCTAACACCCTCCCATCCATCTGCACAAACTCGATAGGGCGGAGTAAGGGTATCTGCTTCAAGCCCAACTGGGCCACGAGGGAGAGGTGCATTAGGCATCGGGTGCACCGTAAGCTTATCAGTGCTTGCAAGTCCACTGTGACTTCCCGGCTGCAATTACTTAGGGTGAGGGGGGCCAGAATGGGCCGGCGGGAGCTACTTGCTCACTGAGTGATGCCCTGTGTAGGGACCTGACCTTGGGCATTCTTTAGGTCAGGTCGTTGTCGTTTTCCACCAGCCCTGCGCTCGAATCGGAGTCGACCAACTCCTCTGAGCCAGGCTTGTCCAGACGTAGTCCCATTCCCTTTTTGACCTTACCCTTCTTAGGTGAGGACCTGCCCCCTGGCTTAGTTTCCCCCCGCTTCAGGGGCCCTCCTGACCCTCTCCCTTTCGTGGGGCAGACAGCGGCAAAGTGGCCCTCCCCCCCACAGGACAAGCAGAGTCCCAGCCGTCTGCGCCTCGCATACTGGGACTCCTTGGACCCCAGGTCACGCTTAGCAACAGGATGAGGCTTTGCTGAGGTGCCACCCCATCCAGCCGGAGCGGGAGGGGAGCGTCTCCTGGGGCTGGGCCGGCGTTGGTAGATCTGTGTCTTAATCAAGTGGATGTCGGTTTCTTCAGCTCTCTGGTACCATCCCGCCAGCGTGGGGGGTCACCGCCCATCGTGCCCCACTGCGCGATCTCCGGATCCAGTGCCTCCTTGTGGAAATGAACCAGCACTGGCTCGGGCCAGTCCCGAATCTGGTCAGTCAACTAGCGAAACTCTAACGTGAAGTCCGCCACTGAGCGCGTGCCATGTCGGAGGTTCTGCAGCTTCCGCTTTGCCCTCTCCTCCTAAAAAGGGTCCTCGAACCGACATGAAGCGAGGGAACGCCAAGAGCTCAGGTGCCCGTCCCTCATACCACGCTTCCCCCTCCAGAAGGGCCCCGATCTCATGGATCTGCTCAATGTCGTCGCTGTACGACTCGCCGTAGCATTGCACGTGCGCCTCCACCTGTACCAGGAAATAGGGGAGGGATTCAACTTTGTCGTCCAACTGGGCCTTCAGGTTCCGTTGTCGAGGTTGCTCGCCCCTCGGCGGTGCAGTCTGCTGGGGGGTTCCCGAGAGCAGCTGTGGTGTGAAGCCCGCCGGCTACCCTGAGTTCCCCAAGTCCAGTACTCCCCGCTGCTGTGCCCGCAGGCGCTCAACTTCCCGACAGAGTTCTAGTTCCTCCTCCGCCCGGGCCGTGTCCCTCACCCACAGCAGCTCCATGCCCTGAGAGAGCCTCTTCACTAGCCAATGCAGCTCCTCTTGTTCTTCGCGCCAGGCCTCTGCTGCGCACCAAGGCGCTCGGCCGTAGTCGTCCCAGGCCATCTTGTCCTCCTCCTCTGGGTTGTGCACATGGAGAGAGGCTAATATAACTTTGATTCCAAAAGAAGAACAAGACTTAACAAAAGTTAACCAAGCATTCACACATTTCTGAGAGAAATCACCTTATAAACTTGCCAAATATCATATTGGCAGTGGCATTCATATGCTATTATTTGTATTGAACCAGAATTTTTAAAAATGGAAGCATTTTGGCAGAAAAGCTCAAATAAGATCCCACCCCAGAACAGTGGTTCTCAACCTTCCTAATGCCGCGACCCTTTAATACAGTTCCTCATGTTGTGGTGACCCCTAACCCTAACATTTATCCATTTTACAGATGGAGAACACTGATGCAGAGAGTCTTAGGCGACCCCTGGGAAAGGGTCGTTCAACCCCCAAAGGGGTCCCGAGCCACAGGTTGAGAACCACTGGGCTAGAAGAAGTTCAGCACTAAATAACCAGGTTCCTCCTTACACCAACCTAAACTCAAGACCACCCTGGTTCCAGGTTCTAGTGACTGACTGGATGATTATCAGCTTGGCCTTGGAAAGAAAACAAGCGTGAATGATGCTGGACAGCCAAGCTGATCTTTCAGAACAAGGTTAACAGACGCCAGCATTCTTGAGAAGCACAATGAGGAATGGATGACGAATCCCCAGATGGCTCAAGCCACAGAACACAACAGCAGCCGAGAAATGGGGAGAAGCCACAGTCCACAGAACAGCATCTGCGTGGCATCTCTCATCAAAGGATCTCAGGTGCACACCCTGTCCACATCCCTAGGAAGCCATTACCTGCCAGACAACATTGATCGAGAACAGAGGTTCCCAACGTGGTGCCTATGGACACCACCGTGCCCACGAGCCCCTTTGCTGGGACCCACCAAGTGCTTCTGCACAGCTGATTTTTAAAGATTTGCTTCAGAAGCAGATGCCGCTGCAGCACAAGGATCTTCAGTGCATAAATGACAGTGAGCTCTCTGCATACGGGGAAATGGTTTAAATACTATGTCTATTTTTAAAGGCATCTGGTTAAACAGAACGTGTTTAAGAGTGACTATTAGAGCAACGCGTGAATGCACTCCGTAATATTTTGTGGTTGGCTCCTCCTCTTGTGGCAGCCGTTCTGTGGCCGCACAGACCAGCCTGTATGTGCAGCACTCCCAATGTGCCACAGGCTCAAAAGGGCTGAGGACCCGTGACCTGGAAGGATCAGTAGTTCAGAGTATTAGACAGCTCCACATTACGGCATGGAGCCCTGCGTCCCTGTGCA
This sequence comes from Sphaerodactylus townsendi, assembly GCF_021028975.2. Classification (NCBI taxonomy): domain Eukaryota; kingdom Metazoa; phylum Chordata; class Lepidosauria; order Squamata; family Sphaerodactylidae; genus Sphaerodactylus; species Sphaerodactylus townsendi. The sequence continues at coordinate 2,493,504 of NC_059440.1, read as the reverse complement.
GCGCTCCTCATCGTCACACCATTTAGGAAATGTACACTCAGTGTCTGAGCAAAAGCATTTCCCGGTCACCCATCATCAACCAGTATCTAATTATACAAAATGCACAATAGAAGCTGACGGTGTTCAGACATGAGCAGGTTTTACTAAGCCAGTGGTTCTCAATCTGGGGGTCGCGACCCCTTTGGGGGTCGAACAACCCTTTCACAGGGGTTGCCTAAGACTCTCTGCATCAATGTTCTCCATCTGCAAAATGGATAAATGTTAGTGTTGGGGGTCACCACAACAGGAGGAACTGTATTAAAGGGTCGCGGCATTAGGAAGGTTGAGAACCACTGCACTAAGCTTTTACAAACAGCCGAGAGCCTATTAGAACAGTGGTGGCGAACCTTTGGCACTCCAGATGTTATGGACTACAATTCCCATCAGCCCCTGCCAGCATGGCCAATTGGCCAACAGTATTAGAGAGACAACCCTCATGTGCAACTCCACAGGCCTAACACAAAAAGGGAGACCACCAAGAGCCTAGCCTTGTTCTGCTGAGAAAAGCAGACAGGTGCAGGAAGTCAGAGTGGGACCCTTACCTCCAGAGTGGTCAGCATCCGCTTCTGCCGGCCACGGCTGCTCATGCTGCAGGTCCAAGCAGTCCTCCCTCAGCACACCGTTGCTATAGGGCACCTGGGTTTCAGGAAGCGCGGGGGAGAGAGGGTTTTTGAGCGGTGCAGAACTGTGCTCTGAGTCTTTGACTGCGGACTCATCCGACAAGTCCTGCTGTTGTCGTGAAACAGGAGAAGAGCCATTTCTCAAAAGGTCCTCTGCCCTTCCCCCATCTTCTGAGGTGCATGAGCTGCAGCCAGAAAACTCTGCCACAACAGGAACGTCTTCAAGTTCCTCCTTGTGGTTTGCGAATGGGGCAGGCTCCCCAGCAGCCTGCCCGACACGTGTGGAGTCCCTGGGCCAGCTGTGACTTGGGTTGGCCAAGAGACCGTGTGTCAAGCGGCTGGAGAACGTCGCATGGTGGTGGGCATTCTCTTCCAGTAGGGCAGCACATCCGACGGCCGCCTTCTCAGAGGCACAGTGACTGCCCTTGTTTGACTCCGCTGGACAAACGGCTCCCGAGGCCACCTTTTCCAGGGGCTTGTCAATGTGGCCGGCTGCCATTTGGCAAAGCCGATCAGTCATGTCGCTGACTGAACTGGAAAGCACTTCCTCGGTCGCTGCCAAGATGACTTGGGAAATTATATGTATGGCTACTTGTTCGATTTTCTCCACTTCCTCTTCATCCAAGCTCACGCCTCCAGTCCTCTTTTTCTCCAAGTTATCCCCCAACGACTCTTCCAAAGGAGGCAACTCTACCAAGTCACCCACCCGCGGCACCTGCTTTCCAGATGGGCTGGACTCTGGCTTGCCCCCAGCAGTGACATCAACCCCATGGGAGTCATTGGTCATTTGTGAGAGAAGGGGAGGCTCTTGTGCCGGACGTCCAAGTGCATCTTGGGACACCACTGTGATATCCAGTTTTTTACTGTCGTCCTGAAGAGTTTCAGATTCAGCGGTCGTTCCTGACGGGACAGGAAGATCTGCAGAGCAACCAAAGCTCTGGGCTCTCTGCTCCGGAGAGGCTGCCTTTACGGGGTGTGAAACGTCGGGAAGCAGCCATGCTTCAGCAGGACGCTCCATTTCCGAAGGCGGCGCGAGCTTGCAGTCAGCTTGTCTGTCGTCTTTAGAGGAAGGTGCCCAGTTTTCCGCAGAGTCCGGCCGCCGCTTGTGAGAGCCGATCCGACATTCTTCCAAGCTGGCCAAGTCTCGTCTGTCGTGATTGCTGGTGTGTTCCTTTTTACGCGATGAAAACCACCACCATCCAATAAGCGCCAGCACTCCAGGGATGGCAAAAGGCAGTAGGGAGCGGAAGCGCAGAGCCATCTTGAGTACCCTCAGCAATTACACCTAAGAGAGAAAACAAGAGAAATCACAAAAGGGCTTTCCACTGCTAAACCATTTTAAACCAAATTGAGGTTTCTTGCTCATTAAGTGGGATTCTGAACGAGAAATAAACTACAGTAGTTCCAACTACTGGGAAGGAAACCATCCCTAACTCAGTGGCGGAGCGCCCAGGGGGCGGGGGTGCATCGTGCACCAGTTGCATGCCTGCCCCCACCCCCCGGAAAATTGCCCCCCGGCTCCTCTCCCTTTTCCCCGCTCCCGGTGCACAGTGTGTTTTTTCCCCCTCCCCATGGCCCCCCCATGGCGCTGCCCTGCAGTACACACCCCTGCCCCCTTCCCACACTTACCTATGTTCCTTTTCTATTTCTAGTACTTTTTGAAGCTGAAAAAAGCAGCCTATGTACAGCTCAGGCAAAAACTGCCTGAGGAACTACAGTTCCCAGGAGACCTTGGGGCTCACAAGGTCTCCTGGGAAGTATAGTTTGTCAGGCTGTTTTTCCCCTGAACTGTGAAGAAGCCGTTTTTTTCAGCCTCAGAAAGTACTAGAAATAGGAAAGGAACGTAGGTAAGTGTGGAAAGGGGGGCGGGAGGATGTGTGCCGCGGGGTGGAAAAAACACACTGCACACCGGGCGCAGTTTGGCCCAGCTACGCCTCTGCCCTAACTGGTTCAAACAACTGCTTTCAGTTGTCACGAGAATTATGATGCACCATGCAAGGGAAAAACTGTGCAGCCCCGTCATGTCACGAGATTCGAACCCAATTCGAACTCATCTCACACAAAGATTCATTCATGACGTCTGGATGCCAATTATGCCAGAGCAGAATTTAAGGGTGGCTGCAGCTCAATGTAACAGGGCTACACAGACCGGGCCTTCAGCCAGTGCATGTGGCCCTACTTGTGGGAGGAGCATAGAGATGCAGGGGTGGGGCTAGACCATGTCTGCAACTGCCCACAAGGAATGGTTGAGAAGGGCAGCCAGGCAAAACTGCCTTCTCCTTCCTCCTCCTCCTCCTCTGTAGCAAAGTTTTACAGATTCACGGGATTGGCTAAGAAAAAAATGACTGGGGTGTGGGGAGGGCGACAAGGAATTTTAGCATAAAGGAAACAGGACCTAAGAAAATCCTGCTTGCCAGTCAAAGGGCCTACCAGCAGGAAGACACACTGAAGCAGAGAGGTGTGAAGACCCAAGAGGGGGACGTCTTCTTTCCCCAAGGACTTTTTTCAGTTTTTACCATGGAAAATATAGAAATGTTGGAGAGTACTGGAAAAAATAATTTCCCATGTACGAAATGCTTTCAAAGACAAGGTGGGCATGCTTTACACCAGTGATGGCAAACCTTTTCGAGACTGAGTGCCCAAATTGCAACCCAAAAACCACTTATTTATCGCAAAGTGCCAACACGGCAATTTTACCTGAATACTGAGGTTTTTGTTTAGAAAAAACGGTTAGCTCCGAGGCGTGTGTTACTTGGGAGTAAGCTTGGTGGCAGTCAGTGGCTTTGATTTGAAGCAACAGTGCAACTCTTCCAACAGGTAAATCACGACCCTAGGAGGGTTTACTCAGAAACAAGCCACATTGCCAGCAACCAAGCTTACTCCCAGGTAAAGGATCGCCCACGCTACGCCACTGCCTTTTGACCTGACTTGTGGTTGACCTTTTCACCCTCCAGCCACTGGTGATACACAGCCCCACAGAGCAGACAAAAAGGAAGGGCAGAAAGAAGAATTAGGACTAATAAAAGGAAACACTTCTTCACACAACGTGTGATTGGTGTTTGGAATATGCTGCCAGAGGAGGTGGTGATGGCCACTAACCTGGATAGCTTTAAAAAGGGCTTGGACAGATTTATGGAGGAGAAGTCGGTCTATGGCTACCAATCTTGATCCTCCTTGATCTCAGATTGCAAATGCCTTAGCAGACCAGGTGCTCAGGAGCAGCAGCAGCAGCAGGCCATTGCTTTCACCTCCTGCACGTGAGCTCCCAAAGGCACCTGGTGGGCCACTGCGAGGAGCAGAGTGCTGGACTAGATGGACTCTGGTCTGATACAGCAGGCTAGTTCTTATGTTCTTAAAGTGCACTTGAGTCTCAGAGGAAAACTCCAAAAGTTCCTTTGAGAACTGAGCTCTTTGAGATAGCAAAAATTCAGGTATGTGTACTAAGACAGAATAGGGTGCACCAGCTTGCTCTTTCGTCTTAAGTATATTTGCAATTTTGCTTGTACGAAACGAAGGCATTTATAATTTGTAAATGAAATGTTATATGCTAAGTTATAAAGATGGCTCTTTATGCTGCTCCATTAGGTTTGATAGAACAGTATACACAGAATATATTTTAGTTAAAATTTCCATTTTTTCCAAAAATTAAAACTGTACAGTACACAACTGAACACATGATACACCCACCCCCACTGTAATCAGCTTCACGTTCCCTGAACCCACTCCATTATACAGCCAACTTTACTGATTCTCAGGCTCCCACCCAGCCTGCAACGCATCCTCTCCTGGTCTGTCCACCTAGAGACAACCACCCAACAGGTCGTCAGACTTGGGGGTGCAATCGGCAGCAATGGTTTTCATTTCCAGGAAAATAAAACAAAGGTCGTGGCTTTGCAGGGGGAGGCCCCTAACATCTCAATAGGCTGCTGAACAACTATTGTGGATTGCACTGTAACAAGTACTGACTGAGAGTCATCCGCATATCGGTGACTACCTGGACCCAAATCTCTGGATGACCTCACCCAGCGGTTTTGTGTAGACATTAAGAGCACAGAGCCGTGGTGGTGAACCTTTGGCACTCCAGATGTTATGGACTACAATTCCCATCAGCCCCTGCCAGCATGGCCAATTGGCAGGGGCTGATAGGAATTGTAGTCCATAACAATCCATACAATGGGACATTTGTCATGACTACAGCTCCCAGCATGCACCAGCTCCCACCTTTTTCCAAAAGAGCGGGAAAACAAACTGAGAAGCTACATCCCACCGGAGCTTCATGGCCAATGAGAGGACAGGGACTGGGCAGGGGGAGAAAGCCGATTGGTTGTTGTTGAGTTCAGAAATAAAATAAATGCTGGAACCGAGGACACGAATCCTCAGTTCCAGCACCCTGTAGTTAGGGTGACATAAATCAATAAAGTTCTTTTCTTTAAGTTAACCTCATCTGAGTGTGTTCAGCCTTACAACATTCAATAAACAATGCATAGAATCGTAGAAGTCTAGGAAATGCCAAATAGTAGTTATAAATAAACTATAAATTATACATTTTATATTGTCCATTCAGTATATTTGATGGAAAAATACTGCATGTATTTCAGTCACTTCAAACATCCAAATCCCCCCCCCCAAAAAAACCTTTCTCCCATCTTCAAAATTTCCCAAAATTTTACATCACTTGAGTTGCCAGGAAAGATGCCCTGCCATTAAAACTGATGCACAACAACCCAGAACTATTGCAATGGCCAGACAATGAGCTTACTGCTCTGGAGTTGGCATCCAAGATTAGTTTAGGAGGGGGAGTGTTCCCTTGTGAAATTATCCACCCATTCTAGCAGCTGGCACTTTATTTTTGGCAAGGTAAGAGAGGCTTGTGGGAATATTTCCGACATCTCTAGGCAATAGCAAGCCAGCTACAAATTTAGGCTTTGCACCGCACACACTGCCTGTCACGCTGCTTGTGCGGAGGCTCCCTCGGAGTTATAAAAAGACAAGGCAGGAATTCCTTTCCTTAACAGAGACCTTGTGGGGAGGGGCGGGGGAATAAAACAGCTGTCCATTCAGGGAGATGCTGGCTGCAGAGCTTGCCCATGGTTTATGTTGGCAGTTTGGGAGCCAGACTCTTGTCCTTGGAGACACCGAAGGTCAGTAGTTGCATCCTGACACATAAATCCACAAGCCCAGTTTTCACCAGGCTGAGAAACTAGCAGTGGACTGTACCAATTTTGACTGCGTGGAAAAACAATTACAAGATTCCCTTAACCTGGAAAGTAAGTGTACATCTCCCTGAAAAACCAGTTTTCCAAAGAGCTTGGTAGGGAGGGAGGGAGAAAGAGATATTCATGACTTTAGGAATGTAATGGAGGTGAAGGAACAAGGACAGAGGTGAAAGGAAGTTGCATGAAACCTTCAAACTAGATGCTGAACTCACTGTCTGGGTTCCTCTATAAAAGTACTGCCTGTACTCATTCAGAGACTTTCATGGAGCCATGAAGGCTACACGTGGGTAACATGGATCAGCGCTTTTCCATTTTGGAGACCATGCCGGTTCCTGAATCCAAAACCCAGTTTTTACAGATCTGAAGAGCGTTTAGAGCACAGGTGTCAAACTCATGGCCCTCCAGATGTTCGTGAACTACAATTCCCATCAGCCCTTGACAGGATAGCCAATGCTCATGTTGGGAGGGACTGATGGGAATTGTAGATCATGAACATCTGGAGGGCTGTGAGTTTGACACCTGTGGTTTAGAGCCACGCAAACTCCTCAAGATACCAACTTTGTCACATTGTGGAGCAACAACTCACCCTTGGAACACCAAAGGCCACTGGTGGGGCCGTGGGAGGGAAGAAGCTCAATTGAACTCCAGGCAACAGAGGTCAGCTCCCCTGGAGAAAACAGATGCTTCGGAGGGTGGACTCTACGTGGCACTGCTCAAGTCCCTCCGTGCCCAAACCCCACCCCACATCTCCAGGGGTTTCCTCACCCTAATCAAGAATTAAAACGTCCATCACAGTAGCAAACCACTCATCATTTTCCTGAGGCAGGTCCCACACCGGGGAAGGGTGATTACGGAGCCACCGTGTGAGCATCACCGGCCTAACCTAGAGGTCCCCAACCTTTCCTGAGCCTGGCAATACCTGTGGAGTTCTGACAGTGTGGTGGGCACAGCCACAAGAGGGCTGTCACTGTTTACCTTCACAGGTGCATTTGGCTGTGCCCCTTGGGATAGATCAGGGGTAGGGAACCTGCGGCTCTCCAGATGTTCAGGAACTACAATTCCCATCAGCCCCTACCAGCATGGCCAATTGGCCATGCTGACAGAGGCTGATGGGAATTGTAGTTCCTGAACATCTGGAGAGCCGCAGGTTCCCTACCCCTGGGATAGATGCAACCTTCTTCCGGGACCCTTCTTCCAACTTAAAAGCCACCAACACTAGAGGAGGGCTTCAAATTTTGCTCAGCAGTGCAGCTGGATACAGAAAAGGTCCAATCCGCCACTTGAAAGAAAAATCCTCTTGTGCTGTAAAAAAATTAATTTCTTTAAATGAAATAGGGACACCTGCTTGAAATGCCTTTTACTTCTGTCGATCCAGGGATGGGGCAACACGTGCCATCTGCAGATCAGAGGAGTCTCAGAATAAGACTTCCAAACTTAATCTTGCCACCACAAGGACTAGCAACTTACCCCCTACAAATGCTGCTCACCTAGCTGTATCTTTCTTCATATCAGCATTCCTTAAAGAGCTATACTGGCTGAAATTTGCATGCCTTGTTGCCCCCTGTTGCTCAAAACTAAGCATTTGGAAGTAACAGAACCAACCAAACCAATGCTAAGAATGCAACATCCACAGCCTAGCTCTCAGTGAAGGGTTAAAACTGTACCACCTCCCAGCATACAAGCACATGGTGAGTGCGCAGTCTTTCCTCAGGAATACCACCATAAAAGTTAACCTACTGAATTAGACCAAGGGTCCACCAAACCCAGCATGCCTTTGGCCAGAAGGTGTCCCTCCATGCAGGGAACAAAGGCTAACCCCATTCTCACTCCAGAACGTGGATCCCATTTACGCATCGCTGCAACCAGACCAACCACCACATGCTGTGAATTCGGTTGACCTAGCAGAGTTGCACAAGTTTATTCAATGCCGTCCTTCCTTTTCTTTGTCCTGAACCTAGCCCCAGGAACTTCACTTGAGCCAGCAAGCTTAGCATGGGGGGAGAGGTCTTGAATAGGATGCAGGGGAAAGTCCCCTCCCCACCCCCACTGTCTTTCTAAAGAAGGGTCCCACTTCTCTTCTGCCTGCAACAGAGACACCAAGCACAACCCAGGCAGAAATGCCAGCCCCAGCAAGCAGGGCCTTATAAGGCTGGGAACATTAGACAGTGTCATGTTTTCAGGAGAAGTTGAAGAGCAGCTCTGCCCAAGATGCAGCAGGGAAAAGAAGCTGGCAGACGTTTAGCCTGGAAGGGCCTGGAAGGGCCACTCAGGATTCCAGGGGTCATAAAAGGCACATGGTCCGGTACTAGCAATCTCACAGAGAGCTCTGATCAATCAACAACCCTCCGCTGGAGAACACTCACACTCGTCTGCTGCTTTTGAAGCTGGACGGGTGAGAATCGGGATCAAGGGTGGTGCTTAGAAACTGCACGGCTGGGGATCTCCCACGGGCCCTGATCCGGGCAGAGGGCCACTGTCATTGCTGGAAGCCCTAGGTCACTCTAACAGAAACATCAATTTCTTCAATCTTGTGAATTGAAACCGTGTTTCCCCGAATATAAGACAGTGTCTTATCTTAATTTTTGCTCCCAAAGATGTGCTATGTCATATTTTCAGGGGATGTCTTATTTTTCTGTGTTCTGTTTGTTGGGTGTGCTTCCAAACAAAAACTTTGCTATGTCTTACTTACTTACTTATATTTTGCACTTCAGCAAAACCTCTACTACGTCTTGTTTTCAGGGGATGTCTTATATTCGGGGAAACAGGGTAGCTAACTTTTTATTAGAAGTTTTATATAACCAATAGTATTTTATGTTATACGTTTCTGTATGTGTATGCTAATTTTATTGTAAATTTTGTATTTTATGATATTGTTATTTTTTTACTTAATTTTACACCAAATAAAGGTCAATAATAATAGTAATTTTTTCAATCTTGAAGTGGTGTAATTCTCCAGCAATTATTACTGTTGTCTTCTTAATGCTTAGCTGTAATCTTGCTTTGGCACTTTCTGCTTTGACCCCCAGCAGCGGCAATTTAAAGTCTTCATTTTTCTTCTGCCGGCAACCTTCTCTTTACAAACGTATGACAACACTGTCGGGGCGTACAGCGGCCTCTGCAGAGACACGCCGCATGGGACCTGGCTGCATGAAAAACTGAAGTCACAGGGCCTGTGGAATTTTTCCACGCTAAAAATAGCCCAAGGACACATGAGCAGCCTTATAAGCCCACAGAAGCTGGAGATTCCAGAGGAGACGGGCACAAAGTTAAGGCAAAAGCGGGGGGGCACACAGCATTTTCATCACTCATCCTGGAAACCTCCCTTTCATCGAGAGTTTGGTGAGCATAAGGCAGGTTGAGACTCACAGGAAGATCAGAACTCAAAGCCTGAAGGGGCAAGTGTGGGCAGGAGAAGGAATAACACCACCCCGAATGCAGCTGCTTGCCTTCCAAGTCCTTTAACTTCAGTGGGCTTAGAAGGGGCCACTCTGCTTCAGATGGCACAGCTGCACTGCTGCTGTCCAACATATCACAGCAATCCAAGATGGCCATCTGTAGGCAGGGGGGAGACTGCAAGCAGAACCTCTCCCTCTTCTACCTCTCCCAGTTCCAAACCTGCATTCCTCCCATGTGACTGGCATCCAAGGCACGAAACTTGTCCTACCCTGAACAACATCAAGCTCAACAATAATATCGACTCAGTACGTTTTTATCGAACCCTTCTTCTGGAGAGGTCAGAGTGGCAAGCATAACTCTCCCCTCCCCAGCTCATGCTCACAACTTCTGTCTGGCTAAGATCTGACCCAAGTGAATATCACAGAGTTCATCATGTGGGGGGTAGAAAATCACCCTCCCACATACATCTAGGCTGGCCTGGGCCACTGAGCACGACGTGCGCGCACCATGGTGAGCAGGGAGGACTCGGCTGGCTGTGCTCTGGGTGGCTGCTGCCTGAGGAGGGGGCAGAGGAGGCAGAGATGCTAGAGAGGCACAGAGCAGTGTACGCAGGACTTGCTGGAGGCTAGAGCAGGCTGGCCCCTGCTCGAGCGGGTGGGGAGGAGGAAGAGGAAGCCAACCAGTTTTTTCTGAACTAAAATCTCAGCATTCAGGTTAAATTGCTGGGTTGGCACTTTGCGATAAATAAGTGGGGTTTGGGTTGCAATTTGGGCACTTGGTCTCAAAAAGGTTCGCCACCACGGTCCTAGAGTGATACATTAAGTTTTAGCTGTATTGGCTAAGCCAAGCTCAGACAGCTGCATGAATGCCCCCCCACCCCCCGGTGATCACTGGTTTAAGTCCAGACCAGCACTTCTGTGGGCTCAAAGAATCCTGTGTGTAGCACATGGTTTCCCCACTTCACTCCTCCTGCAGGGCTCCTCCTCTTCCTGTTCTTGGCGGGGGGGGGGGGTTCCCCTGGAATTTCAGGGGAGGGGGAAGAGACATGATTTGCAAGCAGAAGTTCTTGTACTTGTAGAAATACCTTGTTGGGATCCAGCCTCTTAAACCTCGGATTTTTTTAAAAAAATAAATAACCCCAAGATAAGGTCCAGGGAAAGGAGAAGAAAGCAGACCTTCAAAAATCAGCAGGAAAACAAAGATGACAAAAGGCGGGGGGGGGGGGGGGCGCAGCACAACACACACACAAGACAGCCTTTAAGATGCAAGAAGCTTTAGTTTTTCAAGCAGACAAGTCAGTTGCAACCTACTTTTTAACAGTGCACTGCCCAACTGCATTGTTTCAGCACTGAACAGTGTCTGCGAAATGTACTTTGCCCTGTACTGCACAAATAAAGCACTCCAGGACTAAAGTAAACACAGAAAACGAAATGGGAAAACCAGGAGTGAACGGCAAACAAAAGGCAGCTTTGGCCCAGAGGCTGAGCCAGCTTCATAAAAACACACACACAATCACACACACACACACACCTTATTTCAGCAGAAAGTTTCTTTGAATTAAGACTTGCAACTAAAACACTCTAGTGCCGTGGTGGCTAACCTTTGGCACTCCAGATGTTATGGACTACAATTCCCATCAGCTCCTGCCAGCATGGCCAATTGGTTAGCCACCACTGCTCTTCACTCTGTTGGGCGAATGAAACTGTTCCATCCAAAAGGTGGCTGGACCGGAAAGGCCTGGCACAAAATGAGCCCGGAAGGAACAGCTGCACAGACCGGGAACCTCAGATCCAGGGGTGATCCGGTCCTTGGTCCAGCCTCAAGCGGGCTCACAAAACCTCTTATTTCATCATACCTCAGAGTTGCTTTTGAGCCAACCCCAGTTTGGCCAGAGATCTGAGCGCAGCTCCCTCTACCCACGCCCTCCCCCACCCCCCACTACCTGTCATAATGCTCTCTTCTAGTTAAGATCATAAAATGTTGAGCGGCCCGATTTGGTCTTGAAAGGGTGAGGCCTGCCTACCTGCAGCCTTCCTAACTCTCATGCTGGCTTTCTCATTTTCAGAGGCCAAGAAATCTAAGACTGGACGATGACAATCGCGGCCTTCCACTGGTGGAGCATAAACCTCACCCGAGGTTCACAAGTACTGCAGTCATCTGGAAAAGGAACGAAAATGGACATGCAGAACATTCTGAAAACACAGCTTTAAGTCAGCCATTAATTGGTCCTGTCCTGCAGACCAGGACTAAGAGGGACCTGGATCTAGAAAGGTGGAAGGTCGTGGCCTGGAAAACTGCGCTGCACAGTGGCTTAGAAGTGGAGGACTAAGAGCCCCTGGTCTGGATCCCACTGCTGGCACAAGGTTTAGTAGGGCCCCTTCTACATTGTAGGAGTCGACCTTAGATCGACTTGAGTCCGACCTGAGTCCTCCGCACAGACGTAGCGTCGGACTCGTGTCTGACTCGACTCACCCCCCTCTCGCCGTTGAATTTCCGAGCTCGACTGGGGGGTTGAGTCGACTGGCGGACTCGGGTTGCGCTCGAGCCGAAGCCGGCGGAGTGCGGAATCTCCGTCAACTCGACTCTGCCATCTAGCCAATCACAGCTCAGTATTTCGCCCATGCGAAAACGGGAGACTAGTGGCGGCAGCGAAAAGCTTTGGGCATGCGCAGAACGGGGGACTCAGCAACCAATCGGAACGCAGCTCAGGGAGGTGGTCCCGCCCTCTGAGCTCGGCTCCGGAGATACGAGTCAGCTGCTGTGCGGAGGAATGGGAGGATTCGAGCTAAGGTATGATTCCGCTGACACGAGGCAAACCTGAGTCGCCTCGTGTGTCCGGAAGGGGCCTCAGGCAAACTGGTTAGTCACGGTGCCATCTGCAATACGTCAGACGCTCATGCTAGCCTGCCCAACATGACTGCTGGAAGGATACATTTCTCTATGTCACATAAACACACTCATTCTGAATTGCACATCCACATGGTGGTCCAGCTCGTGAGTGTCCTCTTCTCCAGTTTTATCTTCACAACCACCCTAGGAGGTGGACAGCATGACTGGGTCAAGGGTGCAAGGTCATGTTATGAGATCTAGGAAGGGAACTGGCAGGATCTGGACCAAAAAAAGGGGCTCTTAAGGAAAGGGAAAGCAACACATCAGGAGAGACCAGAGCAGAGGTAGAGCTAGAAATCTGCCAGGAAGCCATTCAAGAATGCAGCTTTACTTAGTTTACACCCTACCCAGGGAGGGCTGCCCGTTCTCTCTTCCCTCTCAATCAGCCACTGAGAGGGGGAGGCCGGTCGAAGGTCACACAGGGAGCTTCAAGGGCAAAGTGCTCCTACAAGAGAGACCTCCACCACATGACAGGCAGACAGTCTGCAAAATGACCAGGCTCTGGAGCCAAGTGCAAAGCAGCCAGAAGAGGCCAGCATTCTCTCCATGGCCCCAACTACTCTCGCAGGGCCCAGACACCAAAGACTCATGTTGCAGGAAAAGAGATTCCATCTAAACATTAAGAACAGCTTCCTGATGGCCAGGGCTATCCAACAGTGGAACACACAGCTTTGGAGGGTGGTGGAGTCTCCTTCTTTGGAGGTTTTTAAAAGGAGGCTGGATGGCCACCTGTCAAGGGTGCTTTGATGGTGTCTTCCTGCACGGCAGAGGGTTGGACTGGATGGCCTTTGTGGTCTCTTCCAAGTCTAGGATTCTAAGCTAATGCAGCCAGCACCAAGCTTTTTTTCTTGCAAGAGCAGAGAAGTTTTTCCCTGCCACTGGCAGACCTGCTGTGCTGCAGAAAGCAAAACAAAACAGTTCATGATCCTTCCAAGGGGGCCAGCTTTGGCAGCCCTCAAGCTGGAGAGGGGAAGGCTGCTCTCCAGACACTGCTCTCTGACACCTATTCCAACCCCTGGTTTTCCATAATTGAAGAAAAAATGGCCTCTATTGGACTGTCAGTGGATTCACTTTGCCCTTTGTCCTATTCAGAAGCTTATAGGAAATTAAAAGGTCAACTATTGGATAGAGAGTTCTCTACCCTAATCACCGCAGCCAAGAAAACGTGCTCCCCCTTGTATTTTTCTCTCCCATTTGAACGGGGCCACTTGGCACAATACCTGTATTGCTTAATAAACCCTGCTCAAAGGAGAGCCATAATGCTCACCAGGTTTAATGTTATGCCTTCTGCCTTGTTACATGGCAGATTTAATAAGCAAGAAAAGGCTAAAAGATTGTGCCCGTGTAACGATGGCTCAGTTGAATCTCTGGCCCACCAATTTCTATACTGTCTCAGATTCAAGGAATGTGAATCTTACTCCTTTACATTTACCCCATCTCACCGATTTAATTAAATTACACTACTTGTTGGACAACCCTGATCCTTCTCTCTGTATGATAGTGGCAGACTTTCTCCTGGAAATTACTAAACGCCAGTAGATTTCCTTTGACCTGTATTGTATATGCTTTTTAATCTGTTTTTATTACTGTTGTACTGTTGTCTATGCAAATAAAGGCTTGCTTCTTCTACTCTCCAGCCAGTCCAGCCAGCAGGCAGGCAGGCAGGCAATCCAACTGTGCTGTAGTCACAGCTCAAGCCCCAACACTGAGTTCTTTAACACTGGCTCCGTTCACTCATTAAAAGCCAGCGCAGTGAAGGATCGGAAGGGAACGGCAGGCTGCAGGACCACCCAAAGAGGCTTCTGAGCCCAGCATCCTGTTCCCAACCTGATGACACTGGAAAGCCCACACGACACCCAGAAAAACAACATCACTGCCCCCTAGTGTGCCTTCTAGGAACCAATGTTCAAAGCTCCACTGCTTCTGAACATGGAGGTTCTAACACACCATCATAGCTGAAAGACCTATCCACCATGACTTGACAGAATCGCTTTTTTCCGCCCTGCCTGTCTTCCAAAGAGTTCAGGGCACACATTCCCTCCCTCCTCATTTGATCTTCACAACAATCTTGCAGGGAAGGCGGAAAGACAGCAAGCAGTCAATTACCGTATATACTCGTGTATAAGTCGACCTGCATATAAGTCGAGGCACCTAATTTTACCACAAAAAGCTGGGAAAACGTACTGACTCGCGTATAAGTCGAGAGTGGGAAATGCAGCAGCTGCTGGTAAATTTCAAAAATAAAAATAGATACCAATAAAATTACATCAATTGAGGCATCAGTAGGTTAAATGTTTTTGAATATTTATTTCAAAGAAAAACAGTAAACTGGCTCTGTAAGTGGAAAAGAGGGTCAACAAAAACAATATGGTATCAACAATAACTTTAAAAGTACAAAAACCTTAGCTCAACCAGCAACCAAGTTAAAACACAAGAGTTAAAATCCTTCAAAACTGGATTCCTCATCATCATCCAAATGTAACTCAACTTAGATTTTAAGAGGGATATTATCAGAAATGGAAAATCTACTATTAGCTTCCATTGTAAACAATGGGGGATGGGGCACCCTTTTGGGGATCAATAACTTTGGATCCCCTGACTCAAACTTCACCAAACCTGGCTGGTATCATAAAGAGACTCTCCTGATGAGACCAGCCAGGTTTGGTGAAGTTTGGTTCAGAGGGTCCAAAGTTATGGACCCTCAAAAGGGTAGCCCCATCTACTAAGAGCTCCCATTGAAACCAATGATGAATGGGGGCACCTCCTTTGGGGGTCCATAACTTTGGACCCCCTGAACCAAACTTTACCAAACTTGGCTGGTATCATCAGGATTATCTTCTGAGGGTGCCCTGAAAATTTGGTGTCACTAGCATAAAACCTGCGCCCCCTGCTGGCCGGCAAAGTAAAAACACACAAAAAATTAATGACCCGCATATAAGTCGAGGGGAGCTTTTTCAGCATTAAAAATGTGCTGAAAAATTCGACTTATACATGAGTATATACGGTACTAGCAAGCGGTGCAGGGGTGGGGATTTGAACGCCGCACTCCCAGCCTGAGATTGGTGATCTCCACACCTTTGGAAGGTCACCCACAAAGCAACTTGGAGTTTACAGTTCAGCCATAATTATTCTAGTTACAATTCTTCTTAATCACGGGGGCTTTTTTATTTTTGTGGTGCCGTAAGCTTTGTTTGTCTTCCTGGCAATGGGTGTGGGCCCAAGTTTATGGGGAAGCGGTATTTGAAGTTTGAGAAGGATCCCATTAGACGAACCTCGGTCTCCTTTAAAGAAGTTGTTCTTCACGGGCCTTGGATGAAACCCCCGAATTCCCACCAATCGGCAGCCCAGAACAACCCTGAAAACAGATGAATGAAACTCAACTATCAAAGAGAAGCATGAAGAGATCCCCCTGCGGGAATTCAGCATGCCAAGAAATAAAGTTTTATGCAGACAGGCCAATAGCTTCTCAGGCTCTCTTTCCAGAGAGTGATTGCAGAGGCAGATCTTCCCTACCTCTGAAGGCTAACCAATGGAGCAGCAGTGGCGTAGGAGGTTAAGAGCTTGTGTATCGAATCTGGAGGAACCGGGTTTGATTCCCAGCTCTGCCGCCTGAGCTGTGGAGGCTTATCCGGGGAATTCAGATTAGCCTGTGCACTCCCACACACGCCAGCTGGGTGACCTTGGGCTAGTCACAGCTTCTCGGAGCTCTCTTAGCCCCACCTACCTCAGAGGGTGTTTGTTGTGAGGGGGGAAGGGCAAGGAGATTGTCAGCCCCTTTGAGTCTCCTGCAGGAGAGAAAGGAGGGATATAAATCCAAACTCTTCTTTTCTTCTTCAATGACAGTGCACCTGCCCTGTTTGACACACCATTCACCACAAATCACCCCAGTTGGGGAGGAGCTCCATCACAGTGGCCTTTCTGTAGATGCTCCAACTGTCACTGCATTTTGCCACACAGGTGCTTCTGCCCTTATATGAGGGGCAGTAGCACTTGGTTGCTACTTCTAAAATGGCAGCAAGAAGGTCTGCTGTGGTCTGTGAGACTTAACACCATCATCGTTCAATGCAGCCTTCCTGGGGAAGGAGAGAGGAAGAGGATGGCCTTTTTACTCGCCAATAAGAGACGGTCTCTGGAGGTTGAGAAAAGCTTGTTTATCTTACCCCCTGCTGCCACCGTCCAGGTATCCTTGGTGCGCACCGGGGGCATCACAGTGCCTGCCAATGTGCTTTCCAGCACTCACTTGCTTCTTAAGAATCAGGAACAAATCCAAAGTGTATTTAATGCGAGAAAAAAAAAATCCAAGAGCTTTGCACGGCACAACTTTGCAGGAGGACCTATTTGGGAGCAGCTACCTCTGTTGGAGATTTCTTGGCTCCGACCTCTGAAAACGGAGATTGGCCCTGCAGCCTCCGGCAGCCATTTTGCAGCTGTGCCTTCTACCCTCTCCAGATTCCAAGACTATCTGCAAGTGCCAGAAGTTTGAGGACTTTTATCAACAACTTGGATGATGGAATAGAGGGCACGTCAATCAAATTTGCAGATGATACCAAATCAGGAGGGGTAGCTTGGGGACAGGGTCGGAAATCAAAATGATCTGGACAGATTAGAGAGCTGGGTCAAAACTAACAAAATGAATTTCAACAAAGATAAATGTCAGATATTACACCTAGACAGAAAAAAATGAAACGTGGATATAGGACCGTGGTGGCGAACCTTTGGCACTCCAAATGTTATGGACTACAATTCCCATCAGCCCCTGCCAGCATGGCCAATTGAACATGAGTCAGCAGTGTGATGCTGCAGCCAAGAAAGCCAATGCGAATCTGGGATAAATCAATAGGAGTTTAGTATCTAGATCAAGGGATGTAATAGTGCCACTATTGGTAAGATCTCAGCTCGAACACTGTGTCCAGTTCTGGGCACCACAATTCAAGAAGGATATTGATAAGCTGGAAGGGGTTCAGAGGAGGGCAACTAAAATGGTAAAAGGTCTGGATTCCATGCCTTAGAACAGATGTCTGCAACCTATGGCTCTCCAGATGTTCATGGACTACAATTCCCATCAGCCCCTGCCAGCGTGGCCAGTTGGCTTGCAGACTCCTGCCCTAGAAGGAGTGGCTTGGGGAGCTGAGTATGCTTAGTCTGGAGAAGAAATGGTTAAGGAGTGACATGGTAGCCATGTTTAGATATTTGAAGGGATGTCATGCCAAAGAGGGAGCAAGCTTGTTTCCTCCAGAGACTAGGACAAGGACTAATAGATTCCTAAACATTAGGAAGAATGTCTTGACAGTAAGAGTTGTCCGACAGTGGAATCTACTACCTTTGAGGGTGGTGGAGTCTCTCGCTCTGGAGGTTTTTAAATGGAGGCTGGATGGCCATCTCTTAAGGGTGCTTCAATTGCACAGCAGGGAGTTGGACTAGATGGCCCTTGTGGTCTCTTCCGCCTCTATGATTCTACTGCTGCTATCTAGTTATTTTTACTTTCCAGCAATCTGAGGCGTCATGCATGATTCTTCTCCATTTTATTCTCAATAATCCTGTGATTTAAACCTAAAAATGTGGCAGGCCTAAGGTCATACACAGAGCTCCCAGGTTGGGGGCAGGATTTGAATCTGGACTTCCCAACTCCTTGCCCAATACTGTACTACTACACCACATGCTCCATCATACCATGACTTCCTGAGCTAGGGAAATCCTCAGGTACAACAGCAACTACAGTACAACAGTAATCATAACATCTTTCACTGTT
Organism: Sphaerodactylus townsendi; assembly: GCF_021028975.2. Lineage (NCBI taxonomy): Eukaryota > Metazoa > Chordata > Lepidosauria > Squamata > Sphaerodactylidae > Sphaerodactylus > Sphaerodactylus townsendi. Next base: position 2,475,595 of record NC_059440.1, on the reverse strand, counting down.
TCCCGATGAGCACAGGACCGAAACCTCCCACCAACAGGAAAGTGTTCAAAGCACAGATTTATACCATGCCTCAGATCTCATGGAGAGTTTTAAGAGCACCCAGTAAAAATGCTCCTTTGCTGCCAAGGTGAGACACAGGCAGGTAACCCAGAAGACTATGACACCTCACTATCAGCGAATGCAAGAACAGCTGAGTTTAGTAGCTTCTACCAGATGACCCTAGGACCACACATCCCTGTTTCTGACCCGTACCTTACCATACTTGACCAATCAATATATTTACTGTGTGTTAGGAAATGGGAATACATGTATATATTACATATAACCCATACTTGACTAAATAGAATAATATTTTTTAAAATAACTGATGCAGAGCAAGCTAGGATACAGAACGTGTTTTCAAACGCATTAGTGCTCGTGAACATGTGCCGGATACAACCCTGTTCAAAGGAGAGCCATAATGCTCGCCAGGTTTAATGTTATGCCTTCTGCCTTGTTACATGGCAGATTTAATAAGCAAGAAAAGGCTAAAAGATTGTGCCCGTGTAACGATGAATCTCTGTTGAATCTCTGGCCCACCAATTACTACACTGTCTCAGATTCAAAGAAATCAGATCCAAGTATGTGAATCTTATTCACATTTACATTTACTCCATCTCCACGATTTAATTAGATTACACAACTTGTTGGACAACCCTGATCCTTCTCTCTGTATGATAGTGGCAGACTTTCTCCTGGAAATTACTAAACGCCAGTAGATTTTCTTCGACCTGTATTGTATATGCTTTTTAATCCATTTTTTATTTCTGTTGTCTATGCCAATAAAGGCTTGCTTCTCGTTTCTCTCATGTGCCGGATACCCACTTTACGAATTCAAATGTGAGCCCCGCTTGAGCTCCTGAGCTCTCCTTCCCATCCTTCTGGAGATAAAATGGGAACAGAGTCAGCTACCCCAAAGGCAAAGTTATCTCCGGCCCTAAGCTTCCCAGAGGAAGAGGCTATATTCTGCAGCAAAGCTCTGGCCATACAGACACTTGCAAATACTGCCAACGCATTGGTGGGACGGCACAAGAGATTATGAAGGGAGAAATTCTTGGCAGGCCTACTCAGACATAACTCCATTATTTCACTGGACTTCTCCCGCAAAAACACGCTGAGAACAGCAGCCATATAACTCATTTCCCTCCAAAATTTCAGTTTATATTTGCAAGTGCAACAGCCAAGTTTCTAGCCCTCACTGCTGCGAAGGCAAGTTTGCAGACATGCCAGGGAGGATGATTGATGCCTCAGAAGGAGTGTTGACGAGCAGGATTGCTGGAGGGGGTGGGGGGAATATCCCAGAGCCTCTTCCAGCAAAAATAAGAGCAATCCTGCATCCCAACACATGGACAGAAGGGGAAACGCCCTGGCACCAAGTTGCCAGTTAATGGAGGGCACACTTAGTTTTGTGCCCCATCCTCACACGATTACTGTCAGATGAGGTTTCAGTTGACAATACACAGCAATAGCATTTTCCTGGGAAATCCACCTGACCCTATGCTCCCATCTGACCTCAGGGAACAAATGCTGCTTCTTCTTCACAAGGATAAGGCGTGGCAAAACTCTACCATTTCACACACACGGAGTGCAGATTTACTCTGCTCCTGACTCAGGAAGGGCCTCCCACTCCAAGGAGATGATGCCCTTGGCCGGGACAGATGCACAGGGAAGGGTGGGAGCTCAGGAATGAGTGAGGAAGGGCACCTATTGAAGCAGTCTGTTTGGCAGCCATAGCAGAGCAGCAGTTGAGTGACACCTTCAGGGCACTGCGCATGTGTGTGCATGTGGGGAGGAAGAATATCAAGGTCAATCTTCCATGAAGACGCTCTGCTTTGAGAGGAAAACTAGCCAAGTGTGGCAAGAGCTCCTTCCCTACTTCTGAGGCCTCCAATGCCCTCCTCGCTTCTTCTGCTTGCCCAGGATTCACAAACAATTTTGGACTGCGCTGAACTGCATCAGACTATCGCTGGTGCCGTGGACTTGCAAACAGCCCCAACTTGCCAACCCCGGCTTGTGGAACAGTGCCTGGGCCTTCCTGCTGGAGTAACAGACTTCAAGGCACATCCTGGCCTCTTTTCCCAAAAGCACTGCTTGCCACAGTGCTGGGTTTAGAATGCACTCTCAATATGGACTCAAAACCTGGACTCACGCAGCCTCTGCCTCCGTTCGTTCGCCTGTAAAATGGAAATCCCAATAATTACCAGTGGAGAGCAACAGGAACTGAAGAACGTTTTGCAAACTGGGAGTTCCACAGGAGGCATAAATTTAATTACCATCTTAATTCCAGAGTGCCAAACAAATCCTTCACCCTTGTAAACATTTGGGTCCAAGAAACAATCACGACGGACAATCCTATACCCCAAGGAAGCGATTCAGTAGGAAGACCACTGCCTTCAGAATTAGCCAAGTTCAGTTTGGCACACAGGAAGCCTGCCCCTTTGTAGTGGTACTCTTTACTACTGAGGTTGGTCAACCATTTGTATATTTGTATTCAGCCACTTGTACATTTTCCAATAACTGAAATTTTCCTTGTGGACAAAATAATTGGCTGTTTTGCAGCCACAGCTACTGATATAAGGGTTTTCTAGTTAATGCCTTAACAGACCAGGTGATCGGGAGCAACAGCCGCAGAAGGCCATTGCGTTCACATCCTGCCTGTGAGCTCCCAAAGGCACCTGGTGGGCCACTGCGAGTAGCAGAGAGCTGGACTAGATGGACTCTGGTCTGATCCAGCTGGCTTGTTCTTATGTTCTAATGTTCTAGTACTTGCCATGTTTTATGCATCTCATTTCAACAGGTTATGCATGTTCAAATCATACCTGCCCTGACCTCTTGCCACAAGATGCGCTGCAAGTTAAAGTAGAATTGAAGTTACACACAGCACTGAATCATTACACAGTAAGGGGAGAGGGGTTGAAGCCATCTGTAGTCTTGGTTTTATGCATTATTTTATGTAAATTATATATTATGATGTTTTAAATTGTTTTATTATTGATGGACACCGCCCTGAGCCTTTGGGGAGAGAGGTATATAAATATAATAAATAATAATTAATACGGGCAAAATCAAAAAAGACTTGGGACGTAGGAGCCCTCGGAAGCCCCCAGTTCAAATCCTACCGCCATCAAAAACAGTAGGTAGCCACAACTCCCTTAGCATTGTCGTCCTACCCCACCAGGATACTACAGCCCTACTTGGCAAGGTGGTTGTAAGAGTTCTCGAAGTAACTGCAAATCAGTGCTTTCCCAGTGTGCTTTGCAAACACCAAACACTACTCAGACTATTTCTACAATGCTTCTCTCCACGATTCAAGTGGGTTACAAGTTCTAAACGCAACCTAAAGCAATATTAGCCCTCCGAATCCAAACACACCACGACATCCCTGACTTTTCAGCTCAGGCAGAGGCTGTGGTGGTTTATTAGAACGCACCATTCTTAGCTCCACAGAGAATCTGGGTCCTCAGCCCCACTGGCATTACTGGAGCACCCCCCGGAAGTTCAGCAGCCCCTCGCCCACAGGCAGCCACGTGCCAGGCAGTCAGCATTGGTTGAAGGTGGCCCAGAGGCAGCCAAGCCCAGAGAATCCACCCGGGAAGCACCATTTTCTGCCGGGTGGGGGAGAAGCGCCCCCTCCGCCTCGGGGGGCCCCGCGATCGCCAGAGGGAGGCGGGAGGACCAGCCGCTGCTCGAGCCACCCGCGGGCTGCCTCCCTGGCAACCTGTGGCCAGCCTTGCAGGGCGGGCGGTGGGCCGAGTCCACCAGCAGGCTGCCCACGAGGAGAGCGCGGCCGCCACGGGCTGACTGGCACCTGTCACTGGTTCTCGACACGACGGGCTCCGGGACAGGCAGCCCCCGCGCTCCACAACACGTGACGCCCCCGGAACACTTCCCATGGCCGCGCCGCGGATGTCAGGGGCCCGCCCAGCAAGGTCGTCCTGGCCCCCGCAGCTCTCGGCTATTTGGTCCTCACAACAGCCCTGCAAGGCAGGCATGAGTGAGACTTGGAGCCAAGTTTCTCAGGTGAGCGGCATGGCGGCGGAGGCCAAGCCCGGCAGCCCCCGCGGAGGGGATCCCATCGGCGGCTCTGCCCGCCCGCCCGCCCCAAGATCCGGGGGCGACCCTGCAGCCGCCGCCCGCCCCCCCCCTCCCCCCCCCGGCCCAGCTGGGCGCACGTGGGGAGGCCGGACGGGGCGGGCAGCCGCTCAAGGGCGCGGGCGGCGGCGCCTCCTCCTCCTCCCCCGGCGGGCCAGGCCCTCCACCGCCCTCCCGCTGCCTCCGGGGGGGCGGCTGGGCCAGCACGTGGGCGGGGGCCTGCCCGGTCGGCGCCCCCGCCTCCCCCCCGCGCGCAAAGGTCCACCCGGAGGCCTCCCGCAGCCGCCCCGCCGCAGCCCCCACTCACGAGGCGTCCGGTGCCGCCGCCCCCGCCGGCCGGGCCTCCCCTTCCCGCTCGCGCTCCCGGTGCTGGCGGCCCAGGCGCTGCGTGCGTGCGTGAGTGGGGCGGGCGGGCGCACGTGGTGTCGCTGCCGGCGGGGCCTGAGCGAGGAGGCGGACATTCGCCAGATATACGCCGCGCCCCGCCCCGCGCCCATCGCCCCGCCCACGCTCGCGCGAGATCTGCGGGCCCGGCCACGCCCCTTCCCCGCCCGGGCTTCCCCGGTGCCGGCCCTGACGCGGAGTCCCAGGCCGGAAGAACGCCGCGGCAGAGCTGCGCCTGCGCGGGGCCCGCCTCTTCCTGCGCATGCTCACACGGAGTCCGGCCGTCGCGGTAGGCGGTGCCTCTCGTCTCTTAGGGAACGGGCCTGGAGGCGCCTCTGAGGCGGTGGCCGAGAAGGGGGGGGGCGGGGCGTCTGGAACCTTCCGCTAATAAACAGGGTCAGACGTATCAATCAGCAGCGTTTGTGGATGAGGTATTTAAGCAGGAACGTAGGTATAGGTTTTTTTATGGGGTGGGGTCGGGGTGGGGCCCTACCCCGCCCCTAGGGCATGGCCACGCCTCCCCAAGCCCCGCCCCTGGCCTAGCGCTTATAAAAGCAGCTCTCCAAGGCTGGGGACGGCAGACTGCCCTGCCCTCCCCCCCACCAGCCGGGCTCCCGGCCAGCAGCTGAGAGTTCCCTCTGCCCGCCCCTCTGGGCAGAGGCATAGAGGGGAAATGGAGCCTGGTGCTAAATCTGAGCCACCCCACCCCCCGGGCAGCCTCTGTGATGCTGGAATCCACCCCCAAACAGCATCGCTTTCAATGGTGTTTAAACTGGAGAGCCCAAATTCTCCTTTTCAATCCACCTTAAAGGGAGAATCTGGGGTCCCCAGTTAAACAACACTGAAAGTGATGCTGTTTTGGGGTGGATTATCCCCCACCCTGAAACAGCATCACTTTCAATGTGGCGTAGTGGTTAAGAGCAGGTGCTTTCTAATCTGGAGGAACCGGGTTTGATTCCCAGCTCTGCCGCCTGAGCTGTGGAGGCTTATCTGGGGAATTCAGATTAGCCTGTGCACTCCCACACACGCCAGCTGGGTGACCTTGGGCTAGTCACAGCTTCTCGGAGCTCTCTCAGCCCCACCCACCTCACAGGGTGTTTGTTGTGAGGGGGCAAGGGCAAGGAGATTGTCAGCCCCTTTGAGTCTCCTGCAGGAGAGAAAGGGGGGATATAAATCCAAACTCTTCTTCTTGTAAACTGAGGACCTCAGATTCTCCCTTTAAATCCATGCCTTTAAATCCATGCCATGTAGCCCCCATCTATTAGCTCCCATTGGAAACAATGGGGGATGGGGGCACCCCCTTTGGGAGTCCATAACTTTGGACCCCCTGAACCAAACCTCACCAAACCTGGGTAGTATCATCAGGAGAGTCCCCAAAACAATCCCTGAAATTTTGGTGCTGCTAGCAGGGGTCTGCAACCCGCGGCTCTTTCAGCCTTATACTGTGGCTCCATGTGGCCCGGAGGTTGGAGGGTAGCGTGGGCATGTCCCTCCAGGAAAGGTGAGTGGAGGGGCCAAACTGGAGGTCCCTCTCTGGCTCAGTAGATCTTGGGGGCCGTGTAAAACTACTCCAAATGGCTCTTTGGGTGGTAAATGTTGCTGACCCCGTGCTAGCTTAAACAATGCGCCCCCTGCAGGCCAAAAACCGAAAAACACTAAAAATGTTTTAAAAACCCACAAACGGGTGGACAGAGCTTTGGACATGAATGGGGGGGTTTGAACCTGAGAACCCCCCCCCTTACCTACGTCCTTGTATTGAAGCATCACACTTCGTGAAAGGAAGCCAGTTCTGAAGAAGCCCCAGGGTCCCCCAATGGAGCCCCCCTCCCAGCTTCCCAGGAACGGCCTCTTGGACAGAGTCTGGCCCAAGGGCCGCCATGGGCAGTGCAGGTGGCCCGCCACAAGATCGCGGTTCTGGTCATGCTCTTCTTGCGGGACGAGGGAGGCTTCGGCTGAGGAAAGACTGCGCAGGTGGCGGCAGTGGTAACCTGTGGCAGGCTGGTGACATAGACCACGGAGGCTTTGATTGGTTGTGTCTGGTGGTTGCATAGTTCCAAGGGTGCATTTTGTTTGCTCAGGTGTGCGTCCTCCTCCGGCCGGGGAGGGGGCTCTTGGAGCCAGTCAGGCTTCACGATGCGCCTTACTAGGACATCATAACCCTGTTATTCAAATGCAGATAAATTATTGATAACCCCTTTAGAGTTATATTAGCTACGACAGCTGAGATAGACTTAGTAAATAATCTTGGAGATGTAGCCAGGCTGAGGGGCAAGACCATACATTCAAATGAGGAATCTCCACACTGGAAGAGCAAGTATTTCGTACAGGATTCATGAATTGAGATGTGGAAATACGCCTCCTTGAGGTCAAGGACAGTGAACCACATCCCTTCTTTCAGGAAATGAAAAATGTATACAGCATTGCCATCCACTTGCCTGTAACAGTAGTCCATTGAAAGGAAGAATTCTGATTTTTGCATCTCTTAAAAATTTGCTAATATATCTGAAGTCAAAGATAGGGTGATTACCCTTGGTTGTTTCATCACTCAAAACCAATATTCTCTCTAACTGTGGTAGAGAACTGTGCAGAAGTTCCCTACCACTGTGCAGCTCAGCCGCGTATGAGAGCGCTGCACAATCTTCATGAGACCAATATGGTATCTGCATGCTATGCAGCTTAGAATGTTGTTAAAACATACTTGGAGTAGAAGCCTGTGAGGTTCTGCCTGCTCTACCTGTGACTGCTGTTGTTCCGCCATCTTGCCCTGTGGCTGTTGGAAAGTTCCTGCAGGCCTCAAAGCAGGAGGAGTGGGGGGGGGGGGGGGCGCAAAAATTTCAGGTTTATTTTTTGTGTTTTTTAGTGTTTTTCAGTTTTTGGCCTGCGGGGGCACAGTTTTTAGGCTAGCAGCCCCATCATTTCAGGGTGTTTTTTGGGGACTCTCCTGATGATACTGTTACCGCTGCTGCTTGGGTAACATTAAGTGATTTCAGCTCAGGCAACGTAGTGAGGCGCAGGAAGCCGGTGTTCTTCAAAATCAAGTATTTTATTCGAAAGTGGTTGCTACAGCTCAGGCAGGGGAATCGCGCTCTCATAGCCAAGCGCAGGACTTTTTATACACAAAGATCAAGGGGGAAGGTAAGGGGGCAGACCCTTACCTTGCAACAATAAAGAAACATCAACGCATAAAAGCGAGGTACAATTACAACTTTGTGAATGGAACCATGAGATCTCGTTGTCAGGCGTCTTCCCGCAGACTTTACGATAGTGCAGAAGGGGTTGAAGAGTGTCCATTCATAAAACTGGATGAGGCTGTTAACGCACCCAGGTATCTGGTTATCAGATGGGCTGTTTCCTTGAGTTATGTCCTGAGGCTCCCGCGCCTCAGTCCTGCAACAAAAGAAAGTTCAAATGGTCCAATGGTGATCTTAGCGCGTTCCTCAACGGTTGGGACCTCTGGGGTGTTGTCATCAGATTTGATTTGCAATTCCAAGAGGGTCTTTGTTCTTGCTAAAGAGATTGACCGGGAGTTGGCCCAAACTGAATTCCAAGACTAACTTCCTTGGGTCTTAATATCAGCTGCTACAAGCTATTGCTAACAGATACAAATATCTAAAATAACATATCTAATTTAACATTAGATGCAATCATAAAGAACTGACAATACAGTAAAAGCCCCCACATTTATATATAAACAAGCCACATTGCTCAGAGCTCTTTTTAACACTCCTAAATGTACAGCTAATGTAGTTTTAAGACAAGAAGCAGGGTTGGTTAAAGTTGAGACAACCTTTTGGAGGCTTATTATCAAATACTGGCTTAAAGTCCTCTCCCATCCCATGGGTTTATTGCCTTTGCTTCTGGCAGCAACACCATATCCAAGCTGGCTAGAAAAAATAACACTTAAACTTACACAGTGTGGTTTGGATCCTGTACAATTATTGGAACTGGATCATTGCAGAGCAACAGCCTTGGTCTATCAACGGCTCAATGATATTGAAATGCAAACAGATTTCTCCTTGTTACCGGCGTTATATAAACCATTAAAATCTTGGACAGGTATCTCGGCTGCCCCTTACCTGTCCAATATAACATCTACGAAATGCTGCTGGGCCTTTTCAAGGGCCCGTTTTGACGCTTTTCCATCAGCCAATCTAATGGGCAGATTTCAAAAAATCCCACGACATAGGAGACTATGTGTTTGTAACTCAGGGGAAGTGGACTCTGTATTACATATTTTATTGCATTGTGAACTCCATAAAGGGGAAAGGGAGGCATTAATTCATCCATTGTTTATCCAGTACAGAAATTTAACTAGAGTTAATTCCGACTCAGTTCTTGTGAGAATTTTGCTGGAAGACCGAGTTTCTCTTATATCTCAGCAGGTAGCTAAATTTTGTATGCTGGCATATAGTAAGAGAAGAACCATGTTGGGACCAAGAGCCAGACCACATGAGGGTGACCGTAAGAATGCTACAAGCTGATGATATTTTTTGTGTGGATTTCTGTTTCGTGGATTTCAGTGCAAATTCGATTGTTCTTTTGTTTGTTGTTCCTCCTTTTTCTTGTTCTTCTCTGCTCTTTTTTGCTGGCCTAATGGCCGTAATAAAACTGAACTGAACTATATATAAACAAGAATATCCTAAACTAACATTAATAAACCTTGAATCAACTGAAAAACCTAGCTAAGACATAAGCCTAAACGTTGGGCAAACAATAAATCCAACGCTGAGGGGTTTACATTAAATCTTAACAGGGATAAAAGCAAGAAGAAAACCATGTGAAACATTAGCACACTTATGTATACACGTCCTTTCCAGGTCTTATGGAGACTTTTGGATAACACTGGTCTCTTTGCTCTTGTCCTTAGCCAGTACAGTTTAGCGATAGGCTTATGAAAATATTTTTCATATTTTCCTGGCCATAACAATACCACCCAAGTTAGGTGAGGTTTGGTTCAGGGGGTCCAAAGTTATGGACTCCCAAAGGGGGTGCCCCGTCCCGCATTGTTTCCAATGTGTAAGGAACCTCAAAGGACTCGAAACAAAGGAACTGAGTTCAGTACGTTTATTTCATAAACTTCAACGATCGCATTACACGGGATGCGGATTCTGACTTTCCCGGGCTTCAGGCGTCGCTTTTACGGAACCTTCAGCCACCTCCCCCAAACGTCCCAGCAGTTTTCCCATGACAGAGCAGAAACAAGCTTCAAACACACAAGATAATCACAGCAAGGTTAAGGCCACAACCACCCTGGGCACGAAGCCCAGAACGAGGAATGCGCCAAGGCCAGGCAGAAAGAGCAGAAACTAACCCCCACCCTTACACTCCGCCTCCTCCACGAAAGCCCCCTCTCCCCCCGGTTTAAGAGGGAAAGCCTTATGAAAAGCAGCGATCAAAGGGGGGAGGCGTCAATGTTTTCAACATACACCCATTGATTATGGCCTGAGGGATATCCCACCCAGGACACCAAATATTGCAAACGTTTGCGTATGTAACGAGAATCCAGAATAGCGTCGATTTCGTAGTGTTTGTGGCCATCAACGATCACCGGCGGGGGAACCTCCATTGGGTCGTGCCAAGCATCTGAATCTGGAGCCCGCTTGAGTAAGCTAGAATGAAATACAGGGTGAATATTACTGAGAGAATTGGGCAACTCTAACCGAGCAGTCACATCGTTGATCACCTGGGTGATCCTAAATGGGCCTATGAATTTCTTGCCTAGCTTAGAATATTTATGCACATCCCTAAGGTTTTTGGTGGACAAATAAACCCACGCCCCCACTTGCAGAGGAAAATCCATTCTATGTTTGTCCGCTTGGCTCTTTTGGGCTTCCTGCGCTTGCGAGAGCGAGGAAGAGACGGATTTCCAGCCTTCAGCTAGAGATCGGATCCAGTCACCAAAGTCAGGGGGTTGGAGCGCATGATCGGGGAGCTGGGGTAACGGGAGGAACGAACGACCCGAGACCACTTCAAACGGAGTTTTATTGGTGCTGCTGTGAACCGCGTTGTTGTAGGCATATTCGGGGAAGGGAAGAAGCTCCGTCCAGTTATCCTGATGATAGTTGGTGTAGCAACATAGGTACTGCTCAAGCGTTCTGTTGGTCCGTTCGGTCTGGCCGTCACTTTGCACGTGGTACGGGGCAGCCACAGCCGAGGCCGTTCCCAACAACTCCAGGAACGCTTTCCAGAACTTAGATATGAACTGTGGGCCCCTGTCGGAGATCACTCTCTCCGGCAATGAATGCAAACGATAGATATGTTGAATAAACAGTTTGGCCAATTTAGGCGCCGAGGGAATGGTGGAACACGGAACGAAGTACGCCTGTTTGGAAAAGAGGTCCACCACTACCCAAAGTACTGTATTACCATGGCTTTCGGGGAGATCTGTGATGAAATCCATGGAAATCACTTGCCACGGCCGAGCCGCCGGGGGGATGGGGTGTAGTAATCCGTGCTGCTTAGTAGGGATGGCCTTAGCCTCTGCGCACGTCGGACACCCCTTTATGTATGCCTCAATGTCCTTGCGCATGGTGCGCCACCAAAACTGCCTCCTAAGTAGGTGAAGCGTTTTCAAAAATCCAAAGTGTCCCGCTTGTCGGGCGTCATGACCAGCCAGTAGAACCTGCTTACGTAAGGCTGGTGGGATGTACCAGCAGTCCCCCCGTCTCCACACTCCCCCTTGTAACTGCAGGAGGGGGTCAGATTCTTCCTTCGGAACCTCCTGTCGTCCCGCCTCCTCCAGATGACGTAGAAACGGGGATACAACGTCCGGGACCTTCATGGGGGAATGTTTCGGGGGCGTAACTGTCTGGGATCGGGTTACCGCCAATCCCAATTGAGAAGGTGTGAGAATGGTACGAGGCATGGCGCGTAAGGAAGTGTCCGTCCCCCTGGGGAGGCGGGATAGGGCGTCAGCTAATTTGTTACTATTACCAGGGAAAAAATGGACAGTGAAGTTGAATCTGGAAAAAAAATCCGCCCATCTCAATTGTTTGGCCAACATTTTGAGTGGAGTAGACAAAGCTGCCAAGTTTTTATGATCTGACCAGACTTGGAACGGGCGCGCGGCGCCTTCCAGCCAATGCCACCACGTAGACAAAGCCTCTTTAATGGCTGCAGTTTCTTTATCTCCAACCGTCCAGTTGAGTTCAGGGCCGGACAGTTTTTTCGATAAATAAGCACACGTTACAAGTTTGTTATCTTTATTTTTCTGCAAGAGTGCTGCTCCTAGGGCTTTATCCGAAACATCGACATGCACGATGAAAGGCAAAGTAGGATCTGGGTGTTTCAAAATAGGTTCAGTAGTGAAAGCTGTCTTAAGAGCCTGAAATGATTTTTGACACTCAGGGGACCAAGAAAGGGGAGCCCAGGGTTTCGATGCCTGGGGCCCCTTTCCTTTGGTGCGCAGTAAATCTGTGAGTGGTAGAGCAAGCTTAGTAAATTGGGGAATAAAATCTCGATAAAAGTTCGCAAAACCTAGAAACGATTGAAGTTCCTTACGGGTGGTGGGTATCGGCCAATTCACTACAGCTGCAACTTTTGCCATCTCCAGGCCCTCTGGAGAGATCCGATACCCTAGGTAATCCATGGAGGTTTGGTGGAAAGCACATTTGGACAGTTTTGCGAAGAGTGAGTTATCGAGCAGACGTTGCAACACAGCCCTGACCAAACGTTCATGCTCTTCCATCGTTTGGGAATATATTAGAACGTCATCCAAATACACCACCACCCCCTTAAACAGAAAATCTTGTAGAACGTCGTTGATAAGTGACATGAAAGCCCCTGGGGCACCGGATAATCCGAATGGCATTACAAGATATTCATACTGGCCAAATTTGGTATTAAATGCTGTTAAATGCTCGAAACCCTCAGCAATTCGTACTCGGTAATAAGCCTCCCTCAGATCCAGTTTGGTAAAAATACGCCCCTTTCCCAAGACATCGAGCAGGTTCTTGATGAGGGGCAAAGGGTATTTATTTGACAGCGAAACAGCGTTGAGACCACAATAATCAGTGCACAGACGTAGGGTTCCATCTTTCTTTTTCACAAACAAAACGGGTGCTGCGTGGGTGCTCTTGGTGGCTCGGCGGATGAAACCGCGAGCCAGATTCTTACTCGAGAAAGGCTCGAGCTCGCTTCTCCTCGGCTGGGCTCATCCCCGATTATATTCTACCCTTTGGGGAGTTGTGCCCCTGGGACCAAAGAGGATTTTACAGTCTGTTGTGTCCCTATGGGGAGTTGATCGCATTCCTGTTCTTGCCAAAGACTTTGGCTAAGGTCCCAGTACTGTTTGGGAACTCCGGCCAGTTCTGGGCTTCCGGTTACGCTAGCTAAAAGCCATTGCCTGGGGCGACTTCGGGGATCTTCTTTAGCCTCTGCCGGTGGCTTCCACCCCTCGTGCATGTGATGATCCCCACAAGGGGATCGGGTGAATCAGACTATCGTTGTCTCCCCAGAAGATGAATAATTGGGTTCATGGGAGAGGAGCCAGGGCATGCCCAGCACTATGGGATGTTTGGCAACGCTGGAGCCAGAATGAAGCTACACGTCTCTTCCCAAGTAGTGTTCAGCAATTATCGCATAGAAGCACTGGTTGCGGGTCTTGAAGCGGGCCGGACCGTCAGTGCCCAGCGGGCTGCCATCCATTTGAGTAAAAGGAATTGGTTTGGCCAATGCTATCGTTCGAGCCCTAGCTGCTCACCGCCGTCACCTGAGGCTTCACTAAGGCAGTGGGAGCGAACGGCGGAATCGAGCTTCGTGCCAGAATATGGGTGTGCTTGGAGGTATTGGTTAAGCGATGGTCATGGCATAAAGTTATGGGGCTCCCCCTTCACTCACACGCATCTGGGCGCCCTTGAGGGAAACTCTTCAGCGGGACCTGGCCGAAAGAGCTCACCCTTCAGGTTCAGTGCGTCATGTCGGTCTCCCGGGCTTTGTCATCATAGGTGGTTTGCACAGCTCCTTAGGGCCCCGAGGACCCGTCTTGGCGAAGGAAGTCCGTGCAAGATTTGACTTCGCGAGGGGCGGGGACGAGCACCTTTTGTTTTTCTCGGGCAATTGGCCGCCATAGTGGCCGGGCCCCACAATATAGACACAACCGAAGACTGTGGTCATAATAGTTATAGGGGCTCCCCGCTGCACTCACCCGCATCTAGGCGCAGGGAAACTCTTCAGCGGAGGTTCTGTGAAGAGGCTCACCCCTTCAAGGTTCGGGTGTTGTCATCGGTCTCCCGGGCTTGTCATCATAATAGGTGGTTTGCACAGCTCCTTAGGGCCCCCCCGAGGACCCGCGTCTTGCGAGGAGTCCGTTACGCACGTTGACTTGCGGGGGCGGGGACAGGCACCTTTTGTTTTGCCGCAGACGGTGGCCGCCATGTGGCCCGGGCCCCCACAATATAGACACAACCCGAGACGACGGCGGTGCTCAGAGGTGGATTCGGCTGCCGGCAGTCCTGCACTGCGCCTTCTTCGGTGGGGCGGTGACCGTACTGTTGCCCGGTTCTGGCAGGAGGTTTGGTCGTGAGCGGTTTTCCCACGTCAAATTGGAAGCGATTAAGACGGGCCGCAATACCAGATTGCCGGTGGTAATCCCATTCTCCCGCGATGGTCTGGGGTTCACGCACCACATGCATGCTCCAGGTGCAGATTTCCTCCTGCGACTAGCATCGTTGGAAGTATTCACATTTTTCATCGCGTTCGACCCCAGTCCGGGGAGCTTGCTTTCAAAAGCTGACCAACCGGAATTCTCGGGCGAGGAACTCTGCACGCAAAGGTTTTATTTCCCTGCTTGAGAGTTTTAACAGTCTTGATGGCTTTGTTCACCTCTTCCGGATCTTGAAAACGGAGTCGCAACACTTGAAGTAAAGGGTTGTAAGGAACCTCAAAGGACTCGAAACAAAGGAACTGAGTTCAGTACGTTTATTTCTTATAAACTTCAACGCATCGCATTACACACGGGATGCGGAGTTCTGACTTCTCGGGCCTTTCAGGTGTCGCTTTTACGGAACCTTCAGCCACCTCCCCCAAACGTCCCAGCAGTTTTCCCATGACAGAGCAGAAACAAGCTTCAAACACACAAGATAATCACAGCAAGGTTAAGGCCACAACCACCCCGGGCACGAAGCCCAGAACGAGGAATGCGCCAAGGCCAGGCAGAAAGAGCAGAAACTAACCCCCACCCTTACACAATGGAAGCTAATAGGAGATGGGGGCTACACCTTTGAGAGTCCATAACTTTGGACCCCCTGAACCAAACTTCACCAAACCTGGGTGGTATCATCAGGATAGTCTCCCAAAGATACCCTGAAAGTTTGATGCTGCTAGCCTAAAACCTGCGTACCCTGCAGGCCGAAAACGGAAAAAACACTAAAAATGCAAAAAATACAAACGGACATTGGGGGTGGGGTGGGAGCAAAACTCAGATTTTGTACCAGGCTCCATGTTCCCTAGCTACGCCTCTAGAGGAGAGGGATTAGGTCACCCCATTCCTTCTCTTCCTGCCTGGATTCAATTCTTCTACTACCTGGAATCACCAGCTCCAATTTCCCCCAGGGTTTGTTCTTGGGACTTCCTTTTTATCCTCTCCCCTTTTTCTGAGCACCCTGCTCTTCCTGAGAGCTAGTCTTTTGGTAAATCCACAGCCCACATTTGAGCGTGAAAAGGCAGCAGGACTCATCTGCTGCCATATTACATGCCTCTTGCAGGCAAAGAAGACATGTCTTTGCTCATCATTTTAGTTTAGGAGCAGCAGTGGCGTAGGAGGTTAAGAGCTTGTGTATCTAATCTGGAGGAACCGGGTTTGATTCCCAGCTCTGCCGCCTGAGCTGTGGAGGCTTATCTGGGGAATTCAGATTAGCCTGTGCACTCCCACACACGCCAGCTGGGTGACCTTGGGCTAGTCACAGCTTCTCGGAGCTCTCAGCCCCACCCACCTCACAGGGTGTTTGTTGTGGGGGGGAAGGGCAAGAAGATTGTAAGCCCCTTTGAGTCTCCTGCAGGAGAGAAAGGGGGGATATAAATCCAAACTCTCTCTCCATGGTTCTTACACTTTTTCAAGAGTGCCACTGTAAATCCGGTGATTTACCATTTGAAATGATCTTGAGGTAAGTACAAAGAAAGCTTCAATAGACGTTCTCTTGCTAAGGGGGTGATCCGAGGGAGGAACGCTGTCCCTGCCTTCATCACAGGCCCGTTTTGGGGTGAAAATGTACGAGACAAAGGAGAGGAGAGGGAGCACTCCGTGTGCCTCAGATCTTTGGGGAAACTGGCAGACCTGTGCCAATGCAGCTGCCAAGTGGGACTGCACAGAAGCCATGACAGTGAGCAGGACATTGTTTCTCCAGGTTGCTGGCAGCTCTAGCCTTCTCTTCGTGGGTGCCATTTCCTTGAAGTGCCCGCTGTTTTCAAAATTCCCAAAGTGTCCACAGGCTCAACAAGGTAATCTTTTTCCGCCGCTAATATAAAAATTATAAAAAATTATTTGGAAATAAAAACGCACCAAGGCTTGGGATCGCTGCCTTACATACCTACAAAGACAAGTGTGCATGCATTTTTATTTATTTATAAATACCCTGCCTTACACAGAAACCACAATAAAACATCACAAATAACATATGGCAATAAAACAACAATTAAAATAACATTAAAATAACCCCAACCCCCACTGCTCCTTCTGCCGACCACCAGTTGTCGCGGGGGTTTCCAAGGAGCTAACTAACCGAATGCCTGGGTGAAGAGGAAGGTCTTCACCATGTGCCTAAATCCATAAAGGGGAGGCGCATGGCAAATCTCTGAGATGAGACTATTCCATATACTGGGGGCAATCCCAGAGAAAGGCCTCCCATGTGCCACCCCACCACACCTTGGTGGGGGAGCTACCACCAGGAGCACCGACCTCGGTGACTGGACAGGTGTAAGGAACTTGTAAAGTCCAGGCCAAAAGTAACTTTGGAGTTCTTTATTGAGCTGGCATTCTAAGTCAATCACAAGCAATGCAGGAACTGGCCTCCCAGCATTCAAGCAGCCACTTTTACGGGCTCCCCTCCCAGTTCCCGCCAAAGTTTGATAAACACACCTGTAGTTCCCATCCAAAAACTACATTGAGACAGTTTCACACAGACAGGCAGGAGAAACAGAAGATACAAACACTGGAAACTGCAGATACTGAAAGCACTCCCCAAATCTGGGCAGCGCGCCAACCTTGGCAAACGAAAACCCTCCAAGGTTAAACAGCAGCCTTACAACAGGTACATAGGGTTGTAGGCACTCCTTCAGGTAGGCAGGGCCCAAACCATTGAGGGCTTTGTACATTCATGTCAACATCTTGAATTGGGGCAGGGAGCAACGTGGGAGCCAATGCAATGCCTTAAGGCCGCGGTGGCAAACCTTTGGTGCTCCAGATGTTATGGACTACAATTCCCATCAGCCCCTGCCAGCATGACCAATTGGCAGGGGCTGATGGGAATTGTAGTCCATAACATCTGGAGTGCCAAAGGTTCGCCACCGCGGCCTTAAGGACTGGCATGATGTGCATCCAGCCCGAAGTACCAGCTAACAGCCTAGCATATTGACCAGCCCCAGTTTCCGGGTTGCCTTCAAGGACAGCCCCATGTAGAGTGCATTACAGTAGTCCAATCAAGAGGTTACCAGGGCATGTAACACTGTGGTCAGGTCCCCTTTATCCAAAAACAGGCGGATCTGGCAAACCAGATGGAGCTGCCGGAAGGCCCTTGTGGCCACGACCCTCACCTAAAGCTCAGTGATGAATCCAGGAGCATTCCAGATCTCGCACCTGGTTCTTCTGCAGCAATACAGCCCCATCTAGAACCATATGACAACGCACAGAGAGAAGCCCTATTACCATCCATAAGGGGTAAAAAACCGTCCAAAATATCAATAGTAAAATCACTAAATAGTAATGATCCTGATATGCTTGGGAGATTAGCCAGCTACTTGTTAAAGGTCATGTACCTAAGAGATGTGTAACTTTATGAATGGAACTTTTTGCATTGAAATTCAATATGATAATTTTTCAGCCAAAGATACTGAACGCAAAGTTGAATGAAATCAGTTATTATGCAAATATAAACTATATATAAATGAGTAATATTCTTCAGCCATGGCACCTCGGGTTATTATAAAATGCGTATGTAAAGGCTCAATGTTATTTATTTATTTTAATATTAGGAAAATTTAATTATCCTGCTGTTTTAATTAGTAATTCTCCAGAGCCTGAGGAGTGGATTTATCCTTTTAGCAAATAGAACTAAATCGGGAAGTGCCAGATATTTCCTGGTGTTGGATCTTAAATATAGTCAAATGGTATCTGTTTTACAAATTTGTCTTTGAATTGAATGGCTAAACCCTTTTCATCCATATTATATTTTTACAAATGAACTGTCAAGTTGGAAAGCAAAATCCATAGATGTAACAAATGATTTTAAATTTAATAATAGTGTATAACCACTGTCTAATACCTAATGCCAATAAAGGTGATTGTGATTGTGATTGTAGAACCATATGCCCTGTGCTCTCATGGACTTGGGAACCCGGAACACATAGAACCTTCGTCTTGTCTAGATTCAGCCTTGGTTTGTTGATCCTCATCCAGCCCATAACATCTTTCCAGTACATGGAGCACCTCTCCTGACTCTGATGACATGGAGAGTTACAGCTGGGAGTCACCTGCATATTGATGACACGACTCCAAATCCCCTGATGACCTTACCCAGCAGCTTCATGTAGATATTGAATTGTATAGGTGACAGGATCGAGCCCTGGGGAACCCCACAATGGCGCTCCCAGGACCGTGAGCACAAGTTCCCCAATGCTGTCTTCTGGAACTGAACCACTCTTAACACAGTGCACCCCCCCACAACCCCATGCCCCAGAGCCCCAGGTCCAGCAAAATAGCATGGTCTGTGCTATCAAAAGTGCTGAGATCAAGGAGACTCAGCAGGGTAGCGTTTCCCCTGTCTCTCTTGCAATAAAGGTGATTCATCAGGATGACCAAGGATGCTTCTGTGCCATAACCACAACCAAAGCCAGATTGGCATGGGTCTAGAAAACCAGTTTCTTTCAAGTAAGCCTGCCGTTGAGCCACCACCACTATCTTTAGGACCTTGCCCCCAAATGGGAGGCTGGCCACCTGGCAATAATTGCCCAGCACCACAGGGTCCAAAGATGGCCCCTGAAAAAGGGGGCAAACCACCAGCTCTTTCAGAAGCATTCTGTCAAAGAGGCATTTACCACCTCCTGAACCCACTGGGCCAGTCCTCCCACCCCAGATAGCTTTTATCAGCCAGGATGGACGAGGGTTGGGGGACTAGTAATAGGCCGCATCCCTGTGAGCAACTTCTCCAGGTTCTTGGACCTCAAAAAATGAAATTGAAGGGTTTATTTTGGGTTGATTTACAGAGTTACACTAGGACACAGGTGTCAAACTTGCGGCCCTCCAGATGTTATGGACTACAGTTCCCACCATCCCCTGCCAGCATCATGCTGGCAGGGGATGTGATGATAGAACTATGGTTCATAACTTTATCTGGAGGGCCTAGCTAAGTTTGGACACTCTATGCAATAGGACAAGTAATTGAGAACCTTTGGCACTCCGGATGTTATGGATTACAATTCCCATCAGCCAATTGGCCATGCTGGCCGGGGCTAATGGGAATTGTAATCCATAACATCCGGAGTGCCAAAGGTTCGCCACCACAGCACTAGGAAGTACCCCAAATATCCTGAGGCCTGTTTGCAGTGCATGGAGCAAACAGAGGCCAGCCAGAACACTAACCATTACACCAGGACTTTAGCACAATCAGGCTACCCAGACACTATTATTTAATTATTTTTTAAATCCAAGTTTAAGTCTTTGCATGAAGGACTATAGCTGAATGCTAGAAGAATAATTTAAAAAATCATAAAGCTTCCAAGATTGCTGGGGACACTGAGTTGCCTTTAGTACTATTAGGTTACCCAGACATTATTACTTTTTATTAATTTTTTGTTTACCCAGGGATAAGTCTCTGCACGAGGAACCAAAGCTAAATGCTAGGAGAATTTTAAAAATCATAGTTTCCGAGACACGCAAAGGGACAAAAGCTCAACACAATTCAAAATGCAGGTTGGATTTATATTTTTTATTTTAAAAAAGGGAAGTACATACATGAGGAAAAGTGGGGGATAAACAACAATTATTTGAAACCATGATTTCTACAGGTTTTTTAAAATATATATAATATATATAATTATATATATATATTTATATATATACCTCCGATGACCAACAGTGAGCTTGCAACTCAGCCGGATTCCCAGCCAGGATTTGCACCAGTGCTTACAATATTAACAGGATTGTTAGACAGACAACAAGGGTGGAGGGGGGGGGGGCTCAAAGTTGAGGCCCCAACTGGAAGGGAGTAAGTTTATAATACACAATGTTGAAGTTTATGATACACAGCCTTGCTTCCTTTAAATGGCAGAATGCAACAGCAGGAAAAGAAATAAGTAGTACGTTAATGATTACTAAACGCTAAAGATAATCAAATTTCATTATGTTATACATGTACAGCAACTAACTGCTTTACAAAAAAAGCAAAATAATACAATATATCATCACATATATTTACAGTGTAGTAAATATACTTTTTCTGTCAAATTTTACACAAAACTATTTACAGGGTAAGTATACTGTGTTAAAAAAAATAGTGTGTGGCCAATGCTCAAAAGTGACTTTTGTAGTTAAGTCTCATTAAGAGGTACTTTAATGTACCTGGAAAAAGGTGGTGGTGTTTTTTTAAAGAAAGAGCTGAAGACAGGGGAAAAGAAGTCTTAAAACCCCACAAATCTATCAGGGGAAAGAGCAGGAGATGGTTTCTTAACCGATTCCCGGGGCATCTGCAGACAAGGCTATTCTAGGCAGCTTCTTCCCTTCTAAAGCCATAGAAGTCAGTGAGGAGGATGGGACTCATCCATGTTTTTTGGCTACAGAAAAGAAATGCACGCATGTGGGAGCAGAACTCTACAGGTGGAATCAACAGGATTTTAAAAAATGCACAAGTAAAATGTTCCAGGTTTAAATTTGAATCAAAGACGCCGTTTTTTAAAAAAGTTACTTAACAGTACATATGGAGATGATGCGGGGAAAGTAAGAGTGTCCAACTTCTATCCTGATGGGTTTATCAACCTTATCTTTCTGGACAGAGTTTCTTGGGTCATATGAGATTTTGATCCCCTGGAAGCTGAATTTCTAGCCTATAGTCCTTTCTGGAGTTAAATGTATAGCTGCAAAGCGGGTTTGCTAAGGAATCAACTTCCTAATGACATGTGGACAGGGCCCAACTGTGAACAGCAATCTCTTAAGAGCAGGCAAGGGCACAGAGACCCCTTCACTATGCCTTCGACGCCTGGTGGAAGGACTCAAACAAGAATGGAGGAAGTATCTTTTTAAAGCAAGGATCCTGTATTGGTCACTCACCTAAGTAGCCAGTGTAATAGGAGGTGGATTAAAAACAGCAGCGGAGCAAACCATCAGCTGAACAGGTTGACGTCTGGACGATGTCCTTGGTTGCCATGCAGGCTTTCTTCGTTTGGGACATGCAGTTTGGGATTGCAGCTCTTCTACCAAGATTGACAGGGCTGCCTAAAAGCAATCCGAATTCTTGCTGCTCTGGGAAGTATCAGTTTTGCTGATTTTGCCAGTTGTCCCAAGGACCAATTTCCACAAACATTTAACTCTGATTTGCACCAGAAATACACACAACTTACACAAGTAAAAAACCTTAGTGAGAGGTCCACTGAATATACATTACAGACCCACTTCCTGCCTTTGGTCCAATTTTCTTCTGCACCCAGGTCGCCTTAGTGCCAAGTGATGGAAAACAGAAAGAAACAAAGCCCAACTCATAAGAAAGCCTCCTGAGGAGGTCTACTCCAAATCCGCCTCAGTGGGACTTGCTCCCAGGAAAACATCATTAGGATTGAACACAAATTTTTGCATGGCAACGTCATACTGTCCCCTCCTCATCTTCCTATGCGTGAACTGCGGCCAGAAGAGAAACAGAAAAGGCCAAAAGCAAATTTGACCGGCCTGGCTTCAGCCATAGCCCTACGCAGCTTATCAGAGAAGGGAAGGCCCGGTGAGTGAACTATGTCCCAGTGATGGCATCCCAGTTGCCATAAAGTAGGGGGGAGGGGGCCGGATCAGTAGGAGTCCCTCTCCTTGGGTACTGTGGATTCACTTCTCCTGCAGGTTTCACCCAGCCAGTCCACAGCGAGGACACGGGACCGTGGGGTGCTTTCCCTTCTGCTGCCCTCTATGGCTCTCTTGGTGAAAGCTTGCACTGCCCCAGGGCCGGCAGCAGGCAGGCCCACTCTTTGCTGCGGCAAGGCCACCCCCCATAGCAGGCTAGGGGCAACTGCCAAGGAATGGGCTGTACCTCATGGCTGCAGGTAAGAACATTTTTGCCAGGAGGCTCACAAGCCTGATCAGGAGGGCTTTGAACTGGGTGGTGTGGGGGAGGGAGACAGCATTCAAGCAGGCAGGAATCCACCAAGTGCTGGAGATAATAGTGCAAAGGTTATGGAGAGAACGGACCAAGCAGTCAAGAACCAACAGTGGGAGAGAAAAGACCTTAAATAAGCAGCTGGGGGGTGGGATGGGGGCGGCGGAATTGAACCTCTATACCAGCCATTCTCAACCAGGGTTCCCTGGTACCCTGGGGTGCCGTGAGCATGTCCCAGGGGTACCGCAGCAACACTGCCGCCCGCCCCCCCCCTCATTTTTGTGGTGTCTCCCACCGGCGCCAGCAAGGACATGGAGCTGGCCCATGGGGCAGGGCCTGCCACAAGGTCAGCAGCCACCCCCACCCCCAGTGCTACCCTTCACCCTGGGAGGGGAAGGTGGAGGGTGGCGGCAGGGGTATCGTGAGATATGAAGAGTGAGGTCAAGGGTACCCTGACCTTGAAAAGGTTGGGAAACACTGCTCTACACTAATGCCCGGGGCATGAGAAATAAACAAGAGGAGCAAACTCTTAAAATGGCAAAGCAAACATGATATAATAGGCATCTGTGAAATCTGGTGGGATGAGCCTCATGATTGGAATGTAACAATTGAGGGGGTATGACCTATTTCAGAGAAATAAGACCAGTTAGGAACAGAGGAGGAATAGCATTAGACGTCAGGGATGATTACATTTGTGAGCTGCCCCATAACTTAAATCCTGGAAGCCAGGCTGAGAGAATCTGGCTAAAAATTAAGGGGGAGAGAAACAACAGAGATCTTATAGTGGGGGTCCATTACAGACCAGACTGAAGCGTTGGATGCTGCCTTCCTGGGACAGATGACCAAACGTTCAGGAAGTAGTAGTAGTAAGGGGAGATTTCAGTTATCCTGATTTTTGTCGGGAGTCAAACTCTGCCAAGGCTAGAAAGTCCAGTCCATTCACAGATCCTGCTTTGCCTGTGCCGATCCCACACAACAGTGTATCCTGTTGCAAACACAATCCTTGCATTTCTACAGACAACCTGCAGTGATAAAAAGCAGTACCATTTTGTAGCTTATAAACCCCAAATCTATTTCAAGACCCAAGGATTTTTGTCCAATGAGAGTTTCCCAAACAAACCAGCAGGGAAAGCTCATGCGAAAATGACTGTGCCGACCTTACAAAGACAGCTCAAACGCACTTCTGGGTTTGAGAAGAGTTGTCAGTTGTGCACATAACCTGTCCGCCGGTAGTCAACTGCCCAACTAGGATCTGTGAGATCCAGGCGGGCCATCTAGAGTGCGACGCGAATACGTGCCAGCCCTTCTCTCACAGCCTAACCTACTGCACAGGGTTGTTGTGAGGACTAAATGGAGGAAAGACAGTATAAAAATGCTCTAAGGAAATAATAAAAGTTTTTTGTATATATCCGGGCAGAAGTAGCATTACCTAAGAAGCTTTGGCAAATCCTTAGGGTGAATTCTTGGAACTGACGCAGCAGATGCGTCGTTGAGCAAATTGGGCACTTAATTTACATAATTTCAGTGTGTGGAAAATGAATCGCATTACCTTTCTGGGAACAACCAATGACGGATCAAGGCCACGGGTGGCCGAAGGGCCCCAACCCTCAGCCTTTGCAGAGAACACATTTTGGCACAATGGGTCAGGCGGAAAATACCGTCAGCTTTTATCCAGTCTGCTCTGTAGAGACAAAGGAGGCCATTTCCAAGGGAATCAAGAAACAAGATATTGGCCCCATAGCCTTGAAAATGTCTGGTTAGTTCATGAGAGATACATGGAATTACTTGACTCTTCAGTTCAAACATACTGTCTGCTGCTGTGATCAGGTCTCCTTCTATACAGTACAGTAAAAAAAAATCTACCACCCAAGCAATTAGAATAGCATGTCCACTGGTCAACAGAAACTAGGAATGGGCAAACTGGAGTAACAAGGAACACTTTTTTCTTTAAAAGAGATAGCGGAGAAGACATTTTACAATACAAAAAAGTGTCAGAAGAAAACAATTCCAGACTTGACATGACCACCACGATTCCCTGGTTTCTTTGGGTTCTGGTTCAGCAAATCAGTGATTACCAACTAAAAAAACAAAAGTCAGAGGAACCCGAAACAGAAGAGAAAAAGAGCTACAAAAATGAAAATCCAGACCCACATTTCAAGAATGGATCTTCCGGCTGCAGGGCTGACCGGGTCAGAGGTGGTGATTCACAACTACGCACAGCTCAGCCACTTGCCTGGGGTGGGGGAGGGGGCATGAGTAAGAAGCCTGGATTATACACATCCGTTGTTTTTTTTGGGGGGGGGGGTTGCTTTTTTTAGAAAAAACAAAATATTTTTTTTAAAAAGGAGACAGCGTCACACAATCTTTTTAATGCTGTGACGTTTGAAGCTGCCGGTGCTCCTCTGCTTCTGGACTTGGCTCGCTGAACCGTGGCGCGTCCGCACACTGTTGGAGTGCCCTGCGGTTGGGGACAGTTCCACGTTTTCCTTATCAATTCCTAAAAACAAACGAACAGAGGAAGGATGAAACAGTCAGTTAATTTTTCCCCTTCAAAAGCCAAGCGTAATAATTAGAGTGTGTGTGTGCGGGGGGGGGGGGGGGACATAAAACAACAGTAAAGGATTATCTTTGCTTTTTAAGAATTGGGAAGCGTTTCAGAAGTAGGAAAGATGGAGAGAATGGAGGCAGATTCTCTTGTGCCAAGGTTACGCAAGAGGGGAAGGAAGGAAGGAAGGAAGGAAGGAAGGAAGGAAGGAAGGAAGGAAGGAAGGAAGGAAGGAAGGAAGGAAGGAAGGAAGGAAGGAAGGAAGGAAGGAAGGAAGGAAGGAAGGAAGGAAGGAAGGAAGGAAGGAGTGAGCGCTGGAGATGGAGTGAGTTGCAAAGCCCTGTTTTAATTAAACTGAGAAGGCGGCAAAGAGGTCAGCACGCACTGACCACCTGTCACCAGCAGAGGGAGCCTGTTATCCACATGGCACAAGCACTTGCGCCAGCTTGCTCTAGCTTTCTCCAGTGCCGGAACGTCCCCTATCAACTTGTGTTCTGATTGCATGAGGTTCAACATGGCCACCAGAAGAGGTGAAGGGGGGATTTTCCTTATTTCTTCTGTTTCTTTTGTTTAGATTTCTTCAATGTATTGAGGCCTCCCTGAGTACTAAAGGCAGGAGGCTTGTGCCCAGATGGCCACCCTGTGGCTGGTTTGTGGAAGATGAAAAGCCCTTCCGTACAGTGTTTTTTCAGAAACAGCTCTAGGGGTCACAACATCCTCTGCCTTGAAAGAGGTCCATCATTTGTTCAGCACAAACATGCTTCCATGTTCCTGAGAAACGGCTGAGTTCTTGCTGGGAAGTCTAAGGCTGTGGGCTGTCTAGGTTTGAAACCCCACTTCTACCAGGAAAGCTCACTGGGTGACCTTGGTTCTGTCAAACTCAGCCTGGCCTACCTTACAGGGTTGTTGTCATGACAAAATATAGGAGAAAAGGCTCCTAGAGTCTCCACTGGGGAGGAAAGTGGTTCATAAATACATTGAGTTCTCTATAAGTTTCAGTGAAGTGATTGCCACTCTGCTGCTGCAACTGAAGAATTGCTGGTGTCTCTGCAGCTAGCCAGATGCCTCCAGGAACCCCACAAGAAGGACATGAAGGTAGCAGCTCTGTGGGAGCTCCGACCCCAGTATTCAGATGTACATTGCCCCAAACATGCAGGTTCCATTTGGCTGCTAGGCAGTGGTGGGATCCAAAGTTTTTAGTAACAGGTTCCTATGGTGGTGGGATTCAAACTGTGGCGTAGCGCCAATGGGGCTGGGCGGGGCATTACGGGGGCGTGGCCGGGCATTCCGGGGGTGGGGCATTCCTGGGCAGGGCTGTGGCAAGGACGCAGCCACTGCGCCGGTCCTTGGGCGGGAAACAAATGCACACGGGCGCAGGCTGCTACGCACGCCGGTGCACCTCCTGCTAGACTGCTTCAAATTCTGCGCGCTACTGCTGAGAGGAGGGGCGTAACTAAGGCAAAAATCACGTGGCAAAACCACCAATTAGTAACCCCCTCTCGGCACACACAAATAATTAGCAACCTTACTCTCGGGAACCTGTGAGAACCTGCTGGATCCCACCTCTGCTGCTAGGGCTAACCGCCACTGTTCCTCTGACAGTCTCTGATGAAAGGAGCATTGACTCGCAAAAGCTGACACTCCGAACACCTTGTTGGTCTCTGAGGCGCTACTGGACTCAAATCCAGCTGTTACACAATTTTGTGTAATACTTTAAAAAAGCAATTTAAGCTACTTCCTGTGGTGGTGAATTCCCAAAGCCCTGTGTTATCAAGGGCTTATTTCCCCAGTTCTGAACTTCCTCCCAAACAGTTTCATGGATACCCCTGAGGTCGAGTAACACGAGACACAGATGAAAACATCTCCATTCTCTTTGTGCTGTAAATCTCTAGTCTCCTCTTACCACCAGTCTCCTTCTACTAAACTACGCAGCCTTTACTAACTACTGCTACTAGCTAGTCTTTAGTTAGGAGCAGCAGTGGCATAGGAGGTTAAGAGCTCATGTATCTAATCTGGAGGAACCGGGTTTGATTCTCTGCTCTGCCGCCCGAGCTGTGGAGGCTTATCTGGGGGATTCAGATTAGCCTGGGCACTCCCACACATGCCAGCTGGGTGACCTTGGGCTAGTCACAGCTTCTGGGAGCTCTCTCAGCCCCACCTACCTCACAGGGTGTTTGTTGTGAGGGGGGAAGGGCAAGGAGATTGTCAGCCCCTTTGAGTCTCCTGCAGGAGAGAAAGGGGGGATATAAATCCAAACTCCTCCTCCTCCTCTTCTTCTTCTTTAGCTTTTCTGTGGAAAGGATGCCCTTCTAATCTTCAGACTGCTTTGCAGATGCACCAGAGATTTATGTGAGGGAATAGTGAGAGTAGCCATTTTATTTCCCATATCCTTTTCTGAATAAATGCTGAGTTTGCAATTGAGGAGGGAGGGACAGGAACGGCGGGCTGCAAAGGAGCGGCATGGAGCCCTGATGCAGCACACACCTCTCGTAGCAGCGACACTCTGGCCTGAAGCCGACACTTGGTAGCCTCTGGGAAAACAGGCTGGTGCAGCAACAGATTTTTAATTCCATGAGAAAAGCCAGCATATCAGCAGAAACTTTTGAATCCAGCCATTTCCCTGCAACTCTAGTTTTCTACTTACATATACATGAAAAAAACTAGAAAAGAAAATAATCAGGTACCCTGAAGAACCTGAAGAAGTTGCTCAGCCACCTCACCATTTCATCGATTCAGCCTGCCACATCACGGAAAGTCAAAGGCTTGGTTGAAGCCAGCTGGCAAATCCAGGGTTCAGTTGGGGACATTTATAAACAGCAATCCTCCAAAACAAGACCACACCCAGATTCTTGCCTTATTATCTTGGTCATTCCTTACTAATAGTTATCTTTGTTGCCATTCCTCAGCCAATCACATCTTAGAATCGTATCTGGATGTGAATGTTTCCCTCTGTCAAGTTTTCAACTGTATCTATTCCTTGTTCCTGTATATTCTTTCACAACATTGCAATAATCACATTTAATCCATTCACAGGGATTTCTGTGGCACCTGTTTCTTCTCCAGTTAACACTGCAGTTCCCCAGTATCTGTTGCTTGTGAGTTTCCCTGCCGAGGGCGGCTGAATTTTCATACCTTTAGCTCTGATTTTGGAGATGGTTTAAGCAGATCTCTGAAGAGCCAGGACACCAACATTCAAAATAAATAAACAATATATTTCTTTCATATTTATTTAATATGTAGTTTCAAAGTGGCCTTGAGAGTCATTTGACTAAAGGGCACGCTATGCATCTTTAAGACCAATCAATCATAAATAAATCCAAGTGACTGACTTTCCCTATGCACGATTGGATAGCTACACACTACACTTCTATTATTTTGTAATGTCTTACAAGACTTCAGAACCCTTATCCCCACCATTCTATAAGGAAGGAAAACGTTGCTATCCCCACCATTGTTGATACTCTTATGATTAACAATTAGGTTTAATAGAAGAAGAAGGAGAAGAAGAAGAAGAAGAAGAAGAAGAAGAAGAAGAGGAGGAGGAGGAGGAGGAGGAGGAGTTTGGATTTATATCCCCCCTTTCTCTCCTGCAGGAGACTCAAAGGGGCTGACAATTTCCTTGCCCTTCCCCCCACAACAAACACCCTGTGAGGTAGGTGGGGCTGAGAGAGCTCCGAGAAGCTGTGACTAGCCCAAGGTCACCCAGCTGGCGTGTGTGGGAGTGCCCAGGCTAATCTGAATTCCCCAGAGAAGCCTCCACAGCTCAGGAGGCAGAGCTGGGAATCAAACCCGGTTCCTCCAGATTAGATACATGAGCTCTTAACCTCCTACGCCACTGCTGCTCCCAATACACAGAAAAGTGCCATTCTGCAACTTATAAACCATGAACTTCAACATTCAAGCAAATCGGCACAAATTGGCATATTTATTCCAATTTGGTTCTCTTGTGGAAAGGCATGAAGCTTTGCAAAATCCCATTTCTGCATTCAATGCCAGATTCTGCACCCTGTGCAGCATCCACCCTGGCTTGGCTTTTACAAGTTCATGAATCGGCAAAAGCAGACCAACAGCTGAACTAGGGCGGTGAGAAAGAGCGGTTAGCACCAGCTCACTTCCCTCCCCAGAAAGCAGGAGGGATCAGACACAGCAAGAGGGAGAAACAGAAGTTGTACACACACATCGTACACTGGTGATCCCTGGCCCCAAGGCTGGCCTCTACAAGGGCCAGGGCCTTTACGGCTCTGGCCCCTACCTGGTGGAACAGGCTTCCAGGTGAGATCAGGGCCCTGCGGGACTTACAAAGTTTCCGCAGGGCCTGTAAAACGGACCTGTTCTGCCAGGCGTTTAGCCAGCCGGGATGATGTCAACTCTGCCATAAGAACATCTGGCCTCCCGTGGGTATATAAAGGGGGAGGGAGGGGCTGAAGCCATTGGGAGTCTTGTTATTTTATGTATTTATATAAATTATATACGATGTTTTAAGCTGTTTTTACTATTGATGGACACCGCCCTGAGCCCTTGGGGAGGGCGGTATACAAATATAATAAATAAATAAATAAAATAAGTCCCCTGGGGGCATTTTGCCCAGCACCCTCTCAAAAAGTAGAGCGGGCAAGAGGAGACCTTCAGCTGCCAAAGTAAGAAACTCCAAGACCTGAAAGTTTGCTGTCCCTTTAAGGAAGTTTCAACAAACCCACCCCTGACACGAGCCAATGGAAAAGAAGAGTAGACTCACCTGGGGAATGCTGGGAAGTGGCAAGTGAGGTCATGGAATTGGAAAGGTTAAGGTTCGCAGTGATGCTGAGCTGAGACTGCACAGCAGGTGGGTATGGAGACGTGGGTGTCAGCAGGGACTCCTCACTTGTTTCCTCATCGATGCCGGGCAAGTAGGTGTCAATCAAGGCATCGAGGAACTTCACTATCAGCTCAGCATAGTCTGGGATCTGCGTTTGCTAGAAAATGAGAAACGGGTCAGTCCTTCAACTTCCTTGAAGTATCAGTATCCAGCTCTCCCATCCACCGGGATCTGTCAAGTGGCTTGACAAGGAACTCCCGAGGGATCTCTGCCAATAAACAGGCATATAAACAGTCTTATGGTTTCAACCGTCTTGCCCCATATGTCCCGAACCGGCCTCTGCGCTCTTCAGAGGCCAATTTGCTGGTGATCCCTGGCCCCTCCATGATGCGGCTGGCCTCTACCCGGGCCAGAGCCTTTACAGCTCTGGCCCCCGCCTGGTGGAACGCTCTCCCTCCAGCTGTGCGGGCCCTGCGGGATCTCAACGAGTTCCACAGGGCCTGCAAGACTGAGCTGTTCCACCAGGCCTTTGGGGAGGCTGGCAGCTGATGCCCCCCCCCTGGTTAACATCTGTGGATCCTGCCGTCTCTCCCCTCTTTTAGGGGATTGGTTAGTAGGTCGCCTCTTACTGTATTATTTATTCTATTTGATATTAATATGCTGCTTTTAATGGGGTTTTAATGATTCAAAGACTATAGAGCCATTTTATTATGATTTATTTAATGATCTGAGATTTATTGATTTTATTTTGTGCTCTATTTGTATATTCATGTTCATTGCCCTGAGCCCTTCGGGGGAGGGCGGTATATAAATGTAACAAACAAACAAACAAACAAACAATTAAAAAAAACTACAGATGGATGGTTTTAGTACTGTTCTTGCTGGGATCTTACGCAGCACAGGGACCCAGAGAAGAATGTCAGAGTATCAAAGTGCCTCCGTAGGCATATTGTGTGTCTTGCTAGATCAGTCTGATCTAACTGACGGTTCACTGACAGCTACTTGATGCAGTGAGCTGGATCCAACCGGTTCTGGCCAGCTGCTACTAATCTGTGTGACCTTTAAGCTGATTGGTCAGCTTCTGTATATATGTGTAAACAGCTGCAACTGTTCTCTCTCTTCTGCGCATGCTGTGCTGGCGAAGCATGCTGTCGGTCTGTCCCATGACTTTGCATATATCTTCTTGTGATTAGCTGTATATAAACTACACCTCTGTATATAAACTACACCTCACTGCTTCTTGAGTAACTGCTTCTTGTGGTGTTTCTCCTGGTGTTGCAGCTAAGTCCTAAGGCTGCTTCTCCTGCTCTCGGTAACCAGCACTCCGCTGTGCAACAGGTCTACTCGCTAACAAAGAAGTCACAATCCAGGAGGCTTCCAGTTCCCATCACATTTAAACAATCCTAGACAAACATCAAGGAGCTGCGTGGCGTAGTGGTTAAGTGCTTGCACTGCCACTCACATGGTCAGGAGTTCAAGCCCCCTGTGGATCAGATATCCTGGCAGCTGGCTCATGGCCAACTCAGCCATCCATCCATTCCTTGGTTGGTAAATGAGTACCTAGCTCATAGCTAGGGGGTAAAGAATAGCCGGGGAAAGCAATGGCAAACTACCCCACAAAAAAGGCTTGCTTATGAAATCACTGCTTGCAGTGGTACCCCAGGGTCGGACACGACTGAAGGGGAAACTTTACCTTTACCTAGACAAACATCTCTACCTCTTTTTTTCTCCCCAATAAGAACAGTGGCCTACCTTATAGGGCTATGATAAGAAGTGCTGCTCTGCACTCTAAAAGTACTGCACAAATGCTAAGTGTTCCCACTGGGGAAGGGCCTTTCTAACAACGAAGCTGGCTTCTGTATTTATTGTGGTGAGAAACTGGAGGCTGATGCTGACTGTTGGCTTTTAAAAGGATATGTAACCATTTTGCTTTTGAGGTTTTTGTAGTTTTTCTGCCATGTGTTCTACTGAGCGTTCATTCCCAATTCCGCACAAGTGGCACACCCTCTCACAGACTTATTAGCAACAAAAAGGGAAGGAAATCATGATAAACAACCTGGCAAGAAAATCAAACGGAGCTCTGAGTGTCAGCAAGTATTCGATTATCTCAAGAAAACAAAGCGTCCCTAATAAGCACTGTGACGTGACATCACCACATGGGCTCATAATGACCTGGTGCTGGCACAAGGACTTCACAGACTCACTGGCTAAACAGGAAAAAAATCTTCACTTCCAGGGGAATTTATATGATCATGCGTCTGAGAGTGGTCTAATGCCCTCACCTTGGAAAATGGTCCTGCAAACCTCCATAAACCATTAAACCCAAAACCTGGAACCAAGAAAAGGAAAAGGACTATTAGCATGATGGAGTGGAAGAAGGTTGTATAATTTTACTAGAAAAGTTATATGCAAAACTTTTTCAAAAATCAGTGAGAAGAATTTGGAGTTTTTTTCTCCCCCTACTGGCAGCTACACTCATTTTTGCATCTGATTGTAAGCTATACTGACGTCCTTTTCTGATATTAATAAAATATAATTAATTCTGTACACCTCTTGAACTCAACAAGATAATATGTAACACCTTGATTCATCATAACTTTGATATTGTTCAAGCAATTTCACAGAACTGTGGCTCAACTCCAGAAGAGACAATAAAGACCCAGATGACTAACACACTACATACTTTGTAGATACGCGGTTTGGTATTGGGGTGGAGATTCTTCGTGATAGACCACACTCTGAACAATGCCATGGATTGGATTCAACAAATTTGGATCCTGACACTGCGACAAGAGGGTGTTGATCTTGAAATCCAGTAAATTGTGCCTAGGCAATAAAACACAAAAGATCCTGTTAACCAAATGTCATTTCATGGTCTGTAAATTTCACTGTAGCAAACAAAAAAATCATAAAGCTTCTTTTAACCAACAACCCAAATCTTAATTGCACCCTAAGGGTATGACAGACAATTTTTTGTTCCTCAGGAACAGCAATTCTGTCAGAGAGTACTTGGGATCTTTAACACAGATTTCTCTCTGTTTCAAACTACAATTCCCAGGATTCTGTTGAGTCAAACCTTTCTGTTGCTATCAGCTTAGGAAAATCAGCTCCACTTACACATATTATTGTAAGCGGCCTTGACCCATGAGGGAAGGCAAGAAATAAATGTTTCAATGAGTAAACAGCTAGAGTAAGCTTCACAGCTACCCACTTATGTTTTTTGAGCATATATGGAAAAGTCATGCAATTTTAAGATAGGCAATGGAGGAACTTTTCCAGAGATGTAACAATAAACCAGGGCTGGTCTATTTGGCATGAAAGATGGACCACTGGGCTTGAGTGGAAACCGTGCCAGGAGCTCCAGATAACTGATATGTGTGTTGTCTCTCCAGTGACCCATTTCTTACAATCTGCAAACAAATCTGTGATAAAGGCCAGCAGTTTTCCCAAAAGCACAAAGCTGGGGGACTTTCTGTGTCCCAGAAAGGGCATTTGAAGGAGGGTGGGATCCAGTCATGTGAACAATACCAATAAACTTCACTCTTCTGTAGAAGAAGGAGCCCCTCTGGACCACTCTAGAGGCTGCCTGCTGAGCAGTAGATGGGATTCTTCCCTTCTCAAACCAAATTCCCAGGATCCTTTGGGAGCAGAAGCATCTTGCCCTATCAGATTAGGTAATTCTGGTAGGAGACAGAGAAACGAGCACTGGAAGAATCCAGATGGGCCCTGAGGTGGTCAAAGAGGCAGCAGGCCAATCATTGAGGAAGGGTTGGGCCCTCATGGCTGGCTTAGTTTCTCTTGCTAGGCAATGAGTAGCAGGTGGGGCTGCATGCCTCCGAAAGTCCTGCTTTTGCACAGGTGACAGCATGCTGGGCGTGTACCTCCCAAGATCTCATCGAGATGTTCAACCACAGCATGGCCTGCAGGGGGAGGAGAGGGGAGAGGACTCTCCTTTACAAAATAAGGAAGTGGTGATTCAAGCGAGCCCCTGGTTGAACTGGACAAGCTGCAGCCATGTGGCCAGGCTCTCCGCAGTACAGGCACAACCCCAGACGTTGTCTCCGAGCAGAGAGGGTTTCCATGGGCGGTTGAGCCGCTGGTGCCGCAGGCCTGCGGGACGGAGGTGCAGTACGTCGAGGCTCAGCAGGTTTGGGTTCCAGTACTTTGAAGCGCCAAAGCTGAGCATCAGCATCTGCTGCCATCATAATCCATCGGCTAAGCACGTTGGTTCACCTCTCATGAGAACCCATTCTTGCAACCTCGGGTTGAGACCTTCCAAGAAGGCAATAGCAAGCATTTGATCAGGCCAACCAGAGATCCGGCTGGCCAAGGCACGAAATTTGCTGGAGTAGCCTCCACAAGACAAGGAGCCCTGCTTTAGATTTCTAATGTCCTGTTTAGCCTGTTCATCCATATGAGATTGTTCAAAATGTTCACGGAGGGCCATCGGAAAGTGCGGTGACGATGTGAGTTCCAGAGCACCTCCGCCAAAGAGTTCCACAGACCATTCTGCCGCATCACCCTCAAATGCAGTGGCCACGTCCCAAACCCATTCACCATCATAGTAACGGTCGAATTCATTCATGTGGGTGTCCACCTGGATCAAGAAGCATGGAAGATTCTGAGGCTTGCCATCGAAACATACCAACAGTTTAGGACGAATCGCAGGCACTAGCGGTGCTTGTTGTAAATAGGGATAGTGAATGCCCACGTGCTGTGGCAGCTGAGAGGGCGTTTGTGGCAGAGCGAGGGGACTTTGGGCACTGGGAGTTGTGTGGGGAATCGGTTGTTGACTGGGAGCACTCTGGGCGGAAGCACTTTGAGTCAGCTGGTCCTGGTAGGTCGGAGTAGCCAGAGACAAGGTCTGCACGGGTCATCTGACGGAAGCACGGCTCATCGACTGTGAAACAGAACTTTGTATTCCAAAACCTTTGCCTCGGACTCTTGCGCTCTAGCCTCCATTTGTTCCAGCCACATCTGCACGTCGAGTAACTCGGACTCCAATTCTTTGAAGCTGGTTCCATTGGACCCCTCCAAATCTGACCAAGACGGCGGCCGAAATGGGATCTCAGAAAACCGCAACCCCCAACTCATGTCAGGGTTGATACAGAGGCGTTCATGCTGGAGAAAGCAAGCGGTTGATTTTGGCCAAGCACCTCCCGGGAAACCAGTTGAAAAGTGAACACTTGTTTGTTTGTAATCTAAGATCTGTGTAGAGTGGGCTCCACCCGGGTTCCGCAATGAAGAGTCTGTTGATACCGGCAAATCCACTGGAGGACTCCAACGGGGGTCCGAAATACAATAGTCCTCAGGTAGAGTGGTCAACCGGTGATCACGAGTCACAGAAGGAGGCCAGTCTGTCGGAATGTTGATCCCAGGGTTGGACCACGTCAAAGGATTGTATGACAGTCCACCAGTAACTCCAAGGAGCTGTGGCCCCAGATCAAGTCCACTTGCTACTCGCAGCACAGGGCGAGAGGACTGAAGAACCAATCTGGTCACCAGTCCCGATTCAGTTTGGTAGCCCTGAAAAGCATTACCAAATTCAGCCTGCGTTAGGTCCTGCAAACCAATCTCCCCCCTCAGATACTGTCCAGCCTGTATGGCCAAGAGAGATTGTTTGTTGTCCTGGTCAGAAGAAATGGTTGTTTGCAGAAAAAATCCATCCAACTCCTCCTCTGAGTTGGTTCCATGATAAAAGATGAAAATGGAGAGACGTCTTAATGTCAGAATCTCTTTGAACCAGTCAACTGAAACAGTTGTGATGAACAACGATTTCTTTATTGCAGGTAAGATAAGCTCCGTACAAACTCCAAGACATCTCTGGCTCTTCCCGCCGAGACGTCACTAACATAAAACAATCAGCGAGCCCATCCCCCGCCCACCATACAACTTCACAGCTGTACTACTACCCAAAGTATGTGGCCTTCACTAAGAGTGGGAGAGATAAGTGCAGCCAAGAAGCAGCAGTAACATAGTTTCACACAGCAGGTTCACACAGAACAGCACAGAACTCCCCTCCCCCAGTACACAGGCCACCCGGACACCAAGACTGGAACTTACTGCTGAACAAGCAGAAGTGGGTTAGAAAAAAGGCAGACCAGCGACTCAAGATCTCTCCTGTCTTAGATGGGGATATACCACCATTGAAAAGTCAGGTTCATAGCTTGAGATTGCTGCTGGGTACAGCGGTTGACTTGGAAACAATGGGGCTGAGGGAGCTTGGACAGCTTTTGACCAGCTTTGGCTGGAATCTCAGCTATTCCCATTCCTGGCTCAATCAGATATAGACCCTTGAAGAGACTTCAGAAGCTGCAGCTAGTGCAGAATACTGCGTCTGGTCTGCTGGTTGCAGAGGCGTTCCTCCCATTGGGCAAAGTGGGCAGCTGCCCAGGGCACCACCTTGTGGTGGGCGACAAAATTGCAGGTTCGTTTGTGGAGGATTTTGTATTTTCATCATTTGTGAGTTGGGGGATGTTCTATAATGTGATGGTGACTTTGAAAAGACCTGGTGGAAAAAAATCATTGTGTGGTCACGGTGGGGGAGGGTGGCTGCCCATGGGGGGACATCAAACTCAGATTTTGCCCAGGGCTTTAGTTTGCCTAGGTACGCCTCTGGCTGGTTGGTCTCAGCTACTGGACGTATGTGATCCCAACCTTACAGCAATTGCACTGGCTGCCAGTCTGCTCCCAAGCCCAGTACAAGTTGTTGGTTTTGTCCTTTAAAGCTCGACATTGTTTTGGACTGGGGTATATGAAGGATCACCTTTTCCCAGATATTCCTGCCTGGGAATTAAGATTTCAGGGAGAGGCGTTCTTAACCGTCCCACCAAATAAGTTTATCCCGTGGGCACACAAAAAGAGCCTTGTCAGTGGCAGCCCCACAATTTCAGAACAACTTCCTCAGGAGATGTGTCCAGCCCTCTCACTGGCCAGCAGATGAAGCCAATTTTATTATTAGGACTGCATTTGACCGCTCTTGTTTTCATTTATTGACTGCCGTATCTGGACTTTTTATGGGTTTGTATGTTTTTTATTTATATTGTTTTTGTGTTTTCACAATCATTTTCTATATATTGTAAGCTGCCTTGTAGTGGTAAAGATATTGGACTACTAGGATCTGGGATCCATAGGTTCACTTGGGCCATGGAAACTGGAATGACCATGATTTCTGTTAACTGCACAGTTGGCTTTGAATCTGAGGGATGACTTGAATCCCAGCACTAGGCAACTCTCCAACTAAAACGGCCGACCTAGGATACCAAGGAGTGGATTTAGCCTATTGCTGGCCAGCTATCACTGGCTGCCCCCTCCGTCACATGCTGCTGCCAACCGGTCACAGGGGGGTACATCTGCCTTACACATGTGCTTCCAAACAGATCTCTTGGCTGTTCAAGTGGCTTTACCCTTCTTTTAAATACTATGGTTCTCTAACCTCTCCTTTAGCGCCGGGCATAATTCCTTTAATATGGTTCCTGCTCGGTGTAAGGTGACTCCCCAGCCCTAACATTTATCCATTTTACAGAGATGGAGAACACTGATGCAGAGTCTTAGGCGACCCCGTGAAAGGGTCGTTCGACCCCCAAAGGGGTCCCAACCCACAGGTTGAGAACCACTGTTTTAACACATACAGCCTGCTGAGCATACCCCTGAATCACTACAGAACTTGTGAGTAAGCATTTTTTGGAAAAAAAGGAACTTAGTTATGAAAAGCTGGATACTTACACAACGGGAAAGACCTTTGGGAAAACAACACTGGCTTCTGCCAAATACTCGTACAATATTCGCTGGTCAAACTCATCTGCAGTGTACTTCACTAGGGTAGCCTGCCAAAAAAGCGGTACACAAAAGGAGAAAGGCAATATTCTTCTTTTAACGATGGCCCTGGCCTGCTGAGCCCCACTGCAGACAACAACACTCACGAAGGACTGGCACGCTGCCTCCACTCAACAGCAGACCTTGAGTTCTAAACTCTGGCTGACCAGTTCTAGAGGGGGCAGCTGCCCCTGTCTGGTGCAGCCAAAGGCAGTGAGGAATCTTCTGGCACTTGCAAGATTTCTTGGGGCAGCAGCTGACAAAGAGGGCTACGAAAGCTTCAACGAGGATGATGGAGGGACTGGAGCACCTTCCTTATGAGGAGAGGCTGCAGCGTTTGGGACTCTTTAAGCCTGGAGACGGTAGATGCCTGAGGGGGGGGATAAGGGATTGAAGTCTATCACCATGTGGTAGAAAATGTTGTGGCCGTTTCTCTCACAATAATACTAGAACCAGGGGGCATACATTGATAATGCTGGGGGGAAAGAATTAGGACTAATAAAAGGAAACATTTCTTCACGCAACGCGTGATTGGTGTTTGGAATATGTTGCCACAGGAGGTGGTGATGGCCACTCACCTGGATAGCTTTAAAAGGGGCTTGGATAGATTTATGGAGGAGAAGTTGATCTATGGCTACCAATCTTGATCCTCCTTGATCTCAGATTGCAAATGCCTTAGCAGACCAGGTGCTCGGGAGCAGCAGCCGCAGCAGAAGGCCATTGCTTTCACATCCTGCCTGTGAGCTCCCAAAGGCACCTGGTGGGCCCCTGCGAGTAGCAGAGTGCTGGACTAGATGGACTCTGGTCTGATCCAGCAAGCTCTTTCTTATGTTCAGGTGTGACACACCTGTCCGTCTCTTTTTTATGGAATCCTGCCTGACTCTGGTGCTGCCTTGCAACAGGTCAGCCTTAGCAGGTGCAGTGCAGAGGCAGAAGAGACAGGCCAGAAGTCTGCCTTCCCCCTCTGCAGCTGCCATTCCCAAACAGCAGAAGCCTTGTGCTGAGTCCTTCCTGCTCCAGATCCTGGAGGGATCCTCATTGCGCATTTCGGTCCCCTTGCAGTGTGCGTGTGCTCACTGGATGTGCCGCCATCATTAACTTTCTCAGCTGCCTACCCTCTAATCCACCATGGCTTTGTTGGTGCTGGCCAGTCTTGCCTTTTTAGGCAAATAGTACCTAAGGTAGCATGACGGCATGGAGCAGCCATGAGCAGGTTCTTTAGCCTGGACAAAAAAGCCAGTCAAGGCGCAGGTGGTCAGGAGGGGCAGGAGTAGGGTGGTTTTGGTGTCCCACCGGGGACCTCGCCCCCTCAGAACCTTCAGACTTCCCTCCCAGCCAGCTCAGCTCAGGAAACCACATGTTGCAGTTTGGCCAGGACTTGGAAGGTGGTGAACCTTTGGCACTCCAGATGTTATGGACTACAATTCCCATGGGAATTGTAGTCCATAACATCTGGAGTGCCAAAGGTTTGCCACCATGGTGATAGAGCATCCTTTCTCCAGAGTTCACTAATTGCTCTGCTACACCCTTCCTCATTTGACCCCTTAACTTCATGCTATAGAAAGGGAAGCCCTTCCCTTCTGCGGGAACGGTGCCTCTGAGGGCCAAATGAGGCACGAGATTCATGAAGGAATCCCCCTCGCTATCTTTCCGACTTTAAAGTCAGACAGAGACAGCTGGTGGGAGGGAGACACGTTGCCTGTACAACATTTCTGTGATTTAAATCCCACCATTACCCTACAAGTATTTCCCCAGTGGGAGCAAACATACAGGGGTACATGGAACCATGTTAGTTTTCTCTTACAGGTCCAATAACAACCCTGCATATCAGACCCAGGTCACAAAATGAGTGCAGAAAACGGTCCCCTGCATCTTGCAATGGTTCCAGGTCAAGTGAGGGACTCCCACAGCAGGAACTGAAAGACGCGCGGACCGCTGCACTTCCTCACGTCTAGATGGGCCATTCAAGACTACCATCTTAGAAGCCCAGAAGAAACACAGCACATTCTGATGCCAGATTCTTACAAGGACAGTCAGCAAGAGGGCTTGGATTTTGGGATCGGTGAGGACTTCTTCATCCAGGAGGACATTCGACTCTGAGACAGACACTTTCCGGAGGTGCGGATGCTGCTGCTGCGGAGATATTCTTTGCGTTTCTGCAGGAAGAAGGCCACTGTTACTCATGAGGACAAGAACACTGGTCTGTTTACTGCATAGGTGTCAAACTCAGGCCCTCCAGATGTTCATGGACTACGATTCCCAGCAGCCCCTGCTAGCATGGCCAATTGGCAGGAGCTGCTGGGAATTGTAGTCCATGAACATCTGGAGGGCCTGAGTTTAACTATGGCTTACAGCAGGGGTGTCAAACTCACAGCCCTCCAGATGTTCATGAACTACAATTCCCATCAGTCCCTCCCAACATGAGCATTGGCTATACTGGCAAGGGCTGATGGGAATTGTAGGTCATGAACATCTGGAGGGCCACAAGTTTGACACCTGTGGTTTACTGGGTCATTCAAATGAACTATTTTGGAAACTACAATGAAAAAGACTGCGGACATCTTGAGAACATCTGTGAAGAGCTGACCCAGAGAAGGTGGGTGTTTTACCTGTACTCAGATCTTATCACAGTGATGGAACAGCCACACACCTGTGGGCAAATGACCAATGCCAGGATGAACCTGGAGGCCAAGGTTTGGTTTTTCCTCATAGCAACCGCCTCCGAATATGGTTATAAAATGCACGCCAAAGAGCAAGCTTTGATTCTTACCCATTTCGT
Source organism: Sphaerodactylus townsendi (assembly GCF_021028975.2). Taxonomy (NCBI): domain Eukaryota; kingdom Metazoa; phylum Chordata; class Lepidosauria; order Squamata; family Sphaerodactylidae; genus Sphaerodactylus; species Sphaerodactylus townsendi. The sequence goes on along the minus strand of NC_059440.1, from coordinate 2,435,645 downwards.
AATCATTTTCTGCTACCCGCCTCATTTTGGGAGGTGTGGTGATCCCTGATTCCATCTCCTGTCTTTTGGGTGCCTTTGTGTCTGATATCAAATGGTCAAAACTCTTCCTTGTACCTATGAAAGCAAAGGAAAGAAGTCAGGGGGTGGGAAATGAAAGCGGGAAACCTGTGCCTCTCTGTAACCGAGAAGCTCTTCCCACACCCAAGGTAGCCTGGCAGAATCTCCAGTGGGTGTTCCCCTCTTGGATGGCAGGGAGGCAAAGCTGTGAAAGAAAATGCTGGCAGCCGGGCTCAGGATGGAGGGCTGCACCCAGGACTTCCTCAAAAAAGCCGCAGGGTCACAGTCAAGGCACGGATTGGTTAGACATCTGCTAAGTAGCAGGGGTTGGGCACAAGCGGCCACAGGCCCACCAGCAATGTCCATTTCAGCTCTGCTCATCCCCGGCAAATCTTAAATCATGGAGGATTCATTAGCAGAAAAAGGAAGCAGTACAAGAAGGATTTTCTGACTGGGGCAAGCAATGAATGAGCCAGTAGGATGCAGTAGTTTGACAGCCAGCGGGGTGTAGTGATTACGAGCAGGTGGATTCTAAACTGGAGAACTGGGTTTGATTCCCCACTCCTCCACTTGAGTGGCAGAGGCTTATCTGGTGAACCAGATGTGTTTCCGCACTCCTACATTCCTGCTGGGTGACCTTGGGCTAGTCACAGTTCTTCAGAACTCGCTCAGCCCCACCTACCTCACAAGGTGTCTGTTGTGGGGAGAGGAAGGGAAAGGAGCCTGTAGGCCACCTTGAGTCTTCTTACAGAAGAGAAAGGTGAGGTATAAATCCAAACTCTTCTTCTTCTTGTAGGTGGGACTGATAAGTCTTGAGTTCAAATCTAAACTCAAATCCCTTTTCTGGAAGCATGTGGTGGTTACAGTGATTACTCTGCACACCACCCTTCCAGGAGCTGGCTGAATGCGTGGCGCGCAGGAGCAGGCATTCGATGGGTGCTTCCTGAATGTCCCCAATGATAGGGAGGGGGTGAACACATGAGCACTTCTCCCGTATGTAGGGGCTGCGCTAAAGTGTCAGTCATGGCGGGAAGGGGGACCAGGGAACTGGTCTTTGCTCCTGCCTCTTGTGTGTGCAGCGGGGTCGACAGCAAAGAGGTGCAGGACTAGAAGAAGAAGAGTTTGGATTGATATCCCCCCTTTCTCTCCTGCAGGAGACGAAAAGGGGCTCACAATCTCCTTGCCCTTCCCCCCTCACAACAAACACCCTGCGAGGTAGGTGGGGCTGAGAGAGCTCCGAGAAGCTGTGACTAGCCCAAGGTCACCCAGCTGGCGTGTGTGGGAGTGCACAGGCTAGTCTGAATTCCCCAGATAAGCCTTCACAGCTCAGGCGGCAGAGCTGGGAATCAAACCCGGTTCCTCCAGATTAGATACATGAGCTCTTAACCTCCTACACCACTCCTGCTCCTAGGCCTCAAAAGACCCAAGTTCAAACTCCATTCTGTCATGGAGGCCTTCTGGGTGACCTTGGGCCAGTCGCAGCCTAACCTAGCTTACAGGGCTGTTGTTATGAGGATGAAAGGAAGGAGGGAGGCCATCATAACCCACTTGGGATTCCACACCCGGGGAGCAAAGTGAGGTGTGAATGTCTATGAGTTCACCTCAAACCAGCCAAGCTCTGTCAACCCAATGGAGGGGTGGGATCATTTATGGCTCCCTGACTGCACCAGGGGAAGGGCAAGAAACAGACGAGCGATCTCAGGGCTTTCAGTGCAATGCTTGGGCCACCAAGAGGGGGATGAAGCGTCCCACTGACCGAGCAGTTTCTTCGTGGTGGCTTGCGAGGGCTGCCCCATGTCCAGACTCATGGACTTCCTGGTGCGAGGACTGATCTGCCCCACGGTCGGGTAGCTGGCGGCGAGATGCCTGTCAGAGCCCTTGGGAGACGCCCACGGCTGGTTTTCTCTGAGGGTCCTGGAAGGGAGGAGAAACCCCAATGTCACAAAGCTCCCGTTCCTTACTGCTAGGGCAGGCCAACTCCACCCCTGGCCTTTCTCTTCACACGAGCAGCCAGCCCTTGAGTCAATCACTGCTACGCACTTAGGGCGTGGCCAGCCCCCTTCTGCCAGAACAGCAGTTCTCTGACCAGAGGGTGGCCGGGAGTTTCTATGCTGGCTTTTTAATGCTAAAGGTCAAAACTCCTTGGAATCAGCCGCTTGGCTGAGGACTTTTAGATTCTGGCTGCGAATTCATTTTCTCTCGGACTGTAATTCCCTGGTCCACCGTCTGCTCTCTGACACCCATTCCAACCCCTGGTTTTCCATAATTGAAGAAAAAATTGCTTCTATTGGACTGTCAGTTGATTCACTTTGCCCTTTGTCCTATTCAGAAGCTTATAGGAAATTAAAAGGTCAACTATTGGACAGAGAGTTCTCTACCCTAATCACCGCAGCCAAGAAAAACGCTGCTCCCCCCTGTATTGTTCTCTCCCATGTGGACAGGGCCGCTTGGCACACTACCCAGCTAAGCTTATCAAACCCTGTTCTGTTGAGAGCCATAATGCTCGCCAGGTTTAATGTTATGCCTTCTGCCTTGTTACATGGCAGATTTAATCAGCCACAGCAGCGCCGGTGACAGATTGTGCCCATGCAGCGATGGCTCAGTTGAATCTCTGGCCCACCAATTACTACACTGTCTCAGATTCAAGGAAATCAGATCCAAGTATGTGAATCTTACTCCTTTACATTTACCCCATCTCCCCGATTTAATTAGATTACACTACTTGTTGGACAACCCTGATCCTTCTCTCTGTATGATAGTGGCAGACTTTCTCCTGGAAATTACTAAATGCCAGTAGATTTCCTTCGTCCTAACATATATATCCTGTATTGTATATGCTTTTAATCTGTTTTTATTATTGTTGTACTGCTGTCTATGCCAATAAAGGCTTGCTTCATTGCTTCATAGCTAAAGTGCCATTAAGAACCAGCACCAACTCAGATACTTCTGAGCATCCTGCACCTTCCTGTTGAGACCGTATGACTGAGAAATGGCCAACCCTGTAGCAGAAGAGGCTCACTGACCTACAGCTGGCATGACTGTGGTGCATGGGATAGGTGTCCATCGGCACATTCTCCATGGACATGTCCGGCACAAGGACAGACTTCCCGTGCTTCAGGCTGCACCGGCTTCGGACCTCCTCGGACACTGTCAGCAAAGCTGAAAGGGCAAAGAGGAGCAAATGGGCATTCAAGGCAAATTCCTCTGAACTGAGGCTCCCCGAGCTCTTTTGGACCTGCACAGACACAGGCAAAGTGGTACACATTTTAGTAGTGTTTATTAAAACAGCCAAAGGCCAGCAAATAAATAAAATACAGAACATGTGAACTACATTAATATCACATCATTAAATGTAAATACAAAAACTCCATTAGAAACAATTTGTTTAGGAAGAAATGACACACTTTAAAACAGCTAGTCAGTCACTGAACATCAAATTTAGCCTTCCTGCTTATCAAGGAGTTATGCTTTTTATACACTAGATAGCAAATTTCGCTACCTGACACGATATCTTAGGGATATCCTGTGACAAAATGTTCAGTTTCAGGATATCCATGTTTATCCCCTCTATACCAGCAATATGTGCAAATACTGGAAAAATCTAGGAGCATCTTTCATCTTTGTATGGTTCACAATATAGGAAAATGTGAGTTAAAGACTTCCCTGGAGTTACATATGTTGGAAGTGAAGGACTTTACACTGTTACGCTGTTTCCTGCCTCAACCTACAGAGGGGGTTTTACTAGAGAGCTAGTGGCTAGATAGGGACCTAGGAATTTGACACCTTTACTCTATCATGCTGGTTCTATCCCTTTGATGTTAGACTGATACTCTCAGGGACTTCCTTCTTTCCGGCTTCTTCCTCGACCCCTTCTCCATTCTTCTTCCTACCATGCCTAGAGAGAGGATGGATGCTCCGCGCATCCATCTCCACCCAGCTAGATTAGGGTAGCATAGTGACTCTATCTACCTACCTTTCTATCCAGAATGGAGTTCACTAATAAATACTCTTTTCATTAGATTAGAAACTACAACTGACTCCGACTTTCTTTTGTGTAAGCTTGGCGCACATTGGGATCCACCCACGCACGCATGCGAGGTCAGGCTTCTGCTGTGTTCTAGCCACCCATGCCGCTCTGCTAACCACGAATAGGGATAATCTCCAACTACCAGGAGCACTTCTCCCAACAACACAGACAGGTTCTCAGTTCATAGGCGATACCCTGACGTCTTCCTGAAGGCATCGAAGGGAAGGCATCAAAGCGAGCCCGACGCCATTTCAAAGACAAGCTGTCAGAACGACAGTGCTGCCGTGCAGGCCACCCATGATTTCGGAGGCTTATAGAAAAGAGGTAGTGCAGCATCAGATAAATGCAGGCCAATATCGCAAAGACGTTGACAAATCAGGGTCGTTGCCTTACGATGTTCAGTTCAAGAAGATGCGCAGAATCAAGCCCAATCTGCCTGAGTTTAGAGATCATATTCTGTCAGACCAGATGGCTAAAGTGGGGGAGCAGCCTTGCGGATGGCGATGAATTTTAACCCAGTATTTGATGGCTCCCTTCCAGCCAAGCAATTCCACCTTTGTCAGCCCTGCCTCTTGTCTGAGGATAACATTCGAAGTACATTTAGGTGTGGGGTGCTGTAGGTTTCAGTTGTTCGGTTGTTCTAGCAGTCTTCTCTCCTGACGTTGCTGCTTGCATCTAGGTTGAGAGTCGCCAGAGATTCTGACAGTAGGAATGGAAAGCATGTGGAGTATATATACTGTGAGGTCCACTTGCTTTCCATTTCCATATACTCCACTTGCTTTCCATTCCTACTATCAGATCCTCTGAAGATGCCAGCCACAGATGCAGGCGAAATGTTAGGAGAGAATGCTGCTAGAACACGGCCATACAGCCCGGAAACCACACAGCACCCCAGTGATTCCGGCCGTGAAAGCCTTCGACAATACATTTAGGTGTGTTAAATAGAGCTCTCAAAATTGTACACACTCTAAAGGTTTATAATCATGTATATAGCTGTATACTATAAGCGAGCTGAGCCAAAGACTTAGCCTTCTAGAGCTCAATCGCTGTGGGAATAAAACAACAAAATCTAAGTATAGCTTGGGAGCTTCTTGACGCTACCTGAGCGGTCGATTGAATATGGGCGACTGACTTCCCATTATATTGGAATGTAACACCTAAACATTTAAAGCTCTTCACTTGCTCAATAGAATGACCAGACAAGAGCCAGGACGCTTTCCTAAACTTGTTACTGAAGTCAACAATTTTGGTCTTAAATAATAATCAGTTGTTCCTCGTCACACTGGTGGGCAAATATCCTCAAAACACGTTTTAAGCCCACCCTCGTTACTGATAGGATTACAGCGTCATATACTTACAAAAGTATAGCTAGCAGGGGTTGCTCTCCAGATGTGACTGTTCATGGCCAATTGGTCATGCTGGCAGGGGTTGATGGGAATTGTAGTCCATGAACATCTGAAGAGCCACAGGTTGCAGACTGCTAGACTATTAGCACTAGCAAGCACAGGAGAATGAGTGTCTTTGCCCTTAAGAGCTTTTATAAATGAGTTTAGAGAAATTAAATAAATAAGGGGCCAATAGGCACCCCTGTCTCACTCCTCTCTATGAAGCTACATAGTTGGTTAGGTGCCCTTCATGCGTGCATCTTACTCATAGGGAAGTGTTATCATGCAATTTAACTAATATATAAAAGAGGCGTCTGTCAATATTGGCCTCAGCTAACTTAGCCCACAGTCTATTATGTGAGATGTTATCAAAGGCTGCTTAAAGGCTGATAAAAGCTGCAAAAAGAGAACCCTGATTAACATGCACAGATTTCCGTATCAGGTAGTTTAAGACCAAGCAGTGATCCAAAGTTCAGCAGCTTTTGCGAAAACCAGTTTGTTCTTTACCAAGTAAATTTTCCTTTTCAAGCCAGGCAAGAAATATGGCACTGATGTTGTATTCAGTATATAGCCGTGGTGGCGAACCTTTGGCACTCCAGATGTTATGGACTACAATTCCCATCAGCCCCTGCCAGCATGACCAATTGTAGTCCATAACATCTGGAGTGCCAAAGGTTCACCACCACGGCTATATAGTTTACTTACCACACTGAGCAAACTAACTGACCCGTAATTAGAAGGGTCAGAGGTCACACTTTTTAAAAAAGGTACAATAGCAGAGCTCCATTCCTCAGGGACGTTCCCTGTATTGTTAATGTAAGTGAGAAGCTCCGCAAGCACCGGAGAGTCTATATCGACTTTCAGCAAATCTGGAGGAATAAAGTCACCTCCTGGAGCTTTCCCACTTTTTAGCTGTAGGTTCATATTTTTAGTTTCCTCCGTTGCTACTGATGGCCACTGTGGCATGTTTATGAGGGAAAAAGACAAGCAACTTGCTATTTGTTGATCCTCATACATTTCAGAGAAACAGTGTTCCCAGGCTGTTTTTGTGGATAGAACATTGAAAGTGTCTTAACCTCCAAGTCTCTCGTAGGAAAAGTCTATTAAATTGCAAGTGGTACATATTTACCTTGATACTAAAGAGTGCAAGCCCAGGTGCTGAGATTTGCAAAGCCATTGTGAGAATCGTAAAACTTTTTTTTAAAAAGATCAGGTTTCTACCCCTTCCAGGTCAGAAGGCTGGGGCAGACAGGCTTCCGATGGATCTCTGGAATCATCCCCATGAGAGGATCACAGGCAGGCAGAGGGAAAGCTCTTTCTGGGTTAGAGACACTGGAGAGTTGCTGGAGTCAAAATAGGGCCACGCTGAGTGACGGCTCAGACACTGGGTCACACTCAGCTCTGGACAGCTGCATGTGCTCATGGAAAGGGATTTCCTTCTCCCACAAGGAAATCATTTCCTTGCGCTGCACAGCTTTTGGCTCATATTACAGGAAGCAAAAATTATGCAAAAATAAAAACCACACACTGCGTTTGCTTACTTTGTGTAAATTACATGCTGCATAATTCAACATGGACTACATAGGCATAGTTGGTTTCTTTCTTTTCTCCTCCCTCACCCCTAAGAGACATACCAGGAATTAAAAGGGGGGAAAAAGCGGACTCCCTTAAAAATGAAAACTGATGGATTTATTAACCCATCACCAACCCTGAAATATTGCCATGGCTGGCTGAGAGTGGACTAGCTGGGGGACAAACAGGTGGTCTCCTTGACTCATTTAGAGATGCCCAGTGGGGAAAAAGGGAAGTTAAACAAAACACACGCACATAAACACACACACAATTTTACCACCACCCCGTTGGGAAAAGGGAAAAGAGGCCAAACGCCCCTCCTCCAATCCAAAAAAACAAACAAAGCAAAAGCATGTTTGCATTGTTTCTGGGTGTTCATATCTCTAGGCATGCATAGGCAGAAATAGTTTATTTGTGAAATAGCCAAGGAAAATAACATGCCTAGCTTAGTTTTAGAAAATTGGGGGGGGGGGGGGGGCCAGCTCCTGAAATCAGTCAAAACAGCTCTCCCTGGTTTCCTGTTTTACCACAAACAGAAATATTCATTTCTAAATTGGTTTTTTACCTGCAAGGTAAGCCACACTCTGGGTATTCACCTCAAACTTGTCACAATTCCTGTGCTTATTAACTAGAGAGAGAAGCGTGTGTAGAATCCGTACCATCCTGGCAATGATGGTTGGAGAGGGATGCCGGTACCCTAAAGGAACAAAATGACATTGAGTCGTTGCAAAGAAAAGCGAGCTTTGAAAACATCTACAAGGGGTGGGGGGAAGCTCTGAAAAAGATAACATATTTCAGAGTATTTCATGAGAACAAGGAGAGTCTTGTTAACAGGGACTGAACATTCAGCGAGGTTACGATCTAGTTAAAGACATGCAGAGATACTGAACAGAATTCACCAGCAGGAAGTCTCTAAAGAAAAACTCCGGGGAAAGAAGGGAGTGCCTTGTGTGTAAACAGAGAAGCACAAGGAGAGCCCTCTGCAAGCCCACTGTGCAACAAAGAGTCCCAAGGTAAGCGTTCTGTGCATAATGGGCCATTCATGACCCAGTGCGTTATCTTTAAGGGAAAGTCAGTGAACTCATCTCCAAAGCCCTTTCTCCAATGCAGCAAAATAAGGTGGTTCAAAAGTGGGCTGTACGGATGCCAGCGGACGCAAGGCAGGGAGTTGCTGTTTTTGAATGTTCTCCCTTAAAAAAAATCCCCACAAGTGGAAATATAACAAAAAACACATCAGGATCAGTTCTAACCCAGCCCATTCCTGACTGAACTGGCGACCCATTTGTGGGATGAAAAACAAACATGCAGTCCTTCCACTGTACACTGAAGTGATGCACAGTCCGTTCTATCCAATGGGCTTTCCAAGGGGCTAGTCAAATCCCAGCACATCATTTCTAGCCCCCCTGCCCCCGCCCCCCGCTGCTCCCATTTCCCAGGCCTCACAGTTTGAGACCAGAGTCCCCAAGTATGTTTTAAAGAGCTCCTTCTGAGGTTGGCCGTGGGTCCACCCCTGGGCCACTGACACCATTTCATGCTGTAAGGCTCAGATCCAGATCAGGAACCTGGTAGAGCAGCCTCAGGTACAGGGCTTCTTCTCCTCCCTGCACATCTTTTCAAGTCATGAAACAACTACTGGGGGAGCAGTTTCTGCCCCAGAAAAGGCACAGGGGTTCATCCAGGCTCACCCCGAGGTAGGGGATCCTTACAGAGTCTCTCTCCTGGCCATGCTGTTTTAGTAAGAATTCGACTCTCAATGGGAGGTTCTTGATGTTACCTTCAAAGGCTTCAAAGGCCTGGAAGCCGTGTATTCAAAGACCAACGTCTAGGGGGCCTGCTCTGAACACCCCTGATGTTTGAAGTGCAGTCGATGCCGACTAGAGACAGGGCCTTTTCGGTGATGGTACATTGGCTGTGGAAAATCCTTCTCACAGGGACCTGCCTCAGGGCCAAACCTCCTCACATCTAGGCATTATGCAAATACAGTTTTATCTGCTGCAATCTTTGTGTTAGTGCAATGGCAGCCAGACTGCCTGGAGAAATTACATTTAGTGCTGCATTTACAGACTTACTGAAATGGTTGTGAATATGGCTTGCCAGATATGCTTTACCGGGATTTTAATAGCAACACATAAACATTCCAAAATCAGCAACCTAACATTGAAACGTGAAGCCGCACTGCAGGGTCTCTGGCCTTCCACACTATGAACACAGCCTGCAAGGGCAGTGCAGCGGAGCAGGTCCCGTGCTGCGGAGGTTGTGTCGGGCGGGGCCTCAACGCCGATTTGCAGCAGGTGCCAAAAATGGAACAGCTGTTTATCTCAATGTCCTGATTATAACAAAGCTTATTCAGCAAAGGGCCACCTGCCTCCCAACTCAACCATGGGCAGCTCAAACCAACAAAGCCTTCCTACCTTTCAGCAGGTGTCCCACAAGTGCAAAGTTGAAGTTGGAGTTGAAATTGAGTCCCACAAAGTGGTCCATCTGCTTGCAGTGCCATTCCAGCGGCCTCCTGATCTCCATGAAGACTTCTTCTGGGCTCTGTCAGGAGGCCAAAAATGCACCAGGTTGAAAAAAAGCTGTGACTAGTGCTTGTGCTACTGGCTGTATAAAAACTGTGCCTGGAATAAGTGAAAATGTTGCTTAAAGAAGGTAAGTGCTGGTAGCAGTCGGAAGTTTAAAAAGTCCTGCATCTTGACAGACATCTTGTTTCAAACAGTGGCCAACGAGATGCCTTAGAACATAGGTGTCAAACTTGCGGCCCTCCAGATATTATGGACTACAGTTCCCATCATCCCCTGCCAGCATCATGCCGGCAGGGGATGATGGGAACTGTAGTCCATAACATCTGGAGGGCCGCAAGTTTGACACCTGTGCCTTAGAAGGTCTACAAGCAAGGAATGGAGATCAAAACTCCCCATTCTATCTAGTAATCACAACCAATAGCTATTGTTGGATCCATCCTCTGCACCTTTGTCAAATCCCATTTTAGAGCAATCTAAGCTATACTCTTTTCCGCCAAAAGATGACAGTAGAATTGTATGTTCATCTGCCAGATGCTGACCCTTCTTTGTTCTAGAACTGTGGTGGCGAACCTTTGGCACTCCAGATGTTATTGGCCATGCTGGCAGGGGCTGATGGGAATTGTAGTCCATAACATCTGGAGTGCCAAAGGTTCGCCACCACGGTTTTAGAATGTTCCACTTGGATCCTAATCAAGGCACTAGAACCCAAGTAGAGCATTTTAGAACAAAGAAGGGCTAGCATCTAGCAGATGAATATACAATTCTACTGTCATCTTTCAGTGGAAAAGGGTACAGCAATCATCTCAACATCTTGTGGCAACAAATGTCATAAATTTACTTCTTCCCACTGTATAGTTCTTGTTTTCTGGGCTTTTATCTATTGCCTCTCAATGCTGTCGAAAAAGAAAAAGTTTTCACTTCCCTCCATAATGTTACCAATCTCTGTTATGTCCTCCTCGTCTTACTGGTCTTTTCCCAAAACTGAAAAGTCTCAAAAACTGTGGCCTTTTTTGGTAGGCCTGAGGCTGCCAGTTGGTAGCATCTCTGCACAGCAGTACAGGTACTGTATCGAAAGGTCTGACTGTAGCCTTTATTTTTATACTGGAGGTGTAAGGTTGTTTCGGTTAGCTAGAAGCTTGCTTCAACCTTGGAACTACATTCCTGGTTCTGGGCGTCTTGCCCGGAGCTATCGTTATCTTTTGCTTAGCCTTGCTGCTTACTTGCTTGCTACTGTCCTGTGTGAACTTGCTCCTGGGAATAGTAAGGTGGGAAAGAAGGTTTGTTTATGTTGGGGTTTTCGCGGGAACACTCAGCCCGTAAAAAGCGGCTGTTTGGGAGAGTCTGGTTAGAATCTGCATTGTCTGTGGAAGATCATGATTGCCAGATCAATAAAGAACTATTAAAGTTACTGTTGGCCTGGACTTTGCTGATTCCTTACAGGAGGTCTACTTTGAAGACACCCCATTTACATCCTATCCTGCCTGTCTAAGAAGCTCAGCAAATGAAGTTACCTGGCTTGATTTTCTACACCAAGCTCCACAAGTGTCAGGCCTTCGCACATTTACACCCCGGCTGCAGATGGCTCAGTCATTATCATTACTCAAGGCTACGGAGGCTCCCCCCTTGCTTGCAGTGGAACTAGTTTAAGAGTGCTTAACATTCACTCTGCCTTCCTGAAGGAGTGAACTGTCCACCCAAGCAATGCCGCTGTTCTCACTGTTCCCTCTGTCTTTCACATGCTGATATTATGGGAATGCGAGGGTGGGGGGGATGTCAGGGGTTGAACCAAACTGTAAGACAGTGGTGGCGAACCTATGGCACGGGTGCCAGAGGTGGCACTCAGAGCCCTCTCTGTGGGCATGCATGCACAGAGTTCATCATGTGATAATAGTGTAATTATTTCAGGGAGATTATTAGCATTAAACCGAAGACCTAGTTTTGGGGAAGCAGTGTAGGTAACCCTGTTAAGCTCTGTTAAACCCTACTGGTTTTCATGGGAAGAATTAAAACATGATCCTTTACCTGGGAGTAAGCTAGGTTGCTGGCAATGGGGCTTGCTTCTGAGTAGACCCTCCTAGGGTCGTGATTCACTCGTTCAAAACATTCCACAGTTGCTTCAAAGCAAAGCCACTGACTATCACCACTCTCAAGTAATGCGTGCTTTGGAGTTAACCGTTTTTTCTATACTAAAACCTCCGTATTCAGGTTAAATTGCCATATTGGCACTTTGCAATAAATAAGTGAGTTTTGGGTTGCAGTTTGGGCACTCGGTCTCGAAAAGGTTCGCCATCACTGCTGTAAGGTATATACTGGGGGTCAGAGAGCTGGCTGAGCCTGGGATGACACAGCACCAATTCAGCTCTTGGACCCTTCCTGAGTCTTGTTGATGACTGGAGTAACAGACCCTGACAACAAGCCTGGTTAGGCAGAGCATGACTTGCCCATTGAGCTGCACGACTGAACAGCAATTGGAATCTGGGGCTTGCTAATTGAAGTCTGACTCTTGGCTCTTAGGCTCTTTGTGGTGAGTGCTGAGATCCACAACACAACGCGAGAAAAGGCAACTTACAATGGCCCTCTATTTATTTTGATCATGATACCCTGCTTTTTCCTCCTCTTGGGGCCCAAAGCAGCTTACAACATTGTCCTCCCCTTATCCTGATAGCCAACAGCTTGTGAGGTAGGGTTAGGCAGGGTACAGATTCAGACATGGGACTCTTCTGATCCTACTCAGACACTCTTACTCAGGGGTCTTCAAACTATGGCCCTCCAGATGTTCATAGACTACCATTCCCATGAGTCCTACACTTGGCCATGCTGGCAGGGGCTGATGGGAATTGTGGTCCATGAACATCTGGAGGGCCACAGTTTGAAGACCCCTGCTCTAACTACTAAACCACACAATAAAGGGCAAAAAACCCTGTTAAAAGGGAAAGATGAATACGACTGGACTTAGACACAGCGAGACACCTGTTCTTGCGTGCTCTCCATCTCAACCCCCCCCCCCCCCTCAGATGACTGCTGGTCCAGAGAATGCCGGCCCCTTGCGGAGCACCTGGCTGGGTCTTGTCAGCACTGCGAGAGGAGACGTCCTGAGGATGCTGCCTTACGCTCCATGACGGAAGAAAGGCAGGATAAGAACAGTACGGAAATCAATACATACTCCATGTGTCCTTGCAGATGGCTCGCTTACTTTGTCGTTGAACACCCGAAGGTTGTCCAAAGTGTGGAGGTTTTGCTCGAGGAGAGCCGTCCCTGCTGAATACAGGTTGACTTCATCCAGCTGCAGAACAGCCATGGCCACCCAAAAGAGGGCCTTGTGCATAGGCGAGTCCTGAACAGAAAAGGGGCACCAGATTTACGTGCAAAACTCCCAAAGGACAGTTGCGCAGTGGAAGCAGATAAACCGGTCAACATGCACACACAGGAGACGGATTGTGGTGAAAAGAAACCGGCATTGTTAGAATGGTCTCGTACGACTGGAAAACTCAGGGCAAACAGGAAATCACCACAGTATGGGGGAAATGTCCTAGCCCAGTTTTTTCGAGACACCAGAGGTCCACTACACTGGGAAGATAGATGAACTAGGATTCCTGCCACAATGTAAGGAATTCCATACAAGCAGAAATAAAAGGCTTTTTGGTGTAAAAGACCGTTTATTCAGACATCCTAGAAAGCTCACGTACACGACGTGGCAGGAATAAAGTCTCCCGCCAGAAGCACAGGTTATAACTCTGTCCATCCCATCCCCCCTCCCGGTTTCTCATGGGAACGGTGTTCTCATCTCTCTCGATGAGATAAGGCCTCCACCAGAGTCCCCGCCGCAGATGCTGGCCCATCGCCCGGATTTTGGAATTCAGTCAAGGCCAGGCGGCTGTTCTGAACATCAACACCATTGAAACCCTTACAGATATGCGACCTCTCTGTCAGCAAGGATCTTGTTGTAATTTATGCACGTTCACCACATTTCACCTGGCAGTCTAGATCACCACAGAACGCTTCCTCTCCAGTCAACCATGCATGCACTCCAGGCCACGATCCCTACACAATCCACAGTCTGTCCATCATCCAGGGATCTCCGCCTACATCATACGTAGATTTTAGAGGAACCGCCATTCCACTTGCAAACACCAACTGTTTTATGGGATCTGTATCCCTCTACACTTGCTAAATCGCACCCACAAAAATATGTAAATAGCAGTAGTTTAACACTCCCCGTGGCAGAATAGATGTTTAGAGGAAGGACAAGTGAGAAATTGCCAGCTCCAAGCGCAAAGTCTTCTGGATATGCACACACAGGGAGGGCCCCCACCCTCTGTCCCAGGCAAGGTCCACTTACCTTATTGAGAAGAGGCTGCAGCTTGGTGAGTGCAATGACCGTGGCTTCTATCAGAACTTGGCTGTTGTAGTTGTCTGGTCCCTTTAAGCAGCTCTCCAGGCCCTGTTGGTGACCAAAGGAAAAGGGGCTCCAAAACCCACAAGGCACTTTTCATGTTCACAAGCACAAGTTCTAGTTGCACCTTCTCTTTAAAGACAGTGGTGCTCCAGCATCAGCAACTGAACAACTCCCGTTCTGATGACAAAAGTTTTAGAGACTCTTAAGCCCTCCTTCACCATCACATGCCATGTGACAGTCTCAAAGTTGTGTGGCCGGCTGCACACACTCCCGTGAGACATTTGATCTCAGAACAACAAAATAGGGCATGCCTCTGTTACACTTTAAAAACCAAAGTTAAGATAAATGTATGTATCGCCCATAGATGGCCTACAAGATCAGGTCTTTGATGGTAAATGCCTCTATGGGGCCACAAAACCTCGTCCCAAGTTCTGAGCAGCTTCAGCCATTGTCTGGAAGGGATTTTTCAGCAGACACAGCAAGAAACTTCTCCATTCATCAATCACCTGTAGACAGTGCGTGGCCGAACAGGGGTGGGAAAGAGTTGAGGAAACGTTTAGAACTGCTCAAAGAAATAGAGAATCACCACCACACCAAACCGAAGAGTGCAAGAGCGCTCTCTGCCCGTAGCACCAGGAGCAAAAGTGGGTGAAAGACTCCCCCATGTTCAAGAACAAGGGATTGAAATTCCCTGGACTGCAAGCAGCCCTACGTGAGAACAACAGCGATATATCAAGAGGACACACCTTGCTAAGGATCCGGATGATTTGCTTTATCTGCCCATGTGACACTCGCTTGCTTATGCAGCCAAAGACAACGAGGGCCCTTGGCTGGAGGGAGGGGTTATACTGGAATGCAAACCTGTGGAAGAAGAAGGGACGCTGGGTTAACCCCACAGCAGCTGGAGAAGGCCGCCGGGGCAAGCAAGAGCCAGGGCAGGGCAAATCTGGCACCACATGAAGACTTGTGGTTTGAAGCCATGTCACCTACTTTTGCGCTAGTTCGGTCCACTGGTCCAGCCACTTGCAAGTCGGGATGTCTCGCATGCAGGCCTGCGGGAAAAACACCCCAAAGTAACTCCACCTGAGCAAAAACATGGCAGCCTGAAAGATGTGTCCCTGCTTGTCAGCAACACTTTCAATTACACAACACATGTGAACGTACAAGAAATCTTACAAGCACGTGGTGAGTCCTTTGTGGCTACTAGTACCCTCTGACTGAAGGAAGGGATGGACACAGGGCTGGCCTCGGGGTCCAGAATAACCAAGCTGTTGCTGGAGCCCCAGGAATGCCTGCCCCTGACTCCGGATTGCCAGGGCACAGCATGGCCGGCCCCTACATGTGGAGTCCACCCTGGGCGAATAAGAAGAAGAAGAAGAGTTTGGATTTCTATCCCCCCTTTCTCTCCTGCAGGAGACTCAAAGGGGCTGACAATCTCCTTGCCCTTCCCCCCTCATAGCAAACACCCTGTGAGGTGGGTGGAGCTGAGAGAGCTCCGAGAAGCTGTGACTAGCCCAAGGTCACCCAGCTGGCGTGTGTGGGAGTGCACAGGCTAGTCTGAATTCCCCAGATAAGCCTCCACAGCTCAGGCGGCAGACCAGGGAATCAAACCCGGTTCAGATTAGATACACGAGCTCTTAACCTCCTACGCCACTGCTGCTCCTTTGAGTAAGAGCCACCTTTGAGTGAGAAAGTTCATTTTCTGCCTGTTTTTATATGTAACAACTAACTTCAGCAACAGCTGCATATTCAAGCGTCTTTTGCTCATGTTCTCTCAGAACCTGGAGCTTGCAGTATTGCTTGAACAACGTCTATCTAAAGGATGCTTGCTTATATTTGTCATACATCTATTTTAAACCATATGATTTTTTTCAAATAGGCAATTTTCCACAGGCTCAGGACAGACTTTGTAAAATTGCTCATTTCACAAAGCTGTCTTAATGTAAGACAGACTAAAGGGCCACTTATCTTGGTATGAAACAAAGAAACATCTGCCACTGAAGATCTTGTTTTGCTAGAGATGCATACTCTACACCTGTGCAATAAGAAAGCTGTTTTATCTTTGGTTTTATGTTTTGGTTTGATCTTGCTTTTAAAATCTATTTTACCTTTTGGTTTTATCCTTGGTTTTAGCTGGGGATGTTTTAATTGCCAGTGTTGGCTCCCTTGAATCAAGAGAAAAGGTGGGATGCAAATGTTTTAATCAAAAAAATAATAAGCAGCTTCCTTATTTTATCAGTATAGGTCAGTGGTGGCGAACCTATGGCACGGGTGCCAGAGGTGGCACTCAGAGCCCTCTCTGTGGGCACGCGCAAACAGAGTGCCCTCCCCCCACATCTAGGCTGGCCTGGGCCGCTGGGCTCGATTATTAGCATTAAACCTAAGACCTAGTTTGGGGGAAGCAGTGTAGGTAACCTGCATAAGCCTGTTAAACCCCACCTGATTTCATGAGAAGAACTAAAAGTGTGATCACTTTACCTACAGGAGTAAGCTCGGTTGCTGGCAATGGGGCTTGCTTCTGAGTAAACCATCCTAGGGTTGTGATTCAACCGTTTGAAGAGTTGCACCTGATTTGCTTCAAAGCAAAGCCACCGACTACCACCAAGCTTACTCCTGAGTAACGCACACCTTGAAGTCAACTGTTTTTTCTAAACTAAAACCTCAGTATTCAGGTTAAATTGCTGTGTTGGCACTTTGCAATAAATAAGTGGGTTTTGGGTTGCAATTTGGGCTGCACTCGGTCTGGAAAAGGTTCGCCATCACTGGTCTAGGTCCAACGGTCACGGATCTGCAGAGTGAGGTCAGCAGAGGCAATGGGGTAATTTTTTCTAAACAGAAAGGCTGGATTCTGAATCAAACGTGAAGAACAGAGATTGCCGCTGAGCCAAAAGCATTGGCTATATTGCTGTACTGCAGAAGTACACAAGCCACAAATTCCTCATGCAGCCGAAGGTGGCGGCTTGCAATGGCCCCCCAGCCCAAGTCAATTTGATCCCACTCGGCTTTTTTCCAGGTCCAGCCCAGTCTGCAAAGGCCATCGGGTCATCTACACATTTTCAGTAGGGGAAGTTTGGCTAATCAGCTTCTTGGGGTAGCCCAGATCTAGCAGGGCCTCTTGCTAAGGCCATGATCCACCACAACCCTTAGCTTTGAGGAGTGGAGTGATGCTCTCCTTGGAAACTCATTCTGAGGAGTAAACAGTCACAGCTGCAGAAGGGAGTTGATAAGGAGGATTCTGGATTCATTTCTGGGCAGCCAGGAGAGCAGCAGATGCTTCCAAGCCGTTCTGTGGCTAGTTGTTTGTATGATTGTGAAAAAAGTGTCTATAGATGCATATTAAATACGTATTTTGAAGCCATTGATAAGGTTGCTGCTCGCCGAGCTCTCCCACCCTCAGGACAAAGCCCAGCCCCTGGTTTACCACAGAGCTGGGTGGTCTGAAAACAGCTGGGAAACGTCTGAGATGGTGCTGGCAGAGAAATTATATTCAATCTGAAAGATCTTGCAACAGAGCTCATTGTAGGACCTACGTAGTGGTAGTGTTGGTGGCATACTGGTCAATAGCATCAACTAGTTCACATAAATCCCATTTGTTCAAGAGAGCTTAGTGGAAGGTAAACAGGGTCAGCCCTGCTCAATATTTGGAAGAGGGACCACCAAAGGATACCAGGGCCATGACACTGAGGCAGGCAATGGCAAACTACCTCCAAATGTCTCTTGTCTTGAAAACTCAACTTGGTCACCAAAAGTCAGCTGTGACTTGATCCCCAAAAAAGTTCCAACCAGCTGTGATACTTTTGCCTAGTTTTTTGCTGATAAAATATTGAGAACATGCTCTGAACTGGATGTCAATTATAATACAGGTACACCAGTGAAAAGGCCTAATTCACTGCCTGGATCATTGTGACCCAATTTCTATGATGAATGTGGGCAAGATCCTAGGATCTATGAAGGCCACTCACTACTCGTATCCTGGATCCTTTGCCCATCCTAGCTGCTACACTCATGTAAGGACCACATGAACAAACCCTTAGCAGCTATTATAGATCAGTCACTGATTCAGGTCACCTTCCCTCGGCCACTCAAAAAGGTGGCTATTTGTCTGCTAATTGAAAAAAAATTCCCTAGAGAAAAATTATGTGGTTTCTAATATACCTTTTCTGGACACAGTGATAGACAGAGCAGCAGCAACCTATCTCCAAGTCTTTTTGGATAACTCATCTGCTCTAGATCCTGGTTGCTACTGGAAATCAGATGTCAATGGTGTGGGACCTATCTTGTGGGGTCCCACAAGGCACAGTTCCATTTGCTATGCCTTTCAATCTCTATGTAAAGCTTTGGGACAAACCATTCACAGCTTGGGGGTTGGCTGTCATCAATATCTCTCACAATATTAGAACCAGGGGGCATTCATTGAAAATGCTGGGGGGAAGAATTAGGACTCATAAAAGGAAACACTTCTTCACGCAACGTGTGATTGGTGTTTGGAATATGCTGCCACAGGAGGTGGTGATGGCCACTAACCTGGATAGCTTTAAAAGGGGCTTGGACAGATTTATGGAGGAGAAGTCGATTTATGGCTACCAATCTTGATCCTCTTTGATCTGAGATTGCAAATGCCTTAGCAGACCAGGTGCTCGGGAGCAACAGCAGCAGAAGGCCATTGCTTTCACCTCCTGCATGTGAGCTCCCAAAGGCACCTGGTGGGCCACTGCGAGTAGCAGAGAGCTGGACTAGATGGACTCTGGTCTGATCCAGCTGGCTTGTTCTTATGTTCTTATGTTCTTAATATGCTGATGACACTCAGCTGCACACATCCTTATCCAAAGCTCCTGGTGATGCAGTAGAAGCCCCGAATCACTGCCCAGTCACTTTGGGGATCGGGCGGTATAGAAATTGAATTAATAATAATAATAATAATAATAATAATAATAATAATAATAATAATAATAATTATTATTATTATTATTATTATTATTATTATTATTATTATTTAAAGTGAACAAACTGAAACGAAACTCTGAAAAGCCGGAGATACGCGCTTGGGAAGGTGGAGATCTTCAAGGACATTGTTCAACTGAGCCTTGCAGACTCGGTTAAAAGCCTTGAGGTTATGCTGGATGAAGGGCACACCAGGCATGGCCTTTCCCCATGGCAATCAGGTACCGACCAAGAGAATCTGCCAGCTTGCTCTGGGATGGAAGCTCTGCAGATAGAAGCTGACCACTCCTGAGGCAGTTCTGCTGTTATAAAAGCCACGTCAAATATATTTTAAAATTCCTATCTAAGGAACATGACCTATGAGAAAACGGCCTGAACACACAAGTATGCTCTTAACTTTTGTCATCAATTCACCAATTAGACAGCAGCAATTCTATCGATTCATCTGTCAGCCGAAACTCACAGCCCACAACTTGCTCACATATTCATGTTTCGCTTCACTTGCCTTACCTCCATGATCTCCAGCAGAGCTTCTGTCACTGTTTCCAGAGAGGTCAGTGCAAAAGTCTCCCTCTCATAGGAGCCCGGAGAAAACGACCGGTCCCGATAGCTGGATCGGAATGCTATGACGGCAGCCGACTTCACCTTGCTGATTCCAAACAGCAAATAGAACTTGGGCAGGGAGAACTCTGTTAGGCTGAGACGCAACACTTGTTTTGTCTCCTCTGTTAAAAGATACAGAAGGCAAGCAGATTAAAATTAAAAACTACATTTGTCAGAATCGGCATATCCTAACATAAGTTCAGACATAACCCAAGTCATCTGTCTGGATCCCAGAAGGATTGGCAGGTGGCTGGACCTGGTACTTGCAGACGATTCAGTCATCAGAAACGTTGGCCTGATGAGGCTTTCAGCCGTGGGTCAAAAAAGCACTTTAGAAGCCCATCAGGAGAGGCAGCTCCCTTTAATCCATGCTTGGCCAATCAGGAGGCCACTCTGGCGAAGAGGGCTCACCTGCCTCTTCTTATTCCCAAGTGCTGGCCACAATTTTGTGTGACACCAAAGGAAAACCACAGTTGAGAGAGCACAGTTGGAGAACAGCAGTGGCGTAGGAGGTTAAGAGCTCATGTATCTAATCTGGAGGAACCGGGTTTGATTCCCAGCTCTGCCGCCTGAGCTGTGGAGGCTTCTCTGGGGAATTCAGAGTAGCCTGTACACTCCCACACACGCCAGCTGGGTGACCTTGGGCTAGTCACAGTTCTTCTGAGCTCTCTCAGCCCCACCTACCTCACAGGGTGTTTGTTGTGAGGGGGGAAGGGCAAGGAGATTGTAAGCCCCTTTGAGTCTCCTGCAGGAGAGAAAGGGGGGATATAAATCCAAACTCTTCTATAAATCCAAACTCTTCTTCATGCCAAGCCTCTCATAACACTGGTCGATAAGCCCACTTCAACTCAAGGTTTACTAGGGAACTATGACTTCCGCATGTGAGCATGTAACACACAACCGTGGTTAATCTGGGAAAATCATTCTGGAAAGGGGTAAACAGTATTTGACCTGAAGGCTGCCTCCAGTTTGCATGCCATGTTTTTTTTTGGGGGGGGGGAGGGGGAGCTGTTCCACTATGTCGCTACAGCACTATGCCTGCCTACTGCTGTATATGAGTAAATCATGGAGACAGGACAGTAAGCCCTGAAGCCAAAACTAAAGAAAAGAGGGGAGAAGCCGGGGGCACACTCTTGACATGGAACAAGGGGGGGGGTGTCCATTGGTGCAGGGGTTTGAGATCTGACCAGTGGTGGGATCCAAAATTTTTAGTAACAGGTTCCCATGGTGGTGGGATTCAAACTGTGGCGTAGCGCCAATGGGGCTGGACAGGGGCATGGCCGGGCATTCCTGGGCGGGGCTGTGGCAAGGATGCAGCCGCTGCGCCAGTCTTTGGGCGGGAAATGAATGCACGCAGGCGCAGGCTGCCACGCACGCTGGTGCACCTCCTGCTAGACTGATTCAAGTTCTGCGCGCTACTTCTGAGAGGAGGGGCGTAACTAAGGCAAAAATCACGTGGCAAAATCCCCAATTAGTAACCCCCTCTCGGCACACCCAAATAATTAGTAACCTACTCTCGGGAACCTGTGAGAACCTGCTGGATCCCACCTCTGGATCTGACCATTATTGTGGCTGGATCACCATCTGGTGAAATTTGGACTATTGGTGCCACCTGCCCACTACAGATTGAGATTGCCTGCCCTCAGAGCAAGATGGAATCTGGAGGAGTTTTTGGCCAACCTGGCTGGTAGGGCCCTGTCAAGGCCCTGGTTGCGCTATGAAAAGGCGACATGATCAGGGCCCTCAGGTAGTTACAGGCCATGAAAGAGTTCGGCCAACAGGTTGAGCTCAGGTGGAGGAAAACTTGTTGTGAATCTGTCTGGACAGTGGTGAGCCCACCACTGTTGAGATTACCAGATGGCGGTGAAAGTGGTGAAGAGGGTTTGCCCCTCTGCCTCCACTGCATCAGCAAATAGTAGTAGCTACAAGCCCCAAATGAAAGTGCCGGTAGCAACCTATAAAGCCCTAAAATGCCTTGGTCCTGGGTACTTGAGAGACTGCATCTGCCCATATATTCCTGCCTTGGCACTGAGATTGGAGGGGGAAGCCCACCTGGCTGTCCTGCCCCCTTTGGAGGTGAGGTGGTGGGGATAAATCAGAGGGCCTTCTCAACAGCAGCCCCTGCACTGAGGAATACCCCCCCCCCCCCACCAGGGTCCGTAGGGTGCCTACCCTCCTGAAGTTTTGGTACCTGGTAAAGACAGGCCTCTTTGCGTGGCCATTGGGCTGATTACCTCCTTTACTGGGATTGGGGGGGGGGTTGAGGTGTCCTGTACCCTCCTCCCATTTTTAGGGGTAGTTGAGATAGGAGTTTTATAGTTTTATGGTTTTAGGATTGGGTTTTGTAGAGATTTGATTATATTTCAGAAAGGACCTTATGATGATTTTATTGTCACCTGCCCTAAAACTGCAGTAAAGGATAGGGAATAAATCTAGAGAAGAAGAAGAAGAGTTTGGATTTATATCCCCCCTTTCTCTCCTGCAGGAGACTCAAAGGGGCTGACAATCTCCTTGCCCTTCCCCCCTCACAACAAACACCCTGTGAGGTAGGTGGGGCTGAGAGAGCTCTGAGAAGCTGTGACTAGCCAAAGGTCACCCAGCTGGCGTGTGTGGGAGTGCACAGGCTAATCTGAATTCCCCAGATAAGCCTCCACAGCTCAGGCGGCAGAGCTGGGAATCAAACCCGGTTCCTCCAGATTAGATACATGAGCTCTTAACCTCCTACGCCACTGCTGCTCCTCTAAATAAACAAACAAACAAATAAACAAACAAACAAACAAACAAATAAAAGAGAACAAGAGTTGTACTCTGTTGCTTCTGAGGGTGTCCCTCTCACAGGAAAAGGCTGCCCTGGAGGGTCTTTGGGTCTCTGATCACCCCTTTAATGCAGGAGAAGGGCACCGTTCCTTCACTCCTTTGAGCCCTGCCCAACACCAACTGGATCCAACAGAACAAAAAGGACCCACACGATTCACGGCTCCCTGGCCAGAACTTAAAAGAATTATTTCATCAAATCTGCTAAGTGGCTGTGATGAAGTGCGGTGAGCCTTGCAAGAGGAGAGGGAAAACCAACTCAGCCCCAGAGCTCACTGGGTGATTCCGCACTTGCTGTTCTCCCGCCTCATTCTCACTCGCTGTTCTCCCGCCTCGCCATTCTCCCGCACTCGCCGTTCTCCCTCCCGCCTCGTATGCCACTCTGTAATCCTAGGGGGCCAGCTGACTAAAATATAACTTCTTAAACAGGCAGCCTGGCAGCCCAATTACGGGCGCTCTCGAAACACCTATCTCAGGATTTCACATCCCTCACTTCTATGGGATATGCTGAATTAAGACTTATGCTGTTTGTGAAATAAATGGTCAAAGGTTTCCAGGCACATCTGGAGTGCGTAAGTCAAGAAAGACTGCGAACCATTACGATAGTTTTCCAGGTCATCAATTCAATTCAATTCAATTCAATTCAATTCAATTCAATTAGCCTTTATTGGCATACAGAACATACAATATAAATACAATTAAAATTACTAGATAAAACTTCACACTGGATCGTAAGTTCAGTTCACAAACCTCAGCCAGAAACTTTGCCACTGCGAGACAACAGTCAAGGTCATTACAGTTGAAGAGCATATTTACTTTATCAAGCTCTGTCAGGGTTTTCATAGAGTCAATGATTTGTACTAATAAGCTGGATCTTGGATTCTGGTAAAGTGGGCAGTGGAGGAGGATGTGCACACTGGAATCCAGCTGCCCTGGACTGCAGGGGCAAAGCCTCTTATCGTTCGGTAGACCCTTGAGTCTTCCTCTATGGAGCGGGGATGGCATAATGTTAAATCTAGCCAGTATGTAGGCTCTCCTATGTATAGGGTTGGTAAGCGCTGCAATATAGTAGGCTGGGTTTCCCTACACAAACGGAATTGCCACGTTCATTGGCGAGCAGGATTTGTTGGCCAAGCTCTGCAGTTGTTGATAATCCATTGCTAGTAGCAACTCTTTGATGAGGGCAAATGTCTCAGTAAGGGTTAGCATGTTCAGAGAGTCACTATCATAGCCCAATTCCCCAATCTTTGTTATAACTGATGTGCACCATTTAGAGTGATGGAGTTCTCTCAAGGTGAGTTGCGTCAGTGAGTTGTCGGAGCTTTGATAATGAATATGCAGCCAAAATTTTATGTCTAACCAGATAGTGGCCTCTATAGAGTATTGGCCAGATTCTAGGCATAGAACTGCATATGGGACGCAGTTGGGCACGCCAAATAATTTATGCAGAAATTTAGAGTGGAATGATCTGATGGTACTGTTGCTGGGTGTTAACCAAATGGGCGCTCCATAAAGCAGTTGTGCTCTCACCCTTGCTTTGAAAACTTGCAGAGCTGGGGGAATATATTGGTTGCCCCTAGAATGATAGAACCTCCTAGTGGCATTTGCGTTTGACTGGGCCCGAGCCAATATATATTTTTGATGAGTGGACCACGACAAGTTGTTGCTAAACCAGAGTCCTAGATATTTGAAATTTTTCACTTGCTCAATGTAGTGGCCCTTTATCTTCCAGACTTGTTTTTTACTGCTTTTTCCAAAAACCAGGATCTTAGTTTTGTCATAATTCACCTGCAGATCATTTGTCTCACAAAAGTCAATGAATCCATGCAGGAGTCTTGTTAGATTCACACGAGAAAGGGATAATAGGGCTGCATCGTCCGCAAATAACAGGAGAGGGACATGCTTTGGGCCAATCTTAGGGCTGTGCCCATCCACTCGGGCCAGGGCTATGGGGAGGTCATGTAAGAAGATGTTAAATAATAAGGGTGCTAGTATGCTAAAGGGGTGGGATCGGAGTGATGCACTGCCTCCTTGACTGAGAGCGATCAGGCTGTGACACGTGTCACCCCACTGATGGCCAGGGCTGATATTATTTGGTGGCCCTGTGGTAGGCTCTCCACAGCGATGGGTTGAGCACCTTTAGCAATATAGATCCTTTTCAGCTAGTTAACTTTTCTGCATAAATTCGAAGGGGGGAAAAGAAATTGGACAGCTGATGAGAAAAACTTTACTGGTAATGGAAAAACAAATCTGTACAATCTGCAGTATGAAAAACCCATGTGGGGAAAAAACCACACACGTCACACAGTTCCCGAAAGGGACACTCCTTTCAGCAATTATTTACATTAAAGCTGGTTCTCATCAGTTTCGATTTCTTGTAACTATGTTCCCACATTTTGCTCTTTGGAAATGTCAGAGCCTCCCAAGACAGGATTTTCAGGTCCTCAGCCCTCTGAAACAATCAAGTATCAGAGAATATTATGGTCTGCAGATAGCAGAATTGCCCACAGAATTCAGATTGAGATTTATTCACGGTCATTGACCAGTAAAATTCCAGATTTAAAAATTGTACAAATACAGATACAATATGAATAAAATATATAACAAAATTCATTATAAACAATAACAAATAAAACAATGGCCACTAAAAGTAATAAAGAGAGATTAATTAGCACATTCGACAGAGTTCTGTTGCACCCTCCTGATTATACTAGCCATCCATGCAAACTTAGCAGCAGAATATGTTCGATGTTTGTTTGTATCTGATAATAATATTTTCATCCTATCCCTCTGCTTGCATCCTCTTGGGCAAAGAGACAACGCTTCCAGCTGATGCAACGGCCAAGGCAACCTTTGCAGAGAGGTTATGTCAGGACATCTTCAGGCAGACACTGTTACTTTGTACCTGTACATCATATTCCACACGAGTGTCCAAAAGAATGCGATGAACGCCTACAATATGTCACCTGCAATAGAGCAGGCTGCGATTCCCAGGGGAATCGAGGACCTCCTTAGTCTCCTCCAGAAAGGGCAACAGAAAGAATGATTGATTCGTGGAGGATTCCCATATCCATGTTTCAGCTCATGTTCAAAGAGAGAGACTTGCTCGTCCCTTCTCAAGACATGACCCAGACATGTATTTCGAGAAAGGACATCACATGCAATTCTTTTTTCCACTGCACTTGGCCAACGCAAGCTTCCAAAGCAGCCCTCGGGTCAAGAGGCAGGACTCTTGCTTTGCGACATGCCAAGTGGCTCCAGGCTGATTTTGTGCCACAGAAGTCACCATCCCCAGCAAGCGACTAGAGCCTGGAGAGGAGCCAGCTCAAGCTGCCCCTTGCAACAACACCGGCCACCACTTGAGAGGCCGCCCACAAAGGGCAAACAGAGGGAAGTCCTTCCTGCTGCTGAAACTCTCCCTTCTCCTCAGTCAGCTGCACAAACAGCTTTTGTGAAGAAAGCCAGAGCCGTGAGGCATGGGAGCTACCTTCTCTTTTGTTATCTCCTCCACGAGGAGGACAGAGAAGCCTGGTCTGGAAACCAGATGCCCGCTGTTTTGCAGCAGCACGCTGGTTTCATTGACAGATAGTCCATTTGCAAACAGGTACTCCAGTGTACAACACAGCATTAAATTAATTCAGCTACAGACTTGGCAGCCACCAGCTCCTAATAAGCTCACCAAGGAGCCAGAGGGCTCAACCAACACGCCAGGCAAACGTCTGAGTCATCCCAGGGCAACACAATGGAAGATGGCGCAAATGCTTCACAATTCCTCCCCATCCCTCCTGCTATTGACTCCAACAGCTCTTTCGTTGTTTATTAACCACAAATGCAATAGATTGCCCCACAACTTGCTTTTTAAACCGCAGTGACACAACAGTGTTTTTATTACACACATTTCTAATTTATAGCCAGAGCTGGCAGATGTTGGGAGATTGATCTGACCATTCTTCAGACATCGCTCTAAGACTTTAAATACCACATTAAAGACCTCACTTCATGATAACATCCAGCCCTGACCAGCAGACTTTTATACTGTGGTTACAAATAAATGAAGGGGCCGGAGTGGGGGTGGGGGAGAGAGAAGGAAATCCACTATGGAGGCAGACTTAAAGGGCAAAGCACGATTAGCAAACATGCGGCTTCAAGTCCCATTTGCTGCCTTCATATTAGGATGTGCATGAAGTATTAATTTTTCACTTACCATGAGGAGTTTGGCAGCACTTTGTAAAAGTAGTTTGGCCTACCCATGCCTTGTGCATAAACAGGTTTTTTAAGTGCAAAAAGTGAATGAAAAAAGGGTAGCCCCCATCTCCTTAGCAAAGTATGGGGGATGGGGCACCCCCTTTGAGGGTCCATAACTTTGGACCCCCTAAACCAAACTGCACCAAGCTTGGGGGGGTCCCATCAGGACAGTTTCCAGATGATACCCTGAAATTTTGGTGCTGATACATCCAAAAATGCGCCCCCTGCAGGAACATACCAGAAATTTGCCCAAGAATCTTTGTTCTGCATTGAGTTTTCTGTATTGCTGTCAATGGGGGTTGCAGGCTGGGGGGGGGGGGGGCACATTTCTGAAGTCACAGTCTCAAAACTTTCAGGGTCTCATCAGGAGATTGCCCTGATGATACCTCCCAGGTTTGGTGCAGTTTGGTTCAGGGGGGCCAAAGTTATGGACCCTCAAAACTGTAGCCCCCAACTCCTATTAGCTCCCATTGGAAACAATGGGGGATGGGGAACCCCCTTTGGGAGTCCATAACTTTGGACTCCTTGAACCAAACCTCACCAAACTTGGGGGGTAGCATTAGGACAGTCTCCTGATGATACGCCGAAATTTTGGTGCTGATATGTCTAAAAATGCACCCCCTGCAGGCACCAATGTCCTGGGGCAAAAAAAAAATTGGTCGTGGTGGAGTGGCCGCCCATGGGAGGGGAAGGGGCATCCAACTCAGGTTTTGCCCAGGGCTCCAGTTTGCCTCGTTACGCCCCTGGCTGTATCTAAATTGAATACTAAAGAAGAAGAAGAAGAAGAGTTTGGATTTATATCCCCCCTTTCTCTCCTGCAGGAGACTCAAAGGGGCTGACAATCTCCTTGCCCTTCCCCCCTCACAACAAACACCCTGTGAGGTAGGTGGGGCTGAGAGAGCTCCGAGAAGCTGTGACTAGCCCAAGGTCACCCAGCTGACGTGTGTGGGAGTGCACAGGCTAATTTGAATTCCCCAGATAAGCCTCCACAGCTCAGGCGGCAGAGCTGGGAATCAAACCCGGTTCCTCCAGATTAGATACACGAGCTCTTAACCTCCTACGCCACTGCTGTTGCACTTAACCCCTTGCGTGTGTGTGTCTGTTTCTTCCACGATTACTTGGGCCAAGGGGTCACTGACTTCTTGCTTGATAGTCACAATTCTACATTCAACCTGGTTAGCCATTGGGGGGGGGGGGGCAGCGAAGGTTGAAAACCTGGCTATGGGTGCATTGTATGCATTGACGTTCTTCTTCATGAGCGCATCTGAACCCCCAAGTAATTCATATGTACAAACTCCATGCCTTTTTGCTCCCATGGTGACTGCATTCAAAGAGGCTTGCTGCCCTATGTTTTTGTATAAATAGTAGAGTTACTAGGCCTTGGAAGGAGGGGGAGTACAGCCCCCCCCCCCCAACCTTCTGTGTTGATTTAGGAACTTCCCCAATTCCTGTGGTAAATACTGTCATAACGTGACTAATGTCGTTCTCCACCCCTCAATTTGTTTCTTGCTGCAGGGGCCACAGAAGGCAGGGGTGGGACTTGACCAACCCTAACACGTACCCGTGAGAAGAAAACAGGATTGCAA
Source organism: Sphaerodactylus townsendi (assembly GCF_021028975.2). Lineage (NCBI taxonomy): Eukaryota > Metazoa > Chordata > Lepidosauria > Squamata > Sphaerodactylidae > Sphaerodactylus > Sphaerodactylus townsendi. Next base: position 2,407,497 of record NC_059440.1, on the reverse strand, counting down.
TGGCCATTCTAGACCTGGTAGCAAATTGCTACAATGCACTGATGCGATACATCACTTCTATAGCTGCGTTTTAAAACTAAGCTATGTTCTCAAGTACAGGAAAATTAGCCTTCAATCTTTTAAACAATTATTAATGTTTATGTTTTGAGGGTTTCTATGTTGGGGCAGCATATCTGTTTCCTTTCATTTATTTCTGTTTGGTCATCATAATGCCCTGCTTTGGTTTCCCCTTTCTGTTGTAATCTTTCATCATTTAACTGTTTTGGATCTTGTTGTTTTATATTCTTTGAAAAAAACTTTTTCTATAGCCAACCTGAAGGGCACTTACAGAGAAAAAAGCACGAAAATAAATATTTTAATTCAAAAAATTTCTCCACCTGTTAGTCACAGGTGACAAGGCAGATAGACTAAAATGGGTAGGTCACATTTCATAGGCATTTAAACAAGAGTTTGGATTTATATCCCTCCTTTCTCTCCTGTTAGGAGACTCAAAGGGGCTGAGAATCTCCTTGCCCTTCCCCCCTCACAACAAACACCCTGTGAGGTGGGTGGGGCTGAGAGAGCTCAGAAGAACTGTGACTAGCCCAAGGTCACCCAGCTGGCGTGTGTGGGAGTGTACAGGCTACTCTGAATTCCCCAGATAAGCCTCCACAGCTCAGGCGGCAGAGCTGGGAATCAAACCCGGTTCCTCCAGATTAGGTACATGAGCTCTTAACCTCCTACGCCACTGCTGCTCCCTGCTGCTAAGAAAGAGCAAGGTAGCAAATCCACAGGGAGTCAATCGACTGGTAAAGGAACTTACCACTAAAGTGGAGCTGTGAACAAGTGCACAGAGAGTGAATGATGTTGATGACCAGGCCGTGGGTGGAAGCTCTCAGGGAAAGCGGCCCGGTGGCCACCAGCAGAGTCACCACGTGGAAGAGGTAAGGGAGATGCGCTGCCACATCCAGGGAGTTGTTAAAGGAGAGCATCAGCATGTAACGGGCTAGAATGGCAATGTCATCCCACATCAAGTGCTGCTCCAATGTGGGAGTCGGAGACAGGCAGGTCTTGTCGATTATTTTGCACATCCTTCCAATTACCTGGAAAGGGAGCAACTGGTTACTTTCAGTGAAGAGGCAGAGGGCAGCCTGGAAGAACAAGAAAAGGAGCAGCACCGGCTCACTCAGGAAGGGGTGCTCTCGAGAGACCCTGGAATAAGCATTGAGGAAGGGAGGAAGGGAGGGAGGGAGGGAGGGAGGGAGGAGGAAGAAGCGAAGTTAAAGGGAAGGGAAGGAAGGAAGGGAAGAAGGAAGAAGAAGGAAGGCGGCTAAAGGAAGGAAGGGGAAGGGAAGGAAGGAAGGGAAGGGAAAAGGAAGGAAGGAAGAAGAAGGAAGGAAGGCAAATAAGCAAGGAAATGGGTGCTGCTGGGAAGGAGGGGTGGTGGGAGGAGGGAGGAGGAAGGAAGGAAGGGAAGGAAGGGAGGGAGGAAGGAAGGAAGGAAGGGAAGGAAGGAAGGAAGGAAGGAAGGAAGGAAGGGAAGGAAGGAAGGAAGGGAAGGAAGGAAGGAAGGAAGGAAGGAAGGAAGGAAGGAAGGAAGGAAGGAAGGAAGGAAGGAAGGGAAGGAAGGGAGGGAGGGTGGGAGGGTGGGTGGGTGGGTGGGTGGGTGGGTTGGGGGAAGGGAGGGGGGGAGGGAGGGAGGAAGGGATGGAGGGAGGGAGGAAGGGAGGGAGGGAGGGTGGGAGGGAGAGAGGAAGGAAGGGAGGGAGGGTGGGAGGGAGGGAGGAAGGGAGGGAGGGAGGGACGGAGGAAGGGATGGAGGAAGGAAGGGAGGGAGGGAGGGAGTGACAGAGAGAAGCTGAATTCTCCCAGTTAATGGTGTTGTGGTGTGATGTGATGTGATATGATATGATACACTGGAGGCAAATGTTCTCAAACAGACAGTCTTTCATAATTTCTTCATCTCTTCAAATACCTAAATTATGCTGCCCCTCTTGAAAATCCCTGCCTTCAAGCCTGTCTCAGACGTGAAGCTGATTTACCTCTTTAGTCCTTATCCCTCAAAGAACCAAAACCTAAGTACACGTCACTGAATATTCATACCTGACCTCCCTTCTCCCCATAGGCCAGGAATTTATGCCCCTCCATAATGCGCCCTGCTCGATAAGGATGTTGCATGAATTAACCATTTTAAAGTTTCCAGGCTCTTCAGAACATTTCTTCCTTTCAGGTGTACGGCCTGTTTGAGCCTAACCTCAGTTTAAAGTCCTCCCACTCTCAGACACTGTCTCCATTAGGAAAAGCGATCCATCAGGACAGCAAACACTCCCACCAACTGTCATGATGGTAATCAACTTGAGCATTTTTCCCAAGCAAAGGAATGTATATAAACCTGCTCCTTGAAAATACTCAGGGCTTCCCTAACCATATCGTGTAAGAGCCCCAATTCAATTCTTAGTTACAAGGAAGAGAGGAGGAAAATGCATACTTGTATGGGGTAAGATTGCTCAACTAGTATCAAACTGATGACTAAACGTATCGGGGTAGATCAGCGGTGGCGAACCTTTTCGAGACCGAGTGCCCAAATTGCAACCCAAAACCCACTGATTTATCTCAAAGCGCCAACACGGCAATTTAACCTGAATACTGAGGTTTTAGTTCAGAAAAAACGGTTGGCTCCGAGGCGTGCGTTACTCGGTAGTAAGCTTGGTGGTAGTCGGTGGCTTTGCTTTGAAGCAACCGTGCAACTCTTCCAACGGGTGAATCACGACCCTAGGAGGGTTTACTCAGAAGCAAGCCCCATTGCCAGCAACCGAGCTTACTCCCAGGTAAAGGATCACGCTTTTAGTTCTTGTGCATGAAAAATCAGTGGGGTTTTAACATCACTTAACAGGGTTACAGTTCTACCACTGTTTCCCCAAAACTAGGTCTTAGGTTTCAATGCTAATAATTGAGCTTCCAGCAGCTCCAGGCCAGCCTTCCAGATGTGTGTGTAAATTCGGGACTCTTTGCACTTGCCCACAGAGAGGCCTCTGAGTGCCACCTCTGGCACACGTGCCATAGGTTCGCCACCACTGGAGTAGATTATGGATGCAGGATACGCAGTGATCTGCTTCTCCAACAGGGTAGCAAAAAACCACAGGCAGGGAAGAATAGGACCTGAGATTTATATCAGCACAGGACTCCCCTTTCCTACTGAAGTCAGAGTGCTGGAGGGATCTGAAAAGTCTGGCTTTAACAGCACAAGGCAGGGTCTCTCGTGCATCAGCGGCCACAATCCGGATTACAGGATTAACGGAGAACAGAGGGAAGAGCAGCCCCCAATGGAAGACTGAGAATAGTTAACTGACAGACTATTTCCTTTGGGAATAGTTAACAGACTATCCACAATACATGTGAACAGTGGCAAAGGCAATTTAACCTGGAGGAAAATTGCATCTTTTGACCCCAAAATTGTTTTCTTCAACGCACTATCTATCAGTGTAACTCAGGGGTCTTCAAACTATGGCCCTCCAGATGTTCATGGACTACAATTCTCATCAGCCCCTGCCAGCATGGCCAAGTGGCAGGGCTGATGGGAACTGTAGTTCATGAACATCTGGGGGGGGCATAGTTTGAAGACCCCTGGTGTAACTGAATGACAGGCTGCCAACCATCTCTGCCTATTCCGGGGTCCGTATTCTGCCTCCTGCCCTGACACAACAGCACAGGAAAGGACCATGGAAGCACCTTGAAACATTTCTGCCCACTTTACAGGTACGTCTGGAGGAGAACCATCCAGGAAGAGGGAGGGAAAGTGATGAGCTTGGCACACGTGGCTGTTATCACTGCTCTGTAGATGCCACCAAGTGAAAACAGTGACTTTAACGAAGTGAGGAACTTACCTTACTGGAAACCAGTTTGACATTTCCAGAAGCTAGAGCCACTGCGGTGTCTGCCATGACTTCCGCTTTGATGGATCCCAGCCCCCCTGTGGCACTGGTCTTGATGAAACTGTCCAGCACAACATCAAGCAGGTCTGTTATCTATTGTGGGGAAGAAGAAGAAGAAGAAGAGTTGAATTGATATCCCCCCTTTCTCTCCTGCAAGGAGACTAAAAGGGGCTTACAAACTCCTTTCCCTCCCACCCCCCAACAAACACCCGGTGAGGTTGGTGGGGCTGAGAGAGCTCCGAAGAACTGTGATTCGCCCAAGGTCACCCAGCTGGCGTGTGTTGGAGTGCACAAGCTAATCTAGTTAACCAGATAAGCCTCCACAGCTCAAGAGGCAGAATGGGGAATCAAACCCGGTTCCTCCAGATTAGAGTACACCTGCTCTTAACCACTATGCCACTGCTGCTCCAACAAAAATCAGGCTCATGCTGGTTTGCATCAGCACAGCCAGACCTCACAAAGGGCTCTGCAGAACGACCAACAGAACAAATGACTTGGGCTACTCTCCGAAGCTCAGCATTCCTTCGTAGGACTAAAATGTCTCTCTTCACACATTTACATTTCACACTTACTCCTAGGAGCCTGGGAAAGCTTATATGGTCCTCCCTACCTCTATTTAATCCTCACAACCACCCTGTGATGTAGGCACAGCCGAGAAAGACTAAGCAGCCCACAATTCAGCAGGCTTCATGAGAGCAAGGATGTGAGCGCCCCCCCCCCCCAAATCACAATCCAATATTCTCATTATTGGGGCTGATTCACCATCCCTGCAATAGCCTGAGTGTCCAATCCACAAGGGGTGGTGGCTCATGGGAGGACAAGGCACAGGTGACAGGTGCCAGTCATGTCCTTCCCCAATTGCACCAATTGCACCAGACTGAGAAGAGGATGCGGGAGGGCTTTTGTGGAAGAGCCCCATAAAAGGCAGAAGGGGCCACCAGGTTCAAATTGGGCTGCAGAGCAAAACCCCAGAACCCCAGAATTGGACGGGGCTGCCCAGCCCTTCTAGTCCAACCTCCTGCTCCATGCAGGATCCAGCCAGTTGAGCAGCAGGATCATGGCCACTACACGATGGACAATCTCTCCAGCACTACCAGAGGATCTGCAGGATCACTCACATCTTTCACCACTTACATGTCAAAATGAAGAGCAGGGAAGTAACCAGGAAGTCAGGGGGGTGAGTGCAACCCCAAGGAAGGGATGCTAGCTCAGAGGTAGAGCACAGGCAACATATTCTGGAAGTGGAAGCACCTCCAGCTCTGAGAATCTCAGGGCAGCAGGGCTGGAAAGACCTACTGACACGACACAGGTGAACTGCTCCAACAAACCCGCCAAATATTGAACTAGTGGGATAAAGAAAGGCTCAAAGTTCATGTTCATCTCAGTGGCAGATCATAAAGAAGAAGAAGAAGAAGAGTTTGGATTTATATCCCCCCTTTCTCTCCTGCAGGAGACTCAAAGGGGCCCTTCTCCCCTCACAACCTTGCCCTCCTTTCCCTTCCCCCCTCACAACAAACACCCTGAAAGGTAGGTGGGGCTGAGAGAGCTCCGAGAAGCTGTGACTAGCCCAAGGTCACCCAGCTGGCGTGTGTGGGAGTGCCCAGGCTAATCTGAATTCCCCAGATAAGCCTCCACAGCTCAGGCGGCAGAGCTGGGAATCAAACCCGGTTCCTCCAGATTAGATACACGAGCTCTTAACCTCCTACGCCACTGCTGCTCCTTCAGGTTCAACCTCAACTTCAGGTTCCAACTCAAATCTTCATTTAAAAGGAAATGATCTAGGTCAGCGTAACTGTGAAAGACTCTTCGCTGCCAAAGCTTTAGAAGCACACGAGAACCAGGCGAGGCGGACCAATGGTCTGGTTCCAGCTCAGCTCCCCGGGGTGGTGTTTTAGGGCCTGTCTTTTGTAAGATTTTTTTTTTTGGGGGGGGGGGGAATCCTACAACTTCATTCCACCAAGTCTTCTCCCAAAGGAGAGGGGATTTTCTTCAACAAAGCCTTTCTGGATCAGAAAAAATGCTTTTTTCACAGAAGCAAGTTTTTATCAAAAGAAGATTTCACAGAAGAGGGTCAGAGGACCCATCATAACAGAAGGGAGCCACAGGATCCAACAGATTTTGTCTGGAATGCATTCACTGCCTCACATTTGTGTAACTTTTCCAACATTAAAAAACACATCTCTGAGCATCTTCTGGCCATGTGCTTGATGAAGGCAGTGGCTGTTAGGGACAAGCACCACTTGAAGCAAGGAACTCAGGATTGTCAGTCACGAGGCAGACTGCCAGGCTAGGATCTGAAATAAACCGGTTCAAATCTCTACTCAGCAGTACGCTCACTGGGTGAACTCTGGGGCAAAGCACAGCCTCTTAGCCTCAGCTACTTTTCAGAGTTGATGAGAGGATAAAATGGGGAAGGGAGAACCAGGTGTCCTGTGCCCAGCTCCTCAGAGGAAGGCTGGCATGCAAATGTACTAAGAATCCAAGGATGGTAGGCAGCAGGTGTGGCGAAGTCATGGCTCAAGAGCCACATGGTTCTCCCAAGGAAGTAAAGAAAATGAGCAAATTAGACTCCCCCTCTCTTCCACCCCATCTCCCCTCAGGATAGAACTGAACAGTCACAGCACGATCTATGGCCGTGGTGGCGAACCTATGGCACGGGTGCCAGAGGTGGCACTCAGAGCCCTCTCTGTGGGCACGTGTGCACAGAGTTCATCATGTGTGTGGGGGGGAATCGCTACACACACACACACACACACATCTAGGCTGGCCTGGGCCGCTGGGCTCGATTATTAGCATTAAACCCAAGACCTAGTTTTGGGGAAGCAGTGTAGGTAACCCTGTTAAGCGCTGTTAAACCCCCCTGATTTTCATGCAAAGAACTAAAGCGCGATCCTTTACCTGGGAGTAAGCTCGGTTGCTGGCAATGGGGCTTGCTTCTGAGTAAACCCTCCTAGGATTGTGATTCACCCACTGGAAGAGTTGCTCAGTTGCTTCAAAGCTAAGCCACCAACTATCACCAAGCTTACTCCCGAGTAACGCACTCCTCGGAGCCAACCGGTTTTTCTAAACTAAAGCCTCAGTATTCAGGTTAAATTGCTGTGTTGGCACTTTCCAATAAATAAGCGGGTTTGGGGTTCAATTTAGGCACTCGGTCTCGAAAAGGTTTGCCATCACTGATCTATGGTATAGCAAGGAATCGTGTTCTCAAGGATCGTAAGGCCAGACTACAAACCAGGGAGAGCAGATTCTAGAACAGTGGTTCTCAAACTTCCTAATGCCGCGACACTTTAATACAATTCCTCATGTTGTGGTGACCCCCAACCCAGAGGTGGGATCCAACCAGTTCTCACCACTTCTCTAGAAGTGGTTACTAGTTTTTCCTGAGTGCCGAGAAGAGGTTACTAAAGCAGCCTCCCTGCCCAATAGGGACTGGAGGTGTGTGTGTGCGGCCCTGCCACTGTTTGAATCCCACAACCATCGGAACCTGTTATTTAAATTTTTGGATCCCACCACTGCCCAAACCCTAACAGTTATCCATTTTACAGATGGGGAACCCTGATGCAGAGAGTCTTAGGTGACCCCTGTGAAAGGGTCGTTCGGCCCCCAAAGGGGTCCCGACCCCCAGGTTGAGAACCACTGTTCTAGAAGGTATTGGGAGGAATGGAGATGTATGTGAACTTTATACAAATGGAGACAAAAAACATCCAACAAGGGACCCTTTAACTGCTGTGGATGCTATGGAGCAGCGGCGGAAGTGGAGAGGTGAATGTTAATTTATGTCTTTAAAACAATTCTACCCCACCTTATCTACTTACTGAACATAAACAGGAAATTTATACAGCCTATCTATAAAAGTCTTTTCCACATTGATTTGCAACTCTGCCAAAACAAGGCAAAATCGTTTACTAAAATTCAACTGACTGTGGGGAAAATAAGGGGTTGTTTTTTTGCAAGAATATCACACAATGTGAGTGCCCCCTTTACCGGCCACCCCTCCAGGGCAGGCCACCATGGCTCAACTGTCCTCTTGGGTCAAACAAGACACAACTCTGGCTTTTATGCAAAGGCTCTTTACTTCTATCAGATAGTTAACAGCACTCCTACGAGCTTGAAGAGAAGACAAATTTTGGATTTATATCCCCCCTTTCTCTCCTGTAGGAGACTCAAAGGGGCTGACAATCTCCTTGCCCTTCCCCCCTCACAGCAAACACCCTGTGAGGTGGGTGGGGCTGAGAGAGCCGCCAGAAGCTGTGACTAGCCCAAGGTCACCCAGCTGGCGTGTGTGGGAGTGCACAGGCTAATCTGAATTCCCCAGATTCCCCAACTCCACAGCTCAGGCGGCAGAGCTGGGAATCAAACCCGGTTCCTCCAGACTAGATACACGAGCTCTTAACCTCCTACGCCATTGCTGCTCCTTCATCAGGAGCTCCTTCATTGAGCCCCTTCATCACACTAACCGGCCTCTCTCTTGTCCTGCCTCCCTTTTATCCCTCTCAGGAGGTTCCCTCCCTCCTGGGAGTCTCCTGTTCCAGCCTCCTAGTGGCTGCCGAGGTCTGTCTTCCCCTGCCAGCCGGGTACTGGCTCTCCAGCCTTCCTGGCCCTTCCTGACTGCAGCCTGGCTGGGGCTGGGGCAGCCCCGCCACATTCTCTAAGATTGCAGTGAGCTGCTGACTGCAACCTGGCTAGGACTGTGCTGTCTCCACCCTTTTCTCTGTAACTGCTGAGCCTCTCCTACTGTTCCTCTGCAGTTTCTCCCAGCCTTGGCTTTCTGGAGGTCCCTGCTTCTGTTGGAAAGTCCAAGGGTGGGGCTGCTGGTTGTGGGGTGCAGCAGGGTCCCCAGCGTGGATGTTTGTGACAAGGAGAGGGGTGGAACAGGCTGCCTGGGGCTGGGAGGCAGCCCCATCCCTGGACACACAACTGAACAACAGAAGCGTCTGTACCTGTCCCAGACTCCCCCAGATCTTGGCCTGAATGGAAGGATACATCTGCTTCTCGTTTATGGTCATTGTGATAAGTTTGTCAAGAATTGCCGTAACTCGCTGCCTTTTGGCATCATCATTGTGCTTGCAGAAACGGACCAGATTTGACAGCCAAGGAGTCATGTATTCCAGACAGAGGTGTTTCAATTCGATACCTGAAATGAAAAATTGCAGTAAATCATCCAACAACACAAGCCTTTATTGGCATATAAAACAGGACAAAATTTTAAAACAAAACAAGGTTAAGAAATGCAGTTAAAACTACTAATTTCCAGTATAAAATTTGCAACAGTTTCACAAAAGAGCACATCAGAGCTGTTCAGGAGATTGGGTATCTTATAACACTCTTGCCACTGAGAACATTGCAAGAAAATGGAATTCATGTATTTCATGCGTATCTTATTATATTTAGGGCATAGAAACAAAGAGTGGTCAAGTGTTTCAACCGTAGTCATATCACATGAACAAACTCTTTTAGAACGTTCCATATTCTGAAATCTTCCCTCCAGCAAGTGCTTATTCCCTTATGGGCATAATTATGTGTAAAAGTTTGACATCTAAAACTATGCCTATTAAAAGGAACATAAAGTCAAGTCATATAATGTGGATTATTGAAAAAAAGATCGTAGCAAGTTGCCCACGGGATGGCTTATGACAATGAGGGAACTTTCAAAAGACATTTGTAAAAGCATGCCTGGGCACTGTTAATAAATCAGCGATTTTCCCCAGATCTTATTCTGCCAGTCAGTCAGGATTTTCCCACCTTGTAAGCCCAGTTTTGTGGGACTACATACATGCAATGGCCACAACGAACTGGGGTTACCAGCCTATCTGAATGCTGCCAATGACAGGATTTTTACCGGTGTAGTCTAGTATTTGGTATACAGTAATGCACTCTGAAAAGCTTGTAAACTATTTAACATGGCCATCAAAGAAGATTAACTCTCACCTGGAAAATAGGTGGATACCTTCAAGAGAATGAAATCACAATGTTAAAAGAAATCTAAATGCATTTGTTTTTACATTAACAAAGCCAATTGCCCTAGGTTCAGGAGGATCTCTTATTGTAACAGCTAGATTTCTGGCGAGTCTGTGCTTTGGACTTGATAATATGTGATGTAATCATTTTATTGAGGGAAGATGGAAATGCTCACTTAAATTTTAAATGGTCTCCTGGAAGTGTATCTCTTCCCTACATTTTGGCAGAAAGACCACTAATGTAAAACAACTGAACATTTGTTTTAAAAGCAGTATCATCTTTCAAGCCTCTTTTCTTTTCTTGGAGGGGACAGAAGTTTCCCTAAAAGCAGCCACCAGGAAAGACACAGGGCTTGAAGCGCTTCAAATGAAATGATCTCGGCTTGGCACGGTGTTCTAGGCACCAAGGAGGCTTCTGTCTCTCTCTTGACACTGCCTGACACCAGAACCCTCCACTATGTCTGCTGCCCAGCTCATAGAATTGACTGCTACACTGGAAATGAGGCACTTTTCGGCAGGCTGTAGGCTACCCACAGGAGGAGGAGAATTGCTAAATCCCCCAAAATTAATAAGATGCCTCATTTTATGACTATGTAAACAAAACTGGAACTTTAAAAACATTTACCGTATATACTCATATATAAGTCGAATTTTTCAGCACATTTTTTGTGCTGAAAAAGCCCTCCTCAACTTATATGCGAGTGAGGTGTAAATATTATTAAATATTAAATATATTTTAAAATATTTTAGGGTTTTTACTTTGTCGGCTGCCAGGGGGCGTGGTTTTTAGGCTAGGGGCACCAAAATTTCAGGCTATCATCAGGTGACACTCCTGATTACACCAGCCAGGTTTGGTAAAGTTTGGTTCAGGGGGTCCAAGGTTATGGACCCCCAAGGGGGGTGCTCCCATCCCCATTGTTTCCAATGGGAGCTAATAGTAGATGGGGCTACCCTTTTGAGGGTCCATAACTTTGGACCCCCTGAACCAAACTTCACCAAACCTGGGTGGTATCATCAGGAGAGTCTCCTAAAGATACTCTGAAATGGTACTGTTAACATAAACATTCCATCCCTGACCAAAAATCCAGTTTTGAAGGATTTTAACTCTTGTGTTTTAGCTTAGTTGCTGATTGAGCTAAGGTTTTTGTACTTTTAAAGTTATTGTTGAGACCATATTGTTTTCGTTAACCCTCTTTTCCACTTACAGAGCTAGCTTACTGTTTTTCTTTGAAATAAATATTCAAAAACATTTAACCTCAATTAATGTAATTTTATTGGTATCTATTTTTAATTTTGAAATTTACCAGTAACTGCTGCATCTCCCACCCTCGACTTATACACGAGTCAATAAGTTTTCCCAGTTTTTTTTTTGTGGTAAAATTAGGTGCCTCAACTTATATGCGGGTCGACTTATACATGAGTATATACGGGGTAACACCTAATATTTCACATTTTCAGATCTTATTTATTTTCTGGCACTAATAAAATACTTTGTACCCCACCTTTCCATTAAAATCTTCAAAAGAGGCTGCCAAGATGAAAATCACAGAGCAGCCACTGCCGTTCAAAACAGAAAGCGGCAGAGCCAAGTAACAGGCGAGAGATCCCCAAAAGAGCAACTGTGGCTACGCGCCACGACAACAAAAGTACCAGGTCCATCTGCTGGGCTCCCAGAAAATCTCAGAGCGTTGGGGTCTTATTATTTATGGACCTGGCATTTATCAACACCAAGGATGAAGCAAGGAGCCTCTGAACCAAGCCACCCTCGTTCCTTGGGATAGGTCAGAGGTCAGAAGGAGACTGAGCATATCCATATCTCGGCCGTCTTCTCTCATACGGCCTCCGCCTGTCATATTTACCTCATCCCATCAGCATGATGTACACTTAAGATGCTGATAGATGTAAGCTCCATATGTAACTCTTTATGTAATGTTTTCTTTCCATTTCTTTTAAAACAGATAAGTGATCTCAGCTTGGCACAGCGCCCTGCGCATCAAGCAGGCTGCTGTTCGTCTCTTGACAGCAGTCTACAGTCAAGAGGACTTCAACAGTAAGGGGGAAAGCAAAAAAGGAAAGCTCATGGAAATAAAATGATGGAAATAAAAGGAATGGACGTGCTTAAGGCACCATCCTTCAAGGACAGGGTGCACGGGAAACTACTGGTCAGCAGCGGCAGGAACAGGAGAACAACTGCTGGAGAAAGAGCAGTGTGACAGAGGGTTATACATCTTCAAATCACAGCAATTGGTCTTTACAAAACACATTTTTAAAGAATATCTTATATAAACTTTTCTTTGGTGCGGGTGTTGTCAAAATTGATAAGAGGTGCCTCTATTGATAACAGGTGCCTCTGTCTATTGGACAGACCACTGGTCCATCCAGTCCAGTATCCCATTGCACAGTGGCCAACCAATTACCTGGGAAAGGCAACAAAGCTACCTCCTAACAGTGGGATCCAGAGATTTCCTGCCTTTGAACAGACAGGTTTCTTTTAGTCACCATGGTGAGCATTTTAAAGCCATCTATGTTTGTGGCAGCAAAGCCCACAATTTAATTACTTATTAAGTAAAGTATTATTTTGTTATCAATACTGAATCTTTTGTCCATCAACTTTATTAGGTGCTCCTTCACTATAGTGTTGTGATTTGTTGGTTTGTTTGTTACATCTATACCCCGCCAAATCTCCCAGACGACTCAAGGTGGCTTCCAATAAAATATATAAAACAATATCGTATAATAAATAATACAAAAATATATGCATTAAAAGGCTTTAAAACAAATCACAATAAATAACATAGCAGAAAACCTACAAGGGGACATGCAAATATAAAACCAGATGTGCACATCACATCCAGATGGGGACATGAAACACTAAGGAAGGGGATGCCCGGCTGGCCCAACAGAGGGAGGGAGAAATAGCTCTCTAGTCACTTTCTCCACCTCTTGCATAATCCTATAAACCTCTGTCACGTCCCCCTCATTAGCTGCTTTCTCTCTCAACAGACAAGCACCAGATTTTTTAGGTTTTCCTTGTAGGACAAGCACTCTAACCTCTCAGTTGTCTTGGTTGCCCTCTCCTGCACTTCCCCGGTTGTGTAATGTCTTCACTGTGACCAGAACTACACACAGTATTGCAAATGAGGTTACGCCCTGGATCTAAACAGGACATTGCATTATTGGTTGTTTTATTTACAATCCCTTTCCTAATAGTACCCAGAATGGAGTCTGTCTTTTTCACACCTCCTGTTCAGTGAGCTGACATTTTCAATGAATTCCCCACCATACCTTCAAGACCTCTTTCCCTCTCAGACTCAGCCAGCTCAGGTTGCATCAGCCTACACGTTTTTTGTTCCCATGTGCATCACTGAATCACCTTACACCTAACCACAGCGTCCTTCCTTTCTCGTGTTATTACCCAACTCATCCAATCCAGAGACTTTCTCCTGGAGCTCTTCGTAATCTGCTGCGTTTTTCACCATCTTGAAACTTAGGCACTTATAAGATTCAGTCTTAATGCTTGTGGGACCCTCACACTTAAGGTCACACAGTTAATGTAAGGAGTTCAGGGCTCCACAAAAGCTTCAGACGTGAAAGTAAATACAGTGTGGGTAGTGGGTGAAGGAACTGTTGTTATAAGCATCGCTTCCCAGATTCTGTAGAACTGGTTTCTAACAGCTGTGGAAAAGGTAAACTCTATGCTGGGGATGATTAGGAAAGGAATTGATAATAAAACTGCAAAGATTGTCATGCCCTTATATAAAGCCGTGGTGCGACCGCACTTGGAGTACTGTGTTCAGTTCTGGTCGCCACATCTCAAAAAGGATATCGAAGAGATAGAAAAAAGTGCAGAGAAGGGCAACGAGGATGATTGAAGGATTGGAGCACCTTCCTTATGAGGAGAGGCTGCAGCGTTTGGGACTCTTTAGTTTGGAGAGGAGACGTCTGAGGGGGGATAGGATTGACGTCTATAAAATTATGCATGGGGTAGAAAATGTTGACCGAGAGAAATTTTTCTCTCTTTCTCACAATACTAGAACCAGGGGGCATTCATTGAAAATGCTGGGGGGAAGAATTAGGACTCATAAAAGGAAACACTTCTTCACACAATGTGTGATTGGTGTTTGGAATATGCTGCCACAGGAGGTGGTGATGACCACTAACCTGGATAGCTTTAAAAAGGGCTTGGAAATTTCGTTGTGCGTGCACAATGACAATTTCAAAAAAATGCTTATGCTTGGACAGATTTATGGAGGAGAAGTCGATCTATGGCTACCAATCTTTATCCTCCTTGATCTGAGATTGCAAGTGCCTTAGCAGACCAGGTGCTCAGGAGCAGCAGCAGCAGCAGGCCTTTGCTTTCACATCCTGCACGTGAGCTCCCAAAGGCACCTGGTGGGCCACTGCGAGTAGCAGAGTGCTGGACTAGATGGACTCTGGTCTGATCCAGCAGGCTAGTTCTTATGTTCTTATGTTCTTAACAGAAATATGCTCTTCTGATGTCCTTGGAAAGCCTATTTGGATCACATTGTTAGGTTTTGATGAAGTCTAAGCACATCTACGTTTTCACAGAAGTAATATCATGAATAGATCAGTCAGAAATAGCATATTTTATCTTTTACATACACACTTGAAAACAAGCTTTCTCACAAATCACAACTGAGACAAAACAAAGCAACTCTACTTACTAGATTTGCTAAATCCAGAAATGCATTCTTCCAAAAACTCTAAGGTAAGGTGTGGTTCATTAGCTGCCAGAGTCTTACTAATGGAGACAATAAAAAGGGTGTTGTTGGCAGGAATACACAGACCCGAAGTCTCCAGCAACTGGCCCTCAATCTTTAAATTAAAGGTACAGGTTAAGGCACAGAGAAGATTATAGGCTGCGGACCTGCAACAAAGAATAAGGGATGTATTTGTAAAAAAGGTTTCCTCGGGGGACCTGCAAAAGCTATTCTCAAAAAACAATTTCATAAAATTAAGTTTAGAGTTACTTTCAGATCTTATTTGTTTTCTTGCACTAATAAAATACTTTGTACCCCACCTTTCCATTAAAATCTTCAAAAGAGGCTGCCAAGATGAAAATCACAGAGCAGCCACTGCCGTTCAAAACAGAAAGCGGCAGAGCCAAGTAACAGGAGAGAGATCCCCAAAAGAGCGACTGTGGCTACACGCCACGACAAAAGTGCCTCTCCTGGGAAGATCACAGTTCTGAAGGAACGTCAGAAAAGGTTCTGTCCCAAATAGCCAAACCTCCTCCACCACCACCCCACCCCCCCACACAGTTGACAGAGGAGCACTGAATGTCAGGGCTTATACAGGCAGACTCACAGGGGTGCAATCTCAAATTGAGCTACTAAGCAAGTCAGCAGGCAGACCCAGTGGTGGGATCCAAAACATTTAGTAACAGGTTCCCATGGTGGTGGGATTCAAACTGTGGTGTAGCGCCAATGGGGCTGGGCATGACAGGGGCGTGACCGGGCATTCCCGGGGCGGGGCATTCCTGGGCGGGGCTGTGGCAAGGACGCAGCCGCTGCGCCGGTCCTTGGGTGGGAAACGAATGCACGCAGGTGCAGGCTGCCACGCACGCTGGTGCACCTCCTGCTAGAAGGCTTCAAGTTCTGCGCGCTACTGCTAAGAGGAGGGGCGTAACTAAGGCAAAAATCACGTGGCAAAATCCCCAATTAGTAACCCCCTCTCGGCACACCCAAATAATTAGTAACCTACTCTCGGGAACCTGTGAGAACCTGCTGGATCCTACCTCTGGGCAGACCCCAAATCTAACCAAGTGGGGTGTGTGGAGGTCATCAACCTACAGACCATTCACAAGACTTCACAAGACAGGGAGAAACCTTATAAGACAATCTGCCCCATCAGGTCCTAAAGCAGCTCTGTCGCAGGCTGCCTATTCTCCCCTGCACTAGTCCCTGGTCCAGGATTAGACCTGGCGTTTTCTGATCAGGCAGAGAAGTGCCCCCTGCCAAGCCCCCTTCCAGAAAGATGGCAGGAGTGGTGACCAGGCCAGTTCAGGAAGCCACTGCACGCACCCAGGGAGGTGCACGGTGCAGAGTAGGGAATAACAGCTTTTGTGTCCCCTAAGTGGTGCTTCTGTCCCCCCAGAATCCTTGCTGCTGCATTCTGCTATGAACACTTGCTGCCTGAAAGTCAGACAGGGCTCATCGGGCAACGGAAGCAGAGGTCCTTCTCCTTGCCTATGAACCACAAGAGGGGCTCTTCCCACCCTCTCACCACAGAATGCCCCCCCTCCCGACACTCCTTAAAGAAAACGGCTCCCATAATAAACACTCAGGAGAAACGGAGGGATCTATACCGTAGACTCGGGTCTGAGCTTCCCAGGTTGAGCAACGCAATGTTCAGCAGAGTTCCTGGGACATCCTTGGGGCGGATTTTTGTGTGCTGCGGGATAGAATCCGGCTGCGACAGCTCCCATCGCGTCCGTATGTGAATGATCGACTGGACGATGGCTTCGCACTCCTGGTGCAAGAAGGTGAGAGGGGTGCCTTGGTTGGCAATGGTTAAGGTGAACTGGTTCTCATCCACCATGCAGATCTCTTCTATTTCAGAGGCATAGTAAATGTCATTCAAGAAGACGGTCTGGCCCAGAACTCTTGTGCGCTCGGCAGAAGTCACTTGGACAGCAGTAGAACCAACCTGCTCAAATAGAAGAAAAAAGATTTGGTTCGTACTGGGAAAAACTAAAGCACAAAACAGGAGCACACACTACAGCTTCCTTAAATTTATTGATTGATTGATTGATTGATTGATTGATTGATTGATTGATTGATTGATTGATTGATTGATTGATTGATTGGACTTTTATACCGCCCTATCCCCAAGGGGCTCTGGGCGGTGTACAACATAAAATATGATTATAAATAAATTACTAAAACCTTTAAAACAGCGATAACAATAATAGAGGCGTCCGTCACCAACCCCACTTTTAAAATTCTCCCCGAGAGAGAGGGAGGGCGGCGAGTCCCATTAGATGATAGGCCCAGATGAAAGAGCCAACTGGAAGGGGCTGGGGCAATTGATTTCAGCCGGCTGGTCCCTCCAAAGGCCTGGCGGAACAACTCCGTTTTACAGGCCCTGTGGAACTCGTTAAGGTCCCTCAGGGCCCGAACAGCCAGAGGAAGGGTGTTCCACCAGGCCGGGGCCAGAGCCGTAAAAGCCCTGGCCCGCGTGGAGGCCAGCCGCCTCATTGAGGGGCCAGGGACCACTAATAAATTGGCCTCCACTGAACGGAGAGGCTGTGCATAGACATATGGGGTGATGCGGTCTCGAAGGTACGAGGGTCCCAGGCCGCATAAGGCCTTGAAGGTCAACACCAACACCTTGAAGATGAAGGCAGTGGTTCTTGAACTTTTCAAAGAAAGACCAATTTCTAAAGGGGAGGGCCTGACTTTAGGTGGGTTCCTCCTGGCCATTGCCCACGTAACACCAGTGACCCAGGGCTTCGGACTTACGCCACGAAAAAGGCAGCATAAGTTCATTAAGCCCACTGGGGGCTTCTCAGAGACAGGGAGGCTTTTTTGCATTTTCAGCCTCCAAGGAAGCCTCCTTGGGGGTGGTGCGGCCACAGCGCTGCACTCAGTCCACTGGCTGAGGCTGCCCCCAAAATATCTTCATTTGACTAAAATCCTTTCAGTGTATACAAACTGTAACAATTCATATCA
Source organism: Sphaerodactylus townsendi (assembly GCF_021028975.2). Taxonomy (NCBI): domain Eukaryota; kingdom Metazoa; phylum Chordata; class Lepidosauria; order Squamata; family Sphaerodactylidae; genus Sphaerodactylus; species Sphaerodactylus townsendi. The sequence goes on along the minus strand of NC_059440.1, from coordinate 2,389,935 downwards.
ACACAACAACTTCTTTCCTAACATCCTACTTGGGAATCCTATTGCAATACTGAACAAATATTAACTAGCACTGTTTGAATTAAATCTAGATATCCCTATTATTGAAATCCTTTTCTCTCAGAACCAGTACCGTGACAGGCCAAACTTTGTGTAATCCAGCTTCTGTGCTTGACAAATATTGTCTTTTCCAATGCCAAGTAACAGCTTAGCTGCCCTGAGTAAATGTCTCAAAGGATGTAGTCAGCCTCTAGGCATGCAACCAGAAAATTATCCTAATAAATAGGATGAGACATTTCCAAGTTGACGCCTAATATGTCACAATTTTTATTATGTATCAGTTTCCAGTATTTTCAAAATACCTGGCATTCCCAACATTCTCATCGAATCAGTAAAGATTAGATGAACACAGAGAAACTTTCACCAGTTAACTAAGAAGGAGAAGAGTTTGGATTTATATCCCCCCTTTCTCTCCTGCAGGAGACTCAAAGGGGCTTACAATCTCCTTGGCCTTCCCCCCTCACAACAAACACCCTGTGAGGTGGGTGGGGCTGAGAGAGCTCTGAGAAGCTGTGACTAGCCCAAGGTCCCCCAGCTGGCGTGTGTGGGAGTGCACAGGCTAATCTGAATTCCCCAGATGAGCCTCCACAGCTCAGGCAGCAGAGCTGGGAATCAAACCCGGTTTCTCCAGATTAGATACACGAGCTCTTAACCTCCTACACCACTGCTGCTCCTAAGTGTGTAACATCTGTAAATATCTTTAATACCTCTGCTTTTAACATTTAATTTTTTTAAATTAAAGAAGATATTGTCAGAGTGATAAATTCTAGTGCTTCCCTTTCAGATTGGGTTTTTTTAGTCAAGTTATTTGTGAGACATCATTAGCAGAAGGGCCACAGTTTTCTGAGTCTCTCAAGGCAGAAATGGAATTGGGATTACAAAGTATATACAGCTATGATTTCTTAATCCTTAGGGTGGGCATCCTCTCAACAACCGGAGTTTTAGGTTGGATATTTTAGGAAGGCATTATGAATGTTTTTAGATTGATGTGCTGCTTATACAAATGGCTTGCTAAATTATTGATTCATATTATAAACTGAAGGCAGAAGAGAGCCGAAGCCATAGGCTCCTAAACAGGCCATCTTGATGGTTTCAGAGAATTTCCCTTCCATTGTTCTATTGCCCTGGCGGGAAGGTGGTTGAGTGAATGAACAAATTAATATTCTAGTACATTTTGGCTACTCTAAACACTGAGTGGCATGCATCTGCTGGAGTAAGAGCCACTTAAGTTGGAAGGTAGGATCCTTCAGGAGGAGGAGGGTTTCTAGCTTTGTGCAGCAGAGTGGTAAGGGACACATTAATATTTTGAATTGTTCACCAAAACAAAACTACAATTAAAAATGAGACACCCATTCCAACCCCTGGTTTTCCATAATTGAAGAAAAAATTGCCTCTATCGGACTGTCAGTTGATTCACTTTGGCCTTTGTCCTATTCAGAAGCTTATAGGAAATTAAAAGGTCAACTATTGGATAGAGAGTTCTCTACCCTAATCACCGCAGCCAAGAAAACGTGCTCCCCCCTGCATTTTTCTCTCCCATTTGAACGGGGCCATTTGGCACACTGCCTGTATTGCTTAATAAAACCTGCTCAAAGGAGAGCCATAATGCTCGCCAGGTTTAATGTTATGCTTTCTGCCTTGTTTCAGGGCAGATTTAATAAGCAAGAAAAGGCTAAAAGATTGTGCCCATGTAATGATGGCTCAGTTGAATCTCTGGCCCACCAATTATTTCACTGTCTCAGATTCAAGGAAATCAGATCCAAGTATGTGAATCTCACTCCTTTACATCTACCCGATCTCCCTGATTTATTTAGATTACACTACTTGTTGGACAACCCTGATCCTTCTCTCTGTATGATAGTGGTAGACTTTCTCCTGGAAATTACTAAACGCCAGTAGATTTCCTTCGTCCTAACATGCATATCCTGTATTGTATATGTCTTTTAATCTGTTTTTATTATTGTTGTACTGCTGTCTATGCCAATAAAGGCTTGCTTCATAAAGAAAAAAATTAAAAATGAGGACAGAGAATTCTGAAGTCAATACTTGCACGGCGCAACTGCCAGATTCGCACAGTCCTGACAACACATGGAGGGACAGGCACAGCATCACGCAAGACTCACTTTGATAGACACTTTGGTATCTTTGTGGGCTAGCTTGAGGGCATTGTGGAACACCTTCAGGTCTTCTTCCAAGGCCAAAGTGGCGGCCGGAAGCTTCTGCTGCTCGTGCTCAATGTGCTCCGCCAGTTTCCCAGGAGAGTCAATGAAGATCAGCCTCTTGCTGCCTTTGAGGCCCGTCAGGAGTCTCTCGTGGTACTTGGTGTACTCTCGCACCCAAGAGTTGCAGTTGTAGATGTAAACGGCCGAGACGTTTTCGTAAGCGAATCCTGGGAACACAACAAACCACTTGGAAAGGAAGTCTGTTTTGAAGCGGTTGCTGGGTCCAGCGTGAGTGAGGTCCACCACAATCTCATATGGCTTGGCGTAGTATGGCTTCAACGTCAACAAGACGTGGTATATCAGCAGATCACCATTAATCTGGCCAGTCTTGAACCTAGAAAACACAAAATCAGTAGCAAAGGAATGAGAGGCTGAAAGCACATCCTGCCATGAGTTCTCTCGGTTAGGACAAAAAGATGGAGAGGTTATCCCCTGCAGATAAATTAGCTCCACGGTGACTTTGCTGGCAGGGAACAAACAGCAGTCATTACCATGCGGGCTCATGCTAGTGACAAAGAGGAATGAGAAATGCTAAATGTTCCTCCTGAAAAAAGCAGCAATCTTTAGTACCCAGTGCTGATCTTTCTGTAAGGCATACATATTCAGATCTGAAAGGGCTGACAGGAACAACACTTTCTCACCAAACTACTTTTCTTAATAGCAGTGTTCTTTAAACAAGGAGTCCACCTACCTTTTCAATGAAGTCCAGGAAGACTACAGGGAGCAGCCCCCTCCCACACGTTTCTCCCTGAGCCTTTAGATCTGGGCATGACATTCTGTCTAACATAAGGTGACCAGATGGTCACCTTTGTGATCCGGGACAGGGAAGCGGCCGCTACACGCATCAAGAATCAAGAAAGATTGCGTTGACTGGGCTTCTGGCCATTTGCCGCCCTGTCACAGGGCGGCAGAACGGCAAAGCCCCAGAAGGCAGTGTGCTTCTGCGCCAGGCACGCTGGAGGCTGCCGCGACTGCTCTATGCTCTCCAGAAGGCAAAAAAGCGGCAGCCTCCTGAAAATCGGGACACTTCAGGTAGAACTCAAGGGACGCTGGTCAAATTGTTTAAAGGCAGTATGGACGGTCCCGCCAAAAGCGGATCGCTCATCATCGATTTCAGCAATCCCAGTGTTTCTCCAGATGTTCAGGAACTGTTAACTTCCCATCAGCCCCTACCAGCATGGCCAATTGGCCATGCTGACAGAGGCTGATGGGAATTGTAGTTCCTGAACATCTGGAGAGCCGCAGGTTCCCTACCCCTGGCCTAGTCTAACAGGCCATCCTTCAGGGTGGCCTGTTCTATCAATGCACAAAGCAGGGCAGATCTGTGACGGGCTCCCACGTGGCGGAACCGTCCCTCCAAGGCATGATGGCAGACTCTGCAACTGTTCCTGTTCTGCCAAAGGTCTTTTGGTTTCACATTCTTTCTAGAGTATTATTGGCCTCGTTACCAGCACTAGATTTTAATTAGTAATTCTCTTCACTGTTACTGCAGCTTCTCCAAGTTTACTAAAGTGGATTTTGTGGGTTGTAATGCTATCACGTGTTAATTTTATTTCACTTCATGTCTTGTCTGCCTTTCCCTTGTGGATGCTAACTTGAGCGCTTGCTCAATGCGCACATGAACAAATAACTCCCGACTGCCTGACCTTTTCCTGTAAGAGTGGCTGTACAAACCCCTTTACTTCCAAACACACGCCTGTCACTGCAGTCTGAAGGCCACTTCAGAAAAACACAGGCTTTGAAAGATGCATGCACACAGGAAGGAAGTGGTTGGCAATTGTGCCCCTCCAGGACCCCAGGAATATGCACCAAACAGGCCTTCAAAACGCTTTTGTATCCCTCTCAAACAGAAACATTGGCAATGCACAAAAGGCCTGCGACAGAAAGCGTTAGTCAAATTCATTCATTACGAGGGCCTGATATGACATAAATGTGACTTGGTTGGGGCAGGTGAGCCCCCTACAGGCACCCCAGTCCAGACTGGGACTATGGGAGTGGCCACTGCAGCATAAGAGGGTTTATCAGGCCCACAAGTCATCTGAGGCAACCCTGCTCTTGATCTGGCCTGGTGGGCATAAGCTTGCCTAGTCAGATCAAGAATTGCCTCGGCTGGCTAGCGGGCCTGATAAGCCCTCTCAAGGGGCCACATCCGACCTCAGACTGAATGTCTGACCCCCCTGTGTTAGACTGTCACTGTTGTGAGTGACCAGTAAAAGAGAAGCAAAGTACAGTAAATGCTTCCCCACCCAAGTACTACAGACTTGCTCTGAAATACTGTGATTTTCCTGTGAGCCACGATTTTGAGACTGGCCCCACCTATTGGCTCCACCTGTTTTGCAACTGGTAGCTCCCAAGGCTAAAAGTGAAACAGCTCCAAGAAGCAATGCATCCCCTCTTTTTCTTTACTAATAAAAACATAACATTCTAATTCCAGATGACCATGCACGAGAACTTTGGGCCCCATATGTGCCTAGTTTAATGAACATCTGAATTAATGCTCACTATGTCAAATTTTGAGCAGCTGGCCCACAAAACGCAGAAGGTGAGATCTAATCTCAACGAAAGAAAATGCACAAGGTAGTCACGTCAACATAAACCACATTTACATTTGCCCACTTTAAAACAATAAACTTTTCCTCCGCTATAAATGAATCCAGCACTTAATATCACCGTCAGGATTCTTTACCAAATTCCAGCTTGTGGTGATGTCTTAATTAAGTGATGCCTGGCCTCTCCATTCCGTGGGATTATAATTCAGACATTTTTATGGGCCAGGAGCTGCCGCCTAGCACCATACTGCTTAAGCGGATGCATCTGAGAGCATTTGAAGGAGTGGCAAGAGATGAGCAGACATATTCACATTCATAGTGTATTAATTTATTGAATGGGTAAAATGGTAAAATTATGAATTGAAGTATTAAAGTTTGTAAATATGTATATTGCACAGATCCCAATTAAGACTGACAAAATGATCTGAAGAAGATTTTTTTCAAAAACGGCTCTATTAGCGCAATCCGTTCATTTCAAACAATTTCAAGCATTCCGATTGGACACTGACCAGTCCGTCTATCATTCAGCATAAAAAAAGAGTTGGATGAATCGTTGATGCAGCACACTGCAGCCTATGCGAAGTCTCTGAGAACAGTAGGCTTTGTCCCTTTGAGGATTATGGATAAGGAGTTTCGTGACAATTAAAGATATAAGAGGACGTCATAGAGGCGTGATAAGTGAATGCTGCAATTGTAACCACCATAAGCTGTACTGCTGTAAGAATTGCACTGTTTGTTGTGTTTTGCACTGAACTTCACTATTTATGCACTTTGTTGTTTGTGATGCACATATATAAAAGCGGTTGATGCAACGCGATTGTGTATTGTAGTGAGTTTTAACGTTGCATCTAGAGAGTTGCTTTAACAGGTGTCCCAACACTCCCCTTCCCCAGGATCGCTGACTTATGAAACTGATACAGCAGTGATTCAGCCCAGATTTTGAGACCAGTCAGCTGAAAAGGGAAGCCCAAACAAGGGAGCTCTGGCAAGAATTGCCAGTGGCCCAGCCAACATCTTCCCTGGGGATCAGGGGCAGCAGCAGGCTTTGATGGGTGTTTGGGCACAGGATGTCTATGCCTCCCATTGCTGATCTCTGCTACCTTCCCCCATGGCTGCCCCATCATCTGCGATCACAGCTCCTGCCATCCCCGCCCCCCCCACCTAAACAGTGGCTGTCCTATTGGTATCAGACGGGTTTAAAAAGCGTGCCAGATAGTGTCACTGGGTTGGAACCTGCCAGGATTTTTAACTGATCCTCCCTCATTCCCCTCCTACTCAAAGCCCTTGGCACCAAAGCTTTCGTCTGTGCAGGCTCCAGGACAGCCAGCACAGACTTTTGGGTGATCAAGGGGCATTCCCTGCTCCCTTCGTCACCAGTGGAAAAGTTGATTGATCTAGCCAGTTGTGATGGACTGGCTTGAGAGGGATGTGTGGAGAAGACAGAGAGACTCTGTCCTGTGAGCTGGGTCTCTTCAGTGGTCCCACCCTCTCCAGGTCCGAGATGGGCCCTTCACCAGGTAGCTGCCCAACCGTGCCAACTTTAGATACTGGCCCTGCAGGGGTTACTGGAAGACCTTCCAAGGCCTGAGGCAGTACAAGCGCTGCTGTTTATTAGTTTCTCTTTTCCTGGTTTAAACTGTGAAGTGCCTTGCATGAAGCCTTGACAAAGAAGCCACACATAGATGCAAGGGGCAGGGGGGTCAATAAATGCTGCTGGAAATGGAATCTTTACTTTTAGACAAATTTATCACACTTTGTATTAAAGTGGTTTATTTTAAACCATGCTGACATTATTCCCAGTTTGTATGTGAGTGAATTGTGGTCAAAAGGCGACAAACAAACTCATTAATATCATAAAGGAAATACGTTTTCACATTTTTAATCGTTCCAAATTGACTGCAGTTGTTTTCTCTTCTTCCAATTGTGTCGTGACTTAAGTGTTTTGACAGTAGAATCGAATTTCATTAATATCAGGCTCCCAGGTGCCATCTTTCCCTATTGACTTTCTGACAGGTAGCTGCTGGCTGTGAAGGCACACAACCCAAGCCTACTTCACTGCCAGGGTTCAACTTTGCAGTACCCACCCCCCTCCACGCACACACTATAGCGTGACATGAACCATTTTTGGCCATTCACCATTCCCAAATTCCTCACAGGCCCGGCCCAGACAGTCTCCAGGAACCCCAACGGAATCCATTCTAATTCAATTAAGTTAGTTGATCTCCCAGTTCTGATCACAGCATGAACGTAAGTGGCTCTTTCAGCCATTTCTTCCCCGACTTTCCTTCTTCCAAGCAAGCAGTAGGTAAGCTCTAAGACTCAGGTGTTCTTTGTAAGGCCCCTGTCCACAGCCACGCCACGGGAGATTGGAAAAAGGTGATTTTAACTGTAACAAGTAAATGGTAGGCAGGCTGCGTCACACTAACTATCTCAGCAAACACATACCTTTATTTGTTTTAAATGCAAATTCCCCCACTTTTCCCAGGCTCAAAGCAATTTAGAGCAGCCTCCAAACGACACCTGAAACCTGGGTCTTGCCATTCTTTTGGAGGGCTGTAAGAGATGAGCCAGCCACAACATAAGAACATAAGAACAAGCCAGCTGGATCAGACCAGAGTCCATCTAGTCCAGCTCTCTGCTACTCGCAGTGGCCCACCAGGTGCCTTTGGGAGCTCACAGGCAGGAGGTGAAAGCAATGGCCTTCTGTGGCTGTTACTCCCGAGCACCTGGACTGTTAAGGCATTTGCAATCTGAGATCAAGGAGGATCAAGATTGGTAGCCATAGATCGACTTCTCCTCCATAAATCTGTCCAAGCCCCTTTTAAAGCTGTCCAGGTTAGTGGCCATCACACCCTCCTGTGGCAGCATATTCCAAACACCAATAGCACGTTGCGTGAAGAAGTGTTTCCTTTTATTAGTCCTAATTCTTCCCCCCAGCATTTTCAATGAATGCCCCCTGGTTCTAGTATTGTGAGAAAGAGAGAAAAATTTCTCTCGGTCAACATTTTCTACCCCATGCATAATGTGATAGACCTTCCCACTGAAATCCACGAAGTGCTCCTGGGGCAGCTGGAGCGAAGGCCCTGCCCCTTAAGAGGTAGGAGAGGTAGAAGGCATTTGCCTC